>NC_139693.1:38648975-39314544 GCF_964106915.1 Podarcis gaigeae
TGTGAAGACCCAGTAACAGCTGCGTAGAGCAAAGAAGCACAAGCTGCTAAATAAAACACTCTTGTGTTTTAGAAGCCAAGAGCTTCAGTGTATCAGATGGCTGCTTCTTCTTCCTTCATGGCTTCCACAGGTCTCAGTTTGATCTGGGGCTTAGTTATGTGACTAGAGGTCCAAAGGCATTGCTGTGAGTGGGAAAAGCAGAAGCCTGGTTGCTGCTGAATAAGCTGAGGGAGGCAGGCAAGCCGGCAGGTACGCTGAGGAAGAGGTACAAGCAGGTTGACAGCAGCTTTGTCTTTGCTCAGGAGATGAGCTGCTCAGGCTGAGGCCAAAGGCTGAGGTGTTAAGAAACTCAGTTGACCCCTTGGGTTCACGGTTAATGAGCTGCAGTAACACCTTCTAGCCATTTACTTTGGTGGTGGCCAAGTGCAGCAGAGAGCAAATCAGTCTTTTTCTTCTGGCGACACAATGCTATTCAGGTCTGGCTGGCCATAGTATCCTGACTGAAACCCCCTTGGTATCTTATTCTCAACCCCAGAACCGTTCTGAAAGCCAGGGCTCAGTCCTGGAGTATAAGGAATGATACAAAGAAGACAGGGCTGCTGAGCATATGCATGCCCATTTGGGTGAGGATTGTTTCTCTGTCAGAGCAGCGCCAGCCTGCCCATGAGGCAAGGTGAGGCGACCTCCTCAGGTGACAGGATCAACAGAGGCAGCATCCTGATGTACATCATCATTATTTTTTGAATTTATTTATTCAAGGTCTCAGGGCGGTTCTTACTCCCTTGTTCCTGATGTAGATCTTCACTCACCCCTTCTTCACTGGCTGGGGGCACCATTTTGCAGTTCTCCTCAGGTGCCAAAATGTATTGCCAAAATCCCCAACATTAGAGGATGTAGCTTCCTATTGTTCTTGACACATGATGTGCATCTTTACAGAAATAAAGATTTGGGCCTCCAGCTGTGTCCCCTTTCTCCTGTCCACTACTGCCAATCATTTACTAATACAGTGGTACCTCAGGTTACATACGCTTCAGGTTACATACACTTCAGGTTACAGACTCCGCTAACCCAGAAATAGTGCTTCAAGTTAAGAACTTTGCTTCAGGATGAGAACAGAAATCGGGCTCCGGCGGCGCAGCCGCAGCAGGAGGCCCCATTAGCTAAAGTGGTGCTTCAGGTTAAGAACAGTTTCAGGTTAAGTACGGACCTTTGGAACGAATTAAGTTCTTAACCTGAGGTACCACTGTACATCTTTTCCAGATACCATATTTCCCCATGGGGGGTGGGGAAGAATCAAAATTTCACAACTATCCATTTGCTTTTCTGTAAGATAAATGTCTGGGTATTTTAAGGATTTGCATAATTTATGTTGCACATACAATCAGGCCCCTTTGGCCACAGGATGCTAGTTTGTTGCCATTTTTATACCAGTAGCCTTGCCTCTAGATAAGCACTGCATCGCTATATCTACCTGAGTGCTCCTTGCTTGTATTCTGCCTGCATCCCTGCAGTTGTCTTGGAGCTGTCCGAGTTCTGCTGGTATTGATCTTGGTTCTCGGTTTTCCAGGAAATCCAGTCCAAGGCTCTCATCCTGGGCATTGGCCCATGCCCCTTTGCACAGCTGCTCTTTATTTATGTGTGTGTAGAGATACAGCAAGGTCTGGGCAAATGGCTCCCTCTCCTAACAGCTGTGTGTGGTGTGTGTGTGTGGAATATGTCCTTGTGAGGTATCCAGATGAATAGCACCGTATTATGTGACCATCTGTTATGGGCAGGCTGAAAAAGAGCAATCCCTGACGGTTGTTATTAGCAAGCTACGTCCCCCACTCTCTCATACACACTTTACACATGTCTGTGCATAGCTGACTTTCCCCAGCTTAGTTTCCGTTGGCCAGACTTGCCCCGAACCATCTGCCCAAGTTGTGATATGGGGAGAATAAGTCACATGGGCTGGGACCAAAAGAGCCGTCATAGTTGCAAAGGTTGCATGGATTGCACAGCAGATGCACTAGTAACAAGCCTTTTGTGATCACCATAAAATCATAGATTTGGAAAGTAATTGGAAGGCTGCCAACTGCAACGTAAATAGAGTCTGTCCACTGACCAAGCTCTACATATCTATGGCTATCAGTTGGTTGCTAGATTTTACAACCTGACTCTCCCTCTCAATCTATGTTGTATCTCTGTTGCAGACAAAATACTTTTTCATAAAGTAAGTGATTAATATACTGAATTTACTGCCAGAAAATGTGGCGATAGCTTAAATTGATTTAAAAGAGAATTGGTGATTGTATATAGGGGATGGATCTTTCACTGGACTAGTGGTATTTTGTTTCATTAATGGTATTTTATTGCACTGTAAACCATATATGTGTTTTAATATGCTGTTCACTGTTTGTTGGGGGGGATTGGGGCTGGAAAAACAGCATGTAAATAAACCATAATAATAATACTCTTAATCAGTGCTTTTTGTGTGTGACAATACTCACTAGTTTAGATTATTGTCACCTCTTTTTTTCTTTCCATGACAGTCATTCTGTACTGGCACCCACAGCACTTTTATCAAGATATGAGTACCAGAACCTCACTTTTTTAACCAAAAAAGCACTGCTCTTAAAAAATAATGTGAGTCAACAGACATGTACATGCTTTCCCCCTCTGCCCAGAGTCAGAGATTACCTTTGGGAATCTGTGAGTCATTCCTCTATTTTTCTGGCCTGCACACTGAACCCAGTGTATTAACAATGGGATCCTCCCCCCCCAGGTTTTTGTCAGCCAGGTGGTTTAATTGGGCTGGCCAGACTGTGGATTTCACTTGTAACTAGTAGAAAGGGCACCAAAAGCTGCATCAATGGAGAACACCACATTATTTGAAAAATAAATAAATAAGCAAGCTATTGGAAATTTTCAGCATTCATTTTAATAACACCACCACCACCACAAAATGGACTTATTTTCAAGTTAACACCAAATTGAGCCAAAGTTAACCTCCCTCTACGCAGCCTCATTTTGTTTTTTTTTATTCAACTGATTTTAATCTGAAGATTCTGCAAACATATACTGTATAGAGAAAAGGTACATTTTAATACATATAACAATACTGTAGCCACGGTAGAGATATGTTGGATTTATCTATAACAGTATCAGGGAGCTCTGACATTTTTTTTCAAGAGTCATCTGTTTAAGCATACTACTATTGTGTAACTGCCATAACTTTTTAAAATTGTAGCCAGGTTAGTCTAAAATCTCTAAGGGCTAAGCCCTTTCTCAAGTTTAGCCCCTGTTTTTACTAAGTGACCTCCTTGTATTAATTACATTTTCTAAAGTAATATATCATACATGGATCAAATGGAATCCAACTTATTTTTGTGTGTCGTATGTAAAAAAATACATGTTTTGACTCAAATGACGTACACAGATCTTGTGTGTGGTAGCCAGTGACATCATTCAATTTGTTATTAGTGCTAGCAATCTATGTGCTACGCAGAAAACTGACCAAGGCTGGCCTGAACCAAATCCATTGGGTTGCTGATGCAAATCCATTGCTATGGAAACAGATGCTGGAGCTTAAGGCTGCTTCTGTCTATAACGGGATGCTGGCTGGATAACTAAAACAAAAACAGGGTGGGGGGGGCAGTAAACCTTAAATGTAGATGAATATGATAACTAGCAGACAAACAAGGAAATCCCCTTTAACGATTCTTTTTATTTTGAGCTATAAGCATTGTTTTAAATTCTGATCAGTATCTTTCTGCATTAGTGATGATGAATGGTAGAGAGATGGAGTGCAATGAACAAACCTTAAATTAGCTTTTGAAGGCAATAGAAGTGAATACTTTTGTATATTGTATTTTATTTAGGTTTCTGGTTTTCTCTGTTCTTACACTCAGGGAAGACTACATAATGTACAATATGTATATAAAAACAAATTGGGTTGTGTCCAGTGCTAGTCTTCTTCAGAATAGATGCATGGAAAAGAATGCATGGAAAAGTAAGTCTTGTCTGCTAATTTCACTGGGTCTCCTTTGAATAGAGCTAACATTGGATACAACCCAACATAGGTAGGTAAATAAAGGTAAAGGATCCCTGGACAGTTAGGTCCAGTCTAAGGTGACTATGGGGTGTAGCGCTCATCTCATTTTCAAGCCGAGGGAGCTGGCATTTTTCCACAGACAGCTTTCCAGGTCATGTGGCCAGCAGGACAAAACCACTTCTGGCACAACTGAACACAGTGATGGAAGCCAGAGCGCACAGAAACACCATTTACCTTCCTGCTGCAGCAGTACCTATTTATCTACTTGCACTAGTATGCTTTCAAACTGCTAGGTTGGCAGGAAGTGGGACAGAGCAACAGGAGCTCACCCCATCGTGCAGGTTCGGACTGCCGACCTTCGATCAGCAAGCCCAGGAGGCTCAGTGGTTTAGACCACAGCGCCTTTACGTTTACCAACCCAATATATTTCTATGTTACAAATAGAACATGCAACAATCGTTGAATATAGACTGTTGTGGCTTGTACAAATAAGGCAGCTTCCTTTGCTCCCTTTTCTTCCTTCAAGTTACCCTGTTTTAACTTCACAAGAACTCTTTGTGAATTAGTCAGAGAGATAGAGAGGGAATTAATCGCCTTAGGAACATAGGAAGCTGTTTTTTGCTGTGCCAGACGTTAGTCCACCAAGTTTAGTACTGTCTACATTGATTAGCAGTAACCCTCCTCTCAGGCAGATCTTTCCTAGCCCCTTCTGAAAGTACCAAGGATTGAACCCAGGCCCATTTACAAGCAACAAGGCAAAAACCACCCAGTGGTGATGTGTTTTATGTCTAAGTGGGGATCTGAACTCCAGACTCCCTGAGCCTCCAGTGTTTTATCCACTGCTAGACCACACTGGCTTTAGCTAATATACTGGTGATGTTCCATAGGGGAGGTACATATCTTGGCTACATAGTTCATGGACCAGTGAACTGACTTAGTATAAGAGGTGTATCCATGTTCCAGTATTGTGACTTATTTAACATGCATATTTATTACATATGACTACTTGTTTGTAACAATAGTCTGTGAATTGACCTGGAATACAGGTGTTCCTAGGAAATAATTGCAGATGATCCAAAATATGGGGAGGATAAACCTGCTCCAATCCTCCCTCGGTAGTGCCCTCCACTTTGATAATTCTGGAGCACTTCAAATACTGAAAAATGGTGTGACATAAAGATAGTTGGTCTTGTCATTGTCTCTATACCCGCATCAGAAAGCAGACAGCACTGTAGATGTATTGCTCCTAATGAATTGCATGTCAGATTGAATGATTCAAAAGAAGTGGTTAATGATACCCAGGTCTTACTCACATCATGGAAACAGACAGCCCAGGATAAAACAGGTACTCCTATATGCGTGCAAATGACTGCTGCCGCACAAGTAGGAGTTATTGTTATCTAAGAGAGCTTGCAATGTAAAAACCAATTGAAAATCAACTGTGTCTTAGTTGCATGTAATTCAGGCAATAACTGTCGGTAGCATTCTGTTTTTAAGATTTTACTTAATTACAGCTCCCAGCACAAGAAGCTGCAAGCCTAGCTGTCTGTTGTCATCCCATTTATTCGTGCCTCTCAAATGCTGCTAGACTTCACAAATCTTACTGTTGCAACAGGCACATACTGACTGGAGTGTTTGAGGCTGGCTGGTTGCTGTTTCCTTTTGCTCACACCAGCATTTCAGACAATTACAATACATTGAGCAACCATCTATCTATCCAGGAGATGCAGCTCTAAAGCTCTAAATGGGAGAGGAAAGGAGGAAACTATTATTTCAATCTATCCTACTTTCCTTCAGTTTTCTGCTTTAATAGCAATCAGCAACTTCCTGGTGTTGCTCGGGAATTCTGAGAAAGTAACAAATCAATGCAGTTTTGACATCAGTGGTTAAAATCAGTGCAATTTTGAAATGTTCTGTCTTTCAAGCCTTATTGAGTCAAAAGGTCCCCAGTTGTATCCAAACATAGATAAAGACCTCCTCCTTGATCTCGGGAACCATCATGCGAAACTTGATTATGATATTTTAAGAGATGTCCATATGCATAGCCAACAGACAAGCAACTTTCCAAAATATATGGCAGAAGATTATGCGATGCTACTGTCCATACCTCATAGGATTCTATTACATGTATATCTGCACTTCAAGAGCCTGATCTGAAAATACATCTACAATCACCTTGCTCAAGTAGAGCAGGTCTGGGTCTGGTCAGTACTTGGAATGGAGATTGCTTGGAAATGCCATGTTTGCTGCCTTAATTCTGCAATGGAAGAAAGAGGGTTTCCAGGTGCAGGAAGTGTTCAGCCAGCACAGGGCAGGACAAGGGAGATAAATAAGACACAGGACATTGGTATTGGGTTATCATAGAATCATAGAGCTGGAAGAGACCACAAGGGCCATCGAGTCCAACCCCCTGTCAAGCAGGAAACGCCATCAGAGTACTCCTGACATATGGTTGTCAAGCCTCTACTTAAAGACCTCCAAAGAAGGAGACTCCACCACACTCCTTGGCAGCAAATTCCACTGTCAAACAGCTCTTACTGTCAGGAAGTTCTTCCTAATGTTTAGGTGGAATCTTCTTTCTTGTAGTTTGGAACCATTGCTCCGTGTCCGCTTCTCTGGAGCAGCAGAAAACAACCTTTCTCCCTTTTATTTTTTAAAATAGGCCACAACTTTATTGACTACAGATGTAAGTAGGCTTTGGTGAAGGCATTGGGTGTGCATCCTGGGTCAACCAGCCCGCATGCTGATTGATTAATTGGCTGGGTCGGTCCTGGATTAAGGGGTCATCCTATGACATACACCAGACAGGGCAATCCCACCATGGCCACCATTTTGGAGGGTTGCTATGGCCCATTATCCCCTTTGTGGGCTCCCGGATAGAGACATACACACCCCAGGCTTCTTTAGTATGGTACTCATTAGGCTAAGGACCCAACCCAATGCCTTATTTGCTACCTGAGCTGACCTCCCTGAGGCAGTGCAGTATACTGGTATATTAGTTCCATTGGATCCCAAATAGATAATTCTGGAATATCTGAACAAAATGGGTATAAAATAAGAAAGTAATATAATAATAATAATAATAATAATAATAATAATAATAATAATAATAATAATTTATTATTTATACCCCGTCCATCTGGCTGAGTTTTCCCCAGCCACTCTGGGCGGCTCCCAATCAGTGTTAAAAACCGTACAGCATTACATATTAAAAACTTCCCTGAACAGGGCTGCCTTAGTCATTTGTTAATTGAAGCAAGGTAGCTGAGTATTGGCAGGAATTGGAAACAAATACTGGAACATTATTAGTTAAAAAGTTAACAACATTCAATATAAAGAAGCAGAATAAGAGAGACTGAAAACTTAGATGTGTTAATAAACCCCCCCCCCCCATTCTGGAGTAAAATCAGAAGCACTACACAGCAATGTTGGATTCCCTCCTTAGTTGCAGGCCATACTCTCAGTTCATGGGCTCCAGATTTGGAAAGCACCCTACATGAACTGATAACATGCCTTAGAATGCTTCCAGATTTTTTTGCAATAGACAGGGTGGGATTGGTGGGAAATGTGCAGCAGATGAGTCTGTGTGGGAAGAGTTCTCTGAGCAGGTTACAGGCTGGAAGTTTTCAGTGGCCAAAATGAGACTCCTAGAACCTCAGTGGTGAGGAAGGACTCTTCATGTTATGAGGCACCTTTTTTCCTATTGTTCTCTCCTCTCCGCTCCCCCTCCCATGGCAGAACTGTGTTCTGTAATAAACACAAATTTGCCTATTATAGTAGACAGCAATTTATGGTACCCTGTCAACTCATTCACTTACACTGCAATTACTCAATGACAAAACATGATGATTGCATGTAAATATGCAAGAGGGAAATGACTGGGCTATAGAGAAGTGAAGCATCAAGGGAAAATATTGAGAAGCAGTACAAAGTTGGGTAGAAGGCAGGTAGATAGTCATGGCTTTATGAATTTTATTACCAATTTGACCTGGTACAAGGAAAATTCTTACGTTTACTATGATAAAAGTTATACTTGTGTTCTGAAATGAACCTTAGAAGCTGGGCAGATAGTACCTTAGACTTAGAGGGCAGATCTACTCCATACATTCAAAGCACACCCAACATACATTCAAAGCACATGCTTCCCCCAAAGAATCCTGGGAACTGTAGGTTCCTCTCACTTAGTTTCAATTCCCTGGACCCTTAGCAAACTACAGTTCCCATGATTCTTTGGGGGACGTCAAGTGTGTTGGATGTGCTTCAAATGCACAGTGTGGGTCTGTGCACAAAGAAATGGAGCAAGGGTGAATCCAAAATGTCACAGAAGAGAAAAGTCCAATTTAGAAGTTCAAAACATGGGGGAGCAGCACTTCTTAGTAAGAATTCAAGGTCAATATAGCAGATAACAAAGTGAGCATGAGTTAGCCATGTGCTAGTCATGTGCTGCTGTAGCTCACAAGGCCAAAGCAATCTGAAGTTGTGTCAACAGGAACATTGTTTCCATTATGTGCTAAAAATAATAGTACTGCCCTTATGCTCAGAATTCTTGCTCAGAAGTACAGAACAGTTATTTCCCAACAACTTTCATTGACTCTTTGGTTATTAACGAATGCCATATACCAAGAAGGATATTGACAGATGGCAAAGGATGTGTAGGACCATTAACTTCTTATCAAAACTCACAATTTTGATGGAGAATATAGCTTTAGCCCTTAGACAGGGATGTGGGTGGCTATAAGCAGCATTGGTGGCCTCAGGGGCACCCGCCCCTCCCCCAGTTTTCTAGGCCTCAATATTCCATGATGATGTGTACACACTGTGAAATGTGCTCATGTCACTCTCACACACCTGGTGGTGTGCTCACATCGTCACATTACATGTGCATGCACAGCATGCAGCGCCTGCCCCCTCAATCGCGGGGGCAAGCCAGCGTACCTGGTTGCCATATTCACTTAGTTGAAAGGCCAACACAATGAGAAAGCAGCTGAAAATACATAGGCAGGGACTGAGGCTGGGTACCATGCAGAAGCAGCAGCTTTTGAAGCAGCTGGCTACTAGCAGACTTTCAAAGTGACAGAGCTGAGCCTTGTTGGCAACAGCTGGCAATTTGAGGAAGGGAGACAGGTAGGAAACTGGCAGTCCAGAGGCCAATGCTAACAGGCTTTGTACGAACAGTACTATCATACCTTGGGCTACAGACACTTCAGGTTGCGTGCACACTGCGCCAAACCCGGAAGTACCGGAATGGGTTACTTCCGGGTTTTGGCGCTCGCGCATGTGCAGAAGTGCTGAATCACAACCTGCGCATGCGCAGACGCGGCACTGCTGGTTGTGAATGCTGTGGGTTACGAACGTGCCTCCCGCACGGGTCATGTTCGCAACCCGAGCGTCCACTGTACATTTAAAGCACATCCCCTTCCACAAAGAATCCTGGAAATGGTAGTTTACCTCTCACAGAGCTATAATTCCCAGAACCCTTAAACTACAGGATTATATGGCAAGGAGGTTACTTCAAATGTGCTTTAAATGTATGGTGTGTATGCAGGCATTATGAATTCTTTCTGCTCTGAGGGATAGTGGTCTCTCCCTTTGCCTACTAGCTAACTCTCTTCCATTGGAATCAACAAGGCTGTAAAAAGTTTTTGATCTTTGGATTGACACCTTGCTCAGGGGTGTCTTGCCCATAGAGGCAAGTGGCGCCAGGGCACCAAGCATGGAAAAGGCGGAGGCTGGACACGGCGCCTCACAGCATCAGCTCACTGCCCTCACCCATCTCCGCCATGCTGCGCTGAAGCAGCACCGTGCCTGGAGCCTCCACCTGCCGTGGCCACCACGGCACGGGCGCCAGGGAAGAGGTGGAGGCTGGGCACAGCACCTCCCAGTATCAGCTCGCCACCCTTGCCTGCCTCGCTGAAGCAGCGCCGCACCCAAAGCCTCCGCCTCTTCCCCACTGGAAGAGCTGCCCTCCACCCGCTGCCTGCCTCCTCCAGCCCCGCAAAGCTGCCAGCAGCGCTGTAAAAAGGTCAGCAACTCTGGGAAACAGGGGCGGGCGGGAGGAATCTTTGCACCACGGTGCCGGATATACTTAAGACGGCCCTGACCTTGCTTATGATTCTTGCACCGCAAGGATTTTCTTAGCAAACAGCCTTTATGTTGTTGTGATTTGGCTATTTATAAGCAACAGGTTTTATTTTGTGAGTATATTGCTGTCAGACTTTGGATTATATATCGGCGCAAGGCTGCAAGCCTTTCATTTGAAGCAAAATACATCTCAGCGATCCATGGAAACAAAAGTGCTGAGCTGATTGTAAATGTTGTCTAACTTGACTACCTTTGAAAGGTTGCTCTGTACGCTGTAATCTACAGTAAACGGGGGAACAATTATTTTCATCTGGTCTAAAAATCTAGGCAAATGCCTGGCCCAGCTATTATCTCCCCGGGTTTGTGCAGCTCTCTTTTCTTACTACATTTAAGTGCATTTTAATCCTAGGTTTCCCAAGTGACTTCCCTTCCCCTTTCATTTCTCCCTTGCTTTGTCTTTTGATTGTAAGCCTGCAAACAAAGCTAGCATTTCCATTTTACAGCCTAGTTCAGGTTTCCTGATTTTATTTTCCCATCAGCCCTGTGAGGTAGGTTTAGGTTTGATATAGTGAGCAGCGAGATTCATAGTTGAGAAGGGATTGAACCCAGACTTCTCTATTCCAATAAACAATATCTTCTAATGTGTATTCCTCTTTATCTCCCCTCCCCTGAATACATTTCAAATCTGCAACAACATGTAATCATTCCACCCATAATGATATAAATGCAGCTGTTTTCAGAAGTGTCCTTAACCAGTTTGATGAAACCGCAAAAATGTGGTGGTTGTGTGTAAAGAGCCACCTATTTCTTTAAAAGCTGGTTCTCTGCCTATATTTGCCACTGTTGATTCTTCTTTTAATCGCTACAATCAAATGTCTATAATTTATTGTTTTCCAACACCATTAGCTATATTCCAGCAGCTGTGGTAGTTTAGATGTTCAAACTCAACCTAATTTAATAAAAGTAACAATATATTATTTATTTCTTATAAACTACAAAGGTATGATAAAGCTAATACTATACTTCAATTTATTAGTGCTCCATTAAGACTTATATTTGTTGTAATAAGGTTACTATCTCTTTAGTTGACAGTTGCACAGGTTTGCATAAGGCTACCAGATAAAACTTAGTTCCTGATCCTATTTAATTTAAAAGCCAATTACCTTTAGTCCCTTTTCCCAGTTAATCTTGGGGAAATGACTGCAACGCGTTATATGTGGCACTGTCTCTGAAGATGGTTCAGAAATATCAGGGGCAGCAGACTTGGGCTGCCAGGTTGCTCACCGGGCAAGATGGTTTAAGCATATAATGCCACTCCTGGCCCGACTGCACAGGCTGCTAGTTAGTTTCTGGGCTCAATTCAAAGTGCTGGTTTTGATCTATAAAGCCTTAAACAACTCAGGACCTCAAGGACTGCCTCTCGCCATATGAACTACTGCAGTCCCTGTGATCATCATCTGAGGCTCTTCTTTATGTATCTCCCCCATGAGAGGTCCATTTACGTCCTAAAATTGGGACTCGAGGAGGGGCATGCCTTCTGGTCCAGCACTTTTGCGATCGTCAGCAGAGTTGTGCCAGAGCGCTGGACCAGAAGACACTTTGGCGTGCCCCTGCTGATGATTGCCAGAGCGCTGGACTGGAAGGCACTCTGACACTCGTCAGCAGGGTCATGCCAGCTCTGGTGCAATCCTGCTGACTTGTGCCAGAGTGCCAGAGCATATTTTGGTCCAGTGCAAATAATGGGACATTCCAGGATCCAAACAGAAACCAGGATTAGCTTCTGTGATCTGGAGTGCCCCTCTTAAAATGGGACATTTGGTGCCAGTGTGGTGTAGTGGTTAAGAGCAGTAGTCTCGTAATCTGGGGAACCGGGTTCGCGTCTCCGCTCCTCCACCTGCAGCTGCTGGGTGACCTTGGGCTAGTCACACTTCTCTGAAGTCTCTCAGCCCCACACACCTCACAGAGTGTTTGTTGTGGGGGAGGAAGGGAAAGGAGAATGTTAGCCGCATTGAGACTCCTTAAAGGGAGTGAAAGGCGGGATATCAAATCCAAACTTTTCTTCTTCTTCTTCTATGGAGGTCCAGGGGGTGGCAACATGAGAATGGGCCTTTTCTGCAGTGGCTCCCCACTTGTGGAATGCTCTCCCCAGAGAGGTTCAGCTGACACCTTTGTTGCATATCTTTAGGTGCCAGGCGAAAACATTCCACAGGCTCCCACACAGAGAACATCTCCAATAAAGTCATATTTGTGAGAGAATTTGGAAGTGCTTGTTACAGAATACTCGGGGAAGTTATTATACCCTACTAAATCTCTTTACAGAAAGTGTGTTGCATAAAAGTAAAGGTAGCCATGTTGGCCCTTAAGAAAATTTCCAAAATTCAGACAACCAAAATGTCACAAAACAGTGTGCAAGTATTTGAGTACTACCGTGTGGAAACATCCTGGAAAGCTGTAATTGGCTACCATATAAATTCTTTATTGTGCTTCTGCAATATACCAGAATAACAGGGGCCATTAGAACCACCTTAGTGACTTGTCTATTTAATTGGGGTTCCCTCATTGACCTGCATATTTAGTTGGAGGAAAGGCTGAAGTGGATCCAAAAGACTATGACACAATCTCTTTTTGTTCAGCTGTTTGTGGCTTTTCATTTTCTGTTGTGAAGAGCTGGTGATACCAACAGGGATGTGTTATGCTTCAATGACATCCACCAGAATTGTTTTTCCATAACTGCTTACATGAGGTCATGTGCTATGTCCCATTCCATGTTTATTCCCAGAGATTTATTTTAATAAGAGCCTTTAAGTAACTGCCATTCTTGCTAATCGTAGCGCATCTGCTCCTCTGGGTTCCCCGTTACAAGTAATTTAATGCTATTATTTTAGCCAGGATAGATCTGTGTCACCATCTGCCCCAGAAATCTTTTGATGGACACTGGGAGGATGACGGGATTTCCCCTTATAATTAGAGTAGGTATGCACGATAAAAAATTAGATGTAACTCACCTCTAACATTTCCAAACTGGATTTGCATGTTGATGAAACCTTTTCCCTCAGGATGTTTCAAGAAAGACACATTCTCTTCTTTCTTAACTTTGTGCTAGCTTTCTGTCTTTTTTATCACCATGAAGGGTCAACAGGAGTGGCAGAGCCAAGGTATGTATCCACCTGTAAGGACTCAATTTGTAGGAAAGCTGCCTTCGTCCTAGAAGCAAGAGAGGGCACTCCACATACAACCCATGTCTTCCTCTAGATGGGGCAACATCTGATGGCAGCAGCTAGGGATGCCAGGACTCAGGGCAGCAAAGTGAATTTTATGGAGCAACTTGACATAACATGAGAGAACCATGATTAGGGTTCTTATGGTGGTGGTGTTTTAAATTCATAGTAGCTGGTGGAATCATAGATCACAGTACTGAAAGCGGTGTGACTTGATTATTTTCCATGAAACATTTTCCCAATTAATAGCAAGCCCCCCAGCGTTATGTGCTCCATGGAAGTAAACTTACAGATACTGTGCTAGGGTTACCAGACATCCCCGTTTCCCGGGGACAGTCCTCAGATCCTTCTTCTCAGGGTACTCTGGAAACACTAACTTTTTGAGGACAATAGGAATCTCCTGACTCCACTCCCCCCCCAAAAAAGGTCCCACCACTTTTGCAAGACATGAATGGTCATTGTAAAATGTGGAGAAGCAGTATTCAACCTCACTCTAATGCACACACATTTACCCATAAACAAAAAACAAACAAACCCAGATCCTCGCCCCAAGGAGCTTACAATGTTGGCAATGGAAAGAGAACAGAGATGGTCAAAAGTAGGACTAACAGTGGATGGGTGTGAACAAATACAGTTACAGTATGTATAAGTAAATGCTTGTTGCAGGTGGGGATGAAGATGGAGGCAGGCGCGGAGGCGCAGCTAAACCAAGAGGTCTGCCTTGGTGATATGGCTAACTAAACAGCTCTGAAGATCCTGATTTACCACTGTGGTACCTGATGGCAGGTCTTGATTGATTCAGCAAGGGGCATCGTTGAATCTGCTCACCCTCTTTTATTTTGTAATTTCAGAAAAAGAGCCGAGAAGAGACATGTGGTGAAGGCAGTGGTGTAGAGATTTTGGAAAACAGACCATACACAGATGGTCCTGGTGGCAATGGGCAGTATACCCACAAAGTATACCATATTGGTATGCATATCCCCAGTTGGTTTCGGTCTATACTGCCAAAGGCAGCTTTAAGAGTCGAGGAGGAGTCATGGAATGCGTATCCTTATACAAGGACAAGGTACTACCTCTTATAAGAGCTTTTCATTTCTGTAGCTCACTTAACAGTTGACATTGGCTTGTATTAACAACAGCTCTATGTGGTAGATAGGCCACAAAAAGTCCCATTTTGTAAAATGGAGATATGAAGATAACAGGTAAAACAAACACCCTCCTTGTTGTTGTTTTAATTAACCTTCACCACACATGGATTCAAGGGCATGTGCACGTCTTGATATTTCGCTCATGCTAAAGGAGTTGTCTGACTTTGCCACAGGTGGCAGTGGTGCCTGAGAATGAGGGGAGAACTTCAATTTTTTGCATTTTAATGAGAAATTATCTAATTTGCACTTCTCAAACCAATGTGTGATTCAAAACTCAATTGTTCTTCAAAATTCTCACTTCTTTTAATTTTGTTGTGCAGTTCTCCACCAAATATGTATATAAAATGCTCTTTTGGGGAAAAGTGTGCACAAAAGTATATACATTAATTAAAGTAGTATATTACTTTAATATAAAGTAGTATATTACTTTAATATAAAGCCTTATATTAGAGGAAATCAATTGCAAAAATGTACATATTAGTCAAAACTGCAGAAATTTGTATACTAAAATATATTCCCTCTAAAATGCTGATGAAATTTCAGAAGGATTTCCTTTGAAAATTACTGTGGAAATGTGGAGAACTGAATTTAACATTGTGGAGTGGGGGAAGAAGCCTGGAAAAAAATGAGAAGCTGAGAGAAACCAATCCCTAGTGGTGCCTTTGCATGCCATCTCTTGAACCGGCATAGTTAATTATTTATTTTTAGGTATTTTTAGTTTAGAGAAAAGGGATGGTATTCAATACTAGTCATATACAGAATTAAACTCACTGAATGGGCATGACTAACTTAGGTTCATTCACGTCAGTGGGCCTACTCTGAGTAGGGCTTAGTTGCATACAACCCAAGAAGAGTAAGAGGAGACATGACATAAAATATTAAGCGGATAGAGAAACGTTTTTAGCCCTCTCCTATAACATTAGAACTCATAGACATCAAATGAAGCTGAATGTTTGGAAGATTCCAGACAGACACAACAAAGTACACAGCTCCAACTTGGGTGATCTTTAAAAGAGAATTAGTCAGATCCATGGAGGAGAAGGCTATAATGGCTATGATATGCCTCCAATGACAGAGACAATATGCCTAGGTGGACCACTGGGCTGATCCAGCACTTACATTTTTGTTTTAAGTATTTATAACCTTCAGAAGAAGGGACGTGGGTGGCGCTGTGGTCTAAACCACAGAGCCTAGGGCTTGCTGATCGGAAGGTTGGCAGTTCGAATCCCTGCGAAGGGGGTGAGCTCCGGTTGTTCGGTACCAGCTCCTGCCCACCTAGCAGTTCAAAAGCACATCAAGTGCAAGTAGATAAATAGATACTGCTCTGGCGGGAAGGTAAACGGTGTTTCTATGCGCTGCTGTGATTTGCCAGAAGTGGCTTAGTAATGCAGCCACGTGAGCTGGAAGCTGTCAGCAGACAAACGCTGGCTCCCTCGGCCTATGGAGCAAGATGAGCGCGCAACTCCAGACTCTTCCGTGACTGGACCTAATGGTTGGCGTATCTTTACCTTTAACCTTCAAAAGACAGGTTCTAAATACTTCAAGCAACTAACAAAATTGTGGTTCAAGAGATGACATGCAAAGGCACGGCTGCCTGTGGCAAATTTAGGTGACTCCTTTGCAGCTTCTTTTGATGGCTCTCATGTCCTTTAGCGGTGGGCCACCTTCTCTTCCAGAAGAGGAAACAGTCGTATCTCAGAGTCAGCATTTGCAGGGCAGCAAGACTGACTGTTTTTTTGCCAAGTTAGCAAACGCTGGATGTTCATCTTATGAAAACTGAGATGCTAATGAAATCTATGCTACACTATAAGTCATTGAGGCTCCCCCCCCCCACTGTCTTCTGGAAGAAAAGCACCTGTATTTATGTGGGTGTTCAAATTATTTTTTGAAGCACTTTGGTGTGAAGAAGCTTTAGGTTAAGCTTCCCTGATGCTATTTCTTTCTCAGGTATACATGCCCATTTGTGGAGAAATTCTCTATTGATATTGAAACCTATTACATATCTGACTCAGGAGAGCAAGCCAACGTCTTCAACCTTTCCCCTGCAGAGAAAAGGCAGACCATTCTTGGTGAGTATTTTCTTCCTACTCCCAATCTTTCATTCTGCCTAACAGTTGCTTGTTTGTGCATGTAAACAACTATAGTGTTAATTATTTGTATGGTGAGCCCTTTATATGTTTGAAGATGGCTATCTCCTCTCAGTCTCTCCTTTTCCAGACTCAGCATACACAACTCCCTCAACCATTCCTCATAAGACTTGCTTTTCAGACCCTTTATCATCTTGGTTGCCCTCCTCTACACATGGTCCAGCTCGTCAATATTCTTCTTAAATTGTGGCTCCCAGAACTGGACACAGGACTCCAGGTGTGGTCTGAGCAAGGCAGAATAGGATGGGAGTATGACTTCCGTTGAATGGGATGCTGGAATTCTGTTGATGCAGCCTAGAATAGCATTAGCTTTTTTTGCTGCTGCATCACACTCTTGACTCATGTTAAGTGTGTGATCTACTAAGACCCCTGGATCCTTTTCATATGGACTACTGATAAGCCAGATGTTTTAAATTTGTGCAGCTGATTCTTCCTGACTAAATGACCTTAATTTTGTCCCTATTGAAATACATTTTGTTAGTGTGGGCCCAGTTCTCCAGTCTATTAAGGAGAAGGTAATCTTGAATTCTGTCTTCTGTGGCATTAGCTACTCCTCCCAGTTTGGTGTCATCTGCAAATTTGATGGGCAATTCCTTCATATAAGTTGTTTATTTTTTAAAAAAAGAAATGAACAGCAATGGGCCTAGGATGGAACCCTGCAGTTTTTATGTTTGTCTCATGAAGTTCTATTTTGTTATATGGATTGTATGGATAAAATTCAAAAGAATACTTTCCAAAAATGTCTTTATTAGGATAAATAGCATTAAAATGCTGAAGAATTTGGATGGATGGGGAGTGCTCAGGAAGGCCAGGGACAGAGGTCAAGGAACTGCATTCATCCCCTAAGCCTGAGGTTTCTCATCCCTAGATTGAGCAATTGTTTAACTCAGTGCAGGGCATATTATAGTGCCAATGTGCATGGTGCTTTAGCATATGCAAAAAGCAAGCTGCTGCCCTGAGGGGCATACACATCAAATTCTACAGTGGAAAGTTGGGAGATAGATGGAAATGCCGAGAGAGAGAGGATGAGGTGACAGGGAATCAACATGTTTGTCACCATCTGAATGTTAATGTTCCCCCATTCTGGACATTCACTGTGTGCCATCCATACATATCAAAGTCATATTCCTCATTACTAGGTGACAAAGGTACCATTCTTGAGTGTCAGAACACAGATTTGGGAACTAGGGAATATGCACTTCATCTCTGGGCTCTTTCTTAAGGATTGCATTCTGGACCACCAAGAAAATAGAGTGAAGCTGGTGTTTGTTCCTGGGCCTCAAACACATGGTGCGTGAGTGTGCCGGTGACAGCAGATATCTTAATTAGTTTTGGCTGCAGTCTCTGCCACACCAAGTCCAGAACTTGCTGGCTGAGGCAGAGAGGAAGCACAGGGTCTGGTGATGTCAGTGAACTGCTTTGACTTGTCCAGCGTCAATATTTGGGAGGGCTGGTGCTTTTGCTTGGAGACTTGTAAATCCTCCTGGCACCGCTGAACTGTATCTCAATCTTTAAAGCATTCCTGAACATAATCAGGCAAAAGCTTGCTTGCTTTGTTTGAACAGCCAGTACTCACCCAAATATCATTCCCTCTGTTTCCAAAGTTCTGAAGTGAGTGTGGAGCCTCACCATCCACACAGAAGCAGGCTTCAGGGAAGCCCAAGATTATGGCAAAGGCAAGTCTCTGGAGCCAACTTATTGACTGCATCTCCTTGTAAAGAACACCTGATTAGCACTAGTGTAGCAATAACACCTCAGTCGTCCATGCTCAGTTGATGGTGATGGATGTGTCATTCGGAACCCACAGACCAGTTAATTCTCTGAGAAAATTAACTGAAATGCTGAGACGTTTTTCAACCTGAATTATAAATGTACCCCTGACACCAGTTTCTGCATAAAGGTTTATTTAAGAGGATAGTTAATTAGTTCTACTACATTTGTATGAAACCTCTTCCCTTTGTTTAAGTGTTTGTTAAATAACTCTCAAGGCTTAAAAAGGCAGAAAATGTGAGCTGCAGGAAGACTGTGGTGGAGCATTAGCAAACAAAACAGTGTGTCTGCACTGTCTGTGGGGCTGCCAGCTGCTTTGTGTCTAATGCAGAAAATTTAGATTCTTCCCTTCCTTCTGTTAAATCGGCATGAGGGAACCTGTTGAACTTCAGCCCCATCCTTCCCTGACCATTGGCTATGATGGCTGGGACTGATGGGAATTGGAGTCTAGTAATAGCTGAAGGACCAAGGGTTCTCCACACCTACAGTAAATAATAAGGTCATATTCACACTGTACATTTAAGGTACTTTTATACCACTTTAACAGTCATTACTTCCCACAAAGAAGCAGTTCCCAAGCTGTTCTATACAACCTTCACCAACTTGATGCCTTCCAGATGTTTTGGACTCCAGCTCTCACCAGCCCCAACCAGCATGCTCAAAGGTCAGGAACCTTTGGAGAGCACCAAGTTGGGGACAGCTGATGTAGCCAATACTACAGTAGATGGATCAATAGTCTGACTAAGGCAGCTTCTGATATTTCTAAATCCTAAATTTCAACCTGCTGTTAATGTCCTACAAGTCCTGACCTATATGAATGATTCCTGGTGCACATGAGCAACAACATGTTGTTTTCGGTCTGTTTGACCTTCATACTGTAGAAACTTGTGGAACTCCAGTTTAAATCGTCTGTGTTCTACAACCACATTAGAAAATGGTCAATTGATGTTGATGTAGCCAATTTGTTTGTTCTATGATTTAAACCTCTGAGACATAGCATTTTTCAGAAGAGATGTTGTGGTCAAATTGTACAGAGAATTCTCTGATTGCCTGCTTCACACACACACACACACACACACACACACACACACCTGGAGTAAAGTTTCTCTTTGAGACTTCTTCAGAGAAAGGAAACGCCAGCCTCTGACTCACTTGTGTAAAGTGTTTAAATACCAGTTGTTTAAGTCTAAACAGTTATCAAAACAAAACAAAGCTTTGATGAAATTATGTTTAGAGTTCCATTCACTTCAATGTTTTTGTTTAAACTACTTTTCTGGACTTAGATCCCATTGATATTGTTAAAGATCCCATCCCTCCACACGAATACAAATCAGAAGAAGATCCAAAGCTATATAAATCAGTGAAGACCACAAGGGGTCCTCTGTCAGAAGACTGGATCAAAGAGCACAAGAACAACCCTGGGAGATACCCTATGATGTGTGCATACAAGCTGTGCAAGGTGGAATTCAGATATTGGGGGATGCAGTCTAAAATTGAGCGCTTCATTCATGATGTTGGTAAGTTTTTAACTCCTTGAGCTCTGCTCAGCATATTTGCTCCTGGCTCAGCCATTATGGAAGAATCTTGAAAAGCTGCCTGAGGCTGATGGGAATTGAACTCAATTTGGAGGGCCACTGTGTTTGTTGTCCCTGGGCTCACCCATAGACCACACCTTCCTACCAAGGGCTGGTGTTAGGAGGGTGCTGGCAGGGCTTGGCCCCAGAGCCAGACCAAAGCTAAGCCCAAGAACAAAGTTCCAGTTAAATCTGCATGAACTCGTTCAGGGCATGATCTGAAGGCACATGACATGGCAGCCTTATGGAAACTAAGTAGTTTCTGGTCAGTGCTTGGATGGGAGAATGCAAGGACTGGCCAAATACATTTTGTTGCCTGAGATTAAAGATAAGTTGAAACACACACCCATTCCACATACAGCCAGGCTAGCAATTTAACTTTATTTCAACATTGGTGATAAGACACCTTTGTCCACCACACCTGAGGGCAGCATCTAGCTTACACATACAAGGCAGGCTCTGGCTTCCAACACATTTCCGCTGCCCCACACACCCCAGCACCCAGCACTGGGAGTGGCCATCTCACTCTGCCTAATGGTAGGGCCAGCCCTGGAGACTGCATTGCAACTTTATGTCCTCAAATACATCAAAGAGTCCTTGCAGAACCCCAGGGGGGAAAAGCCAAGGCTAGAACTCTAGGCCATATGTTGAGCAGAGGTCTAGCTTACAGAATGTTATGGAGGCATTCAAGATTTATTAAGAAAAACATAAACCTTCCTAAGTCCAGAATTCCAGGAGGGGAGATCTGGGTATGTACAGGAATCAGCGTCCAAGTGTAGCACTGAAGCTTTTGTTGATCAACAATGGGTTGAAATGTGGTGATGCCCCCTAATGTGTGTTCTTATTAGCTAGATCAGTGGCTTGCTGAAAATTTTTGTGTCTCCCTGTCTCCAACCCCAAGGCTTGCGGAAGGTGATGGTTCGGGCCCACAGGCAAGCTTGGTGCTGGCAGGATGAATGGTACGGGCTTACCATTGAGGACATCCGGCAGCTGGAAAAGGAGGCACAACTGATGCTGGCGCAGAAGATGGCCCAGTTCAGCTGCAATGAGAGCGAGCTGGAGCAGCACCTTCCCAAAGACCCTCTGGATGAGAATGATACGGAAACAAAGGCCATATCTCCATCCACCGAGGCGGTGGACACTGCTAGCAATATCGGTGAAGCCTTGCCGGGGAGAGTGCTGACCAAGCAGTGGTCGACGTCTTCCAAGTCCTCTTCAAAAAGAGAAGGTGAGTCACACCCACCTGGTTAGTTTCAAAAGGAACAGAGTATGTAGCTGACAACTTCTGAAGGTTGATGTACAGAGTCATAGCGTTTGGTTGTGGCATAAAGCTGAAAGAGTGATGCAGTGCAGTGCCACAGCACCTGCTTGTGTGTTGTGGTGGGTGGGGTGCTAGAAGCTGTCACACTCCAGCCTCTATCCACCACCAAAATGAGCCAAGGGCCACCACTGACTAGTTCCCTCTCTGTAAGGTGTTAATGGCTGGTTTCCTGCTAGAGGAAGCATTATGGAATCATCCTGCCTATTACAGTTCCTTTCCTCCAAATCCCTCAGCATTGATTTGTATGTTCATTTCTGCCTGGCGTGTGCTTTGTTGTGAAACTTGATTGGTTGGAGAACTTCACTGAAAAATTCAGATAAGTGCAAATTATGTAGAATTATGTAGGCTTTGTTTCAGTTTTCATATTGTTTGGAAAGTACAGATTTGATAAATTTGGCTTTAAATGAGAACTGAATCAGTTTCTTCCAATCACTAATTGCTAGCCACTCACCCCCTCAAATTACTGCCGTTTATTGGGAAGCAATTGACTACCGACCCTGTTTTCCTTCAGTGGAGATATGCTTTATATAGTGACCCTGGAAGAGATAGGATTTGATCCCACAATTCCAAGATCCAAGCCCAGCTCTGATGAAACCAGTAGGCCATGCTCTCCAAAGTATACCTGCTTCTGAGGACCAAGATAGGACATTTGCTTTAACCAAGTCTGGGTTTATCCCAACCCAAAACGAACATTCTTGCATTCCTGATGTGCTCTTCAAACAGTGAATGGAAGACGTTTCCATGGCCCTTGTAGACCATAGCAGGCATTCCTGAGAGAGTTTCCTTTTAGTTCGGTAGAAGCTGATTCTATTCTGAAGAAATGTTATACTCCCTGACTGACATCAGCATGAATTCTTTATAGGTTTACAACCTAGAGGTGTTTCGTTCCTTTGAAAAGCTACAGGCCAAGAAAATGTCCCAGTGGGTCAGGTTCCCTTCCTTGTTGGTGTTCTTTTCCAGCCATCCTTCATTGTGAGACAGTAGTGGATTTGCCCCCCCCCCCCCAATATGGTCTGTATAATAGAGCTATCATGGTCTATAGTGTACAGTTGGTTCTTTTGCCTGTCTGCTAAAGATCTGGTCAAACAAATCTTTTAAACACTGCAAAAACACAAACCGTATGAAGCAGAAGTATAACAGGGTGAGTGTCCAGACTGGACAATCATGGCACTGAATCAGGGGTGGGGAACCTGTGGCCCTCCAGATGTTATTGGACACCGGTTCTCATTAGTCACAGATCAGAATGCAGGAAAAAATAATTCAGGAAGAATTTAAAGCTGATCCTCTAACATCTGCACTTTCTGAAACAATATAGAAACTGAAAAACACCTATCCTTCAACATTCACACTGTAATTCCCCAAACAATGTTCAAAAAAGTCATATATTAGAGGACAGTTGTGCATGAAAATGAAGATATTATTTGAAATAACATTCAAATATGCATTATATTAGGGGGAAATTGCTTGCAAAAACATGTCCATTAGTCAGAATTGCATATAAAAATGTGTTTATTAGGAGGGTTTTGGACTAAAATGCTGAGGAATTTTTATGAGGAATTTAAAAAAAAAAGAATTTGCAAATTGTAGAGAACTGGATTTGAGACTGTGAAAATGAGACACCGAGAAAACCAAAATGTACAGATCCTTAGTCCCAGCCATCATGGCCAATGGTGAGGGATGATAACCTAACAATATCTGGAGGGTCACAAGTTTCTCATACTTGCTCTGTAGCTATCACGTTTTGTAACCACCAGTCTTTTTTCCACCACTAGAACACAGAGGAATCCAGATATGCCAAGTGCTTCTTTTAGGGTTGCTTTGTTTTGTCAGCCAAAGTCAATTTGTTTGTCCAACGAAGTGTCCCTGGTTAGTCAGGCAACTGACATTAATGTTTTCAAGCTTATTTTGCATTCCAGTAGTTATAAAAACTGTAGGTGGCAAGTGCTGTCTTAGAAGGGGCATTCTGTGATATGAGACATAATGGGGAATGCCTCTTCTAAGATGTGATGACCATAAAACTAAAATATACGTCTTATCACAAAGGACATTAGAAGAGCCCTGCTGGATCAGGCCAAGGGCCCATCTAGTCCAGTCCTCTCTTCTCACAGTGTCCAACCAGGTGCCCATGGGAAGACTGAATGCAAGCAGAAACAGAGGGCAACAGCTCTCGGCTTATGTGTTTTCCCCCCTTATGTGCAAATGTATGCAGATTTAATCAATTAATTGATTAACCTACTAATATGATTCATCAGCTAAGATTACTTTAATTGTGTGACAGCCATAGCTTCATGGCATCAGGGTTTTGTCAGGGCACATTCTCTATCTGGCAAGAGGAGCAGGGTTGTACACTGGAAAGTGTGGGTGATGGGTAGGAGCGATAGAAATGCTTAGTGATTTACCAGGCATGGAAACTTCTGCTGTGGCATGACTGCCTCAAGCGATGTGCTTTTCCTGGACATGTGCTTGTCTAATGTGAAATGCTAGACATAAAACAAGCGACACTCATCCAAGAGGCTCTATTATTGCTTGGATCCTTTAATCCCCTGTTTTGGAGCTCTTTGGAATCCAGTGACCATAGCAAAGGTACCACACCATGTTTATACATTAAGGTGTTTTCACTATCAACACCTCCCCCCCCCCCAATTTTCTCTCCAAGGATTATAAATTAATAAAACGGAGCTCAAACTGCGTTGCAAACCTGGTCTCGCAAGGGAGCATTTCTGTGCTCACTGGAGGGGGAGAAAGAGACAATTTAAAGATGAGATAGGATCCTGAGTCAACTGGAGCCTTCTCCCATTCCAATGTGTGATTGGAATGAATCGTCATTTAGAGAAGGCCATACTAATCTGTGGTGGATTTGTGGGACAACTTTTCTTCCACTGCCTCATCATAACACCCTGATTTGGAACAAAGAGCTGTTGTTTTGCTCTTAGGGTGCTTCTCTGTGCTTAGTTCTAGAATGGGGGGGGGGGAGTAATTTGTTCCATTCCACTTTTAAAATCAGTTTTAGGTTAGTGCTCCTGATACACAGATCTTTGTGCACCACAGAGGGCTGCAATTGCACACAAGGGCCACTGCACACTCATCTGTGGTGCTGAGTCCAGGAACAACACATTTAAAAGGTGGAGCTCTGGCTCAGCATTTTTGAGAAGCACTGGCTTTGGTACCCAGCGGTCGGTCATTTTCCACAGTTGCATGCATGCAGAAAGCTGCATGGAATCTCATACGCACAGAGCAGGATGTTCACTACAGGACTGTCCTGACAACCCACTCCCAGAAGGCCCAGCGATCCTCCACCTGACTCTTGGCAGAGCTAAGCCATGAGCATATCCAGCACACCCCTCTGCATCATGGCCTTTTTGCTAGCCAGGCGCCCCCATCAGACTGGATCTGGCCAGTGAGAGAAGCGAATTGCAGTGTCAAGTTAGGGAAGCACATCATGAGAGTCTTTTTAATCTCCTCCTCAGCTTTTTTAGGAGATGGCCACACATTTGCATGCATGACCACCAAGGGAGCTGCTCCTCAAGTTTCCTGCTGATACAGATGAGATGAAAGCGGCTTCTTTTGTCTCCTGCATGAGGGCTCGATCAGTCCTCTGCTGTATAAGCGAGACCCCTGGTGTAAGCGGGGACCCTTGTCGCACGCACGCCTGTATTATTATCTGTTCTATTTTTAGCAGCTGTTATGCGAGGGCCATTGACGTCAGTCCAGTGTGGTTTAGCTGTGTGCTGTCAATCACTTGGCTCCCTTATTCCTAAAGGAATGGGGTGGAATAGTCAGGGGTGACAGAGTGAATGCTGAAGCCATAATTAGCTACACAGTTGATCCAGTGGCGAGGTGGGAGTGTTACAGCAGTGGCCTTTCTACATGACAATTAGTAAAAGTAGAATCCAAAGCCATTGGAACCAGACAGAGGGCCTTCTCGGTAGTGGCGCCCGCACTGTGGAACTCCCTCCCATCAGATGTCAAGGGAATAAGCAGCTATCCTATTTTTAAAAGTCATCTGAAGGCAGCCCTGTTTAGGGAAGTTTTTAATATTTAATGCTGTATTGTTTTTAATACTCGATTGGGAGCTGCCCAGAGTGGCTGGGGAAACTCAGCCAGATGGGCGGGGTATAAATATTATTATTATTATTATTATTATTATTATTATTATTACCCAGCACGTGTGGCTGCCTTCTGGTGGTACAATAATAAATGAGTTTTTCTTGCTGGTATGTCATTTAATGTGAACCACTACATGTCTTCTGGGTGGCTCCATGTGAGTTTAATACGCTAAAAGCTATTTGGCTGCCTTTATTAGATTATATGTGGTTGTAGCATTTAGTGTGGATTCTCTAGTGTCTGTTACCCAGCAATGCCAACCTTCACTAAGTGGGGATAAAGGAAAAGGGGAACAAAACCAGGGTTTCCTCAGGGGAGTGCTGAGGTCAGATAAGGGCTCTGGCGAAATGTCCAGCAGCACAATAGCACTGCCATTCTTGGGCCAAAGTATAAGTGTTATGTCAATAGGGGTGGATGAGAAATTCTGTTTTGCTTGCATTTTAATCAGAAATAATCTAATCTGTACTTCTCGGATCAATATGCAAACCAAAACATAGCTATCGTTCAAAATTTGCTCTTCTCTGAATTTTGCAATGCAGTTCTCCAACCAAATAGTATGTATAAAACTGCAAATATTGGGGGTGGAGGATTTAAAATGTTCATATTAGTTCAAATAACATTCAGGAATGCTTTATATTAGGTCAAATTGCTTGCAAAAGTGTGTATTGGTCAAAACAGTGTAAAAAAATTTTTACGTTGGGAGAAATTCACATTAAAATGCTGAAGAATTCACAAATTGCTGCAGAGATGTGGAGAATTGAATTTAACTGTGGAAGCATCAGAAACTAGGAAAGTGAAACAGAAAGATTTCTCAATATTCCTACAAGCCAGTGCTTGCTTTTTATTTTTATTACTCCTGATGGGTTTGGAGTTGGTTTGTTTATTTTGGTGGTGGTTTTTATTGAAAGCTGTCTCAGAGGTAGCCATCAGGAGTAGGAAAAGGAGATGCTAGCCCTTTCCTTCCTTCCATTTGTCCACTCAAAACCACACTCAGGCTGATTCCGTCCCTGCAGGGGGAAAGTTATAGGGCTCCCACAGAGAGGGTAATTTTGAGTGGACTGACAGCAGAACGCAGTTAAGCTTTCTTTAACCACTGGAGCTGCACCAGTGGCGTAGCGTGGGTTGTCAGCACCCGGGGCAAGGCAAGTAATTTGCACCCCCTAACCCGTGGATTTGCGCCCCTAACCCTAACCCCCAGATGTTGCGCCCGGTGCAGCCGGCCCCCCTGCACCCCCCCCACGCTACGCCACTGAGCTGCACACTGCTTTTCTGGTCCTGATTGTAGCAGCCAAATTTGCCTTTCCATAAAACAGCTAACTGCCGGGGGGGGGGGGAGCACAACTAAGTAGCACCCAAGATGCCAGGGGCAGTGCAAGAGAATTCTCGGTTTGCTTCTTCTGTTTTAATTGGACCACTGGGAATGCTTTGCCTGAGGAGAGTTTCCAAAATTCTGGAGCAGAAACACTCCATGGTGGCCAGTGAGCACTTTTCATGGGTGGCACAAACTGCACAGCAACCCCCACAGAGGTCACTTTAAGTTGCACATGCCTGTTCATCTCTTTTGCATCTCACTGTGTGGAGAAACCACCTTGCCTTTTGCCACTAAAATGTGGTGATTCAAAGAGAGTGCTCTTCACCTGGTTGCATGCCACTACCAACAAACAGCTTGGTTCATAGAGGCAACTGCCACAGAAAGCCATAAAATACGGCCTCAGTCAAGACTCAACAGCTGGAGTTTAAAGTGTAAATACTTTGACATGTGGTCTAACATCAGTCCCAGCATTGCCCTTTCCCTTCTCTCCTTCTGTCTTCTTATTTTTCAATATTCAGTGTGAGAAGGAGTCTTTTGTGACTCAAAAGCTTGCAGATACCATTGTGAATATCTGCTTTCCTGATAAAATATATTTCTTTTGCGGTCCTTGTGATTTTTGAGGAGAAGACCATGTATAATCAGGCAGCTTCCTTTTTTTAATTGCAAACCTGTAAAACAGAAATGATTTTACACATCCTTCCGATGCTTATAAATAGATAGCTGCTCTTTGGAAACAGCAGCGGAGGCTTGCAGACTGCTGTGGCGTCTCGGCGATGGGTTTTAAAAATCATAAACTATGCAGGACTAAGGGAGGAAAGTTTGATATCACACTGGCATCATTGGGTCTGCTGTGTGCCCCACTTAGGGGACACATTTCCACCAAGACCACCGAAGTGTGCCTCTGCCACAGAGGGCATGATAGAACCTCCCTTGCTTTTTCCTGAGCATCGCTGATTGCACAAATCCATTCTGTTTCTCCTAGCAAGCCCCTCGCGCCATAGCATATCGGAGTGGAGAATGCAGAGCATTGCAAGAGATTCAGACGAGAGCTCCGACGACGAATTCTTTGATGCACACGGTAGGTGGGGCATAGAAAGAGCAGCTGCTAAGCTGTGTTAACGGGTGTGTGGGTGCCATGGTGTATATGTGCAGCCATTTGCATGAGAGAGAAGCTGTCCTTTCTCTGATGAAGCTGTGTCACTTCAGCATCGCTCCAGATGGAAGGCCTGGACTTTCCTCACTCCACCCTTTCTATGTTATTGTGGACACTTTTCAGGTTCATCCAGATGCATCTTTTGAGTTTAGACATGCATTTGTTTACTAGCTGAAGTGACCCACTCATCTGCACCCACCCTCCCCACCCCTGGTGGTAAAAATATAGTAAAAAATTTTTTTTAATCATTAATAATTTGCTGCCCGTTAATGGTGCCCCAAAGTCTGTTCCCTGAAGTGAGTTAATCTACCATACCTAATGATTTACCATAGCTATGACGTGCTTGCAGCCTATGAAACACTATGTTTCCCTGGGAGTGATAGTGTGGGGAAGGGAGGAAGGAGGGTATGCAGCAAGACAGACAGACAGACAGACAGACAGACAGACAGACAGACAGACAGAAAAGGTGTGGCTGTAATAAACAGCTTGTCTGCTTCAGTGTAACTTGATGTCACCTTGTTGTTGTTGGCTTAGATAGATGACAAGAAATATTATTTTTTAGAGATAGTGTTGTCCGGTATAGTCATTAGACTATTTGGAGCAGGAAGGCATGGATTCAGATCTCCTCAGTTAGGTGGCCTTGGATCAATTGCTGTCTCTCCTCCTTAGCATCACTTTCTTTGTAAAAGTGCCTGAAACAGTGGCTGCTGTACAATAACAGTTAAAAACTATAAGACCCTGCCAGGAAGCTTGCAGTCTGAAAGTGTCAGCCTAAGCATGCCTCTTAGAATTGTCCTAAGGATACAAAAGATAACCCCATAGATTCCTACGGAAGCTCTTCGGAACAATAAGGGCTGGATCTAGACACATCAAAGAAGCGTTTCAGTAAAATGTGTTGTAAATTTAAACAGGGAAAACAGGTACTGTAGAGAAAAATGGGGCTCCTCATCGCCATCTGATGGCACAATGTTGTATTGCACATACAACGCATATAAATCACAATCTAGTTGAGTCCAAGATATAAGTCTAAAAGTGTAAACCAAATGTAGTTCAATAGGTTGGGTTGTTATATAGCTTTCATATTTTGTTGGTTCATATTGACTGAAGGGTTGTTGTTGTTTTACATTCTTTACCTGCTTTTGGATGAAGGTTGTCTCCTTAACATATGTTTTCCCCAAGGGTACTTCTAAACCAGCCCCACTGCCACAAGGTGCAATGATGGCAACCAGCTTAGCTGGCTTTAATAATGGAAATACAGTAGATTGTTTTTAATGTGTTGTAAGTCACTTGGAGACCTTCAGGTAACAAGCAACTAAAAGGTCTTATTATTGTTACTGTTCTTCTTCTTCTTCTTCTTCTTCTTCTTGTTGTTGTTGTTGTTGTTATTATTATTATTATTATTCAGAGACAGTGTGTCACTGAATACCAGATGCTGGAGAACAACAGCAGGAGAATGCTGTTGCCTTCATGCCCTGCTTCTAGTCTTTGCAGAGGCATTTGATGGGTCCTTGGGTGAAACAGGTTGCCAGAATGCATGGCCCTTTGGTTTGAACCAATAGGACTCCTCTTGTGTTTTTCTGTTCACTGCTCTGCAAGCACTGCAATTGTCTTTGCCCTAAGATGTCCCTGGCTGAAGTCCACCACTCTTCTATACTTGGGTATTGAGTGGGATTCTTGAGAGCAGGGAAGTCTTGTTTTTGAGTTTCTACCCTTCAGAACTTCTTGATCATGATACAGCAGGCACATCTCTTGAACTAGCAAAACTGAACCAACGAGAGCCTCTTAAGAGCCTCTTTGGTGAAACCACATACCATTGCTCAATAGCATTCTCATGTCGAGACAACTGATTATCCTAATGTTTTGGACTCCCCCACCTCAACCGTTTGGATAAATGTAATTGTAATTTATATTTGCAAGGGAACATTCTATGTTCTAATTGGTCTGGAATACTTCCAGAATGTTCAGATAATCATAGGTTTAGTATAGCATTATAGTGACACAGAGTAACGTTCTTATTTCTGTTCTGTCAACCACTTTTTTCACTTGAAAATGCTTTACAGATTTTAACAACCTGATCCCGTGCATATTTACCTGGAAGTAAGCCCTGCTGAATTCAGTGGAACTCCTCAGCAATTGTGCATGGGATTTTGCTTTTTTAAAAAACATCCCAGGCACTCTTGATAGGTACATTGAAGGAAGCTTTTCAGTTCTATACTAGAGGGGCCCTGTTCTCAATGCATGGGCCATGTTTATTCCCGTTTGAGGTGATTTGAGATTGAGATGTTGGAGGAATGTGAGTGACTTGCCTGTGACTGCCCAACATTGAATTGGCTCGGACGTAAGCCTCAGTATTTCTCCAAAAGTTGTGAAATAGCTTCATCTGCTCCCTAGCTAATGTAACGTAAACACTGAAAAAGGCTCTCTCCCACCCAGCCTCCCTCTCTTTAACCCAGCCACCCACTCTTCCTCCAACCCCCCTCCCTGTGGAACCCACAGCACCCCAGTCACAGGGAGAAGGAACAAGAGAGGTCTTGCTGAATATAGTTTTGTGGTTTAAAATCCAAACCAGAGAAGAATTCAGGGTTCCTAATGCAGAACTCTTCTTTGAGATGAGCATTACCAGCCGTGGAAATACATGTAACATGCTGAAGGCTGTCTTGTGACTTCTCACACCCTGTATAGAATAAGGCAGTGTTCTTGAACTTTGGTTCCCCCAGTTGTTGTTGGGTTACAACAACCGTCATCTCCATCCAGCTTAGCCAATTGTCAGGGATGATGAAAATTGTAGTCCAACAACATCAGGGGACCCAAGGTTGAAGAACAATGGGATATGGATTTGTACATGGTTCCTGCATTCTGCAACATGTCGTTGACATAATAATAGTGCATTAAAAAAAAGATAAATGACCTCTGACAGTTAAGTCCAGTCACGAACGACTCTGGGGTTGCGACGCTCATCTCGCTTTACTGGCCAAGGGAGCCAACGTTTGTCTGCATACAGTTTTTCCGGGTGATGTGGCAAAACCAGAGCAGTGCATGGAAATGCCGTTTACCTTCCCGCCAGAGCAGTACCTATTTATCTATTTGCACTTTGACGTGCTTTCGAATTGCTAGGTTGGCAGGAGCTGGGACTGAGCAACAGGAGCTCACCCTGTCACAGGGATTCGAATCGCCGACCTTCCGATCAGCAAGCGCTAGGCTCAGTGGTTTAGACCACAGCACCACCCGCTTCCATAATAGTGCATTAGTGGTAGATTTATACTAGACTGTCTACACATCATTCTGCTTTATTAGTTATTCTGCAAAGTTTCCTCAATTTTATTGCATTATTACTTTTTGGAGGGACACTCTTGCACTATGTGTGGTGTGGGGATGGGATGGGACTGGAACACCTGCGGTATGAAAAGTTACAGAATTCCAGTAGGAAGGCATACACTTAGTGCAAACCAAACAGTAAGTCCACCCCAAAACTTTTGCAGGTGCAAACAGTATTGAAAGTGAGATTATGCATAACTGTCTCAATACTTTCACGAGCACAAATGATCATGAAAGCACAATATGAAGGATGTATCGAGGGGGCCCAAGTGGATGTAGATTAACATGGGCTTGAGGGGAGGGGTGCATTTAAAACCACCTTTCCTCCCTTAAGTGTAGGCTGTCACAGCAATGACAGGTATAGGAGCCTGATAGTTTATATTTCCTGCACATTCCCCTATGCAGATCATAACAGCCATTGTATTTAATAAAGTGACTCTAATTTTAAACCCACACCTTTGTGCCTTATCTAATTATTTCTAGTCTCCTAATTCAACCTTACAAGATCATGTACTCCATACCCATGAATCCAGCATTATTATAGACCCTGCAACTCCCTCTCTGTGTTTGGCACTTTCAGGCTGTCACAGTTATGCAGATGGAATTCTTTCATGTGACAGGAAATTCAGGATGTGCAATTAAAGCTTATTTGGTGCTCTTGTGCTACAAACTCTCTCTTTGTTAAATAACAAAAGAAAAACCAACACAGACTTTTTGCAATAAGGAAAGTGATGGGGAAATGCACTGGGAATTGTAGAATAACATTTGCTTGAGGCAATGTAGTCTTACTCAATAAGTAGCCAGAGTTGTCTCATCAGGATGAATGCTCAATAAACAGGTCTCCTGGAAGTGATCCACAAGGGGCTTCAATTGCCCAAGCCTCTGAAGTTGTTTCTGGGGAATATAATAGGTCCCCCAAAAGACCCCGGAGGAGCCAGGCATAACTGCCCTATAAGGCATCTTAATGTAGATGTCTGTTTCTGAAGCTGAGTAAAGATGGGAGGGGGCAGCCCCTTTACACTAGGAGGTCACATGCAAAATCCATTATGTACTGTTTCCATGAGCTTCTTGAAAGAAAGTGGGCACATAACAAATAATATCCTAGACATATTCTAGCTGTTTTTATTAGAGGCATGAGGATTGCATTATCTTCTCACAAAAGGAGAAGATCATATATATATATATATATATATATATATATATATATATATAGCAAGACTTCTCACATGTTCTCAGTTGCTGGCAAAGTATGACAAACCGAATTATTAACACTGAATAACTGTTCCATAAAAATGCAAATAATGGGAGCAAGAAGCCATTCAGTGATCATGGTAAGCAGCAGTGAGAGAGCTGTAATTAAGCCTTCTAAGCAACTGGGTTCAATATTTAGATAAAGTAGCAGGGACAAGCCTGGAATGTAAATTCACTCCTCTTCGTTCTTTACGGTTTTGACAATGCATACTCCCCGCACCCTGTGCATGACATTCGACAGATGCACCAGCTTTGTTGGATTAATTGGTGCAATACTTTCATTAATTGCAGATTAGAAATATGCACGTTGTTAATCATAGCCGTGAGAAGGGTGATTGACACCAGTGTACTGATGTAGGCAAGCTTTATCATCTTTTCATTGAACCCTGTTCTGACTATTTAATGATTTATCTTTGGCATTATCCCAGAGAAAGAGTTATTTTCCCCAGTGCAAAGACTTCAGCAGTTGCTTGCATTTGTAATCTTTATTTTAGCTGGTTAATTAATTGGTAAACAGGAAGAGAGTTCAATTGTCTAGCTTCTCTTTCAGCAGTCAATAACCTTGTTGGAGGTACAATCCATTTATCTATTCTCCATGTGCACAGTTGCTATCAGGTGTATTATAAGGACAACAGGAACATAGGGATCTGCCTTAAATTAAGTCAGACTATTGGTTTATCTAGCTCGGTGTTGTCTAAAACCTCCTTCCCCAACCTGATACTCTTCAGATATTGTTGGACTGTAACTCCCATCCTCCTTGATTATTGGCTGTGCTGGTTGGGGCTGATGGGAATTGGAGCCATATCAGTTTTCATCAGAATCTGAAGCTCCATTTGCGAAGCTACTGGCTGTGCTCAGGAGCAGGGCTACCTGTGTTCCAAGGCTTGAAAGGCCACCTGTCACTTCAACCTCTCATTCCCTCCTCCAAACCTGTTCCAGAAAGGCACAGCACCCTCGGTAAACTGGTGGGTAGGAGAGTCCCCGTAGAGACCAATGCTTTATTTCTAAACGCCCCATGCCACCCCCCCATCTCGCCACCATTTGCCCCCTCACACCTCTGCTTGCCGCTGTTGTGACTTTGGGTTCATCCACACTTCTACTTGTCTTGCTGCTTTCCCCTAGAAAAACCTGCTCATTACTGCTGAATTGGAGCAGGTTTTCTCTCTTTTTTTCTTTTCAATTTTTAATTTTACAATGCAGTAAAATGGCTACATACAAATTAAGAAAACAGAAAATACAGCACAAAGCAATACATAGTGTAACAATAGCAGTTCCAAAGCAGCTCAAAAAACCACTCCCAACATTAACCATAGTTAAGATTCTGCTTTGTCAATACATGGCTTAAAGCGATTGCCCTTAAATTCTCTGTTAACGCCTGTTTGTGTTTGAAACTGATAAGGCTTTTTTCTGTGATTTATTTTTCAAAGCCTCTTGATTTCCCTGCCTTATGAACTGCTGTGGATTTTCTTAGCACCAGCTCTCCATGTCTGCCCTTCTAGCCTCCAGCTGTTAAGAGCTGGCACAGTGTTAACAAAGACCACATGACACCATATTCTGTGTCTGTATTTATGAACCTAATTGTTCTCTTCTCTCTCTTTAAAGAGGACTTGTCTGAGAATGAAGAGGTGTTCCCAAAAGAAATTACCAAATGGAGTTCAAACGATCTCATGGATAAGATCGAAACTCCAGAATCTGAAGAAGTACCAGGTAATTTTTGTGTGTGGAATGGGATGCAGCTGAGAGTATTGTACAGTTATTCCACTGAATGGCTCTACTGTTAGAAGACGGGTCCTTTAATAATGATAATAATAATTTTATTATTTGTATCCCACCCATCTGACTGGGTTGCTCCTGTCTCTCTGGGCGGCTTCCAACGTGTACAAAAACATTTCTCTAATTAAAACATGTTAGCTTAGCCACCTTAGCCAAGTCCAGTTATTTTTCAGCCATTCTTCTATAGTGAATGAGGCTGTTACCCTCCCAGGGTTTTTGGCGTGGTGGTGGAGGGGGACAGGTAGAAAACCAGAGTAAAGCCTGTAGTGTAGTTGTGCACTGTTGGGGTCTGTCCATGCTTCCATTCGTCCTGCACTTACTTAGAATTTGCACTGGAACAATAGAACTGGTCCAAAAGCTTTTCATTTATATCCTGACACAGAAACGCAACATGCCCCCCGCTTTTTACCATTGTATCAGAACAAACGAAAGGCTACTTAAAACCCAAATAGAAATTAATTCCCCTTCTTTTTTTCTTTTTCTTTTTTACTCCTGAACAGAGAAACACACACTTTTCCTTGTGTCTATTCTTTATTGGTTGTCAGGAAGTGATAGTGGAACTCTTAGCTGATAAACATCTACAAATTATACATCTGGTAGCCAAATTTGCTCTGGCAGCTAAGAAGCTTTGTTCCAGTTCTGATAATGCAGTGTAATTTTAAATTTTTATGCTGTAAACTTTTGTGCTATAGACTTTTATGCTGTAGATTTTTATAGACATTTGATGTGTGATTTGCCATCTTTGTTTATTGTGAAGGTCTTTGGGTATATATAAAAAAACTGAACGATAAACAATTTTCCTTGTGGCACAATGTTGTGGGTGTTCCACTTTCCCCTCCACCCCTTCTGTCTCCACCCACACCTTGAGTAAAATTTGCCAGTTTTTTCCTGAGCCTGTTGCTGTGCACTTCTGGTTCCCTGCCCCATGCTATTTTTTCTTAGGTGTCCCCTTCCAGTGCTCATACGGGCATTGTGAACAGCTAGGTATATGTGAGCGAAAGCAGTTTCCCTTTTTCCCTTTCCAGTGCCAATGTGTGTTGGATGTGCAACCACAATGCAAGCATTGGGGATGATGCAGGAATGTGCATCATCCAAATTAACCCCCTTCCTTCACTGCTACTTGTGCTACTGCCACCTCGAATGTTCTACATTATTGGCTGTATGCGTGGTCTTTCTTTAATGGCAATTAAAGTACAGTCTTGGGATGTGGGTGGCACTGTGGGTTAAACCACAGAGCCTAGGGCTTGCCGATCAGAAGGTCGGCGGTTTGAATTCCCGCGATGGGGTGTGCTCCCGTTGCTTGGTCCCTGCTCCTGCCAACCTAGCAGTTCGAAAGCACATGAAAGTGCAAGTAGATAAATAGGTACTGCTCCGGCGGGACGGTAAACGGTGTTTACGTGCGCTGCTCTGGTTCGCCAGAAGCGGCTTAGTCATGCTGGCCACATGACCCGGAAGCTGTATGCTGGCTCTCACAGCCAGTAAGTGAGATGAGCGCCGCAACCCCAGAGTCGTCCGCGACTGGACCTAATGTCAGGGGTCCCTTTACCTTTAAAGTACAGTTTATTTTTCACTTGTTGCACACCCCTTTGGGGGTTCCAGAAAACATATTGTGTGCAAGTGCACAGGAACACAATGGACTGAAAAAAGCAACAGAAAAGGAGGGCATGTGCAGCTGCACTGTGGCGCAAGGGGACAGAGAAAGGGGTGGGGAAGAAGGAAGAAAAGTGGAACACTGCAATTGACAGGATAGTGCTCATTTTCAGGGATGCCTCCTTGAAAAGTGTGGAGTGAGGCATTTACTAATTGAAAAAAATTGGATAAATGTGGATAGTCACTTAATAAGCCCTTCCCCCAACCTGTCTTCTCAATCTAGGTAACAATGGAAGATCCTTCACAAGAAAAAGCTTTAAAAACTTTTGAAATTCACATCTCCTCCTGTTACATCTGTTCATAGGTTTGGCCATTTTGTGATCTTGTTCTATGCAGATTTTCCAAAATGGAGAGTTGGGAGCAGTCCCCACCTTGTCTCTCTCCCTTTTTCCCATATCAGCAAACATGGTGGCAGAATAGTGGCAGATACCCCTTCACGTACTAAACCTTGGGAAGTATTAGAATGTCTCATGGTCTGTGGAGGAAAGAACCCAAATTCATATGAGCATACGTCTTTCCTTCCAGACGATCCATGTCTTGAATCAGCAGCAGAATACCATGTTGGATCCAGCGTGGAAAGGCTCAGCATCATTGAGGTACAGTGTCTAAATAAATTCCCTTTTCCGGCTTATATTTTTTAAAGGTGCAGCTTTTATGTGTGTTCTATATCCACGTTTGTCCCTCTGAGCGGAAACACTCCATACCTACAGCTGTGATCTGGCAACAAAATCTGGAATCTACCTGAAGCCTGTGGCCAGATATGACTCTTGAATTGATCTAACCACAGTGCAATTCACACTTTTGCCTGGTTTCCCCTGCAAGGAAAAGAAACATTCCTTACTCTTTTTGTATCATATATCACTTGCAGTCTGCCTCTTGGTGGTGGTAGGGATCTATTAGGGAACACATTAAACCCTCAATCTCCCCCCCCCCCGCACACATATACATTGCTGCATTGCCATGGGGACGTGCTCCACATTCTTGAAGCTGTTGGTTCATGCCAATCTTATTACAGAACTTTACAACATTATACATAGGATATAAATTGTTCCTGCCCTCAGAGTGGTAGCCACTGAGTACTGTGATCTCTGAGAATTTCAGACACTGGCCACCCCTGCTTTGATGGAAAAGCACCAGAAACTGATAGTGGACGTATGCACACTCTGGTTTACTCTGCATGCTGTGCATGCCCACCGCAGGTCTGGGAAGTGGTGTATGTATGGCGTTATCCATTATCTGTATCTATCCTGTTGTTAGGAAATACTGCATCTTGATGCATTTCCCCCTTAAACCAGCTCCTGTCTAAATTGCTGGGAAAGAGAACGACCTAGCTGCTCTTTCAGCCAGCAGTGTGTACACAGCCAGTGTCTTCATTGAAAACCTATTTCTTTACTCTGAGCAAGTTTAGAAGGAATTCAAGGGATCCACCAGCAATGAGAGGTAGTGCTGGATCCACGGTGGATTCAATGAAAACCCCCAAATCCGGCAATGGGCTGCTTTCTTTTTCTGTCAGGGTTGTCCTGCAGGCTCCGCTTTGACAATGGGTTTTTGAAGTAAACCTCAGTGCAGAGAAGTTGTTGCCTCCTCTGTTCTTAAGGCCATTGACTTCCTAGGGGATGAAAACATACCAGCTTGATAACCTAATTTTTAAAATTTAAACTTTATTGAATTTCATAATCAACTTGCAATGCCATTGCCCTTTTCGTCTTCCCTCCTAGCAATAACATTGTGTTGCATGAGAACATCAGCTTTTATGGTGCGCTGATGCTTAATTATAAAGGAGAGTAAACGTGCAGAATCACAGTGTACAATTAAGGCAGAGGGATACATCAAACAGAACATAAAAGCAATCAGGAATTGAAAGAGGTCCAGGAAATTCATGTTTTGTGTAACTGTTCCAGCTTATCCCTTTGTTTATATATCATCATCTCACATACTGCAAGTGCAGCCATTTAGAGTGTCCAAACATCTACTGTTGGTGCTGCTGGATTCTTCCAGTAATAACAGGGGCTTTGACTATTTCAACTACCCTGCTTATCTATAATATTGTACAGTCTAAAAGTTTCTGGTCAATTGATAATTAATTGTTCTGCAGCAGGAGAGCCAGTGTGGTGTAGTGGTTAAGAGCGGTAGACTCGTAATCTGGTGAACCGGGTTCGCGGCTCCGCTCCTCCACATGCAGCTGCTGGGTGACCTTGGGCTAGTCACAAGTCTCTCAGCCTCACTCACCTCACAGGGTGTTTGTTGTGAGGGAGGAAGGGAAAGGAGAATGTTAGCTGCTTTGAGACTCCTTCGGGTAGTGATAAAGCGGGATATCAAATCCAAACGCTTCTTCTTCTTCAGGAAGCACTTAAGAGAAGAAGAAGAAGAAGTGTTTATTGGGTTTTCAATACAACAGCGTGCAGACAAGGCTAACAATAAAGAAACAATAATGATTGTGTGGGGCACAGTATTGCAGTTATTATGCAGACATCATAATAAAATAGATTCCACAAAGGGACATTTGGGAAGCAAGAGTCACAGGGTAACAAGGTAGCCTCACCATATAGAGGCGAATGTCCCTGGGGGCCTAAGTAATGCTCTGTTTTTATTTATGAAGCATATTTAAAAATGGAAGTGCCTTTGATCCTCAAAACCATATCTGCCATTATAAACTAGTCTTGTGTTTCTTGTTTTCTCTTTCAGGATGAGGTTGTGCCTCCACTAGTGCAGCCAAGCAAGATCCATGTCCTGCTCTTGGTGCTTCATGGAGGCAACATTTTAGATACAGGAAGTGGTGACCAGAGCTCTAAGCAAGGGGATGTCAACACCATAGCCACTGCCTTTGACACTGTCATTAGGGTCCATTACCCAGCGGCCCTTGGGCGCATAGCCATCAGATTGGTCCCTTGCCCAGCCATCTGCTCTGAAGCATTTTCACTTGTCTCTAAGTGAGTTACTGAGTTTTCTTAAAGGGGCTGGGAAAGAGGAAGAGGGAGGGAGAACAAAGATGGATCTATGCTGCACATTTATACCAATTTCAGTAGTTATTCCTTCCTCCCAGGATATCCTGCTGAGAACCATGAATATGTGAGTTGGGCTAGACATCTCAAACAGAATTTGCAGCATCTCACCTGGTATCACTAGAGGAAACCATGACTATTAAGCTTTAGAAAACTCATCTTTTTTTGTTGTGTAGATGTACCCTTAGCTGCATCTGTGATTTGGCAGAGAGGCTTCCTCATTCTGTGTCTGACTGTTCTGTCTCTTCCAGACAGACCCTTTTTTACACTGCAGCTGCAGAGGCCCCCTTTGGACCAATTACGCTGCAATTCACATGGCACAGTTCCATAGGGGACATGAGAAATCTGTGAATCAATCAAGTTAGTCTAGACAGAGTCAACTGCTTGCTTCTTAGAAAGAGGAGATGTTGACAGCTGTGTGAAAGCACCATTGTGGTCCAGCCCTTGTCCTTCAGCCTGAGTCCAGAAGCCTAGCTACCATATCTACCCAGCCTCAGCCCCAAACCTGAGGCTCCCAATCTAGACCTATCATCTTCATCTCCAAGGGCCTCACATGCCAAGCTGCTCAGCACTGTAAGCATCATGTCCAGTGACATCTAACAGAGAGAGGTGAGAGAGCGTCCGGTTCCAGGGCAGAGGGCTGGCCCTTTAAAGAACTCCAGCAAATAGGTGGGACATAGGAAAGGCAGTCAGCCGAGTTGTAGTGGTATGGGCTTGCAGGGGGTAAACAACCTGTTACTATTTCTACATCAGGGTCCTGGTAAAGTCCCTGTCTCCAGTGTCCTAGAGCCATCCAGTCAGCATCAAAAGGGAGCTTTATAGTCACTGAGAAGAACTTTTTTCTCCCTTTTTGCTGTTCGAAGCCAGAGTGAAAGAAGGTGAGTTAGCTGCTGAGGATCAGCTCATAGGGTCACTCTGGAGAAGGTGTGTTTGACAAATGCAGAGGAGTTGTCCTGTGTACTCCAAAGCTAAGGATTTAGGAACACTGAAAACACAGCATGCTTTAGTTGCAAAAGAATGGTGTGCAAGTTCTGTTATGTACGAACTTCAAGGAAAAAACAGTTTAAGTCTCTCTGGGAGAAGATATTAGAGCACTCCAAATAATTTGCTGGTGAATGTGCACAGAAAATAGTAGACCTAGTTGAAAGGTAGCACAATCCAAATTATTGTTATTGTTGCATAATCTTAGAAGGTTGTATAATCTTAGAAGGGGCATGGCTGTGACTGTCATGAAGGGACCATGCATTTTTTTTAATTTGCCACTTTCACTACTAACAGTCAGGTATCATATAAGCCAGGGATGGAGAATCTTCTCTGATGCCAACACCCCACTTGCCCCATAAGCTTGGCCCATTGTCAGGAATGACCTGGAGGACCACAAATACACCACCACTAAAGTTCAGCTTGCTTCCAGGACTTGTTGAAACAAGTTGTCTCTTCCCTAGGACCTGTCCAGGGTCCTGAATGGCCTTTTTCTGACCATTCTTGCTCCCTGATTCTGGTTGCTGGCCTTTTGGGTTGATACATAGCCTCTGCCTCTCAACCCCTGCTCTTGCTATTTGCTCTAGATCTCTGCCAGACCTTTGTCCATGCTCCAGTACAAACTCATACTCACCTAGACTTACTCTTTACCTCTTTGTCTTCCTGTCACCTGTGGTCTAATGGATGCCATTCATGTGAGTTGTAGGCATATTGGAAAATTTCAACAAAAACAGAAATCGCCCATGTTCACTTATTTGTCCCATGACCAGAATGGAAATCAATAAGTTGTTGCTTTCAGTCTGCAAATGATACATAATTGAGTATATCATTCCTCCCCTACTTTGTATTGAAATTAATGGGATGGAATAACATAATGACAAGCAAGATGAATAATGTAGTATTTGACCGCAGCAGAATGGAAACAGTGCTGATTGCAGTGAAGACAGGACAGAACTGAAGATGATGCCTTCTTATGTCCCTAGCTGGCCGTATTTCAAAGATCATATGCAGCTCTTTTTAAAATGACTTTTCTGTCTCCTGCTGAAGTCAACAGCGGGAGTATGGCTGAAATATTGGTATGTCCCTGCCAGTGGGTTTTATTACAGGGTGATTGAGTAATAGCCTTGTGAGGCATGCAGAGCTATTTCACTCACCTCCTGAGCCATCCCCTTGGTCCTCTCCATCAGCTTCCAGCCTGAAATATCAGTATTACACAAGCGGAACTGTAGCAAAACCAAAACCAAGCATCCTCATAAGTCAGTGTGTTTTGTGTGCTGTCAGTGGGTTCCTATTGCTGTCTTGTTGGGCTGTGTATGTTATAAAGGGGACCCATAGTAGGGTGAAGGCATCCTCTTCTATTTGTCCCTGTGTCAGTTTCAGTCTATTGGTTAGCTTTTCTATGGTTGTTTCCCAAACAATTTGCTACCATTGGACCATGTTCACTCCTGACAGGTCTCTCGAGTGTCTGGCTATGAGGCTTCTGGCTGCGGAGAGTAGGTGGGATATAAGTTCTTTATAATGTGAGTGGTCATTAACAAAGAAAATCTTTAATAAAATTATTATGTGTGTGATATAGATATATATATATATATATATATATATATATATATATGTCAGTGTGTTTAGGAACACAGCCTGTGCAGGCCCATTTTCTCAATTCATAATGCCAACAAGGTCCATTCTCCTGGCGTCAAGAGCTCACACTATTAATTATCTGCTAAGCTATCCATTCTTGATCTCATGCATGACTGTAATGAATGTAATGACATTGTACCTGGAGAACCGCAATTGATTTCTTCAAACTAATCAGGTGAAGGTTTAAATGTGGATTTGTAGAGTTGTGTGGCAAGCAAAAGGCCCTTGGATAATAGCTCTAACTCTGTGACTTCAGGTATGAGAGGGGGGAAAGTCATTCTTGAGCCCTGGAAGATTTCCCTTAGCTGATGAAATTGTAGTTTGATGGAGGGATTGATTTTTAACCTCCTACTGGCTGGGATTGGAGAGAGAGGGAGGGAGGGGGGAGGGAGGTGTCTTGCAATCTTGAATCATGCAGGGGTTAGTTGTCATGAGGTTCATCTGCACAGCAAGTTAAATTATTTCTGATTTGGTTCACTGCTTAAAAGATAATTTGTCTCATCGTCTGCTTCTTAACAACATTTCAGTATTATAAGCTCAAAGTGTGCCCTTCTATAAGGATGTTTTCCAGGGATGGCACATAATTCCCTCCCTATTGAGACCTCATTTCTGTCATTTAATGGGCCAGGCAAAAGCATTTCTGTTTCCCAGGCATTTGGGGTTTCTTTAACTTAGAGCAGTTTGCTTTTACGCCCTTTTTGAAAGGGCTGTTACCAAAGGTAAAAAAGGTAAAGGGCTCCTGGGCGGTTAAGTCCAGTCAAAGGTGACTGTGGGGTTGCAGTGCTCATCTCACTGTCAGGCTGAGGGAGCCAGCGTTTGTCCACAGACAGCTTTCTTGGTCATGTGGCTGGCAGAACTAAACCACTTCTGGCACACAGAGGACCGTGATGAGTGCCAGAGTGCACGGAAATGCCGTTTACCTTCCTACTGCAGTGGTACCTATTTATCTACTTGCACTGGCATGCTTTTGAACTGCTAGGTTGGCAGGAGATGGGACAGAGCAACAGGAGCTCACCCTGTCGTGGAGATTCAAACCACCGACCTTCCGATCAGCAAGCCCAAGAGGCTCAGTGGTTTAGTGTGTGCACTTTATTTTCAATTTCTACTTTTTAAATTTCATACTGTTCTGCTGGCTGCCCTGAGAATATACATTCAACATGGGTTCAACATGCAGCATACAAATTATTTAAGTAAGTCCTAAGAGCTCGCTTCTCAATCACAGCTCTGGCTTCACTCATTGGCTAAAACCTTTGACACACAGGAGCAGTCAGCTGGATCAAGTCACAGAAATTTCCCTTCATAGCTTCCTTTTTAGGAGGGCTTTTTTTCCCATGAAAGCTCAGAGTCTGGGGTCCCTGCCTGCAGGCACCAATGAAGCCTTTGTGGGTGCTGCATTAGAACCCCTGGCTTAGGTCACCTGAAGCCTTAGAATGCATGCTTGTGAAATAAACGAGGCTGCAGGGAATGGTCCTCGGTCTCTGAGGGCGGTGGAAGAGCCACATCCTTCAGGCAGGGGCAGTGCAGAGCAGGATGTTGAGGGCTCCCCCTTGAGTGGGGCAAGTGGTGTAGCCTGTGAATCAGAGTGCCCCTTTGGGCCTACACTGGGATCCTGAAGCAGAGGGTAAAGCAAGTCTCAAATATCTTGTTCATCTGGATAGCATCTCTGCTAAAAGCAGCTTGAAATAAATGGCTTTTCAAAATGAATTTTGATTGTTGTCTGGAACATTACAAACAGCGCGCGCGCACACACACACACAACACCCAGGGCAATTGGGGGGAAAGTTATAAGTTGAAGGATGTATATGTACATAAAAGTGCCCTTGAAATTGTTTTCTAAATCAACTTACAGAGCTTGCCTTGCATATGAGAGGAGGCGCAAGACTAAGGGATGACTCACTCACATTTGCTTCTTGCTCTTATGTCAGGGAGCTCTGGGCATTGCACAGATATTTGTTTTTAAATTGTGAGGTACATTTCACAGAGAAAATAAACAGTGTGAGTGGCCTCAGCCCAACCAGCAAGCTTTGCAGCTGAGTGAGGAATTTGAACCCAAGTCTAGCATTCTATGCCCTAAACCACATTGATTCTTTTGGTGCAGAATATGAAGAAGCAAAAAAAGTACATGGTGCTTTGTAGCAAATAGGAATGTGCAGAGAAGATGGTAAATTTGTGTTTTCTCTCAAAAACTAAGCTAAGCATCTTCTTCCAGTGCATATGCATGTGACTGGTGGAGAGTGGAAGTAAGGGAACTACCGTTAAATGTTTTTAGATGTCCTTGCTTTCTAAATGCTTTAGAGATGTTTTTGTTTTATTTTTAATTATATTGTTCTGCTGCTTTGCCACCCTGGGCTCCTTTAAGAGAAAGAGCAGAACAGAAAATGTATTTATTTATTTATGAATCCCTTCCCATGAGGCCTTCTAAAACAATTTACAATGGCATAAAACCATATATAGAACAATTGCATGTATAAAAACAATTAAAACAACAACAGGTATATATAATCCATTCAAATACAGATACCAGGTGGGATAAAATCTCCATGTTGGAGGTTTGTTGAAAGAGGAATATCTTCAACAGGCAAAGGACAATAGAGAGGGCAGTGCCAAAAGGCAGGTATTGCTTCTACACTAAAAGTCTGATTACTACTTCACATGTAGCTGCCTTCAGATTTTGCTGAGTGATTTTATAGTACTGAACCTTTCGGAATTTTGTCTATATGCTAATGAAGGTTTGAAATTGAGATTGAAATTTGTAGCTGCCCTCCTGCTAGGATGGTGGATAGAGGATTCCCCCTTCTGCATATTTCAGTGATCAGTTGGGTATGTGGCATGTGAGTCAATATATTATAATAACAATAGCAATAATAATACCGTGCAGTCCCATGGCTGTGCATCTCCACAAGTTCCCATATATTATGATTATGAATTAAACTTATTAGTCACTTTTCTTTTTACCAAAGTAGCTCAAAGCAGCAATATTAGCAACCAGCATAGCTGTGGCTGACCCATGCAGCACAGATTTGGTGTCTGTACCAGAGGTTCCACTGCTCCATAATGCCCACAGAAAGGAAAAGTCCTTAACTATCTCTCTTCTTTTTTAGCCTCAGTCCTTACAGTTATGATGAAGGCTGCCTTTCCAATAGCCAGGATCACATTCCACTCGCAGCACTTCCTCTGCTGGCCACATCGTCCCCACAGTACCAGGAGGCAGTTGCCACGGTGATCCTGAGAGCCAATCAGGTGTACAGCGAGTTCATCAAATCCCAGGAAGGCGCCTCATTCAGCGGCCAGGTTAGCATGCTGCCTTGGTTGGTGGCAGTGAACTGGAGAGCAAGCAAAAAGCTTTTCTGTATTTTGTTTTTTGGTGTGAAAGTTTATAAAACAAAACGTCCCAATTAACACAGGAGAATTAAATAGAAATAAAATTCTATATTAAGTCTGTCACTTGATTAAATAATTCTTAGTTGATTACGCAATGAATTTTAATAGATTAATCAAGTTGAATACATCTGCATATTTTGGGGTGTAAGTAAAGCAGTAGCTCTAGAGAAAAGGAGGGAAATCATTTGTTTTTCCAACGTTAAATCAGCAGGCAATATCTCCAAAGAGGCACTTCATCTTAAATCACGGGTGGGGAACCATTTTTAACCCCAGGGGTGCATTTTCTTCTGAGAGCCCAGGCCCCAAATGCCAGTGGCCAAAGGCAAAACTTGCCAGAGCAACCGAAGTTACTTTTATCTTTGTACAGCATGCTAGTTTGTACGCATGCTCAGCACCCCTCTCAGCCTTCACACGGACAGGCAAGAGTGTGTTCCAGGGCACATTTCAGACTGGCAAAAACACTCGGGGTAGGATGCAGGGGGCTGTGGGAGCGGTGAACTGGGGAGAGTTCTGACGGCCAGTGAGAGAGGGGCTGAAGAGCCACGTTTGGTTCCAAGGCTTCTGATCAATTGGAAAGAATGTTTATTATTATATAGGTTTCCCCCGCCAGTCTTTTTACCTTTCCTTTACCACAGGTGACAGCTGTCTGTATGAGTGCTGGGGAGGAGTGAGCAAAATATATGGATCTGTGTGATTTGTGCTGCAGTGTTGTATAAATTGAATAAATTCTACACCAGCCTTTCTCAAACTGGTGCCCTCTGAGCTACAGCTGTGTACATGTTACCATTTACTCCAGCTACAATGTGTTCCCACCACTGGTGTTTAAAGCTAAGTACACAGAGTGTTAGCCACAGTTCATATATATCCTGTATTTGACACTTTTCCCTTCAAACCAGCTTGCATCCAATTTGAAAAACAAGCCATGGTTAAGTTGAAGTGCATACACTTCGGACAGCTGTTGCACATGTGGAGATGCCAGCTGCCTTGAATAGGAGAGTTGAAGGGAGTTGAAGGCGTGGGGAAACAAATGAGGTAATGCATGTTGGGTGACGACACCCCACCCTCTCCCTGGTGTGTACAGCAAGTGCAAATGAAATTTGAAACTCACTGGTAGAGAGAGACGGACTGACGACCTTGCTGCGTTTTAAGCTGCTAACATATGCATAACCCAGAGGTCCCAACTGTCTCAGCTGGCAGGGAGATCACTGGGAAACTTCTAAATCCTGGAATTTGAACAATGAATTTTCCTTGTAAAAGAGCAGTGAATGGGTTTTTGTTTTCCCTTGCCCAGGTGTGTTTGGTTGGGGACTGCGTAGGAGGGATCCTGGCCTTTGACGCTCTGTGCTACAGCAACCAAACCATGTCAGAGAGTCAGAACAGTAGCCGGCGTGGGAGCGTTGTAAGTGTTCAGGTAAAGGCATACACCCACCCACAGTGCTCCATTCTGGGACGGCAAGGAAGTTCACTGTTCACCGCAGAAGAATACTGAACGTTTATTTATATGGTGCGTTTCAAGGGTGCTCTGCCTGTGCTGTCTCAATAATCCCATCAGCCTCCCTCCATTCCAGAAAAGAGGCAGAGACACCGCTTCATTTTTTCTTCTCCTGCAGCATCAGTCTGCCGGTCCAAGGGACACCTGACCGACACTGTGCTCTACACCTTCAGTGTGGACGCAGTAAACCCTGTCAGTATTCTGTTGTACTTTACTACCGGTTTCACGCACAGGGCATGTTAAAAGTACAAAAACACTTCCACTGAGTGAAATGCTAGTCTGTGTCACCACCATCTCTGGCCTCAAGTACAGTCCTCTTCTGTTGCCTCACATAATTCAGTGCTCCCCTGTTCTCTCATTCATCTGAGCATCTGACGCCTTTCCTGAAATCCCTTGACTTCCTATCCATTTCCAGATCCCACACAGGCTTGTCTTTATCTTCAAAGACTTCCATTGCTTTCTCCTTGTTCTAGCTTCTTGGGCCCTTGCCTCCTGACACACTTACGTTCAAACATCCACAGCGGTGAAACTTCATGCTCCTGCACCAGGGGCTGATGCACATCCTGGGGGGCGGGGCACATGTCTGGGGGGGCGGGGTACGCCATCTGCAGGGGCGGGCGGGGAGAAGCCACGAGGGCACCCTGGGGGTCGCACTGCCGGGGGCGGAGCGCTCCCCCCGCAGTCCTCGTCCTACGCCAGTGCACATCCATAGCCTCCATCCTCAGCCATCTGAAGGACTTCAGCTCCATTAAACAGTGTCAGCGCTTTCTCTCTTGTTGCTCATGTATCTGGAACCACCTCCCAAATCCCTTCTGTGCTGCTGCCACCCCTATTAAAGCCGCTCCTCCAAACACGCCTTTTCCATGAGGCCTTTGGCATAACCTCCACATCCTCAAGCTCCACTGCAGGGGTAGCCAAGGTAGTACTCTCCAAATGCTGTTGAACTACAGTTCCCAAAATCCCTGATGGGAGCACAGCATCATCTGGAGGGTGCCTTGTTTGCTATCCCTGCCCCACTATAACTAAGGTTGCATACACACTGTATATTTGAAGCACTGATCCCTCCCCCAAAGAATCCTGGGAACTGTAGTTTGTTAAGGGCGCTAGGAATTATAGTTTTGTGAATTCTTTGGGGAAATTCATGGGCTTTAAATGTATGGTGTGTTCACAGCCTAAGACAAACCATGTGTAAGTGAAATAATTGTACCATCTGATTCTTCCTTTGCCTCCCCTTCCTTCTTGTTCCTCTATTGTTTCCCCTGTGTTGAATTTTAGATTGAAAGCTCCTTTGGGCACTGTGAAGTATCATGCCCACTCTCTTAATTACATCATCATCATCATTTACTATATTTCTTAGTTGCTTTATGCAAAAAAGAAAATCTCAACAAGGTAAAATATGAATGGACAGAATCAGTTAAAATCCAGAAAAAGCATAATGGTGTATAATACAAAATTCTTAAAATACTCATTGAACAAAACAATGAAAAGAACAGGTCCTACACCACCTGACTGAAGGATGAACACTGTGGAGGAGGCCTAGTTAATCTCCCAGAGGCCTGGTCCCTAATAACTGGTGGATGGTGGCACCAGGCGTGTTTCCCTGGGGAGAGCATTCCACAAATGAGGTTGGGGGGACACCACTGAAAAGTCACATTGTCATATGGCAACCTTCTGCCCATCCCTTGGGTGAAACACGTGGCGAAGGGCCCGTAATGAAGCCTGCAGGGTTTCTAAGGGGAGAGAAGGATTGAGATCTGTCATAGCACTAGAACTCCAGGACATCCGATGAAGCTGAACGTTGGAAAATGCGAGACAGATAAAGGACAGTACTTCTTCATGCAGCACCTAGTTAAAACTATGGAACTCCCTGCCTCAGGAGACAGTGGTGACACCAACTTGAATGACTTTTACAAGAGTCAGCAGGCCCTTATATTCTTACAGCGACAGTGTATTAATGATGTTGTTGATGATGACGATTACACTAAAGCTAATTACTTTGATGGCTGGGTCACTGGCCCGCAACAGTTTGAGGAGCTTGGGGGTCAAACACTGACACGGGGCAGGTCTTTGGGCTGAGGGTCTTCTGTGCTTGCTTTCCGACGGAGTGTCAACGCGATTGCCCTTTGTCAGGGCTCTGACGCCTAGGCCTTGTGCCCTTCAAATTCCAGGACACTGACCTCTTGTCTCCTGGAATCATTGTGAACAACAGCTACTGCTCAGGGGGCTCCAGCCTGGAAGCCAGCCGCCACCTCAGCCGGAGCAACATTGACATCCCTCGCAGCAACGGGGAGGAGTCCAGGAAGCAGCTGCCGCGGAAGAGGAGCGACTCGTCGACTTACGAAGTGGACACCATCAAGCAGCACCAGGCCTTCCTCTCCAGGTAGGTTTGCCACGGGAGGGAAGAGTGGCTGATTGGGATTGTTGCCAATAGACTGTGCTTTATAGTATTGTTATAATTTTCATTTTCAGATTAATGGATGCTTCTGTACATTCTTGTGGATATGTAAACCAGGTATAGAGGAACCTTTGGCCTTCCAGTCATTCCTGGACTTGAACCTTCCATCAGCCCCAGCAAGCTTGATTCAGTGGTTCAGCAACATCTGGTGGGCCAAAGGTTCCCCACACCTGGCACGTAAATGACCACCTCTTTAGGGCCAAGCTGCATGTAACATAGGAGATCCGTGATGAGATAGGGACACAGGAAGCTACCTTTATGGTTCATTTAACCCAGGAGAGCTTGGCTTTCTGGGGGTCTGAGACTGAGAAGGATCTGAACTTTTTTGACAGGAGATGCAGGGGGTTGAACCTGGAACCTTTTATAGGTGAAGCATTCATCTGTAGTCCCCTTCCCGTGATGACCCCTCCCCCCCAGCAAAAAAACCCAAACCATTTTGGAAGCAAGTGTTTAACTGTTTTTCTGATCTAAGTTGCTCTTCCCCAAAAGGGAGAAAAGGGAGAGAGGAAAAAAATACTGAGTGGTCTTGAGCAATTCCCTATCTATCAGCCTCAATCTCTAATCTGTGAAATGGGAGTAGCTATGATCTGCCTTACAAGGTTGCAGAAGAACAGCTCTCTGTAAAAGAAATTTAAATGACACCATGCTGAAAGTTCCAGGAATGATAAAAGAGATTGTGAGATGCTGTGTCCCACGTATTTGCTAAGCCTTTTTTTAGAACACGTGAACCTTGGTGGGAGGAGAGGGGAACTCACCAAAAGCTTAACATGCAAACAAGCCTCACCCACAAATACTTTCAAGCATAGCTGCTGTGAAATTTGTGTTGTCAACTGTTCCCAGCCTGTGCCCATAAAACTCTTCTCTCCAACCATGAAGTCATATATTTTATTTATCCCACGTATTTTCTGCAGGGAAAAAGTACCTCTTGGTAATATTAAAAAGATTTAGTGGATTCTGCAGCTTCTGTTTGTATTGCTCTTGGCACTAAACAATATCACAGGCTTGTTGTCTTCACCAGTTCTCCAAACCTTGGAGGGAGTAGGGAATTACATCTCCTTTGCCTCCAGACCCTTTCATGGTTATTAACTCTGCGTGTTGCTCTGTAAATCATGCAGATGGGGCTTCTGGTTGTTTGGATTTTACACTACGCTGAACAGAGGCTGTGGCCCATGAAAAGGAGGAAATTCCCACCTGCCCTTAGGAGATTTGGGACCTATCCAGTAGGAGAACTGAAACAGTGGGCACTAAGGGCATACTTGAGAAGCTGCTGGGAGGCAATAGTTCTTTCAGACTTTTTTACCTTTAGGAAACCTCCCTTGAGCATCAGTGAAGAAAATTCCTGCATGTCGCAGGGGACTCTGGGGAAGGTAGTAGGTCAAATGCACTTTTCATGGAGTACACTGGCTGGGCCTTCTCAATTGTCCCATGTGCAAAGGAGGAGCACTGTAGAATATCCCTGATTCTCTCCTGCATCTGTACATTGCAAGGGAAGATTGGTGGCAGTGGGCAAGTTGTCTTTCAACTCAGTAGCTTTGTGCATTGTCAGTAACCTGCTACCACAGCACTCTGGGGTGCCCGACAGAACAGTTTGGAAGCCACTTTATTAAAGCACAAGTGCCCAGCAGCCTGCAGCAGAGTGGCAAAGGCAGCAGTGGTTTGTGGCATTCCTGGTGGATGAGAGACCCAGCTGAGACCCAGCTATGTCACAGAGGCAGAAGTGCTTGATCAAAAGTCCTGCTATAACTCTGTTAATGTGAAGGGGAGTGATTTGCTCTCCTGACCTTGGTAGGCTGTGGGCAGGATGCGTAGTGTGACATATAATCGATCATATGAGCTGTACAAGGCTTCATATCACACGTGCTATAAATCTGTGAGTTGATGCATATACATTTTGAGCTGGTCGATGAGACAGAGGCAGCATGCAAAGATGCAAGACTCCCTTCCTACCAATTGTGATCTTTCTATTTCTCTTTCCTCTCTTATTGTTTCTTTTCTTTTTCTTTTCTCCTTTATTAATCCCTTAACACTTGTGTCCCAACAACTTCTTTGAGGAAGAAATAGGTAAGCACCATTCACAGCTTTCCATAATGTAGAGAAATCTAGAACATTGGAGGACCACATGTGGAAAAAAGGGGGACTCTTGGGCTGTAGTCCTCTGCATATTTACTTGGGAGTAAGCACCAATAAACACATTGGCATTGACTTTCAAGTAAGCATGCAGAGGAATATACAGTAGAATACATTTTTAAAAGATAATGTTATTTTGGACCAACTGGCTGCTTAGATGTTCTGCAAACTTTCAAACCTACTATGATTTTTTCCCCCCATCATGAATGTCAGGAGAAATGTAAACAGCTTTTCTCCAAAATGTCTAGACTGTGGTGGAGGGTGGAGATAGTACAGTTCAAAGGGTTATAAATGAATGGAAAAGCTAGTTGGGCCACATGGTACATCATTTTTATGTCTCTTACATTCTGTGGGACCAATATGGCTGCAACACCTGGTGTTTATATGAACAAACAGTGATACTTCCCTTCATGACATATGCAAAGAGGACTGAGGTTTTTTTTTTGTTTTTTGTTTTTAAAGCAGCCTGGGTACCATGTTTCATTTTGTTATGTTGTTTTGCTACTAGAAACAACTTCACGTGATGTACAGCATCTTGCATAATGTTGGCACAAAATAATTCTTACATTGTGTTAAATGTTCTTCCACCAATTTAAGTGTCCGCAGTCCAGCACTGAATCTACAGTTGTCCAAACAAACATGTTTCCTTATGAGCATCATCCTGTGCGTTCAGAACTCTTAAGAAGAGCATGCAACATTAACCACAGCATGATACGCATCCATGGTTGTCTGTCTTGTAGTTTGCCTTCTTCGCTGTTGCTTACAGTCTGTTTTCTGCTCTCTCCAGTTTACATTCTAGTGCTCTGAAAAACTATGCGGGATCAAGGACTTCAAGCAGTTCCACTGTGCTGGATGGAGGAAATCTTGGGAAATTTGAGTTTGAGATCACAGACCTCTTCCTGTTTGGATCGCCTTTGGGGCTGGTCCTCGCATTGCGAAAAACCGTCATTCCAACTCTTGACAGTAAGTTTTCGTGTTGGGTAAAGGGGTATTTCAAAATGCTTGCAAAATATTTGTACATACTTGTAAAATAATTGTTAAAAGGTTTTGTGAGCAAAGACGCAAATATGGAAAACTCAAACTATAAAGCAGACAAATGTACGGTTTTTAGAGCGGTTATGTTATTTTGGAAGCACTGTAACTACTTCCGAATGTATCTTTTTCTCTCTGTGGCTGAAGAATAATGAGCTGTGTAAATGTTCAGCAAACCTGCTTTGGCTAGTGTCCATGATGTCACCATGGCACCCACCTCAAACCCTTGAGCATCTCAACTCTTCAAAGTGCTTCCATTTTAAAAGGGTGATAAATGAGATATGGCACTTAAAAATTATTCTAAGGAAGGCAGTTTGCATAAATAATGAGGGGCGGTGGAGTAAGATTGATTACCAACCCTGAGTTTGCTTGGTGGAACATAGACTTCTTGTGCAAATTGCTAAGCCAGACTCACACAATAAGTGCAGAATCCACTGGGAATTCTCTTTCAGTGTTAGGTCCATCTTCATGGGAACATATGGCACTGCCTTACGCTGACATTGACTGGCAGTGCTTCCAGGGCTTCCAAGCCCTGCCTGGAGGTGCTGGAATTGAATCCAGGAGCTGCTACATGCAAAGCAGATGCTCTCCCAGTGGGATACAACCCTTCCCCTCTGTAATAAGCAACTGTTTGATTTATTAAATGAAATGTTGGATATGCAGTTACTTCATAATGCTCTAAGACTATGCAATAAACAGTATGACCAGGGCTTAGTAAAAACGGTGCACATAAATATCAGCTGACTTAAATATTACTTACTTGTTGTGATTTGACAAGCTGACCAATAATACTTTGTTTTTATTTACTTAGCAAAAAAAATTCTGTATTGCCAACATTAAGAAAAATATTGTGTCAGTAAGCAGCACCATAGTGCCTACGTCCAGGGAATACACAGGCATACCTCATTTCATTGCACCTCGCTTTACTGTGTTTCACAGATATTTCTCCTTACCAGGATGTGGGTGCAGTTGCAGGCAGCCTGGCTGCTTCCAGGGGAAGGAATCCCACTCCCCCTCTTCTGGCCATGGGAGTGGAGCTAGCTAGGGCTGAAGCTGGATTTTTCCCTTCCCTCCCTGGCAGCCAGGGGTGGGGGGCAGTCTGACTTAAAAAACTACAGTATAGTGTAATCATAACTTTTCTATGCACTGGGAAACAAAAAAAAGTTGTGTGGCTCTCTTTATTGCAATATTCGCTTTATTGCGGTGATCTGGAACCGAACTCGGTTTGAGGTATGCCTGCATAAACAGCCAATGTTGTCAATGTGATGAGATCAGCAGTAAGATGGTAGTCTCCAGCTTTAATATCTTGTCTGTATCTTCCACCGCACCTTCCCCTTTCTATTGCTCAGTCTTCCAGTTGAGACCAGCCTGTCAGCAAGTCTATAACCTGTTCCACCCTGCAGACCCGTCGGCCTCACGCTTGGAACCTCTTCTGGAAAAGAAGTTCCACATTTTACCACCCTTTAATGTCCCACGCTACCAGAGGTTTCCTCTCGGGGATGGCAATTCAGCCCTCCTGGGTAAGTCAGCTTTTTGATTCCAAAAGCCAAAAGGCATCTATGGCCACATTGAAGTGATAAGCCACTTTGGCATTCAGGTTGTGGAGGCACACGAGTGAAAATCCTTCCATGTAGAAAGCCAGTGAGTCAGGAAGAAGGTTAGGCTAAGACCTCTCTTCCCTCCAACATCTAGTTTTCCAAGTGGAGGGGATTTTAGTGTATTGAAAAAGTATTTAATCATGGGCACCCTTGTCTGCTGTTTGAAGTGGTATACCTCATTCCCTGGTTTCTCACCTCTGGAAGAACTCAGTCTAAGATGGAACACACAGTTACGGAGACCAACAGGCATTTTGGTTGTAGGAGCAGTGTTTGAGTTAGCATTAGAGCTGCTGGGTTGAATATGCCTGGCCCTTGGTCACCTCACTGGATTCTGCAGACCCGCCTTCTTACCCAAGAAGTGTGTGATCTGGCTTTGTTGACTCAGTGCTAAGGGAGGGGCACTTTGCAAAGTTCAGAGCTCCTCCCCTCTCCTCACCATGAGCCCACAGGTATAGAGCAAAAGAATCCCAGCTGATGCAGTGTGTGTGTGTGTGTTTTCGCTACAAGTTTAAGCCTCTCCCAAACCTATTTTGCTGACATGAGTCATGATAATTTCCCAACCAAGTAGCCTGAGAACTGTGGTTTTGTGATGGAGATAAGATAGAGTTGCTAGCACCCTCCCAAACTACAATTCCAATAGTTTTTTTGGGGGGAAACATTTACATTTTTCAATGTGTTCTGTTGCTTGTTGGAGTCCTTCCAGATTGGGTTGTTTGGTTCTTTTGCAGCTGTATTCTGCACCAATAATTATTGATGCAATAACAGTGCTTTAATGGTGGACTGTATCTGATGGTCTTCACATTATTCCACTCATCTTAGCTGTTCTGTGATGCTCCCCGAACCTTACCACATTGCTGCCTGCTGGAGGAGCAGGACAAATAATAAACTGGAACATTTGTGGTATAAAAAGCCCAAAGTCTCAGAGGTCTACCTTTTTCATCATGACCCAGTCCCACTGGAATCTCTTCATATTTAGCAACAACCATATATATATATATTCTCTGCACTGCTGGAATCTAGAAATGTGCCTTGTTGAGCAAGGAGAGTGGGTGATTCTGATACCTTGAACTTTACTTAGAAGTAAAGTGCATTGATGTCTGTTGAATTTTTTCCAAGTGAGCATGCTTTAGTTCATAACCCAAAAGACACCAAAATTGCATGCCACCATGTACCCTAATTTTGTTCCACGTGGCACAGGCAAGAACAGATGTGAATAACCCTGACTTGAACATTCCTTGTGGTCTAAGTATATGTGATGTCAGCAGATCTATCTTACAGAATTCTGGTCGCAGCTGAACAGGTATATAAGAGTTTGAAGTCATTTCATGTGGAGGATGGTGTGAAAGAGGGTGCTGAACCCTTTCCCCACACCACACTCCCACCCCCTTGAAACTACTCCCCATCCCTTGTTTGTCTCCCATTTAAACTCTGACTGGGGAAAAGCCTCACTAGGGGCTAATAATAGTAATAATAATTAATAATGATTTATTATTTTTATTTATATGCCACCCATCTGACTGGGTTGCTCCAGCCACTTTGGGCAGCTTCCAACAAATTATAAAGCCATAATAAAATATCAAACATTAAAAACTTCCCTGTACAGGACTGCCTTCAGATATCTTCTAAAAGTCAGATAGTTGTTTATTTCCTTGACATCTGATGGGGGGGGGGCGTTCCACAGGGCAGGCATGACTATCAAAAATGTCCTCTGCTTAGTTCCCTGTAACCTCACTTCTCACACTGAGGGAACTACCAGAAGGCCCTCGAAGCTGGATCCCAGTGTCCAGGCCGAACAAAGGTGGTGGAGACGCTTCATCAGGTACAGAGCCTTAGCCAACTAAGACTTTTAAAGGTCATCATCAACACTATGAATCGTGCTTGGAAACATACTGGGAGCCAATGTAGATCCTTTAGGACAGGTGTTATATGGTCCCGGTGACTGCTCTCAGTCACCAGTCTGGCAGCCCCATTCTGGATTAGTTGTAGTTTCCAAATCACCTTCAAAGGTATCCCCACGCAGAGTGCATTGCAGTAGTCCATGTGAGAGATAACCGGAACGTCTACCACTCTGGCAAGACAGTACACAGGCAGATACCTCAGCTTGCATACCAGATGGAGCTGTTAGACAGCTGCCCTGGACACAAAATTAATCTGCCCCTCCATGGACAGCTGTGAATACAAAATGACCCCCAGCCTGTGCGCCTGGTCTTTGGGGGCACAGTTACCCCATTCAGGTCCAGGGAGTCCCCCCACCTGCCCACCCACTGGCCCCTAGAAACAATACTTCTGTTGGGGTTCAGCCTCAATCCATTGATCACCATCCACCCCCCAGACACCTCCAGACACCCACACAGGAAGTTCACTGCCTTCAGTGGTTCCAATTTAAATGAAAGGTAGAGCTGGGTATCATCCACATGTTGGTGAACACCCAGCCCAACCCCCCAATGATCTCTTCCAGCGGTTTCATATAGATATAGATGTTGAAAAGCATGGGGGAGAGGACAGAGTCCCGAGGCACCCCACAAGTGAGCACCCAGAGGACCAAACACTCATCCCTCACCACTAGTTTCTAGACATGCCCCAGGAGGAAGGAGTGGAACCACTGCATGACAGTGCCCCTAACTCCCAGCCCTCTTAGACAGTCCAGGACGATACTGTAGTCGATAGTATCAGAAGCTGCTGAGAGATGCAGCAGACCTAGCAAACAGCTTTCACCTCTGTCCCTACCTAGCCTGCAAGAGATCATTGAACAGCACAACCAAGGCAGTTTCAGTCCTATGATGGGACCTGAAACCCGATTGGAAGAGGTCCAAATAGTCTGCATCCTCCAGATGTGCCTGGAGTTGTTCCATGACCACCCACTCAATCACCTTGCCCAGGAATGGAATATTTGAGACTTGGTGATAATTGGCCATGCTGGCCAGTTCCAAAGATGTTTTTTTAAGAGGCAGTTCAATAACCACCTCTTTAAGGGGTTCCAGGAAGACTCACCCACACTCTACCACTCCACAGAGCCCATTGTCCAGCCCTTTCTGGCTCGCTTTTGTGGGCCAGGATGGGCAAGGGTCAATAAGACTCATTCAAGCAGCCTGGCCATGTTGAAATTGATCCCATGAACGTGACTAGACAGAGTGCTGGCACCCTCCCACCCCAGCCCTGCCCCACTGTGAAGACTGCCTCCTTCCAAATTTGAGCGATTTTATCTGCAAATGACTTTGCTTTGTCTGCTTATTCATGCTTCCTCTTGTCCTGCTCTTTTCCCCAAGGAAAACTGCTCTTTAGTGCTCAATTGAAGCAAACAGCAATCAGGTTTTCCATGGGCTGCTATTTATTCCAGTTTAGAGCTAAAGAGCAGGTTTCCCTGGGAATGGAGCAGGACAAGGGGGAAACCGCTCGGATCCATGCCTAGAAAAGTGGATCAAGCAGAAAACTGCTTGGAAGTGTGTTTTCTAGGCACAGAACAAGCAGAAATGTGAGCAAGCCCTAGGTGAAGTAGGTGTGAAAAGGTGCTGAAATCTCTTATTTCTGGCAGGGAGAAGTGGTTCAGCACCTCCTTCCTGATTCTCTGCTGTAAGCCACTAGCACCCCACCCTCTTAACACCTGTTCAGACCTGACCACCATCACATCTACCTTAGAGCCCTTGGTTTTCTTTCCTGTGTCTGAATTCCTTTAAGCAAGGTCCTGAGCTGTTGTTGACATCAATTGTGAGGTCTCTTGTTGTTACACTTTCTGTGGTTTGTTGTTGTTTTTTTGCCCCTATTTGTTTTCTTCCTCATCTGCTTCTAGTTGAAACAGTCCAGAGCAACCCTGTCCTCCTCGTAGAAAGCAGCCCACTGGTTGCTCTCCAGAACCACGACAGCTTCATGGAAACCAGTATCCCTGTTCCCATCCTGAATTGGCAAGATATTTCCAGTAAAAATTCTGGATTTGCTGAGTGTGTGTAACGTGCCCTTCTCCCTCCCCATACTGTCTTGTGACATATATTCTTGGGATTATGGGTGATGCTTGATAAACAGCTGGTTCCCCGCCCTCAAGGATCATGAAAGCTTTCCCTACTGCCTTAGTGGCCAGGTTGATTCCCCCAGGACAAAATTGGCAGAGGCAGGGACGGTATCCTTTCAGAGGACCAACTACCTGTACAGAATGTTGGAGTTACACAGAATTTTTCAGATATGGTGCACACAGCAGAAATGGGAAACAAGCAAATACAAAAACAGGTAGCAATTTTATGTTTATAATTGGGAGTAATACTCCCTGCCCCTTTTTAATTTTTTATTTTGGATGCTGGTACCTGAAGAAAGAACTCTGTGTTGCTCAAAAGTTCACCTCCAGCACCTTTAGCATTAGTGCATAGGCACTACATCATCTGTTTGCTATACCTCCCTTTCTTGCTATATCCTCCCTTTCTGAGGGTTGCAAGCAAAGCAACCCTCTTTTCTCCCCTTGGCCATGCATGCCTGATTCTGCGGGGGTGGAGGTACACACTGTGCGCAAGGTGATGCCCGCTGAGCCGAGGAGAACCAATTCACACCTCCACCTCTGCTTGGAGAGTTTTAAAAAATCCTTTGCTTGCATTCAGCCTAGCTCACGCAGACAAGCTTGTCCAAGGTGCTCAACACAAATGTATAGGCTTGCAGTTTTTCATGCTGCCGCTCAGTCCACTTTGGAGGGGTTTGCGTGTGGTTAGGTGCAAAGTTGCAGATTGATGTTCACAGTGATGAGACATTTTCTACCTGGGCAGGAGGAACCAAGTGACCCACTGCAAGAGGCAAGGGAGGTCGTGTGATGCTACAACAGCAAAAAAGGAGAAGGTGAAAATCCCAGTGACTCAGCATTTAGCTGACTCATCATCCAGCCTGCAGTGCTAGCGGAAGGAAGAGATTCCTCTCTGCACTCCTAGTTCATTTCCACTGCTAGGTCTAGGAACTGAGAATTCGTGACTTTGCGCTAAATGTTTCTGATTAGGGTGGCCATCTGCCCTACTTTACACAGGACAGTTCTCTATTTGAAGGGCTTGCCTACCCAATCCAGCTCAGAGATAAAGAGCCCTAAGAAGGGAGAGCAGCAGAGGGAACCTTGAAGTTGCCCATCAAAAAAATAGCAGCACTGTCTTCTCTACTAGGCTGCAATGGTACTTTAGTCACTATTTCTGAATTTGCATCTGTATATATAAATTAGCATATACAAATTTTATCCACCTGGCATTGGATTCCAAGTGTTCCCCCTGCTGTTTAGGATATGAAGTACATGCTTTGTGTTCTGTAGAAGTTTAAACTCCCTGAAGGGCTCTCTGGTGGCGGTCATCCAGCATCCCTTTTATAGCACAGGAAGGGGCTGGCAATATCCACTTCCCCCACACCTCTCCTGTGCTATTAAAATCCCTGTAAAATTGCACTGCTTGCTTATGTGATATGTATCTACTCTCGGGGGCCGAGGTGTGGAGTTCCTCTGCCAAGCAAGGCATGCAAAAATGAATATAGCTAGGATAAAATAGGAACAAAATGTGCATATATTTGTGAAAATAGCATACAAAATGCATTGTTTTAGGAGAAATTGCCTTGCAAAAATGCATATATCAGAAGAAATTCATACTAAAATGCAGATTAATTTGCATGAAGACTTTTTAAAAATCAGAAACCACTGTGGAAATGTGGGGAACTCAACTTAAAAGTGGAAAATAAGAAACAGAGAGAATGAAATTGGCAGATTTGTCCCTCCCTAGGCATCTCCTGCTCCTGTGGAGGTCTAAAAGCAGAAGGAAGTTCCCCTGCATCCTGACTGGAGATCCCTTCGTAGGAACTTCTTTCATGTCCCGAAATATGCTCAGTTTCCAAATATGCTCAGCATTAAGTTTAGACACCAATCATGTACAGGATTCAACGTTTATGTGGGAAAGCTTTCAAGACCTTGGTGCCTCTAATGGCTTCTGCTTCCAAAATCGAGTTTCCTTTTGTTGCTGATTTTCTGCCTGGCTGCATTTCTTTTCAAATTTTGCATCAAAGGGGTGTTTGCAAGATCGCGGTTGACTTGTGAAAATAATTGGAGTGGATCGTTCCTCCTTCATACTTATTTTCAAAACTGTGCAAATCACAGCTTTTAGGAAGCAAGGTAACAACCTCCCTCTAAGACCTGATGCTTATAGAGGATGCACGGTGGTCGTTGGCCAATAACATCTAATAATTTATCATCTGATGGGATTTTAAATTAGTACCATTTTATCTGCTGTTTCTACTGACTGCTTTTGTTTTTATAGAGTTTATATGGTTTTAAAATCTTTATTGACTTCCAAAACAACACGGAACTCGTCTATTTGTGTACTGAAGGGCAGTATATCAATTTAGAAATAAACACTGAAAGATTATGCATGCTGTGATGTCATTGCAAATTTCAGTGCCTGTTAAAAACATTCCTGTTTAGACAAGCCTACCCAGATGCTTAGAAAGTTGAGGTAATCTTAATCTGTTTTAGTATTTTAATTTTTGTATGTTTTAAAGTAAGCTTGTAAACTTTTCTTGATTTTGCTATTTTATCTTTTGTAAACAACTTTGAGGCGTGTTTTTTTTGTTTTGTTGCCAAGGGGTGTATAAATTTTAGGAAAATAAAAAAATAAAAACATCCTTCCCACTTCTAAAAGCCACAGATGGTTATAGGCCAAAAGTGTGGTTACCGAGAAAGGTTTTTGCCTGCTGCCTAAATATATATAATAATGGCAGCTAGTCAAGAGGGAGCCACTGTAGAATAGGCCCAAGACTGAGAATGTGTGAGATGGAGATGGAGAATGCAGCAGTCTGGTTCTCTTAAGCTAAGACTCAGGGACAGAGGAAGCTGCTGTGTGCTAGGTCAGACCATTGGTCCTCCAGCTCAGATTTTTCCACATTGACTGGAAGCAGTTTGCCAGGATTTCAGGCAGGGATCATTCCCAGGCCTACCTGGAGATACTAGGGATTGAACTGGGACCCTCTGCAGCCAAAACAGATTATTCCACCCCTAAACTACACAGTCGTCCCCCTGCAAGACAGTCTCCCATGCCCTTTTCACCCTAGCTCTACAAACACTGTTTGTATTTAAGAGCATAAGGCAAAGCTGCTGAATGCCCATCTCTTCCAGCATCCTGTTCTCACAGTGGCCAACCAGATGCTTGTGGGAAGCCTGCAAGCCGAACAGCAGCATTCTGCCCACCTGTGGTTACCAGCAGCTGGTATTGGCTCTATCAGATTCACACAGTGCCATCTAGTGGTAGGAGGGGGAACAATTTCTTACGGGTTTGGATTTTTATGTCTACAGCTTCCCCCTATGGGTTTGTGGGCCAGGTCATATACCATTAGCTGCAAGAGTTTGGTTTCTTTGCCATTGTGTTTTTGAATTACACAACCTTTCTTACCTGTGTTAACTTACTAACTTGGGGTCAGAAGTTTTGATGTACCAGAGTGGACCATCCTGGAAAAGAGATGCAGGAATGAGGAAGGTCGCCCAATACTGGGGGCAGACGGCTGGAGAAACACGACGTAAAAAGCTGGACTGTCAGGAGCCATGCTATTTCTCTGGAGCTATAAAATCGATTCCATGCCCTCACCTCAGACACCTGTGATGTCTCTACACAAATGTGCAAAGTGTGGGAAACAAGCAAGAAGAACTAAATTTCTTAATACAGGATGACAAATATGACCTAATAGGCATTACTGAAAACTGGTGGGATGTGACTTGTGACTGGAATGCAGAAATTGAGAGGTAAAACCTGCTCAAAAGAAAGGAGGAGTAGCAGCAGACCTTTTCTTTCTGGGGGGACGCAGGGGTATGCATACCCCTAAACATTTTGTGAATCTTTGTCCTTTTGTCCTTTTACTGTATTTATTTTCCCTGATTTGAACTATAAAATGGCGTTTTCTTGAGTCAAAATGAGAGTACCCCTGAACATTTTTTTAGGGAAAAAAGAACTGAGTAGCAGCATTATATGCAAAGGATGTATATAGTTGGGAAGAGATCCAGGGCCTGGGGCATGGAAGGAAGAATATGTGGGTAAAATATATAAGAGAGGGAAACAACAGTGACCTTGCTGTGGGTGTCTGCTACAGACCTTCAAGCCTTACTGAGGACTTGGATTATGCCTTCCTAGAGCAGATTACCAAACAGGAGGGATCAAAAAGGAGGGATATAGGAGACCTCAACTATCCCGATATCTGCTGGAAGCAACAAGGGGATCATCTCATCTTGGACCTGGTCCTCACCAACAGGGAGGAACTGATTGATGAAGTGGATGTACTGGGAACTTTGGGAGGAAGTGATCATGCCCTCTTGGGTTTCATTATACAGAGGCAAGGGGAAGCTGAGTGTAGTCAGACATCGCCTCTGGACTTTAAGAAGGCTGGTTTCAAAAAGCTTGAACTATTGTGTGAAGTCCCACGGTCAGAAATACTGAAAGTGAAGGGAGTCCAAGATGGATAGGAGTTTTTAGACAGTGAAATACTGAAGGCACAAAGGCAGTCAATTCCAACAAGAAAGAAAAGTGGAAGGCACCTAAGAAACCAGTGTGGCTACATAAGGAGCTTACAGATGAGCTGAGATTTTAAGAAGGTGATGTGTAAGAAATGGAAGAAAGGAGAAATCATGAAGGAAGAGTATACAGAAGTAGCCAGCAGATGCAAGGTCAGGTGGGCCAAAGCTCAGAATGAACTCAGACTTGCAAGATAGTTAGGTTAAAAATAATAGAAAAGGTTTCTTCAGCTGTGTTCAAAGCAAGAGGAAGAACAAGCAAGTAGGTGGAGAAATTGAGAAGATGGAGAAGACAGAGGTGGGTGACAGAGAAGGCAGAAATGCTGAACATCCACTGAAAGCGAAAGCAGTGCCTATTCTGGTGATAAAAGAATAAATGATTCAAAGAGAGAGCTGCAGCCCAATATAGAAAAAGAGGTGGTAATGGAACACCTGGCTGGTTTAATGGAATTGAAATCTCCAGTGCCTGATGTAATCTCAGAGCTTCTGTCTATAATTCTTGATAATTTCTGGAGAACAAGTGGGGTCCTTGGGGTAAAGGCAAATGTTGCCCCTATCTTTAAAAAAAAGGGGGGGGGGAGAAGACCCAAGTAACTATCAGCTAGGAAGCTTGCCATCAGGCAGGTACCTTCACTATATTCTTTTCAGAGCCTGTCCAGACATGTAGGAGTTACATATATTTCATTTTGTTTTAGCTAACGTTGATTTTAATCTTTTAAATAATTTTGTATACCAGTTTTTAAATATATTTATTGATAATTTCAAAGTTTATTTTACATTTTCCTAAACTGCTTAGAGGTCTTCCTGCAACCAAGCACTATATAAATTGTGTTAGATAAATAAAATAAAATTTAAAGTTATTTCTGATTTTGTAATTGGCTTTTAACTCATTTTATCTCTGGATAATTTCTCGAGTATTGTATTTTAATTAAGCAGTATATAAATTGTCTAAATATATAAATATTTCCCAGCCAATACCACACCACTCTACTCTTCATGCTTTCTGCATGGAAGGAATCCTTTCTACAATGGCTGAGCAACTCAGCTGCATTGCAAAGGTTTCTAGGATATATTCTGGGGCGGGGTAGCCCACATGGTACCCTCCAGATGTTGCTGGGTTTCAGCTCCTGTCTTCCCTGATCACTGGCCTTGCTGGCTGCTGGAGCTGCTGGTAATTGTAGCCCAACAACATCTAGAGGACATCTCATTGGCTATCCCTATTCTAGAGTGTAGATTCAATTCACATGATCTTGGGAGTTCCATGTATGAACTTCGAATGCATCCTAGTTATAATTTGCACCCAAAACTCAAATGCAGCTGATCAGTAATGACGGGCAAAATGTATTTCACGGACACTTGTCTGCCGTTAATGATGTTTGAATGGAAGAATCCCTGGGGGGCTTCTGAAAGACCCTCTGCCCTGATTTCCCAGAAACACAGTTTGTATATACATTGCTCTGTGCAAGTGGTGTATATTGGTGTGAGCCCATCCAATAGGCAACTCAGGTTCTTTCAGTCACATATTTCTGTTTTCTTCCGAGGCAATTATTTTGTTTATGACTACAGAGCTGCTGGACCTTTTTTATGCTTATTTGTGCTGGTGTTGGTTTAATTTTCCAATCTGGGTGCTGTTGAAATGCTTATTCCATCTAACCAACTTTGAAAGATTTGATTTGACATCAGTTGCGGTGTTTTCTGCCTTTTCTTTGTATGTTTTGCATGTTTTGCTTGATTTTATTTTATTTTTGCACCCTGTTCATCTCACCATGCTCTATGTCCGTTTGGTCTAATATTTTTGATTTCCCTGTTTCGTCTCCGTAGCGGATGTTGTTCAGTCTCATGGTGGCGTCTTCATGGAAAGTGCATCCCCTTCGGCTCCCATTTCAGCCCCCCAATTCAGGGGCTTCCGGAGAGCCAGCGAGGCCAGCATTGCCAGCCAGGTCTCGGGAATGGCAGACAGTTACACTGCTTCCAACATAGCCAACAGTAAGTGTTCCTCCCCCCTGGAAATGTCGTCCTTTCCCACTAGCTCCCCCACACCAGGTCTCTGATCAGCTTGAAGGATTGACCGATGTCCTGTCCTGCTTCATTCTTGTCACTGAGATTCTGGGGTCTCCAAACTGCAGGCCTAAAAGAACAAGCATTCTCATCTGAAAAGAAGGAGGGTCTGGGCTGCAATCTGGTTTCACTTCAGTGCTCCTTCAGTTCTTTTAATACTTCTTTATTCAAAGTGCTGCACATGCATCATCTGATTGAAATCCTCACACCATCCCTGTAAGGTAAGTCAGTGTTGTTCTCCTCCATATTGCAAATGGAGAGATTGGGAGTGAGCTAGAGTGTCTTGCCTAAGGCCACGTCATCCAGACACAGGCAAGAGTCAAACCAGGGGCTTTTGCTGATTCATAGCTCAGGCTTCTCTAGACATTATTTCTACACCAGCTCTTTGCATCTCAGGGATCAGAAGCTGGAGCTGTTCCACATCTGAAATACATATATACAAACAGCCACACTCTCACACACTCACAGAGGTACACATGTAATACTTTCTGAGGTTGTCACCTCATTAAAGACACCTTAGTTGATAATACTATGGGTTTGAATTAATTAGTTGCAGAGTTAAATATTTCTTATGGTTATGACTAAAACACTTTTACTTTTTTAAGGAAAGAAAAAAGTCTGTCCATAAACTTCTCCATCCTACCTGCAAGCAGCATTTGAGGCCACGGTGGGGGTTGGGGGCAGTTGGGGAAGGAAACGACATGGATGCTTAGATCATTGGTGTGGATGATGGTGCCAGGAAGAACCACAGGTTGCTGGGAGCAGAGCTAGAGGTTCCACTGCCCCCTTCCACACACTTTGCCTCTTGATGTGTATAGTGTCTGTAGGGGAGGGGATTATAGCTGTTGCTTAAACAGCCGGTGCTTTTCCTTCATAGCCCCATCACACTATCAAAGGACAAAAATAAAGTTGCATTCTTTGCATGAGTTGTGTTTTAACAGGTGTGTGTTTTGTTTTTGTTTTGTCTTTCCCCCTATCGTTTTAAATGTTCCTTTTAGAAAACAAACACCATCTCACCCATTCCAGGGGGTTTAGCCTTCTAGCCCTGCTTGCCCTCCCACACAAGGCCCCCACCCAACCCTCGCCCAAAAGGCATAGGGCACCTAAACCTGAAATTTCCCAGAACCCCTTAGGAAGAAGGGTTGGGAGCTCCTCCCATTGGGAAGTGGATGCCATTCTACAGATCCCGGACCTGGACATCGACAAAGGTATTCTGGAGAGAGACAAGGGGGGCAAGGTGCATCACTGACTAACCTCCTCTGTCGCTCTCTCCAGAGCCAAATGGGTCTGCTTTTCATGGGACTCCTCCACCATCTTGGCATAGTTTAAACAACACTTGCTTCCACTCTGCTTTGATGACTAACTTTCTTGCCTCTAACAGCCACCTGCCTCTGTAGTGCACACTCTGATTAATTTTAAAATCCTCTATAGCACTTGCAGTACTATTGCTGCTGTTTCTTAGGAGGAAGCAGCTATTCTTGACTGTCCTGTTCGGAAGATCCCAAAATCACAGCTGCAGGCCATAAATGCTTTGAACTGCAAATAGAAAGCTGGAACACCTCCACTTATGAGATGGCTTTGGCCTGGTTGTAGAAGTAATTGCAAGTTTGTTTCAATAACTACTCCTCTCTTATGTCAGAATCTGGGGGGAAAGAAGTCTTTTTTGGCAGGATTTTCCAGAAGTTTTGGTTTTCTTGCTGGTCTGGTACAACACAATCTGTTCTATGATGGACATCTGTGGTAAGGCAAATAAATAAATTTGAGAAATCCAGCAGGACAATTGAAGCTATGCTGTCAGAATGGCAATTTATGACCTCCATGCAACTAAATGGCAGTTCTCCTAACAGGACAATGTTTGATTTCCTCCTTTTGCCTTTGCACTGAAATTCTATAGCAAGGAGTCTAGAGAGGATCTGCTGTGGGAATTGGTGAGACGAGGGGCATCGTTTCTCAACAATAGACTTCCTGCCTTTTCTTTTGACACTCAGCAGCTTTTGAGATGCTGTTGTTGATTTAGAAATTTGTAAGGGAATGTGTGTTTTAAAAATTAGACACCCAGAAATGGTAAGTTTGCAGGTGCTAAGGTGCCTCAGTGGTGGTCTCCTGACACATAGCTATAATGATAAGACAGGTAAGTGACAGACTGAAGTACAATTTCAGCTTTTGTTCCTAAAGAACTTTGGTGCCCAGTTTAATATGTGGTTTGAACCCAGCTACCTCTGTTCCAGAGGCCATGACAGGCTTTCTGTGCTGGCTGAGGCTGATGGGAAGTTGTAGGCCAAAACATCTGAAGGGCACCAATTTGGGGGAAGCATAAAATGTTCTGAAACTTCTAAGAATCAACAATTAATTCCTTCTCTCTTACTATGCGATATGGCCATACTACAAATCCATAGTAGTTTCATACTTGTTTAACTGCCGTGGCTTCCCACAAAAAATCCTAGGAATCACACTTGTGCTGACAAGACTGAGAATGCTGTGCTACAAGTGAGATCTGCAACCAAGTGCTGCAGCATGGAGTGCTCCTGTTCAGAGGGCCAGCCAGCAGCCTCCTCTTCTAGGATACGTTGTTCTCCCCCCCCCCCCACCTGACTTTCTCCTTTCTTTACAGTTCTCCACCCCATAGGCAGCACTGGCTATGTTCATCCTCACTGGGATGTTGGAAGTAGGGGCTCGCACAAGAGTTTCCTCTTCTGCAAACATCAGGGTTCCCCTGATAATGTTGATACCTTCCTCTGGAATGTGAGTGGTGCCAGTTTGATTACATAAAGATCAGCACTTCCCTCAGAATGTGGCTGACAGGAGGATTGATTGAGCCTGACACCAGCACCACCCTGCCCTTCACAGCAGTTTGAGTTTCCAGGGTTTCTTGTGAGAGAGGCAGGGTTTTTTTTTTGAAGCAAATGCATAGTGAAGAATACCAGTGAAGAATCCTTTTGAGGTATACTCAAAGGGACACTGCAGTCCCCCACCCCTGCTTCAGGGTTTTTTGGAAGAGGTTGCCGAGAGTTGTCAGGAGAGCTTCAGGAAAAATGCAGAGAGCAAAATCAACCCCAGTATATGGCGTTTATTGTCCTGAATAAGGCCTTCGACACTGTACTGCCCTGTGGACTGTCCTTCTGAAAATCGGCTGCCCAGATAAATTTTTGAACATCCTTCGGCTCCTCCACGATAACATGACGGCAACAATCACAGATAACAATGGCTCTCAAAATGAACCATTCACAGTGGGATCAACGTAGTGTGCGCACACTCAGAGGATGATATCCAAACCATCCTAAATATCTTCACAGAAGCTTATGAAAAGCTTGGTCTATCACTCAGTATCTAAAAAACCAAAGTGCTCCACCAACATGCACAAAACAATGCCCTCTGCAGCGCCACAAATCCAACTTAATGGTGTAACACTGGAAAGTGTCAATCACTTTTCCTACCGGGGGCCACCAGGTGGCGCATTGGAAGATGGCCGACAATAACATCTCTCTGACCCATACGAGGTAATTAAGAGGTTGCTATGGGAAGTATGCAGTCTTCCTACCCCCCCAAGGAGAGGGGGGGCTGCCTTGCCAGCAGTGTCCACAATGCACCCCCGGATCCGAGAGTCAGGGGTGCCGGTCACTTGGCACGAGCCCTCGATGAAGTCAGCTCTTCCTGACGCCGATTCCAATCAGCGCGCGCTGGTTAGCTTCAGCTCGGAATTATAATTGGAAATATATAATTGGGATGAAGCTGAAGCACTTACATCAAGCAAAGTTCGAGAGATAAGGCTGCTGATTAATGCATCTCTGTGTTTGGAGCGACGGGAGGAGACAAATAAAGCGATAAACCACCATTACGAGACTGGTATGTGCGGAGCGAAAAAGAGGGGGGGGGGAGGAAAAAACTTTTATTTTCTTTGCCTCGTGTGAGTATTTATAAACCTCCACCCCAAGAGAGACAAATCGTCGCCTTTTACTAATCGCAAGCAAGAATTTAAGAGCTGTGTGGAGTGAATTATTGATTGAAGAGAGGACTGGTAAATATGGAGTGCGGAAGGAAAATTCTAGGACGCAGTTGTTAATGGTGTCTTGCTAAGACAGGCTTGTCGAAGAAAGACGAGGGGAGGAGGACCAGGGTCATTGGAATGTAAATGATGGATTGAATGTGATAACCTGGCAGAGCCCCTTTGTGATATATGTGGCAAGCTTGGGAAAATTAATAGGACGGACTGAGGATAAATTTTTGAAGAAGGGGAGTAATGGCGGCTGTCCTTATGAGATATGACCTTTGGAGTGTGCAAAATCCACGCAGATGTTGTTTGTTCTTAACCTGCTTGCGAAGATTATCAGAGATTGCAAAGAAAGGAATACATGATAACAACAAGAAGATGAAGAAGTAATAAAGAGACTATCTGGACAGAGCTGGATAGAATCGTTTGATAAAAGCAGTAACAGAAGTGATGTTTTGATTCTCGTTCGGAGCTTGATGTAAGGGTACCCCCAACAAAATTTAAAAATCTGGCTGTATAATTTGGAAGTAATATGATTTAGAAATAATGTGATTGGATTGGCCTGTTAATAAAAAATATGTTTTAAAAAAATCACTTTTCCTACCTGGGCCGTTACCTTTCCACAAGGGCCAGCATTGATGCCGAGATCCAGCATCGCCTGAGCTCTGCAAGTGCAGCTTTCTCCCAATTGAAGTGCAGAGTGTTTGAGTGCGCAGGGAAACCAAAATACTCATTTACAAAGCTATTGCACTACCAACATTACTGTACACTTGTGAAACATGGACCACTTATAAACGCCATTTCCAGCTCTTTGAAAAATTCCATCAACCAACTGTCCTCAGGAATACAGGTGAACTAATGCCAGTGTACTGCAAAAAGCAAAGATCACCAGTTGATTCTTTAGCATCAATTTCGTTGCACTGGTCATGTTGTTTGGATGCCTGATTACCGTTTTCCAAAGCAACCACTCTATTCCCAACTCAAGAATGGAAATACCAGTGGATAACAAAATAGTTTTAAAGACGCTCTCAAGGCAAAACTAAAATAATGTAACATAAGCACTGAAAACTGGGAAACACTGGCCTGCAAATGCTCCAATTGGAGAACAGCCTTTACCAGCCTTTACCAAAGGTGTCATGGACTTTGAAGAAGCTTGAACTCAGAGCAAAAAGGAGAAAGAGGAAGGCACGTTTGGCAAACCCTTCCTGTGATCAACTCCTGCTTGGAAACCTGTGTCCCCGCTGTGGAAGGATGTATGGATCCAGAATTGTCCTCCACAGTCACGGACTCACTGTTAAGACCGTGTTCATGGAAGACAATCTTCTCGGCTACGAGTGATCACCAAAGAAGAAGACGACTCCCTTCACAGAGCTACAATTCCCAGGGTTCCCTGGGAAGAGGAATGAATTATTAAACCAAATTACACTTCCCAGGGTTCTTTAGGGGAAGCGATGACTGTGTCAAGCAGTGTGACACTGCTTTAGTTGTATAGTGGAGATGGGGCCAAAGTTGTTACACCCAGAAAGAGAGTTTCCTGGCATTTTAGTTGGGAAAGCAATGGGCCTGAAATGTAGACTTGAATTATTTTTTACTTTTCTTTTCCATGAAAGGAATAATTCAAATGTTGGGGTTTTGTCTCCTTTTGTTTTGTTCCCAGTTGCTGCCAAATGGTGGGGAACGAAAAGAATAGACTATGCTCTCTATTGCCCCGATGCCCTCACCGCCTTCCCTACGGTGGCCTTACCGCACCTCTTCCATGCCAGCTACTGGGAGTCAACAGATGTGGTTTCCTTCCTTCTCAGGCAGGTCGGTCCTATTTGGTTTGCAAATCTCCAGCATACACAGGGACTGTGCTCATACTGCCATTTACTTGTGTACTCACTGTGCTTCCAGGCCCCAGTCTTTAATCCATGTTCACACAACATTATCCAAAACACTGCTCTTTTATGTATTGTTTCTCAAGCCTGCTTTGCACCAGTTTGGAGCCCTTAAGTTCCTAGTCCATCTCTAGCCAAGCCGTAGGGTAAAGGCATCCCCTCCCTGTCAACATCCTCTGTTGTGTTCACAAACAGAAATTAATTTGACACTAATGAAACCCTGCTGATGTGAGTAGCCAGTGGGATAGAGCGGTGAAACTATTTCACTGAGTTCTAATGTGAACACACCCTCAGTCCTCTGTTAGTATTAAATTGCAGAGGGAAATCACAGTTATTCAAGGAAACTGGACACAGCTAATTTATCATCAATTTTGCTTTGCATTTTTACAAGCTGAAAATATCTGATGCAAAGCTCCAGATATAATGAATGACTCTCCCTCTTAATAAATGTAGCTTATGATACCCTTGGCAAAGTGTTCATATTTCTAGTGCTCATGATGGTAGCGGGGGGAGGGGGCTATGGGGGCTTTGACTTAAGTATTTGTGAGCATGTGCGTGATGTGACATCTTCTAGCCTTCTTGCCTGCATATCCCTCCCCTCACAAACTTTCTGTTAGTTTTAACTTTTCAGTATCATAACAAAAAATAATTGGAACAAAAATTCTGTAAAAGCAAAACCTCTAAGATTGGCTAACTAAAATAAAGCATGCAGTTTAAATGCATGAATGTTTTGCATAGTTTAGGCCAGTTCATGAAGTTCATTACTTTTAAGCTGCAATCCTATATGCATTCGGCTAGGAGTAAGTCCCCCTGAATTCAGCAGGCCTTGTTTCAGAAAAGCCTTGTATAGGATTGATGGAGTTTTCTAGGCGCTTGCCATCCTCAATATGATAGAATCAGGAAAAGGGGCAAGAGGATAGATTGGTCTCTGAAACACTTTTCTGCCAGAATCCTGGAGCCAGAGTTGCCTTAGTTAGGTTGCTGAATCTGCTGGAATCTTATGTCATCCCAGGAAGTGTCCGGTGCTGCAGAAGCTGAGTCAAGAGGTCAGTGGATCTGGAAGCAATGTGTGATAATAATGCATTTCTGAAGAAAAGATTTCCCCAGAGCAGGGAGAAAAGGGTTGGGATGCCATCAGAATGAGTACACAGCTTTAGCACGAGGACAGCAGACTAAATGATGACAAAGGATTGCATCCATTCCCCCAGTAGGAGAAAGCTTTTCCTGCTATAGGAATAAAACATTTGCAGAATGTGGCAGACATGGCTGCACACAACTTCACTGTACTAGAAACACACATACATACTTCTCATCCTGGAGTGAGCTGCAAGAAAGGGATGGGTGAGTTTTGCAAGTTTTTCAGCAAATCAGGGAAAAGCTGAGTATGATGGGTTCCTATAGACTAGCACTTGTGATGTCACCAGCATGCTTTCCTCTATCCCTAAAGCAGTTGTCAAACTGTTTTTTTTTAATGTTCATAAACTTATATACATTTTTAACAGAAGGATAGGCATAAAAGTATACATACTTTGTTTTAAAAGAATTTTTTAAGTATATCTACTCCCTAAAACAAGTGGAGAGACATTAAGATTCAGAGACCTGATCCAGCATTCAATTTGCAAGAAGCATTACGAACGGAAAGAAGGCAGTTTTGGAAGCTGCTGCGAATGACCATAGTGGAGGGCATCAGCCACCACTGGGTGCCACCCCCTGCTAAATACAACAGGAAGAGCCAAACAGACTTTCTCCAGCAGATGAGGGCAGCAGCAGCAGCAGCAGCAGCAGCTTCCAAGAGTGGCCATGTCTGTGGAGCTGATAGGTAGTGCCTGCGTCAGGCAAAAACTGTGATTGTGTTGGTGTTTCTGGTGTAGGACAGAGTGACAGTTGTGACAGCTGAAAATAATCAGGATTGGACATTGGATGAGTCTAAAAAATAATTGGTCTTTCAACTGACCAAATGTCACCAGATGTGCTAAAGTGTAATGTTAATTATATCAGCACAGTGACATCAAAGACACTTCAGAGTGTTGCTTGTTGCCATTAATAATTCATTTAGCACTTTCGCGTTCTCCTGACCACTTCAATTCTGCCCATCTCTTAATTGTTTTCAATACCATCTGTTCACACTCACCCCATGGCTCTGTTTTAATTAATCTAGAATAACTACCAGTTCTTTAAAAATAAAAATGGCAGAGGGAAAACGTAGGAGTACAAAAAACCAAACCTTTCCTTTTAAATAAGTGCAGAACCCCAGCTAGTGCCACTCAGTTGTGCAACATGTGCAAAGCACCTGGCCCCCAATAATGGAACAAAGGACATTCAGAAACAGATATGGGTGCAAACAGGCTGCAACAAGATTGCAGGGTTGGCTAGGCATAGGGCAAGAACTGGATATTGGAGCGCCCATCTGGTGATAACAGAATTGTCCAGTGATTTCAGCTGCTCCAGTGACTTCTGCTGCCACCAGAGCTAGGCATCTTCCACTTGGCAAACAGAGTGTAGTAGATTCTTGCACTTTGTGGAAATCCCTGATCAGGCTATGCTTTCCTCAGGTGATGAGGCACGAGAACGCCAGCATCCTGGAGCTGGACGGGAAGGAGGTCTCTGTCTTTACTCCTTCTAAGCCCAGGGAGAAGTGGCTTCGCAAGAGGACCCACGTGAAGCTAAGGGTAAGGACAGTCTTCCGTTGTTTTCGAAAAATTTAATTTTATTCTATATTGAAAGCAATATGCACTCCATTTGGCCAGTCCAAGGGTTTCATTAACACGAGTTAATTCACTGGCTTCATTGAGGAACACCTTCCCCCTCTAAGTCATTGCTCCATGCCTTTCTAGCAAATTGCATCTGGCATTGATTGTGTCACCATGAAAAAAAGACAGTCGCTTGTGAAACTTGTTACTGAGCATGACACAATTTTATTTGTTTTATTTGTAAATGGTTCCTCTTCCTCCACTTTTTAATCCTCAGCCTCAACAACCCTGTTAGGCTGAGAGTTAGGAACTGATGCAAGGACACCCAGTGAGGTTCTTGACTTGAGCTGGCGCTTGAACCTGGATCTCCCCAGTCCTTGTCTGACACCCCCACATACGTCTTGCTGACTAGTTTAACCATCAACCATATGCTTGTACCTCAGTGATAGAGCACATACTTTGCATCCAAAAGATTCCTGATTCAATTCTGCATCTCCAGGTGTAGGTGAGGAAGACTCCTGTCTGAAACCCTCAAGATCACCTCCTAGTCCATATAAACAGTACTGAGGTAGATGGACCAATGGTCCAACTCTGTAAAAGGCATAAGAAGTCCTATAAGATATGTGGAAATGAGGTCTCCTTGGCTGCCACTTAACAATTTCAGTTGCCATTCATGCACTCCCAAGCCACTCATGCATAGGCAGGATTTGAAATAGGGACATTGGCGCCATCCTGCTCTTCCCCTCTGTGTTTCTTCTTCTCTTCTCCTGTTGATGGGTGAGTGATTTGCAGCCTGTCTTTCTGATTGGCTGATTGGCATCCAATTTTAACATTTTATGTGTTTTTTATTGTATGGTTTAATTTATTGTATGGTTTAATGTGCACTTGTTGTAAACCACTTTGATTTTTTAAAAATGAAATATGTAAATACATAAACATTTTACAAATAAATATTTGTCATTGTTGTTATTTTAAATGTTTATGCCCTTCCTTAACTATTTGTTCTCTGCACCATGCACATTGGTGGGTCTACATAAGTAAATAAATAAATAATTGTGATGCTGTGGTAAAGACACAGCACCCTCAGGCTGGTAGGTGATGGAGCTAACTTGCAGAAAGGACAGGCTTTGAATCATAGTATTGTAGAGCTGGCAGGGACCCTGAGGGTAATCTAGTCCAGACCCCTGCAAGTCAGGAATCTCAATAAAGTGTTCATGACAGATGGCATCCCACCCTCTGCTTAAAAGCCTCCAATGCAGGAGAGTCCAGCATCTCCCAAGGGAGTTCTTTCCGCTGTCAAACAGCTCTTGCCATCAGAAAGTCCTTCCTGATGTTTAGTCAGAATCTCTTTTCTTGTAACTTGAATCCATTGCTTTGGCTCCTCACCTCCAGAGCAGGAAAAAACAAGCTGGTTTTTCTTTTCTTCATAGAACGTCACAGCCAATCACCGAATAAATGATGCTATTGCCAATGAGGACGGCCCCCAGATGTTAACTGGAAGGTTTATGTATGGCCCCTTGGACATGGTCACACTCACAGGAGAAAAGGTATTGTTTGTTACAGATCTAATCGGATCCCTTTAAAACAAAGAAGAAAATAAATGTTCCATTTATGTTTCTACAATAACTTTTTGGTCAGAGTATAAATCTTAAATGCCCAACTTGCAGTTAGATTTAATGTCTGGATCAACTGAAACTGAAATGTGTTTGGTGCTATTCAGCATAATCAGAACCTGAAGCCTGATCATCACACACACACACACACACACACACACACACACACACACACACGATGACCTGAATCCAAGAGGTCCATTGTCAAATGAGGTCATGCTGGCTTGGAGTGGTGAGAATTGTAATCTAAGACATCCACAAGGCACCAAGTTACTATATAGTGGTGCTATGTAATACTCTCTCTATCAATTAACTGGGTCTGCTTCTGTCCGCTCAGAAACTTGATTTGTGACTTCATGTAAGGGCATTTTTGCAAATGCTACAGAGAAGGTGCTTTTGCCTCTGATGTGGGCATAGCAAATATTGTTATTAGGAATTGTGGTTTTTTAAATATTTTTTAATTATATTTTCCAACATACATTTATAATATCCAATCTGAATTTGTCACATATTTTCCCTTTTTGACTTCCTTCAACCTCTCTGACAATCATCCATTATTCAAATTTTTAAAAACGCATTTCCTAATTTTATATTGCATTTTATAAACCTTCACCTCTTAGTTTTCATCAATACAATAGTCCTCTAACATTCACAGAGCTTCTTGAAATCCCACTAGCGTTATTGGCTCATCACATACACATTTCAGATAATCTGTAAATTTTCCCCAGTATTCGATGAACTTTTGATCTCGTATATATCTGATCTTTCCTGTTAGTTTATCCAGTTCTGCATAATCCATCAATTTCATTCTCCATTCTTCGAGCGTCGGCAATTGTTCCTGTTTCCATTTTTGGGCCAGTAGTATTCTCGCTGCTGTTACTGCATATTGAAAAAGTTTACAATCCTTTCTATTTATTTCATTTCCTAGTATACCTGAAAGAAAAGCCTCTGTTTTCTTAACAAACGTATATTTCAACATCTTTTTCATCTCATTGTATATCATTTCCCAGAAGCCCTTCACCTTCTTACAATCCCATGTTATTAGGAATTGTTGCTGTCATCCTTTTTCTTCTCTGTAGTTCCCATGTTTACTCAGGCCAGGATCCACTATTCAAATTCTCTTTTTATTAGGAGAAATTGTTTAGGAATGTCAAATGTTTAGTGGTTCCAAACAATCCCCCCCCCGACAACTTTAAAATTGTTGAGGTTCTTAGCAGACCACCTCATTGTTTTTCTGTCTCTTATAGCAACTGCAGTGTGCTGTGCTAGATGCTGTTTGATTTTTAATCACATTTGTATTGTTTCTTTTATTGCTTATATTGTATTTTCTTGCATTACAGTTCAAATTCCATAAATTAAAATTGTATGTATTCTTCACCAACCACCTGAGAACCACTAATGGTCCACAGACCACAGTTTGAAAAGCCCTGTCTTCATTGTAGGATAAATCGAGCACCTTTTCTGCATTGTACTTGGCAGGAATGGTGGCATGTATATATTTATTTATTATAATTGGCGTCCTGATTTTTCACCAAAGGCGCACACTCAGCCTTGCTTCAGGGTGTTTGAAATTAGTCTTGAGGCTAATATTGGAAGGGGTCATAAGAGTGCTAGAGGAGAGAGTAACACCCTCAGTGTTCAGGGTGCTCTGCAGAGTAACCTAAGCGTTAGATAAATGTCAAATGTCCCCAAGGAGTTCATAGTCTTCATTTCAAAAATGGAAGAGACATAGCTTAAACCACAGTATACAATTGATCCACCCCCCTCATTATAACTGCCCTGAGATCTAAAGGTATAGGGCGGTATACATTTTTTCCCCTGTGTACCGCCCTGACATTTTAGGATGAAGGATGGTATATAAATATAATTAATTAATAATAAATTAATAAATTTAACAAATTATTATTTTTATTATAGTCTGTTATGATTGGCAGTGACTCTCGTAAGATCTCAGGCACTGGAAGTTATTCCTGGCCCTGCTACCTAAGATACTTTTAATACTGTGTGCAGACATGCTGAAGACCATAGATAGTAGACAAGAAGATAGTAGACAAAAGAATGAATGTCCTGAAACCTTGAAATCAGAACAAGATAATTTGCTAGATTGTTACTTGCTACGCATGTTCATGATTCCACATACTTCTTCCTCCCAATTTCCTTTGTGCCGTAGGTGGATATTCATATCATGACACAACCCCCATCAGGAGAATGGGCTTACTTTGACACAGAGGTCACCAACAGCAGCGGTAGGATTTCCTACGTTATCCCCGCAAACAGGCGGCTGGGCATTGGTGTGTATCCTGTCAAGATGGTGGTCAGGTAAGTTTTGCTGCAGGATGTTTGGCTTCTGCATCCCTTTATAAGTAACTTGAACTTGGAGCTACAATGTTTGAGGGCAAGGGACTGGCCCAAACATGTTTGCTCCCTGATCAGTCTCTTAACTAACTCAGTACCTCCCTTTCCCCTTTTCCTTTAGAGGCGACCACACGTATGCCGACAGCTACATCACTGTTCTGCCCAGGGGGACTGAGTTTGTGGTCTTCAGCATTGACGGTTCCTTTGCAGCCAGTGTTTCAATCATGGGCAGTGACCCCAAAGTCAGAGCTGGAGCAGTTGATGTAGTACGGTATGAAGGATTTGGAAATGCTTTGTGTCTGCAGTTGTGCTTTGGAGTGCAAAATTATGAAAATATCCCCTTTCATTTTTAAAAGGGAAGCTGCTGACCCTCAGGGTTTCAGGGAGAAACCTTAATTATAGCATATGCTTTTGTGAGCCAGAGTCTATTAGAGTCGTGAAGTATTTGTCCTGCGGGGTTGATATGTACATAAAATAGGGGGGTGGGAATCCAGACAGTGACAATTCACAAAACTGTGTTAGCAGTAACATAAATGTTCTGGCATTAGTGGGCTAATTATTGTATATTGGATGGTTCACTCCTCCTTTGCCACATATTAAAGAGCTACTTTTGTTTTGTGGCACAAATAAATACTCTGAAATCTAGGGCTCCTGTCTAGAACTGTTTGCATGATCTGTCCACTATGTGGGCTTCCCCTCCCCTTTCACTTCCCAGCCCCTTCTCCTTCTCCTAATTTGTCTTTTTTCTTATTTCTTTACACATTTTTACTCTTGGCTTTGATTGCATATGTTTGATCTTCTTAATGATATTGTGAATTGACATGCTGCTTTTTTACCTTTATTGTTCATGTTTTGTTACTTGTATTGTTACAAAGCCTCTAAAAGAACCAATAAACTATGGGGGGGAAACCACACCAACATATAGAGTGATAAAAATCTGATCCCAGTTCAAGCCACAAATGTTAAAATTGAACCTCTTGATAAATTCTAATTCATCAGTTTCACATTGCAGTCTTCTTTTGAAGTTCCTTTATTTGAGAATAGTCATCTTATGGCAGCATGTCCTAGGAGGTTCAAATGTTCATCTGCTTTTTAAAAAAACATTGCCTTTCTGATGCAAAATAGAATTCTTCTTGAAAATATACCGTATCTCATAATGACTCACACAAACCCACATGATTTTATTTCTTGTACAGGGTCATTCACTGCCATCAGTATATGCAAATGTCTTATTTAAGAGTATATAGAACCTTTATTCTCAATAATGAAGGAAATCACAGGTGGAGAATTTTTAAAAACTTTAGTATTTGTAAAGGGAAACTTAGTGTGAGTTAATACTTTTGTATACCTTTGGATCTGCACTGAACCTTTGTTCTTCTCTCCTTCAAAGCTGTGATTCTTTATGGCTTACATTTTTTATTCTTTGTTGTTGTTTTCTTGTTTTTTGTTTGTTTGTTTTTGCTTCCCCCCTCTGTTAATAATAAAAGAGTAGGGGGGTTAAAATAGCATCCTTTGTTCCAGGGGCGTAGCTTCTTCATAGCACATCCCTGCTCCAAGGCCCCTTTTCTGTGGCCTGAGACTCTTAGAGGTAATGCTTTCCCCACCCAAGTTTCTTGGGGTTCCAAAATTCATTTCCTGGTCCTTTTAGTTGCACATACAAAAAGATCTGAGAACACAAAATGGGAAAAGATGTGATTGGAAAGTAGGTTACAAATGTCCTGAATGAATTTAGCAAATATATCAAATTTAAGAATGAAAGACTAGGATAATATGTTTACAAAAGGTATTTGTGGAGATAGAAGAGCAAGCATTTATTTCTCCTTTATTTGTTACAAAGTGCTGTGCAAGGGAATAAATATTGCAGAAATTTCTATTGATCACTTAGCTTCACATATAGCCGCTTCAGCAGGCCGGCTCCTGGCAAAAATCCTCTCTATATTTGTGGACAGCTAAGATTCCACTTCCATCTCAGTTGTTAGTAAAAAAGAAAGGAAAAGAAAAGAAAAGAAAGGGCATGTTCTCTCTTGTGCTAAGGGACTTATTTCCCAGGACTTAGGGAGTGGCCGCTGCTCGGTGGGGGAAGGGCCTTGGGTCAGTGACAGGTGGAGCACCTGCTTTGCAGGCAGAAGCTCCCAGGTTCATTCTCTGAAATCTCGATTTAGGTCTGGGAGTTTCCTGGCCTAACTCAACATAAGGCAGCTTCTGTTGGTTATAAGTTGGGGGAAAGTACAAACAAAGCACCTATTGGCAACAATTGGAGAGTTTTCCTCTGAAATCATCTCGTCAGAAGCATTTCTAATACAAATAGGCTCGTGAATGTGCCAAGATGGTTCAGGACTACAGCAGCGGGCAAATGGTTAAAGCCCTTCCCACTCCCCCTTGCCAGATCCCCAGTCTGTAATGTGCTGCATACATCCTCCCTCCCTCCTGTTCTTATTAATTGTTTTCTCCCTTCCCCTTCTTAGGCACTGGCAAGACCTTGGCTACCTCATTATCTATGTCACGGGCCGGCCTGACATGCAGAAGCAACGGGTGGTTGCCTGGTTAGCACAGCACAACTTTCCCCATGGGATCGTCTCGTTCTGCGATGGTCTGGTTCACGACCCACTGCGGCACAAAGCCAACTTCCTGAAGTCCCTACTCACAGAAGTAAGCAAGCAGAGCAGGGTTCATTCTCTCTCTCTTTCTCAGCAGGTTTAGGGAGAACTTCTCAAAGGCCCAGAGGCTGTGTCTATCCAAACAGTGCATGGAAATATCTGTGGGTAGGGTGGGGAGGTGTCATCCTGAACCAAACTAAGTATCCAACAGATACTGGAAGATTTTTGGTGATGTTCCAGGCAATGGCCAGTTGTTAGCGAAGTCACTTAAATACAGCAAACAGAGTCCAGAAAGAAAAGAAACTGATAATACTTTGGGGAATAGAAAAACCCCGGAATATCATATGAGGAGAAATAGAGAGGTGTTCTGTCTTTCTTAGTAGCTAAGCTCTAGCCCATAACAGGAATATTTACTAATGCAGAGGAGAATTCCCTCAGAACTAATCAGCTGATCAGAACCTCTTGAACATCTAACAAACACAGTTTTGACAAACTCAGTTCACTGAGCTTCAATTTTTAACCATAGTTCATAGAATTGTAGAGTTGGAAGGGATTACAAGGTCACCCCCGACAATGCAGGAATCTCAACAGAAGCATCCATGACTGATGGCCATCCAACCTCTTCATTACGTTCACCTGAGACATTTTAACTAGGGATGCAAGAGCATCCATTCATTTTCCCAAAAAGGTGATGTGGATGGTGTATGTTCCAAGTGAGCATGTGCGAAATCCCTCCAAAAGCGCTGAGCACTCTCCTCCCCCTCCCTCTTCCCCTGCCAGTGGACAAAGAAACTTCCCTTTGGGCAGGCAAAGGAAGAAGCAGAGGTGGCGGCTGCAGGCTGTGGTGCCATTGCCCAGTTAGGCAATGTTAGACTCCAGGTCAGAGGCTCTTTGGTAATAGAAACAGGAAAATATGTCAGGTTCAAGTTTCTCTCTGTTTCTCATTTTTCCATTCTTCAGTTCTCAACAATGCCACATCAGTTTGCAAATTTTAAAAAAGAAGCCTGATGAAAATTCATCATTTTAGTGCAGATTTCTCTTTCAGTATAATGTGGTACCTCTGGTTGCGCACGGGATTTGTTCCGGAGCTCCGGTCGGATCCCGAGCAATTTGCAACCGGAGGTGCTGCTTCTGCACATGCATGCGGCACGGTAGAGCGCTTCTGCACATGCACATGCACACAGGGCAAAACCCGGAAAAATACTTCCGGGTTTGCTGTGTTCACATCCTGAAGGATACGCAACCAGAGGTGTGCGTGTGCAGAGGTACCACTGTATACATTTTAATGCAGTTTTGTCTAACGTACACAAAGCAGTTTTATAAGAACTTTTTTGCATGAGATTTTATAATATACACATTTTCATGCAGCTTTTATTATAAGCACGTTACTTTTATCTTATTTATCTATCTATTTTCATATGCTGCTTCATAAAAAAAATCAGAGTGGTTTACAACATGTATACTTGGCCAGACTGCTCATCTTGCTAGGTAAAGCCCTGGAATGATGCCCCCAATCCTTGCCCAAAGTGGCACCACTTCTGGGCAGGCTGTGACCAAGACCCCTCGCTGTGCCCTTCCCAGATGGAAGGCCCTGAAGCAGCAGTTGCTCCTGGCACCGCTGCCTTCCTCCTGGCCCAGCTTAAGTTACTGGGGGAAATTGTGCCGGTGGGCTTGCAGGATCAGGGTGAACCTTGTGAACGCCAGTCCTGCATTTGAGCATTCAAGGAGGGTGTTGGCCTTCCCGAGCACTTCTCCTCAAATCCATCCTTACTCTTAACATTACAACCTTTTCCCAAGGCATCCTGCAAAAGATGCTACATTGCAACATCTTTGTGTGAAAACCAAGGGTCTGGTGCTGTTCCAGAGGGTACATTTCCCTCCCAGTTGCCAATGATTTGCCTTTTCTTGCCCCACTCCCTGCAGCTCGACATGAAGATCCATGCGGCCTATGGATCCACCAAGGATGTCTCGGTCTACACCTCCATCAGCCTGCCGCCTATGCAGATCTACATTGTTGGGCGGCCAACCAAGAAGTTACAGAACCATTGTCAGGTAACCTCAGAATTCATATCCTTTCACAAGGGATATATAAGTGCCTGTGTGATGAAGCTGGGGGTGCAGCCTGTCCAAGCCCTACAGCTGTGCCACTCAGCGGTGTAGCTAGCCGCTCGGGCGCCTGGGGTGGCTCCTGTGCCTGGAGGCAGGGCAGGGTAAGCCGGGGCAGGGCGTGCTGCATGGAGCCTCCAAGGCGTCTGCCCACTGCCTCCCCCTCAGCTGTAGGGCAGCTGAGGGAGAGGCGGTGAGCATACGCAAGCCGCACCCTGCCGTTTTGGGCAGCATGGAGCCTGCAGGCGCCTGAGCCACCACATCACTCCCAGGGGGGACGTGTGGCTCAGGCATGCTGCAGGCCCCACGGTCAGTGCCGCCCCCGTGGTGTGGTGGCCAAGTGCCCGTGACCCCCCCCCCAGCTATGCCTCTGATGCCACTTCTGTGTCAGTGGGGCTCATGAGAAGTGGCTCCAAAGAGATACCCAGAGAAGATGTAGAGGAGGGTGGCATTTTGGAGCACCAGCAGACTAGCACAGATCTTGCCTTTATGGTGCCATTTTTGTTGGCGAGGAATGGTGGGAAGAAAGCCAAGCATCTCCTGAGGTAGTTGCAGAAGTGGCTGTAGCTCAGAGGTAGAGCATCTGCTCTGCTTACAGAAAATCTCAGCTTCTTCAGTCTCCAGCATCTTCATGTGGGGCTGGGAGAGACCCTTGCCTAAAACCCTGGAGGGCCTCTGCCAGTCAGCCATACTGAGCTAAATGCACCAAATGCTGACTCCATCTAAGGTATCTGCCTCATCTATGGAGAGACAAAAGCGGACCCAGTCAGGGGATGCGCAGGAAAAGCAGGCAAGTAGCCCAGTAGGCCTGGAACAAGATGGGAAGTCATCGGATAGCGGAGAGGCAGCAAGCCTGCCTATGCCTTGCCTGGCTATGTGCCTTTCTGAAAACAGAAGCATATTTCAGTCAAAATTTTCAGGGGATCAGTGTTACATTTGTACTATCAAGATTTACCAGTGTGCTTTAAGAGATTTTTAAATTTTTTGATTTGGGTTTTTTAATAGCATGGTCCAAGCTTAGGCGATGGAGAAAACTGAGTACACAGATCTTGTACACTTCCTTGGAATCCATTTGATGAAACACAGTTTAGACATATATTATATTAAATAAAATTCATATATACACAAAGTGTATCAAAGATGAATAATGGCCATTGCAGAAACAGCATTAATATGTTTAGCAAATTTGCTTATTTGGGTTGACGTTTAGATGGCTTTTTGCTGAATAACTTATCCTGGTGCACATACAAGTAAGTTGGTTGCCTATATTGTTTTGCCAGCTGCTGAGGAGAATTTTGTGGCTGCTTCTTGATTTCTAAACCAGTGTGTCAGAGAGACTTCTCCTTGACACTTGACAGGAAGGTAGAGATGACCAGCTTATGGAGGGGTGCACACATTCCACTTACCCCGCTTCAGCAGTGAGAACCACATCCTGTATGGCAGATTATTCTCTGGGTCTGGCAACCTGAGATAAATTTGTCACTTGGTAAACAGTTGCCTTGGCAGCATCTGAAATGGCAGCTGTGAAATTGCATTTGGCAATGAAACCAGACTGAAGTTTTGGACTGCAGATGTCTTCCAAAAATAAGCTTTCATTTTAATTAAATTTGCAGTTCATTACCGAGGGATACGCAGCCCACCTGGCCCAGCTGGAATACACCCATCGCTCCCGCCCCGCCAAGAACACCACCCGGATGGCTCTTCGGAAAGGCAGCTTTGGCCTCCCGGGCCAAACGGAATTCCTGCGCAAGAGGAACCACTTGCTGCGCACCATCTCCTCTCAGCCAGCCACGGCAGCCAGCGGAAGCAGTGGCTACAGGCCGGAGCGAACCCAGAGTCAGTCAGAGAGTGACCGGGAGAGGGAGAGGGAGCGCAGCCAGAGGAGCATGAGCCTTGCCACAGGGTGCTGGGGCCGGAGCACAGCCTCTAGACTGGAGCCGGGGGGCCTGGGGCAGAAGTAGAGCAGCCAGACGGCAGCAGCAGCAGAGGTGAAACAACCAAGGCCTGTGGTGTGGGGTAGTGGGGCAAACATGGTGCTACTCATTGCCAGAGAGGCGGTCATAACTTTATGGGGCGATAACAGACTGGTTCCCCCCCCCCCCATGCAAAAGACACAGGCACTGGGTTTTTGCAGAGCACTGTGCAAAGAGGAACAAGAAAACTGCCTTTTCAAGCAGAGGGGCATCAGGAAGGGGAAGGTGAATACTTTGGCAGCTTCTGGGTGCAGCTTTTTCCTGCCCCCCCTTTCTTACCCAGGTTTGGTGATTGTAAATATGTGCCTCCTCAGCTTCTTAGCCATCAGTCAAAGATGCAACGGAGGGCGGGAGCGTCCCAGTGCCATGTGCGGGCAGAACTGGAGGAGTCAGGCGGGGGAGCCACAACTGTGGGCTTGTTCTGCTATCTGAAGTGAAGGGAGCTGCATTCTGCCACCGCTTTGAAATAAGTTGCTCCACTTCTGGAATCTGGAGAGACTCGGGTTGGACACAGGGAAGAGTTCAAGACAAGCAAAGGATGCTTAGAACACACTCCTATTCTGCTAGGAAGCAAAGTCATGTTGGCAATGGCTAATTCAAGGCATCTTTGGTGGGATCCAATTAGCAGTTTGTTTTATTTGGGTACAATTTCCTATGATTATTTTTAAGTGAACATCTTAAAAAAGGAGGGAAAACAAAAACCAGATTTTGGAAACTGGTGGATTATACTAATGCAGAGAAAGGATTTTATCTGCTGCTTTCTGCTCCTTGGTGTGTGAGGGAGGGGGCAGGGTGAAAGAAGTTGGGCAGTTATCCAGTTACTACTTTGTACTTTTGGAAAGTACCAACAGTTAGTTTCAAGCGTCTAGGAAACAAATAGCAGAGTGCTATTTTTGCTCAGCCTAAAAAAAGCAAAGTCCAAATTCTTCCCCACTCCGCCCACTTCTCTTCTGCCTCTTGACCAGAAGGGGGTCCGTCCTTCTTTCCAACTTTTGCAATGGCTTTCAGCGGAGGATGTAAATTTTGCTTTTCTTTTTAACTATAGTTATGCAACTGTAAAACCTCATTGTTTTTATTTGTTTTGCACTGATAATTTTTAGAAAGGAGGCCTATTACTATTTTATGAAGCTACACCCTCCCTATTTATAGCGCATGACAGTCAAATGTTGCTAAGCCAGGATGCATCTACCCAAATGCAAACATGCACACACACAGGGCTTTTCCCCACCAACAATGTCAGGAGATTTAAAAAGAACAAGTGCAACAAATTGAGAGGTACAAACCAAGGGAATGCGATTTTTAAAAGTAGAGGATAGACATATCTTAAATTTCCCTCTGTACAGGAGTTGCGGGTTTGATGGTTTGGGTTTGCTGCAAAGTTCTGTGAAGTACATTTGCGAGCTCTGCCCCGAGTTCTAAAGAACATGCTTGGTTTACACCTTATAGTAGCTGCTTGAGAATGGGGGCAAACTGCACAAGGGAACATAGGCCCACAAGGAAGGGTCTGCAAAATTTCCCTAGCCACCATCATGCCACCTCACCCTGCAGATTCAGTTTCCAGCTGTTGCAGAACACGGTTAGCCTGAGATAATGGACTAGTTCTCCAAGAGTTGGGGTTGCCCTTTCTTGCCTATAGCTTCTGGCATTTTTTATATTTGCACAGGTGTGCTTCTTTGTTCAGTGTTCCACTTTATATGTAAAACATTTCCGCCCCCCCTAGACCAACATCTCTTTCATTGTTTCTTCTTTTCAATACCAAGACTCGGCAGCACTGTGAATTACAGCATCTTTCCAAGCCACGAGGCTCAACATCTCACCCGGACGTTTAAAAAGCTACTTTGCTACATGGGTTTCAACACCAAATTTAAAATGGTGTGCTCCATCCATATGAATGTGATTGTCCAAAAGGGGTAAAATCCATTTATTTATCCATGGAAACTGCTGCTCTTTTCAAATGAAGCTTGCAACTCCCAACATTTCTTAAATGGTTGATGATGAGCCATACTGCAAGATTATAAGCCTCTTGTCTCAGATGAAGTCAACAAGAAAATCTTGGCGAGTTTTTACTACTTTTTTTTTTTTAAAAAAAACCCAATCACTATTGACTTCCCTTTCTCCTCAGCCTAGCTCTTTGCAAATATACATTAAAAAAATGAGTGGGTGGGTGTTTGACATGCAGAATCCACATTGATTGCATTATAGCTCTTTGCTAGCTCAGTGTATCATCTGACCATCATCGCAAAAACAGACTAGGCGGCCACACGATCTGGATTTGAGTTTCATTGATTTGGGCCTCTCCCCTGAACAGTCAAGACATGACATGTACATTATTCAAACTTTGAGACGTTCAGTGGCTCCTTTTTAGTGTGTGTGTGAGTGTGTGAGAGTAGCTAGTGTAAAGGGAAAAAAAACAATGTAAAATGCCTGGATACGGGTTGGGGAGGAAGTGGGTGAGATATATATATATATATATATATATATATATATATATATATATGCAGTGAAAGTAATTTATTTTATGTACAAAGCCTATGTCTGGAGGGAAATAAACCTTCAGGTTTTGTTAACATTTCAAGACCCAGCTTCCCCTCCCCCTTGTTTTCAGGCATAATTTACAACAGACGCGTTTTATGGACCAAGTTCAAACTGTCCAAGGATGCTAAAAGAAATCTTCTCATTGCCTCTCACCAATCCATATTTGAAACAAATGATCCGTAAGAGGGGCAGTCCTTCCTGTGTACACCCCCACCCCTTGGCCAGACATCTCCTCTCTTCCAGCCATTCTCCCTGTTTCTTTTCAAGGTGGTTGTTTTGTGTGTGTGAGGGGATGGGGGTGGTTCTTCATCCTTCTTTGCGATTGTAATAATTTTGAATTAAGTGAGTGGCAAGCAAGTGACATTATGGCTGAAGACTTTTTTCATTTTTTTAAGCTCTCCAGGATGCCATCATTCTGGTCCATGACTTATGTATGTATACCCCTCGTGTGTTGTCCTTGATGTTGAAAGCTGAACCTGCTACTCTGGCATTAAACAAACAATAGCAATAGCTTCATTAAAAAGTAGTGTGGCTCCCTCTGGAATGAATCTGGAGAGCAGCATTCGCCATCCCAGTTGGAAATTCAAAGACTGATTTGTGGAATCTGAAGCCATCTGTATTTAATGCTGTAGCCTCAGTGATTGTCTTTCCTTGAGATCAGTGCCCCAGATCCAGTTTATACCTTAAGGGCCAGTAAGTGTCTATTATGAGGCTGTGTCTCTGTGGCACTTTCTGACAGCTCAATGGAGTGGGGAGGTAGGAATGCCCCTGGAAAACTTGCTGTGGGAACCTCAGGTGTGCAGACTTGCCCCTCAAGAGTCTTCTCAGCCCGGTGAATGGATGAGTGGTCAGGTAGAACAGTTTCAGTACATTGCGTATACTAGAGCCACCTGGACGTGCCTAGAACTCAGCCAGTATGGTGATCAGCCTTTCCCAACCTGAGACCTTCCAGATGTTTTTAGCTGCAAGGCCCAGCCAGCCAAGGAACAGGTAAAACTTGCACTTTTTGTCTTGGGATCACATAACTTCTGTTTGTTGTTGTCTTTGAAGTATGTTTTGCAAGTAATTTGGACTCTGAAGTGGTTTCCTCTTTTAAAAGACAGGGGAACATATTGGGGTGATATTTGAGGAAAGGAGTGGTCAAGAGATCAGGAACTCCCCCTTGCAAATATTTATAGGAGCTTGCACTAGCAACCTGGCGTTTGGGTGGCATTTAGAATTCCCATGAGATCAAGTGCTCTGGCCCCATCTCCCCCATGCTCCTGCCATAAGCCAAGGAACTTTGCATAATGCAGTGCTGTATGGTTTACATCATGTATTCACACTGCACAACTGGAGCTGCCTTGGCACACAACAAGAATTTTGCTGAGTTTGGGTCTATTTTTTAACATAGACTTAATTTACTGTTTTCAGATGTTCCATATCAACAGACCTTGCGTTTGGGGAAAAGTTTTGCAGGGTAATTTGGTGCTGAAGTGTTTAAACTTGGCTAAAAATGTTTAAAGGCATCACATGGGACTAAACTTTCATTTCTTTTAAGCCAAAAAAGGCAAGCTTCTCATCCATATGGCTGCAGATGGGCAGGGGAAAGCCTAATGCTCTGAAAAGCCAAGGTGGGTGTGGAGTTTAATAAAGCTTACCTCTGCACAACCCCCAAGTTTGCCAGAGCATGCTAAATTTTGGAAAGCTCCTAAAATGTTTGCAGTCTGAGAAAACAAATGAAACAAAAGCACACACATAGGTTCTATATGGCATTCCTATGACACAATCCTATACATAATTACCCAGATGTAATTTCCATTGTGTTCTGTGGCCTTGCTCTACATTACTCCCTGGTAAGTGTGTTTAGGATTGAAGCCTTAGATATCCAAACATTACAAAAGGGCACTGACAACACCAGCCTGCTGGAATGAAGCAGATCTAGATGGCAGGGAGTCTACCTAAGAACCCCATAAATACCACCCAGAATTCCATTCAAAGAAAATTAGGATATAAATGTACAAAACAATCAATGGTTTGATGGAAAAAGAGGCCCCAACCTGTTGTATACATTCTTCCCAAACAAGATAGCTTCCCTGTAATTCGCACTGGGGCCGGATTGTTCACATCTTTTGACAAACCAACTTTAATTTTGATGAACGTTTTGTATCTTAAAGCTAGCTGAAGGGAAGTTGCCTGCCAAAGGCAGGGTGGGGAGCGACATCAGTTACAAACAAAACCCTCCTCCTCCGAGACAGTTTTATCCCGGGCTTTACTGGAGTCATCCCTCTCATTCAGGTATTTACCACCATTGCTGCAGTTTTTCCTTAGTTCCAAAAGCCTTACGGTTTTGTCTCCCTCTCCTTCATCACTGAGACCCCACCCCACACTTCCTTCTCCTCCCTGACTGTTGCTCTGTATTCAACAATGTTCATTCTGTTGAATGGTGGGCGGAGGGCAGGCTTCTCAAAGATTCGGCTGGAGGGGCAGCACTCCAAGAACGTTCCCTATGGAAAGGTCACAAGGGCAAATCAGCCCAGAGTCCAGCTACCTGCGTTTGTGTCTGCATGATCCTGTCTGTCTCCTTGCTCTTGTATGCGAGGACCACCCTCTTCCTTGCTGGTCCTGCCGCCTCGTCCTGCCACCTGGTTGTGCTTTGTATATGGTTATCCCTTGTACGTTAACACCAATTAAAAGAAACGGGAAGGCTCTCTTGCTGTGTCTGCTTCTTTGCAAAGTCCACAAAAGGCATAAAGCTTCAAAGCGACTTGCTTTCAGAGCCCAAGAAAATAGCCCTGAAGCATCAGACCAAATCCCAGCATTCTGTCTTTATAACAGCCAGATTTCCGGGGGAAATCCACAATCGGGACACCATGGCAATGGGCTTCCCTTCTTGTTGTTTGTCTCCAGATACTAAGGCACAAAGAGCCTCTCTACAGAGCAATGACATTAAGCCCAGGGGCAAGGAACCTTTTCCAGCCTGGGAGCCACATTCTCTTCTGAGCAACCTTCTGAGGGCCACATGCAAAAGTGGGTGGAGCCATATGAATTTTACCTTTATACATTTGTTTCTACATACCCATAACACCCCTATCTCTCCTCCAAACAGGCAAGAGAGATTTCCAGTGTTCTAAGGCATCAGGCCTTGGGAAAATCAGGGTTCACATCACCACTGAGTTATGAAGCTCACCAGGTGACCTTAGGCCAGTCACTGCCTCTCAGCCTAACCTACCTCACAGGGCTGTTGTGGAGTTCAGATGCAGAGCTGGAGGACCATGTACACCATCCTGACTTCCTTGGAGAAAGTGAGATATAAATGTGATAGCAACATAAATATTCAGGGGGCAAAGCAGGACCACTGAGGAGAGGAATGGCCTGAAGATGCAGTGTGTGTGGCCTGGCTCAATTTCTGAGGGCCAGTTGATGAGACCTGGACTCATATTTAGCCTCCAGACCTGAAGTTCATCATCATTCCTGCACTAAGCTATTATGGCTAAGAGTTACATTAGTATTTTGGTGCCCTGCAAGATATTCATACAACATCCAACTAGTATGCCATGGAGAAAGCTTGAAATGCATTTAAATTAGAGCTGCTTGTCAGTAGGGATCAGTCTATTTCTGCCCAGTGTCAGGTTAGCAGATGTTCATTAATAAGTCGGTTCTGTCTTGTTTCCATAAGCAAAAACACAACTGTGCTGCACATTTATCCTAAAATGAGCATTTTGTATTGCACTGCATATTTTAACCTAAAATAGAAATTTTATATGCTTTTTGAGCACAGAGCAGTATTGAAAAAAAATGGAGAAGTGCAAAAATTATAACGGCAATCCAATCTGTTTATCAGTCTGCCAAGTATGAATTGGTCCAGTTCTCTGGTGTCCCCACTTGTCAGGGAGGAGAAAGAGCAGGTCAGAGGAAGCATCTCAGGTACAAATCCCCCTTTCAGTCAGGAGGTTCAGAAGCTGGCTTGGGCGAGTCCCAACTTCTCAGCACTACCTATTTTACGGAGCTGTTATGCAGTATGTGCAATATGGATGCATTTATACCCCACTCTGAATCGCTGAAGCAAAGCAGGAAAGCTTTATTCGGTCTTATGTGCATGACTTTAGTTACATGTGGCTGAGTCGGCAGTTCTTCTTGGTTCAGTGGAACAACCCTGTTCCCAGAACAGCACAAAACCATAATAAACAGATGATACCCTAAAACAGACAAGATGGGGAAGGCTGTTATAATGAACAGGCCTGGTATTACCTGCATCAGCAAGCCTGTGTAAGTTGATGACATGACATTTATTACCTGGACAAACCTGGATGCTACCGGTTAAATAGGAGTGCTGTGATTTTGCAAAACAAAGACCACACCCTTAAAGGGCACAATCCAGGTAAAGAATCATTTTTTTAATCGTTCTGTTAGTTTTGATGAAAAAGAGTTAAAGCAACAATCCATTGGCTTGGCTCTTCTTTGGAGGAATAAGGCCAAAGTGTGAATTATTGTTCAGCACTGGGTAAATAATTAACAGGATATAATTAGAATGAGTTTCACACAAACATGCCTGACTAACGTTTGTTTGATTACCAAAAGTTGGTGAGCAAACAACCACATCCAGCTCCTACACCATCTTGTCTCAGGAGACCTGCTTATCAGTTCCCTTACCATACCTCTAAGGAAAGGGGTGGGTGTGAGGTCTAGCACCCCAGCAATGACACTGTTGCTCTAAGGGTTGCTGGCAGAATCAGCAGGCTTCTCCTCCTGCCCCACCCCCCCGGACATTTTTGGCATTGTAGCCTCTCTCGTGCCCCCCCCCCTTAATCAATTACTTGTGCCAGTAACATGCACACTTTAAACCTCTGCAACAATCCTACCACAGTGTTGCCCTGAGAACAGAGATTTAAACCTCTCCACCTAGCCCAGTGCTTCATTAAGGAAATAACCATCATAGTGATGGAGATGTTTTGTGTACCTGTGTGATTGTGTGTGTAGTGTGTCACAGGCATGCAACCCTCAGAGGATTGGCAATGTTTGGCACTCGGGCCAAAAGCATTTGGCTACCCCTGGCATACAGAGATATATAATCTGCCCAAATGGAGCCTGGAAACAGAGCAAAGCAGCATGGACAGAGTCGCTCCTGAAAGGATGACATGCTTGCCAATTGCATAGCTGTTGGCACAAGGACACACAAGGGCCCTCTAGCAAGGAAGCAAATTGTGTGGCACCCTTAAAGGGTCAAGGCTTTGAATTTCCCGTGAACACAGCAGGTGTCAGCACTTTTCAGAATCCAGAGCTTAATGCATCCTATCTAGCTAACGCTGCAGCAGAAAAGTGTTACCATGTGGACCTGTTAAGGAAGCCTCAATGCATTCCTGTTCCTGTATTAGGGAGGTGTAAGTGTGAAGTTGGAAACCAGAACAGCCTGAAGTGCAATCCAGATCTCGCCACTAAGTTGCCCTTCTGCCCTTAAGCAGAGGCTGCGGTGTGTCAGGCTAGAGCACAAGAAAAGGTGAGGTAGCAGCAGAACATGGCTGACCAGCCACCTTGCCAAGCCCCACACCTGAGCAGATGCTGCTCAGCCAGAGATGCTAGAGGTGGGGCCTGTGTGAGAACTGCATGCCCTTACCCTGCTCTAACTCTTCCCAGCAGAACCCAAGAGCATGAAACTCCCTCAGCCTTGAGCAGGAGGAGGTAGGTTGCAGCTGCTGGTGCTCCTCCTACTGCCTTCTTAGGACAGCGGATTTAGAGATGCACACTAGCTGCTTCCTCGCCCCTTGATGTTGAGGTTTCAGAGCCTGGACACCATGAAGCCAGCTGGGAAGTAGCTGGGCTGAGCTTTAGAAAAAAGTCCCCTTCCACACAGGATAGAGGCAAGCAGGATCACAACCAGAAGCCTCCAGCCCACTTTGCACTTGGTCCATCTGCCTTGGAGGCAGGCAGAGCGGTAAGAGATCTCCACAGCATTTGTTGTCAGACTTCCGTCGCTTCCTTTCCCGTGACCCGGGTCTTCTGTTTTTGCTCACTTCCCTTTTGCTTTGGGATAATTATTTTCACTGCTAAGGGAGGTGCCTTGATGAGGAAACAAGCTGGAGGCAGCAACTGGAGAGCCTCACAGGGGAGAACTGCAAAACAGAAGGGTTTGTACTAGGAGCTGATGAATCTGGGCATCTTCCTGCCCCAGCAGTTCTCAGTCCTGATGGCACTGGCATGCAAATTCCATGGGGACGGGTGTTGGGTGTGGGGAGTGCAGTGCCTGGTTTCGGCAAAGCTTCTGCAGCTGGGAATAAAACCGTCTCTGAAGACCATCCTGTTATCACTGCAGCATCCCCGTCCTCGCCTGGAAGGAAAGGCCATCTCCCCGCGTGGCTTGCTGTGAACAAAAGTAGATGCATTAAAGGTCTGCAAATCGTATCAGTCTTTGGTGCAATTTCTGAAGTTCTATTCTTTTAAGGGGAACAGCATCAATGTCCCCACACTCTGCAGGCTTCGAAGGAAGGAAGGAAGTTCTCATCTAGGATATGAAAAAGTCTTGATCTACAAACTGATGGAAACAAAGGCAAAGAGGACCTACATGGGAAAGTCTCAGCAACCCAAATGTCAGCTTATTCTCTCTTTTAGCAATAAAACTGCTAGCATATTTCCAAAGCTAAGCAGGGTCTGGTATGGTTTCAAATTGGATGGGGGACTGCATGTGGAGATTCTTGCATTGCAGGGGGTTGGGCTAGATAACCCTCAGGATCCCTCCCAACTCTACAGTTCTATGATTCTATGACACTGAAGTCGGTGGAACCACTTTAGGGGAATTAATAAGCCACTGAACAGTTATAAACAAAACCCAGCCTACAAAGCCCAGCCTTGTCCTCTAAATACTCAAGTCTACAGTTGCCAGATTACATCCGTTAGATTTTGCAATAATAAACAGCCACATACCTTGTTAATTTCTTTATGCCTCTCCTTAGTAACGATCTCCTCAAGGACCTCGCCATCACCTTTAATAAGTCTGGAATTGAAACTCAGATTGTAGTCCTGGCCAACTTGCACCAACAGTAGATGTCTATATGCCCTTCCTATCAACAGAGGGGCCATCGCTCCCTGCTTTGCATGCAGAAGGTCCGTGACTCAACCCCCAACTACATCTCCAGGAAGGGATGGGAATGTCCTGTGCCCCAAACACTGGAGAGCCTCTGCCAGTCAGTGTAGACAATCCTGGGCCAAGAGGACCAGTGGTCTGGCCAGTATGAAGCTGCCTCCCATAGTTAAGAATGTGAGAATGTAGGGATCGCCTTGCTGCAATGGGGCCAGCCACAAAGAATGCCAACTCAGCTGCAACAGAAAAAGCAAATTCCAAGCTGGAGCTTATGAGGGGTAGGATTAAAAGCAGGGCTGTATTCAATGAAGTTCTACTCAGAGAAGAACCATAACTGTCACATTTCAAATGGTCTTCTCTGTGTATGACTAAGGCTGTATACAATCCACAGCTACCAGTTTCATGATGCACTTCTCCCTGTCTATGGCGCAGCCACACTTGGACCAAACCGCAAAGGGATCCTGTGAACGGTGCAGAAAAGGGGACACAACATGACCGCATGTTTGGAGCACCTTCCCTACATTAGGGGCTTTTAAGTTTAGGAAGAAAAGGTTCGTAAGCTGAAGAACATGGCTTGTTGTGCCCACTCGCTTATCACAGTCCAGTTCCCCATTTGTAAGATGGGAACAACAGTGACTGAGCACATGGTGATGTTGCAAGGGGAAAATAAAAGAAAGTGTAAAAGCTCTGTGCGTGGTGCTTTTAAAATGATACTATTAATCGGGGTCAGCATTTGCAAAAATAAACTGCTAATGAAGGAACTTAAGAACAGAAAATAGAAAGAGTTCTGTAAAGAAACTGAACTATGTGGTCGTTTCAGAGGAAAATGCAGATACAGGAGAGAAAACCCAGAGGGTCTACATAAATTTAACTTAGTGACGATCTTCTAGTGACATCCCCCCCCAAACACACCTTGTTCTTCCTGTTTCAGGGTCAACGACTCTCCTTATCACACTCTGCCGAGCGTCCCACTCCTCTTTCGTCATGGGCTTCATTGCTTGGATGCGGGATTTCTGCTCGTCTGTCAGGGCTGAGAGGCAGACCCAAGTCAGAAAACAGTGGTCTCACCAATAGCTCTGGCATTACCACTGGTAGGGAGAGCATTTTTGTTGTTCAATCCCACAGAAAAAAGGCTCCTCCAGTGTGTTAAAAAATCACTGCACTATCAGTTAAAAGTACAAATAGCTTAGTAATGATTTTTTTAAAATCCATCTAGTAATAAACAAACTTACAGAAAATGGATCTAATTAAGGTCACCATTGCAAAACGGCAACATTCATTTTGCCACTCATTAACCAAGAGTGTTGTTCTTGTTTTCCAATCCTACCTTGCCTGGGGGAGGATCTTACCTGGCCCGGAGTCTCCCAGGGTCTCTTTCTGCCACTGGTCCAGGGAAGGGCCAGGGAGTGCCTCCCCCTCTTTCTCCCTCCCCTTTGATTTATTCTTTGCTTTCTTCTTGGTTTTCCTCTTCCTCTTCTTCTTTTGCTTTTTATCTTTCTCTTTGCTTAGCTTCTTCTTACTCTGCTTCCTCCTTTTGCGGTTGGATTCATCGTCACCTGACACATCTGGAGAGGAATCGGAAGAGGACGACGATCCTGAAGATAAGGAGCTGGTCTCAGAGGAGGAGCTGCTGCTGCTGCCTCTTCTCCTTTTCTTCTTCTTCTCCTTCTTCTTCTTCTTTTTCACTGGAACCCAGCATCAATCAGAAGTCACCAGGGAATATCTATCATGTTGCAATACATCACCAGAACTGTTACCCAAAGGGAGAAAAAAAACTGAGGGAATTCTCTTTTCCAGCCCTGGACAGAACCCACAACTGGAACTTGTTGATTGGCTTAATTGCTGTGGCTTCACCTCCAAGAATAACCTAGGTGTTGTAACTGGGGTTGGGGAGGCAACTAGTCTAGTGTCTCCATGGGATTCTTTGCCTGGGGTTGGGGCAGCCAGGACATATTTCTAACCCATTAGTATGGTTTGAATCTGCTGCATACATAGATGTGGCTCTGAAGTCAGTGCCCAACAAATGATATAATCAGAGGCACTGATTTTAAGACACACCTGGATGTTACAAAAGGCAGCTGTCAGTGTGCAGCCATCGCTTGCTTGAGGGACAAAGCTTAAGAAGGCAAAGTTTCAAGCCCTTGTGGTTCTGGTGGGAAGTTCTATGAAAGCAAAAGCAGTGATAATTTAAAAAAAAACAACAACCACAGGAGAAATACTCTGCTCTGCAGGCTGCATTCTACACAAGTGTCTCATCCTAAGCAAACAAGGGGACCATGGTGGAGGGTGCGGGGAGCAGCCTCCATGACCAGAAAGTGACAATAGCTCCCCCAGGAAACTGCACTACTGGCCAACACAGGCAAATGCTACCCCATTGAGAGATCGGAGTTCTGCATTTCTTAGGCCATTGCTTCAGAAGCAGCTGACACCCTCTCCCACATCCTTACCTTCTTTGCTGGAGGCTGAGCCCATCCGGACCCCTGGGGGCTCAGATCCTCTTTTGCTGGCAGGAGACAAACTCCTCATCCTCCCCTGGGATTCTCTGCTGCTCTTCCTCCTTTTCTTCTCCTCCTCCTCCACATCTCGCCTGCTCTGGGAGACGCTACGGCTCCTGCTCCGAAACCTTTTCCTCGCCTGGCTGTGAGCCATCCTACTCTCAGGTCTGTTCCAAACAAGGAGATCTCTTTACTTGCTTGGCTACCTATGGACCATCCTGCCCTTGAAGATCACACTCAGTCTTACTCAAGTTTCAAACCAGCCAGAAGTAAATGTCCATTCAGAAAGGTCATGGTTAGGGAAATTTGATCTTGCAAGGTTTGCAAAATAGCAGCATCCCATCCATGTTGCTAGTCAGAGCCAAGGACTGCACTTTGGCCTATTCAGATGGGAAGCCACGGCATGTGGTCATCTAATCCTTCCTTAGCCACTGGGGCCACAGGTTACTGCAAGGCCCTGAAAGTTCTATAGGTTAATTCTATGCCAAGTGGTTCATTCTTTAAAATGAAAGGAGGGAGAGGCTGTGACCCTCCTGAAGCTCCTAGACTACAACTCCCACCATCCCTGACCACGCCGGCTGGGGCTGATGGGAGCTGGTGTCCAACAACAACTGGAGGGCCACATCCCTGCCCTACATCTCAACACGATATCTTTGCTAGCCTTTCATGTGCCACAATGGGGGTCAGTTTTTTTTGTTTTTCAAGCTTGGCAACCTTCCTTATATCAAAGCGGCCTTGGAGCTCAGCAGCCAGGGCTGTTTCTCTCAGGGCAACAACTTCTCCCCTCAGTTGACTAGAGGAAATGTAAAAATAAAATAACCACAATAATTCATTCATCATTAGCTTTGGATAATTTCTAGTGCACAACCCTCTTTTTCGTAACTCAAGAGCAGTTTGATTTTATTGTCTTCTTTAAACTGGCTGTTGCCGTTTCAGTTTGTCGTTTGTTTGCCTGATCTTCTTCTTCTTCATTATAACTGTACTTTTTATTCCCTACTACTTTGTAAGTCGCTTTGGGCTGCCTTGGGCAAAATTAAGTGACTAACAAATCTTAATAATAATAATAAGCCACTCTGGGAACACAAATCTGCGTCAACGTTGCTCTGTACAATTCGTGCATCTACATATCTGCGCGCGCGCACACTTCGGCCCCTTTAACACCCAGCCGCGCGTGGACCCTTTAAGAAAACCCGCGCGGTTTCTGCTGTCCTTCAAAGCCTTTCCACCCAATCCCGGCGCTCCGTCTCCCCCGCCCTCTTTCTAAGCCCCGCCCCGCCGCCTGCCAGATAAGGGCTCCGTCAGGCAGCCAAGGCGCATGCGCACTGAGTGCCTACTCGCAAGATCTTTGCGGAACCAATTTCGCCCCGTCCCGCCGGACTCACCGAGCCGGGTCTGGGCCTCGCCCCGAGGGAACACGGCGCGGCGCGCGGAGAAGCGTCGTTGCAGAGGCTGGGCTTCTAGGGCTGGGCTGCGCCTCCGCAGCCCCGGAAACCGAGCGGGGCCCCCAGCACCTCTTTCGAGTTTCCTCGGCCACTTCCTGTCTGCGCCTCGTCCGTCGCCATGAAGTGTCCGGCGGGGAACACTGAGGCCGAGCATCTTGGTTCCCAGCCTCCCGAAAACCCCGTACCCGAAGCGGCGCTGGGTTGTTGGGCTCCTGCTCCCATCGGCCCCGGGAGCGAGTGGCGGGAGGTCAGGCCAACATCTGGAGGGGGCCGAGTGGCCCGGGGGGATCCCTGCAAGCAAAAAAAATCGGGGGAAGCGGAGGCAAAGAGCGAGGACCCCCGTTTTCTTTCTTTCAATTTTTAAGGGGAAAAAATATCCTTCTGTGTTCAAAAATATCCAAAGTGGCGTTCAAGAACAATAATCATAAAAAGAAGCAAAAAATAAAATAAAATGGTAAACCACTTTGTGGGATCAGTTTAAATCAGAAGGTGGAGCGTGCATCTTTTAAAATAAATATTACTAAAAATGCAGCAGTGTAATCCATATTTTTAACAATTGGCAAAACATGCATTTAGTAGTTACTTATTACATTTTTATCCCACCTTTTCATCACAGAACTCAAGGCAACACATTTTTTATCCTCACAGCAATACTGTAAGGTAGGTTAGGCTGAGCATAGCCCAGAATCTGGCAGCAGACTTGAGTCAGTAGCGGTTCAAGCCTGGATTTGAACGCTAAATAAGCAAACAAAACAAAACCTGCCCCATCTCTGTTTAACACTCTTAACCACAAGGCTTTACTATAATGATTTTGTACAGTACACTCTAAGGTACAGTATGTCTACTATTGAGTTCAATAGGGCTTCCTCCCAGGAAAGTGTATATAGGATTGCAACCTTTAATTAGTCCAGCTCTTATACGAACAGTGAATATTTGGGTCCTACTTCTTCAGTTTTCTTATTTCTTCCGCACAAAACGCAACAAAATAGAATTTATATTCTGTACCACTATTATCTTACCCTTGACTTTAATGAAAATATGCTATAACTTCCATGCATGTCAATCTGTACCCCAGTGGGTTGGTGAAAGAACTCCGTATTATTGTTGAAAACAGCCATATTAGCAATTGTCATGGGGATTTGCCTACAAATATAATGGCCAGATGTGATTTTGACAGAATAGAGCTGGACAAAAAATATAATTGACTATTATTTATTGACAAGTTTTATATGACTTATTGTATGTTAGGATTATCTCTCCAGCTGCTGCAGAGAGGGAGGGCGATTCAGGAGTGTTGCTGTTACTTAAAAAATAAGATGAAATTCTTTGCAACCTGCTTTGGTCTTTCTAGCATATCTAAAAAATAAAACAGAATTTTGTTGGCACCTTGGTTCCCCCCCCCTTGCTTAACGAGTTCAGATTACAGCTGCTCTCCCCCTCCTCTCTGCCTACCGCTGCCAACGGTTCTCTCCCTATGCCTGCTTCTTCTCCTCCTGTCAGCATCTGAGCTTCGCTAACAAGAAGTGACAGCCCCGGCATTCCCTCACAGGATGGCATGGGCAGGGTAAGGGTTTATATACTGGGTAGTAGATTGCAGCCTGGTCTATTGCTGTCATTTTATGGATCAATGGTCTCGTTAGATAGTAAAATTTATGTAAAATTGCTGTTTTAGGGGTTGTTTTTCATCGTCTGGAACGGATTAATCCGTTTTCCCTTACTTTCTATGGGAAAGCATGCCTTGGTTTTAAGACTACTTTGGTTTAAGACCAGACTGCAGAACGGATTAAGTTCGTAAACCAAGGTACCACTGTAAGGCATTATTTAATGGTACAAAGAGCCATTATAAAATTATAAAATTGGTGAATTAACTGAAAGGTAAAAAAATTGCTTAGAAACATAAAGAGTAGCTTCCTATTTAAAAGGTCAGTCTGTTGACGCTTATATAGTGGTTCCTTGGTTTAAGAACAGCTTTGTTTATGAACAACTTGGATTAAGAACGCTGCAAACCCGGAAGTAGGTGTTTTGGTTTGTGAACTTTGCCTTGCATGCAGAACATGTTTCGCTTCCTGTTGAGTGTGTTCCATTTGTCAATTGAGTCCCCTGCTGCTATGGGAAAGCACGTCTTGGTTTAAGAACGCTTTGGTTTAAGAACGGACTTCCGGAACGTATTAAGTTCGAAAACCAAGGTACAACTGTATATTGAAATAAGTGTGTTGAATCAAAAGTCTTAACAAAACATCCTTAAACAATGAAAAGGCAACAATCATTTCATTTCCTACACCCTTTATTTTACACCACTGTAATGGCCAGATGTGATTTTGACAGAATAAAGGTAAAGGTAAAGGTACCCCTGCCCGTACGGGCCAGTCTTGACAGACTCTGGGGTTGTGCGCCCATCTCACTCAAGAGGCCAGGGGCCAGCGCTGTCCGGAGACACTTCCGGGTCACGTGGCCAGCGTGACATCGCTGCTCTGGCGAGCCAGAGCCGCACACGGAAACGCCGTTTACCTTCCCGCTGGTAAGCGGTCCCTATTTATCTACTTGCACCCGGAGGTGCTTTCGAACTGCTAGGTTGGCAGGCGCTGGGACCGAGCAGCGGGAGCGCACCCCGCCGCAGGGATTCGAACCGCCGACCTTTTGATCGGCAAGTCCTAGGCGCTGAGGCTTTAACCCACAGCGCCACCTGCGTCCCACCCTTTCTATTTGACAGAATAGAGCTGGACAAAAATATAATTGACTCAGAACACCGACATTTCAAAACACACAACCATTCTCTCATCCCATTCACAGGGAAATGAATGGTGTTGGGAGATTTTTTTGCCTCCTTTCATCAGGAGGTTACTTTTGCATTAATAAATGTGTGCAGATTAATTTTCAAAGTGGACATTTGATTGCATCTAGAGGCTTGCATCAAGCAAAGATAGCTGTGAGCTGGCCTCTGAATTGGAAATTGTATGAAATTAGTTTGCTGGGAAATCAAGGTAGACAGTTGGAAATGAATTAAAAATAAAATGATGTTTTTTAAGGTTAGAGATAATTGCAATTGTAAGAGCTATCAGCTTGATAGGAGGTGGAGGGGAGAGTAAGGGATTATTACTGACCCTTTCACGTGGTGACTGTCAACTGTAAGTCACAGAAGACATCTAGCCATCGGCATAGGCTCCAATCCTCATGTAGCACACTGTTGGCTACAATGCACCCCCTGCAACCACCTTTCCCTGGAACCCAGCAAAGAACTCCCTTTCTCACCATGCACACGATAGGCTTCTGTTTCCCATTTTGCACTTCCAGCACTCGTTGCTGCCTGCATCTTGTCTAACATGAGCCCCTCCAAAATATGGCAAATTCAAAATGAATGCATAATTGGCAAGCAAAGTAAGTTGGCATCATCTTCCCAGTCAGCAACCTGTGGTCTGTAGGTCTGTTTGCACTAGCCACAGTCCCACTTTTTACAGTATTTCATGTAGTTGCACTGATGCAAGGCTGGAAGAAGTCTCTCAGTGATTTGCAGCAGTTGGAACACCCACCCCAGCCAATTGAGATCCTTCTTGCTGCTCTCAGCACTATTGCCAACTCGCCTTTCTCTGTCTGAACCACCACCTGCTTATTCTTTAAGCTACAGAAAAACTAGGGCAATGCAGCCAGCAGCTGCTGATTTTTATTTGCTGCCTTTGTGCAAAACAGGAGAGGCCTTGTGATTTTTACCTGTGTTTCAGCTTGCATGACTCGGGTGGATAAAAAGGGGATGCAGAGCTGTACAGGGGAGGGCCTACTTTCAAAAACAGAAAAAGTCCTCCCTAAAAGGGTAACTTTGTTTGCTTTAGCTCTGGTGACAACTGCATTACAATAGTTCAGACAGGAAAATCCACAGCCTGGTTAGAATGATAATGAAATTTGCTCCTGCCTTTTTGAAACTGCCGAACTGCCATGTTTTCAGATAAGTCCACAAGTCAAGTCCACCATACCAGAATGCCCCTCACTCCCATGTTAAGTGTGACTCTGCCTGGCCTCAGGGGAAGGGGCAGGAAGTCACCCCTATAGGAGTAGGCCTCCATGTAGGCTTGACGATATGGTAGCCAGGCCCTCAGATTTGCTCTCCTGCTCCTGTTGACAAAAACCTGCTACTTTGTGCCACCTATACTGCAAAACAGACACCTGTCTTTTAGGGATAAATGCTGACTTTTACAATCTGTGATCACAACCATAGTGTTTTGATGAGCTGTTGTGGCATCTGCTTCTGCATAACCTTTTCAGTTACCTTTTCAGAGTGTGTTCAATGCCTTTAATGTATGACTTTAATGCATGACACATTCTCTCAGCTTGGCCTACAGAAAACAGCTTGGGGGCTACTGCCAGTATTGTCATCAGCCCCTCTAGCAACGTCTTCAGTGAAATCAAGGCACAGGATTTGCCACACATCACCTCCCTAGGTTAAGGAGCACACATCCAGAGTCTCAGGCTGTACATTTTCAGAATTCCTGGTGAACCCATCTCCAAATACCTCTGCCTGCACCAATTCAGGCGCTCTGTTGCACATGGGGCAAAGATGATTCCGGACAGTGGACGATCGCATCCAGATAATCAGGTTCCAGCGCTCCCCAGAGGCGATAGGCAGCGCCCCGTGAATTTGTCCTCCCCGGTGGAATAAGCCATGGAAGGGAACATGTTCAACTTCGATGTACTTTGGCACTGGGTTGCTGTCCTTGAAAAGGAATAAGAAAGACCACATGTTATTATTATTTAGAATCATAGAACTGAAGAGTTGGGACTCTGAGGGTCATCTACTCCAGCCCCTGCAATTCAGGAACCGCAAATAAAGCATTATGACGGGAGGCCGTCTAACGTCTGCTTGGAAACCACCACCTTCCAAGGGAGTCCATTCCACTGTCGAACAGCTCCAGCTGCAACATTCACACTTCTATAAATCAGGTGATCAATGCAGCATATTTAGTACTTGAGGAACTGTCTGACTGAACTTATTATAACCCTTTCATAGCAATTTCAATCTTCACTGTTTTTCAGTTGGCTGAAGTGCAGCCATTCTCCCCTTCAAGACAATCCAGACCAGCAGTACTCTCCTTAACTCCACCTACAAGTAGTAGTAGTAGTGGTAGTAGTTGAAATTTTATTATCTGCCCTTCACCCAAAGGTCCCAGGGCAGGGGGCAGCAATGAAGGCACAATATTGCAAACAGTTTAAAACAGCTTTAAATTACAAAAATACACATTTAGGTGGGAAAAGCCGGGGGGTAAAGAGGTGCATCTTCAGAACTTGCTGAATGCTTCATCCTGAAGGCCCCAGATGTGTCTCTCTGGGGAGGGAGTTCCACAGGTTAAAGTCAAAGAGTTCAAGAGAAGCAGAGAAGGGGGTGCTGGATACTGACCCCACCCATGATGCTTCCATTGGAAAAGGGCCGTGGTTTAGACAGCCAGGTGGCCCCGCCCCTGCCCACTGTGCAAGGGTCCAGGTGAGTGCAAAACTCCTTGGGGTGCAGCAAGCTTTGGGGGAGGATGCAATGCCAGTGGGATGATGGAGGGGAGACAGCAGGGAGGGAAGCTGCTGGGCAGAGAGACCCCCCCTCAAAAAATGGAGGTGGTGTGCAGCTGAGCCCCCGCCCCATTACAAGTATTCCAAATAGCAATATGGATACTATAGAGACATGCAGAAATACAAACATTTCCTAAATTTCAGTTGAGTTTCCTGCATTCCAAGGGGTTGGACAATCTATTTCCTAATAGGTTTAATTGGGTTTGGTGTTTTCTCTCTGCATGTCATTCCTTGAGCAGCTTCCTGTGCAAAGATAAGGCTTGCTTTCACTGCTCTGTTCATTTCTGCATTTGACTAGTGTTGTGTGAAGGAAATGCAGCCCCTCCTCGTAGAAAAGCTCGCAGCCCGCAAAAGCCCACAGGAGTCAAGTACCCTGTAAGGAGCACACGGCTCCTGCGAGCTTTTCTACGAGGAGGGAGAAGGGACTGACGCAGCCAGTCAGTCCCTTGTACCCCCTCAGGGAAAAGCCCCCAAGAGCGGCATGCTCTTTAAACGGTGCGCGGCTCCTGCGGGCTTTTCTACGAGGTGGGGGAATTCCCCCACCTCGTAGAAAAGCCAGCAGAAGCCGCGCACCCTTTAAAGAGCACGTGGCTTTTGCATGCTTTTGCAGGAGGCGGGGAAATTCCCCCATCTCCCGCAAAAGCCCACAGGAGCCGCGCACCCTTTAAGGAGCGCACAGCTCCTGTGGGCTTTTCGACCAGGAGGGAGAAGGAACTGACACGGCCAGTCAGTCCCTTCTCCCTCCTCGGGGAAAAGCCTCAAAGAGGTCAGGGAGCAGTGCAAAGCCGGTGCGCCGCCTTCCGCTGCCCCCCAGCTTGTGGGGCTGGTGTTGGGGGGAAGTGCTGCTTTCCCCCACTGCCAGCCTCAAAACCAGGTCGGGGAGCAGCGCAGAGGCGGCGCATCGCCTTCCCGCTGCCCCCGAGCTTGTGGGGCTGGCGGTGGGGGGAAGCGCTGTTTTCCCCCACCGCCAGCCTCAAAGATCCCTGAAGCCTTTGGAGTGCAGCAGGACCTCACACTGCACTCCAAAGGCTTTGGGTTCCTTTCACTGACCCAAAGCCTTTGGAGCGCAGTGCAAGTTCCTGCTGCGCTCCAAAGGCTTGAGGCTTCTGGTACAGCCTTTGTGGCCTCCGGAGGCTTTGCGCAGCCATCCCCAAGCTAGAACAGCGAGATAGAGCACTCCGTCTTTTTGTTCTAGCTTCAGGGACAGCCTTTCTAGCCTCCGCAGGGCAGCAGGGTGCCTTCACCCCGCTGCCCTGCAGAGACTTTGTGCAGCTAACCCCAAGCTAGAAGAGCGAGACGAAGCACTCCGTGGTGCTCCGTCTCTGTTCTGGCTTTGGGCTTAGCCCGCAGCCTGCATTCGCTCTATAGGACGCACACACATTTCCCCTTAGTTTTTGGAGGGGGAAAAGTGCGTCCTATAGAGCGAAAAATACGGTAACTGTCATGGGTCTGTGCATAGCCAACATGGTGCATTCTGGGTATTCTTGGAATCCACCTCCCATCAGCCCCAGGCAGTTATCAGGGATTGTGAGAGTTGGGGTCCAACACACTGGTTTACCCCATCTTTTCTGTTTAAAGTCATTAACACATCTTGTGGCAGTGAACTGCATATGTTTCTTACAAATTCTGTGAAATAATAAGCATAATAAAGTGAAAGTAAGCCATTAAAAGAAGAGGCACCTTTCTGAATTCAGCAAAATAGAGGTTGCCCTCAGTGAACTCTTTCCCCAGGGAAATGTTGAGAGTCACTTCCGCATTGTCATAGTGGGAACTCAAATCCAGGTCTTCCTGCAAAGCATATTTCACCACAAAGGCCTTATGACTGTCCAAACAGCCTCCCCCACAGTCTGGGTAAAGCAAAGCTGTGAGGGGTTGTAGGTATTTTTCACGCAGAGCAGTGATGAAAGTTTCATCCAACCCAAGTTCGTTTAAGAGAACCTGCAGTGGGTCATATATGAGCATGCAAAAGAAAGAGTTAAAGGGGAACCAAACAGAATGCAAAATAAATATTTTTTTGCAGAAGGGTCAGGGCATTTTGCAGTGGTCAGGTTCTTGCGATGTCCTCCATTTTCTAACATGCTACATTCTCTCAATTTGGATACTAAAGATTTGCTTCTTTGCCCAGTAAGGACTTTAAGATTAACAAATCATAGAATTGGAGGGAACCACAAGGGTCATCTAGTCCAACCCTCTGCAATGCAGAAATATTTTGCCCAGCATGGGGTTTGAACCCACAATGCTAAGATCAAGGGTCTCATGCTCTACTGACATAACTATCCCAGCAGAGGAATGGAACCTGGTTCCACTGTCCTTTTAAATGTGTTGTGGGAGGGAGGATTGTTGGCTTGTTATTGTTTTTGTTCTTATTTTTATTATGTATTTTGTGTCTTTTATATTGCAGTTTTATCTTGTGAACCGCCCTGAGATCTATGGATGAACAATTATACAATTATACAAGTATACAATTTTAATAAATAATAATATAATAGTAATGATATATAAATTAATTATAATATGGGGTGAGTCTAGGTAAGCATAATAATAACCTTAGAACTCACCTAGCACTTTGTTTGTCTGTTTGTTTGTTAATTAGAATGTACAAAATGCCGAAAAAAGAAATACATAGACAAACAAAAAGTAAACTAAAACTTACACATATAATAATCGAACCCAACCCTGTAACAACCTGTAATCACCTCCTCCCCAACTTCCCTCCACCCTATCTTGACTTCTGTATATTTTAGATTGGATGGTACAGTGGTGCCTCGTAAGACGAAATTAATCCGTTCCGCGAGTCTCTTCGTCTTGCGGTTTTTTCGTCTTGCGAAGCACGGCTATTAGCGGCTTAGCGGCTTTAAGAAAAAGAAAACAAACTTGCAAGAACTCGCAAGACATTTCGTCTTGCAAAGCAAGCCCATAGGGAAATTCGTCTTGCGGAACGACTCAAAAAATGGAAAACTCTTTCGTCTTGCGCGTTTTTCGTCTTGCGAGGCATTCGTCTTGCGAGGTACCACTGTATACATTGCAATCTTTTAAGGTATTACCTTTTATTTCATTTCTAACATGTTTTATTAATGATTTTTGTTTCACTTTACTCTTTTAATCTAAGCATATCAACACATTCCTTTTGGAACAGTGTTTATCCATATATTCTTCAAAACACTGCCATTCTTGTCTAAGTTTTTGGTTTGATTGCATTCTTATGTAAGCAGTTAGCTTTGCCATTTTCATGAATTCGCTTAGTTTGTATAGCCAGTCATCTTTTGAAGGTATTGTCTCGCTCTTCTATTTACTGGCAAATACAATCCTGGCAGCTGCTGTGGCATATAAGAAAATTCCTTTCTTATTTTGCGGTATATCAGACCTAGTAGATATGCCTCTGGTTTCTTTTTTAAAGACACTTTTAACACTTTTTAAAGTTCTTCATGAATCATACCCCAGTATGCCTTAGATTTTTCGCAAGCCACCAGGCATGAAACAATGTTCCTTCTTCTCACCTAGCACTTTGGAGGGCTCAAACTACTTTATTATCTTCTTGTGATCCTTACAATGATCTATACTACAAGACTGTAATTGCTATTAACCCCATTACTACAGATGGGGGGATTGCCAAGAGAAAGCAACTTGTCTAACAGTACAATCCTAAATAGTGACTCTTACCCCATAATTATTCATAGAGTTGGGCCTCCCTTTGGGTAGCTCAGATTGTTCAAAGTTCTCTAGCTCCTCAATGAAAGCTTGACAGAATTCTTTGGCAAACACTGGCAGTCGGTGGATTCTCTTATCTGTTGTGGGGAAGATGGAAAATAAAATCGGAAGAAGATAGCACATAGCCACTTGCTTAATCACCTGTAGTGGAAGAAAATCTCCTCCTGGCGACCAGAATGGGAAGGGGTGGGGGTTTGTAAGTGCAAAGAAAAGCTGGTTCTCTGTTCTTCTTTAATGGGCAGGGGCCTTAGCTCAGGGGCAGAGACCATGTTTTGCATGCAGAAGGCCCCAGGCATCTCTGGTTAAAACCAGTGCTTTTTTCTGAGAATACTCAAGGCACCAGCACCATTTTTCTAGAAGAAAACCACTGGTTAAAAGTGTGGCACTGATTGTAACAACTTTATGGTGGATACCAGTACCTTTTCTCCTAGAGGAAAAGCACTGGTTAAAATTATTATAACTGGAAAGTCTGGGGAAGACACACCTCTTTGCCCAGGACTGTGGAGAGCCTTTGCCAGTCAAAACAGAGTGCACTGGGCTAGATCATCTATGTTAAGAAGAACAGAACATAAGAAGAGCTCCGCTGGATCAGGTTAGTGGCCTGTCTAATTGAGCATTCTGTTCTCATAGTTGACAAGCAAATGCATGGGAAGCTGAATGCAACAGTAATCTCCCCACTTGTTATTTCCAGCAGCTGGCATTCAGAGACATGCTACCCCCAACTGTGGAGGCAGACCATGTTGTTATTTTCAGAACTGGAACCTTCCGAAGTAAAAACCAGTTAAAAAAAAAAGTCTGCATCTTTTCAAACCAAAACCAAAGAGGCCACTTAGACAACATGGGGCATGCAGTCATTTCCTTTTGCAGAGTAGGAAACAGCCTTTTAAAAGCCAACACCTTCTGGGCATCTTTTTAAACGTGAAGGTAATATGTATACCACTAATTCCCTCCAAGAATACAAACTGCACATATGCTTAACCTATATTTTAAAAATAATTAATATGGGCAGCCCCTTACCATGTACACATATTGCTGATAAATTAACCCAGTCTCCCCACCTGATATAGATTCCACACGGTCCAAGAGGCCTTGAAGGTCAGCACCTTTAGATGTGGAGTATCTGACCGTTTCTAAAAATTCTGGTGCAAGAAATGATTCCTAGGATTGGAAGAGGAGAGGAGGGTGGAAAACAATTATTTTCACACACACACAAGCTACTTCTATTTAACCTGTTTTTAATGTGCTTCAACTTTAATTTTGTTCTTGGACAGAGTGAATAATGGCGGCTGGCGCAGAATTAACCATGAGGAGGAGGAGTGGGGTTGCAAAGGTGTGCACCTCTCTTTACATGACACTCTACCCCGCCCAGGACAAATTCCCAAAAGGGGGTGCAAGTTCCATGCAGGGCTGAGTAAGATTAGCACTGTGTGCCTTGTAGAAGAATTGCTTTTGGACCACTCATGTGACAACTCTTTTTCTTATTTGTGCTGCTAAAAGTACAGACAGAGTCTTGTCCACTCCCCAGTGAGAAAGCCCCTTCCCAGAGGAATGGTGTCAGCTGAAAATGGGCTGCTACTCAGCAACTATTTCTAATGAACAATTCTGAATCTGCACTGTTTTTTTGATTTTTTTTTTGCTAAACTGTTTTGGTTTTGCTTTGCTGATATATTAGCCTTTGTAGATATTATTAAATGGAGGAAAAGTGTGATTTTTTTCTCAATGTTTTGTTGTCGTTTTAAGCTGCATTGAGAATAAAGCTTGCTACTGAAAAAGCAGCATACAAATATTAAATCAAAACTTACCCCTCTCCATTAACTGTGCCCCATTAACCACAGTATATCAACACCAGCATTAGCCAGTGTGTTAAGAGTATGCAGGTCCCATTTTATCCAGTGATCGCTAACCATCTTCAAGTCTGCACCAACTTGCAGGAGTATAGACTCTGCCCCTACTGCTAAACTGTTGTACGGAAATGTCACCAGAGTAGAGGCCATTCCTAAAATATCTCTAGCTATGGACTTGCATGCAGATAGAAGAAACAAGTTATTTACCTGTAAAGTATACAGTTGAGGATGCTTTGGCTTGTAGTTCTGGGAAATTATTGCTTTCCTTTCCCTAGAGCGGGACTCTAATTCCTTTCTCCTCCGGACTTCTTTTTCAACCTAGGAAAATTCATTCTGAAGCTGAAAGGCTGTAACTCAGTGTAGAATACCTGATTTACATGCAAAGAGTTCTAAGCTCAATGCCTAGTCAGTCAATGTAAACTAGAGGTGAGGAGGGGAACCTTTTTCAGCCCATGGGCAACCTTCCTGAGACCACATGGGCCAGACCAGAGGCAAAAGTGAGTGGAGAAGTGGGTGCGAATCATACAAGAAGCTACATTCCAGCCATGCAAAAGTCAGAGGTTTACATAGTATAGTACAGGAGTGGCCAACTCTCAAGAGACTGTGATCTATTCACAGAGTTAAAAACTGGCAGTGATCTACCCCCTTTTGGGGGGTTCAGGTCAAAGGTTGAGATTTTTAGGGAGGAGAAAAAGTTGCTGAGCTTCTTTGGGGGGAGCCAGTGATCTACCACAGACGCGCCCAGTGATCTACCAGTAGATCACGATCTACCTGTTCGACATGCCTGGATATACACCTTTCCATCCAGGCCCCCAGGGTATGGATTCTGAACCTCTGGCATAGACAGTAGGGAGTTAGGTGGACCAAAGGTCTGATTCAGTACAAGGCAGCTTATGGAGATGTATCACTGGTCTTCACCATGTTTGGGTAGATAGGTCCAGGCTCCATATTTAAGCAACAGAAATGCCAAGGCTGTGTAATCAATATTATTTATACATGTTTAGCCCACCTCTGTGCGCTTTTATTCAGAAGCAAACCCTATGAGTTCTATAGAGTTCATCAGGTCCCTGTGTATAGGATTGCAGTCTACAGAGCGCTCTGAAATCTGGATTATGTCACTGGAATATTCTGCATATCAATGCAAAGGCTGACTCTGGCTGTTGACATATTTACTACAAAGCCAATCCTGAGACCATATGTAACTGTTTTTACCCACTTCCTCTGGAGAGAAGAGCTGAGAACCTGACCTGTATCACCAACTACCTGGGACCAGAAGCAGCAGCTCTCCCCCTGCCTCCATTACACATCTGTGTGAATTTTAATTGGTAGCCAAACCTGGTTGAAAAGCACAGCATAAAGTATAGCATGTACACAAGATCAGACTGTTAGTTCTCTCACATCAAAGCCAGGTACAGTACCTCTTGGACTACTGCCTCAAATTCCTCCACGCTTCTGCAGCCCCGTTGTCTTAATACCTGTACGATAGAGCGATGCTGAGTTTGTATGTGTGACACATGTTTTTGTTTTCTACATTACAGTCCCAGTCCTTCCACACCAATGCCGCTATGGTCTAGACAAGCATGGGACTGTCCATGAAATTAACCCACAAGACTCACATAAGCCAGAGGCAAGACCTCTTTCTGTACCTCTCCAGATACAGTAGGGGTTTTTGTTTTAAAATGCACACCAGTCTGGATAAAATTAAAGCAACAGTAGTCTCTGACGTGTGCCCCTTTTTTGCACTTAAACATTGTTGGAGAAGCCTTTATATGCTCACTCAGAAGTAAACCCCATTCAGCTCAATAGGACTTCCTATACGATTAAAGCCCAATTCTCCTCTTTCTTTTAACCTAGAAGTAAGCCCTGTGGATACATTTCTTTACTATGGCCATTTCAACATAGGGGGTTGCTTACTATTTATATGTAGTTGCTATTGTATTTGCTTCATTCTGAGAACTTTTTTAAAACTCTAAAACACAGTACTGTAAGCAGCTCTGCAGTACAATCCTAAACGTGTTTACTTTTTAGTCTGGAAAAAAGTTCACTGGGATCAGAGGGATTTACTCCCTAAAGTGTGCGAATTGAGACTGCCATCCTCTCCCCACGTACCTGGGAGTAAGCCTCATTGGATCCAATGGGGCTTACTTCTGAGTAGACACGGTTAGCCCTGCATTGTTAGAAGTCAGGTAATAAGCGTACTATCCCCCCGCCCCTGTTTTCGTTGCGTGTAGGGAATTATGACTCCAATCCGGACTAACGATGGGAGAGGAGGGTGCGCGTGTATAAAGTCTCTGCTCTCCGGAAAACGTCCACGGCGCTATGTATTTACCGGTCCATAATCCCTCCGCAGCTGCTCTGGATCCCCGTGGTAGCGGAGGTGAAGCCCATACCGCGGCACGAACAGGTTGTCGGTGAAGAAGCAGGCGCAGGCCAGGAACGGCCCTGGCCTCGGCCGCATACCGCTGGGCTCCATGATTCCAGCCGGACCCCGAAGAGGAACGGAACAGATCTCCAGGGGCAACGGGTCCGTCGGCGAAAACGCCCCGGTAGGAAACGAGCGCTCTCCTTAAGGGAGCGTCGACAAATTACACTGAGACTTGTAGGAAGGAAGAATGAATGAAACCTGTTACTACATCGCCCCAAACCCAGGCTGTCTGTTTCCCCACAGTAGCCTATCGGGCGCCCTCAGAAAGCGCACAGGCAGGACATGAAGGCAACAGAGCCGTATGGCACAGCAGTTTTGTTCCCCACTGTGGGGTAGGCTATGCCTGCATATGGAGGTTCCTTTCTATACTGTCACGTGGCTAGTAAGAATTAAAAAAGAGCTCTGCCAGATCAGAACTGAGGTCCGCATAGCCCAGCAACTTGTCTACCTCAGTGGCTGACCAGTTGACCAAGAGGCAATAGACCTCTTTTTCTTTGGTTGCTCTCCCTGACTGTCACTCAGAAGGACACTGCCTCTGAACATGGCAATGCTCCATATGGCTGTGGTGGCCAGTGACAGCTGAATTATCGCGTTTAAAAACCACCTAATGACCACGACAGCATATTGTGATAGTCAATTTCACTGAGCAATGTACAAGCATGCAAACATTTAAGAGTTAGAAGCGAAAGAACATTTCCCTCCATATCTCAGGGTAACACTTCATGCATCTAGTGTAGTGGTTCAGAAATGCTTATGCCTTAATAAATTTGTTAAAGGCACCACAAGATTCTCTCTTGTTTTTTGGCAAGGGGATTCCCTTTCCCCTTAACCTGATCTGATTGAGGCTACCCTTTCTTTCAAGTGTTTAAATTTATTTTTAATTTGCAAACATAACAACTAAGCAGCGGTAGCATCATCAGCCTACCTTAACAATAAGAATATTTCATCAGTTATAATATAACATATAAATTAATATAAGCAGTCAATTTGTCCAAGCACGTATCCAGATACGACTGATAATTACAAGCCAGGCATTCCAGTGCAGAAAGGGCAGTAAGATCTGCAGACCACTGAGTAGTGGCAACTACAAAGGCTTGCAGGCTCCACTTAGTCCAAGACTACTCTTGAGTAAGAAGTTTGAAGGGGCTGCCACTGTTTGCATGTTAGGCTTCTTCTGCTGAATGCAACATGCAAAGCTTTTCTCACCTGTCATGTAGGGAACAACTGTACCTGTTGGATCTCTGCCTGTCATACAGCTGTTAAAGGCACAGGAGCCCTGACCCAGTGCAGGGAGTGGGATAGATTGGCAACCTTATTTAAGGAGTTGAAAGCGCAGAGGGCATTTGAACATTTGGAGCAAGCAACCTTCCGTCATTTTCCTTTGTGGCAAACAACTTGTTCGTTTCCTGAAGAAGTGCCTGGATCCCTGACAGCTGTGGGCGGCGGGGGGGGGGGTCCAGGCTGAGACCCTGGAGAGGTATAAGGGAAGGTATCCCAGGCACCTCACAGCCCTGCAGAAAAGGAGCCTGTGGAGGAGATACGCCGTGAAGTCTGAAGTGGGATGTAGGAGGACAGAAGCCTTGAAGGTTTTCAAGCAGAGCTTGGAGGGCCATCTGTTACGGATGCTTTAGCTGAGATTCCTGCATTGCAGGGGCTGGACTAGATGACCCCCAGGATGCCTTCCAACTTGCAATTCAGCAGGGGTAGCGATAGGCCTTGTGATGCAGGCGGGCGTTTTCAGACGGCCCCTTGAGCAGCGTTCTCGCTTCGCCTGGGCTTGCAGGTGTTGTGTCTCCTTGAAACAAGTCCGGGTCGCTGCCTTCCCAGCCTGGGGACCGGGTCCCTGAACTACCTGGCTGACCTGCGGCTGAGAGGAGCCTCCTGCCCGTGGACTGGAGCCCGTCGTGACCTGGGGCTGATGCCCGGGACATGTCCCAGCCCCCAGCATGGACTCTGCTTTGCAAGTGGCCGAGGAGGAAGTGGTGGAGTCCTGCAGCCCCACCAGCAAATTCGAGGACATCTTCCGCTTGCTGTCCGAGGGCTGCTTCCCCCACAGTTTCTGCTCCATCAAAAGGAAAAACCTGAAGCGCTACGCTCAGAAATTCATTGTGGAAGGTAATGCGGGGGAGGGGGCAGAGCAGAAGACAAAACAAACAAACAAACAAACAAGGCTTTTGCTGCATGCGCATCCCCAGCGAGGCTCCTGTCACTGGATGGCTGCTGTTTTTAAAAGAGCTGCTTCAAGACATTTAAAATGTCCAGCTTCGCCCGAGCAGCAGGGATAACTCCTGACCAGTTTCTGTTGAAACTGAATCTAGACTATCCACAGCTATCCAAGTTCCCATGCGGATTTACTTTCCTGACCAACCATCCACTCTTTATGCTTGAAGGCTTTAATATGAGGGAATGGGGATCTCTAAAGATGCAGAGACTCAACACCACTGTAACAGGATGTCACTGTGCACGTTTTATGAGTTGCTTTTCCATGAAATTGCAAAGTGTACACAATTTTGCACACATTGACTAGAAAGCAATTCCCCTTGGGCTCAATGGAGCTTGCTTACTTACTCCCCAGTAAGTGTGTTTAGGATTGCAGCCTTAACAGCTTTGAATTCCCTCAATAGTGTTGGAAATGGAAAGAGATTAATTCCTAAAAAGGTAGGTGCCGTAGGTCCAAGTAGCTTCCCAAAAGGCCCCATCTCTTGTGTCCATCAGCCTAACTGACCTTACTAGTGGGCATACAAGGAGAGCCTCTGTGACTCATCTTGGAGCTCTGGGAAGTACAGAGACAGCAGAACTTCAGGTGGCCTTCTCCCAAACATGATTTTGAATGAATAGGAAACAAGTGCAGCTGGTAAAGAATCTTTGTAATTTCTTTTGAACCAAGGATAACCAATTAGTGGCCTGCTGGAGTACAGCTACTATCATCCCCAATCATTGGACATGTTGACAGAGGCTGTTGGGAGTTGTAGTCCAATGAAGTTTTGAGGGCACCATGTTGGGTATCCCTTCAAGCATTTAGCCTGTACAGGTATCTGGACTCCTACATTTTGCTGCATTTGGAACTCTTTAAAGGCAGCCCCAGGTGGAGCACATTATAGTAGTCCAGCTGGTATGTAAGCAGAGCATGAATAATGGAGGCAAGATCTGTTGCTTCCAGAGAGGTTGTAGATGGTGTACCAGCCTAAGCTGGCAAAAGGCACACCTGTGCTTCTACAGATAGAGCCAACTCCAGAAGGACACAACAGCCTATGAACCTGATCTCTCAGAGGGCGTTTTAGCCCATCCAGAACCAATTGCATGACCCCATCTGAACTACAAGGCTTTTCTGTCATCCTCCCACAGGGGGCTGCCTCTATTATGTGGGTCCAAAGAAAGAGGAAAAACGTGAAGTTGTGGTTGATCCAGAGAGGAGGCGGCAGGTCTTCCTTGAAAGCCACTTCTCCGAGATTGGGAACCATCTTGGGCAGAAGAAGACAGTGCACCGGATTCAGAGCAGATACTACTGGCTGGGCATTGTCAAGGACGTGGTGGACTGGGTAAATAATGTTCAGAAAACCTCCCAAAGTTTTCTGGAAGTAAAAGGAGCTGGGCTATATTTGTTTCCTTGTCAGATTTTACCTTCATTTACTGTTCTCGTGCCCCAAAGTGGTTGGCATGGTCTGGCTGGGAACACCATTACCCTCTCCAAAATCCTAGGCACCTATTGATTTCTTTCCCTCTCTGTCCTCCTCCCCTGCCCCATCCCCAGATCAAGATGTGTGAAACCTGCCAAAACACAGAGCATAACAAGAGTCTGTCAAAGAAAACCCGGCCTGTCAAAGTGGAGTCGCCTTGGGAAGTTCTAGGACTTGATGTCTATGGTATGTGCTTGTGGTGGGGGATCTGTATGCACATCTGCACTGTGGTAGGGTTGCCATATGTCTGGAATTTCCCAGACATATCCGGAATACTGCAGTTGGCAACAGCGTCCAGGCAGAAATCAGCAAAAATGTCCGGGAGAATCCAGACCTATGGGAACCCATGAGGGCAGTGTTGTTTTTGCCCATTTGGTATAAAAATAGCTCAACAACTTTGCCGGAAAAAAGCTGTCCGGATTTGTCACTGTTTGAAATATGGCAACCCTACACTACAGGGCTATGGAAATGCCCATCATGGAACCATAGGAAGCTGCATTTATGCCAGGGATGGAGAAGCTGTAGCCCTCAGACAGTGTTGGATGCCAACTCCCATCAGTCCCAGACAGAAAGGCCGGGGTCGGGTGTGGGCCCCCGTCCTACCTGGCCTAGTGGTGGTTGTCCACTCCAACTGATGGCGTGTCTCCATGGTTTCTTCAGCCTCATACCTGAGGTCCTTTTAGCTAGAGATGTCAGAGACTGAACCAGGGGCCTTCTCAATGCAACACAGCTGCAGCACTGCTCAGTTGTGCCCGTCGCCCTCATATCAGATTCTGGTCCCAGTTTCTCACTCTTAAGTGCCTTTTCTGCTAAGTCGTCTTTGTTAAAGGCTCTAGTTTTCTCTGTTCCTTCTTTCTCAACACCCCCCTGCTCCCACCCAGCACTCTTATCCTGGATTTTCAGGAAAGAGGTGCAGCATTGAGTTCTCCTGGATCCTTGGCTGGCTTTGATGGAGGATGTCTCATGAATATAGCATGAACCTTGGGCAAGTGAGGGATCAGGCAATACGTCTCTCTACAGAGACACATTGCACCCTTCATGGCAGGGGTGGGCAAACCCTTTCAGCCTGAGGGCTACATTCCCTCCAAGACACATGCCAATGGTGGGTGTGGCCAAAGGCAAGAAGTAGGCAGAGTAACAGATGTTAATTTTACCTTTGTCCAGTATAGGTTATATTCCAGCCATGCAAAAGTCAGAGGTTTCGACATCTCTGCACCCTCCATCCAGGCAAGCAAGAGGCTTTAGCACACTTCAGGGACACATTCCAGCCACCCAAAGGAGAACGATGTGGAGCATAGCCAAGGGGAAGATTCCTGAGGGCCAGATAAGAGATGCCTACTGGGTGGCGCTGTGGGTTAAACCACAAAGCCTAGGACTTGCTGATCAGAAGGCTGGCGGTTTGAATCCCCGCGACGGGGTGAGCTCCCGTTGCTTGGTCCCTGCTCCTGCCAACCTAGCAATTCGAAAGCACGAAGTGCAAGTAGATAAATAGGTACCGCTCCGGCGGGAAGGTAAACGGCGTTTCCATGTGCTGCTCTGGTTCGCCAGAAGCGGCTTAGTCATTCTGGCCACATGACCCGGACGTTGTACGCCGGCTCCTTCGGCCAATAAAGCGAGATGAGCGCCACAACCCCAGAGTTGTCACGACTGGACCTAATGGTCAGGGGTTCCTTTACCTTTACCTTTTTAGAGGGCCTGACATTTCCCCACCCCTCAGTCATGGGACCCTGCTCAGTACATGCCAGTTCATTCAGCATTGGGGCCTATTTCCTTCACTGTGATGCTGAGATGTGGTTCCATTCCAGCTGGCCTCTATTATCATTCTTATTAGTTTGTGCACAGTCTCTTTGATTGATGCGGTGTGTATCTGTGAACTTTATCTGAATGGACAAGGAGAGGAGATAGCAACCGTTTGCAAAACCTTTGAAGTTTCAGCAAAATGGTGCATGTTATAATCCAAAGACCATAGCCTTGATTTTGTACCTAAACCAAGAGTCGTGCAAAGGTGTGGGGCAAGGTGTGGCATATGTGCAGGGGGAGGAGGCTGGGCTTTTGTCATGGGACCTCCAAAGTGATGGTCCCCCCTCAGTCACTAACCTCTCTGCAATAGCACCTGCCCTCTGTGATGCCAGCATGACAACTGACTGACTGTTTTGGATTTGATGTTCCTAGGACCTTTCCCAGAGTCTGTCCAGGGCAAGACACACATCCTCGCCGTAACTGATTACTATACGAAGTGGGTTGAGGCCATCCCTCTGCAGAAGAGGGACGCTCTGTGTGTGGCCAAAGGCCTCGCCGCCTTATTCTACAGGTGTGCTCCATTTGTGCTGATTTTTAGTTTGATGTACGTGATAATCATTGAATCATAGAACCATAGAGTTGGAAGAGACCACAAGGGCCATCGAGTCCAACCCCCTGCCAAGCAGGAAACAATAAGTGGGCTGAATAGCAAAATACTCACTATTAAGACAGGTAGGAGAGGGCCAGGATGTTGCAGGATCTCCTCAGGACGTGTGTGTGTGTGTGTGCATGAGAGAGAGAGAGAGAGAGAGAGAGAGAGAGAGAGAGAGAGAGAGAAAAGAATCAGAATCAACCCATTTTCTGCACATGCCTGCTTCAGGCAGGTCAGGGATCCTGTTCTGGAGGTGCTATTTATTTATTATTTGTACAGTTCACACCTTAAAATGCACTGGCCTTTGCCAACTTGCTGCCTTCCAGGTTATTTGGGCTGCAACTCTCATCTTCCTTAGTTGGCATGGTCATGTGGTGCCAGGACTGATGGGAATTGTAGTTCAAAATATCTGGAGGGCACCATGCTGGTGGCGGCTGAGATATGCCACAAAAGTCAATCAGAAAGCTTAAAACCAGCATGACAAGATAACCTTTATGATCTGTTCAGTATTGTATTTGTGAATGGTTTTTATGTTGGTTATCTTTTTGTTATTATTTCCACCCCTTTGTGTGCAAAAGCAGCATCTTAAAGCTTGCTGGATTAGTGCAAGAGCAAGGAGCAAGAGCCTGTGACCCACTAGATGTTGCTGGACTACAATTCCCATCATCCCTGACCATTGGCCATCCTGGCTGCACCGACTGATGGAAGTTGTAGTCCAACAACATCTGGAAGACTACAGGTTCCCCATTCCTAGATGAGAGCGTTTCATGGGAAGCAAATGTTTCAATCCTATTTATAGAAACCCCACTCAAGCCTCTGTACTGTATGCCAGCACAAAACTCTGTGTCTTGTATTACTGTTGCTATTGATGTATTTTGTATGCCTTTTATTAATTAGGTTCGGGGCATCCAAGAATATTTTCTGTAGCTTGAGCTGGGACTTCTGTGAAGAGGTAGGTCAGATGCCAGCTGGTGTGTTTTGTAAGAGCATGAAGGCCATTCCTGTTTTCAGGAAACCCAGAGTAAAGGAAAAGTTTGAAGGGGATAAAACTCAACCATAAAAAACTATGTAAGAGCAACTGCTCTCTGATGTTTTAATTTATGTTTTTAAATTTTGTATGTTGTTTTATTTTTACAAAGCCACTTTGAGACATGGGAAAAGCAGGCTGCAATTTTTAAAAATGAATATTTGATATAATAAAGTATTTAACACGTTTTCAAGTTCTTATTTTAAAAAAGCATTGTAGCTGCAAAAATTAAAAACAAGCACCTTGATGCATCACTAGAATGAACATTCACGTAAGGCAAGGTTTGGTGTTGTTTTTCACTAGAATAAACAGGCATGGAGGACTTTTGGCCACAGTGTTTCTTTGTCACCACTGCCAGTTTCACTTGTAAATATATTGAAAATAAGCACACTGAGCCTCTCAGCCCAATATAGTAAAACAACCGTGGCATAACACCATGTCACCACTTCAAAACAATTCTCATACTCAAAGCAAGGGGAAAGAGCAAAAAAACAGAAGCCTTTACAAATCCACCTTCATAGCTGCAAGAGGGCACACTAGAGCAGGGATGGGAAACTTCTGGCTTTCCAGATGTTTGGGACTCTAACTACCATCATCTCCAGCCAGCACGGTGAATAATTAAGAATGAGCCATCCGTATATGGAAACTTAAGTTAAACATTTAAGTTAATCTCAAACCCTCCAAATCTCCAGATAGGCATCCACACATGAAATACATTCAGCTGCAGCCAGGACCATGAGGTTGTCCAACCATTGCATAGTGCAGTGTTTCCCAACCTTGGGCCTCCAGATGTTTTTGGCCTACAACTCCCATCATCCCTAGCTAGCAAGACCAGTGGTCAGGGATGATGGGAATTGTAGTTCAAAAACAGCTGGAGGCCCAAGGTTGGGAAACACTGGCATAGTGAATGGTGAGCATTTATCCTTCCAGCTAGAAGTATAAGTCTCTTAGCAACCAGAAGGGATGGTGGAAGTTGGAGACAGAAATAAATGGAGGGCCACAGGATCCCCACATCTTGACATTTATATAATTATGTATCATACCCCCAACTTGGCTGGTGCTCTTTTTCAGGAAACCAAAATTTATTTGAGGCATTTATATACCATAGAATCATTGGCATTTCTAAGCAATGTCTTCATAATTTCTAAGTGATGAAACTTTTATTAAATTTATTTGTTTGCAAACCTCAGAGTGAATACAGAGTTCAAACCTGGGCTGAAATATTTTCTAGGGACAAAAAACTAAAGCAAGCCCTGGACATGTGCTCCCAGCTTTAAGTGGTTTTCATTCTGCCTGCAGGTGACCAGAATTTTATCAGAAAGATGGAACATCTCCCAGATTCTGACCCCAGTCAACTGCACAGTCCTGGACAGTCAGACCAATGAGCTTTTGAAATCCTCCCTCTGCAATGTTGTGAATGAGAAACCAAGCGAGTGGGATGAATCTCTTGACCCGATTCTGTTTGATTTCCGTACGTCTGTCAGCTCTGTGACCAAGTACACCCCCTTTTTCCTCCTGTATAACAGATACGTCTGCCTGTCCTCAGAGGTAACTCTCTGTTTGAAAGTAAAATCCAGAAAACTGCTTCAAGAGAGGTTTAACGGGGGGCAGGGGTCATGGAGGGAATCAGTGCACCTAGATAAGAACCCCTGCTTCATCAGATGTGTGAAATATGTGGAACGGGATTGATTATTTAATTTCTATACCATTTAATATATTTTAAAATTCTCTTAAGTGGTGTACAGAAATCCTGAAGCAACAATAATAGATAACTTACAAAAGTGAAAGAATGTCTATATTTGTGTTGCTCTGTGTTCAAGGCAGTCTCAGCAACTGGCAATTCTGGGCCAAGTCTGATGCCGCGCACACAGCTACATAAGTACTGATAATCTTATGTAATCTGATGGTCAGTGTCTGCAAAAGCTCCTTTGGCTCAGCTGCAGCCCCACCCATGACACAATTTATTTATCAGTATGTTATTTGTTATTTATTAAATGTATATCCCTTCCTGCCCCCTGAAGGAGCTCAGAGCAGCAAACACAAATGAAGTAACACTTAAAACGTCTGAAAACAATTCCAGTACAAATGCAGACTGGGAAAGCTCTCCCCTTAAAAGGCTTATTGGAAAGGGAAGGTCTTCAGTAGATGCTGAAAAGGTGATGCCAGGCTAGTACGTAATGGGGGAGAATTCCATGACGCTAAAAGCCTGGTTCTTGTATTGTGCAGAACAAACCTCCTGATAAGGTGGAATTTGCAGAGGGCCTCTCTACTGCAGAACACAGTGGCCACAGGTGGGTGTAGCACAGCCAAAATGGATTCCTGGGTCAAATGGGGAGGCCAGATTAGGCCCCCACAGGCCAGCAGTTCCCCACCTCTGTGCAGTGAACTTAACAACGAACCCTGCTGGATCAAGCCAAAGGTTTCTCCAGTCCTACATCCTGTCTTGTGCATTGGCCAACCAGGCTCAACAAATTCAATTCTGTCCGTGGTTCTTATGTAAAGCCATTAAAACTCCAGGTTAAAACTCCGGATACGACTTGCAAGGGATACAGGGAGGAAGAGGGCTGTTTGCCATCCTGTCCTGCTTGTGGACAGCTCCCCCCAGACCAGAGTGGTCAAATGTGCGGCCTGAGGGCTATGACCCTCAAGACCTTTTTTTGGTGGCCCTTGGCAACATTTAACACCCCCAAGCCCTGATGCTGCCTTCCTAAAGCTGGGTAAGCCAGGCACTTTGGGAAGAAGGAGTGAGGAACAGCAAACAGTGGGTTTTCTCAGGGAGGACAGTGAGACAAAGAACAGCAACCCTTGCCTAGAAATCATGGGACAAAGAAGTGTGGATGAGCCCTGTGTCTAGAGGAGTCTTTTCAGCCCCTCCTGGAGATGCCAGGGACCTTTTGCAAATGCAGCAGGTGCTCTATCATTGAGCACTTAACCAGCTCGTTCTGCTGCACCTCTTAAAGCCAGCCTGAGTCTTGCCAACCGATTGTAAAAACAATAAATTAGTGATACAAAGCATTCCAAATATTACAGCTATTGGCCAAAGGCCACCACAGTCAAATAAAACAGCAACAGTGGCATCAAATCCTCACTGGAGGCTGGTTGGGGGGGGTGTATTAGCAGGGGTCTGTCAGCCAGATGCCACAATGTTGAGTCATTTGCCAACTTGGGTTCCAAATCCCCCCCTGCCCCCCACATCTCACCTTCATTGTTTCTAGGCTGAATGCATCAAGGATTCCTCCAAAGAGCAAGGTGCTAGTCCCTTCCAAACCAGCGTCCTCCCGTCATTTACCGCTGCTGTTCAGGAGCAACAGAATGCAGTGAAAGAGATTGTAAGTGCCTTGGCTGCCAGATATTCACCGCATTTGCATGTAAGAGGGGTGCCTACCATTAGTCCAAATTCACACTAGGCTAGCTAATATCAACAGTGGGTGTGGCCACCACATAGTCTTGCACACACTTTTGTGCAGTGCGTACACACACACACACACACACACACACACACCTTACAAAGCACGCAGCCCCTCTCCCTCCTGATCTGTGCAATGATTGTCCCTTCCAACTCTATTATTCTATGATCTGGTGGCAGAGGAGGGACAATTTGCTTTCCTATCAGGGCACCTTGCTCCAATGTTTACTTTACAAAATAAAATAAAATGCCACCAAAATTGGCGAGGAAGACTTAAGGGGGCAGAAAATTTTCCTTGGGAGGCCTGATCAGATGTGTTTGTCTCCAGCTCCCATCAACCCTAACCATTGGCTGTGTTAGCTGAAATTGATGTGGGTTGGAGTCCCAATGTGGCATGGTGAGCGGAGATGGTGACATTTTGTTCTGATTCCCACTGCTGGGAATATGAATTTCTATTTCTATTTAAAAAACTCCCCTTTTAAATAATTGCAGTCAACATTTTTACGTTCCTGCCTACTCTGTTCTCCCATCCACCATCCTGTTCGACTCTTGGAACTGTCTTACTTATCTGTCCTGCTTGAATCATGAACACTTTTTTCAGTGCACTGTAACAGATAATGGTGGGGAGATCTGGGTTTGAATTTCCCACTCAGCTGAATGGCAGTCCTTCAGCAAGTCCTTATTTCCCAGCCTAGCCTACATCAAAGGGTTGTTCTGAGGGTAAACTATGTTATTCAGAGATCCATGGAAGAAGTGTGGGATAAATGAATTGCGGGGGGGGGGGGGAGTGAATAAAATGAATTTGAAGCTGCTGTTACAGGCCCTGAGCCCCCTGGGTAGGGTGGGGTAGTTATCTAAATGAGTACATGAACACTAGGCCCATCCTGTCCTTCGCAGGTTATTGCCAACATGGCTGCCGCATATAAACAGGAACAGAAAAGCATGAAGAGGAAAACAAAAGGTCTCTCGTCTCTCACTTACAAAATGGAGGATGGTGTTTTTGAGACTCATGAAGATCAGGCCCTGAAAAAGCTGAAGAAGAACCAATTTGTGTCATTTCAAATTGAGACTGTCTTACCTCCGGAACAGAGTATACCCAGCATGAAGAAAACTGGCTGAATGCTATTGTGTGACTTTAGTTTTTATAGATGTATATACTGATATGCCATGAAATATATGCTTTAATCAAGACTTGGAGTCCAGCAGTTTCTTGAAAATGGCCACTCTGATACCAAAGGACACAATATCTTGAACTGAGCCATCCATGAGCATCTTCTGCACAGCACCTGCATATTCTGGAGTGTTGGAAATTTCACTTCAAATTCCACATCACCTACAAAAACACAGAATGGCCTTGGTCATGCCCCTAATCCCTCAGACCCAGTAGTTCCTTATGTACTACATTCCTGATTGTCCCTGGGCAGTCACAGAAATTCAGAAAACTCCAACATCCTGTGAATTTTATTTTCTATTCAGCTTCTAGGTCCAAAGACTGTGGAGATGAACTTTAAAGTCTATCGGCAATCCTTGGTGAAATCTCAGAAACTGGAGGGGTGGGATTTATTGGGGACTATCCTTCAGTGTGGGTGGCGCTGTGGGTTAAACCACAGAGCCTAGGACTTGCCAATCAGAAGGTTGGTGGTTCGAATCCCCGCGACGGGGTGAGCTCCCGTTGCTCAGTCCCTGCTCCTGCCTACCTAGCAGTTCGAAAGCACATCAAAGTGCAAGTAGATAAATAGGTACCGCTCCAGCAGGAAGGTAAACGGCGTTTCCGTGCGCTGCTCTGGTTCGCCAGAAGCGGCTTAGTCATGCTGGCCACATGACCCGGAAGCTGTACGCTGGCTCCCTCGGCCAGTAAAGTGAGATGAGCGCCACAACCCCAGAGTCGGCCACGACTGGACCTAATGGTCAGGGGTCCCTTTACCTTATCCTTCAGTGCCCTGCTTGGCTCTTTTTCAGAGGTTGGATGCCTCTGCTGCTGGGGACCTCAAGGTGCTGTTGCGCTCATGCACTGCTTGTGGGTTGCCTGCTTGAGAACAGAATGCTGGGCTAGAGGAACCTTTAGTCTGATCCAACTCTTTATGTACTTGATTTGGCACCAGTAAACTGAATCATGCAAATATATACACACTTAATTTGCATAACATCAGTGTTACATGTTTGTTTGTTTGTTTGTTTGTTTGTCCTATACTGACCTATACCCATAGATCTCAGGGTGGCTCACAATTTAAAATCACAATATAGAAAACGGAGAACACAAGAAAAACGAAAGCAAAGGCAACCCAGTAATTCCTCTTTACACAACACATTTTAAAAGGGCATCAGATGTCAAAGGGCTTGGCCCAGCTTTGCTCCAGTGGGCTCACTCGCTGGATCATCCCCTTGCTGTGGTGAGTGGGCTTGCATGTTCCTATGACCCTTGTGAGCGAAGCCATCAGGAGTCTCGTACTCTCAAGGCGGTGAGGTCAAAAGGGAGGAGCTAGACAAAGAATGCTGAGTCTAAGAAGTTCTCAACAGCAGAACAGTCAGATAATAACAAGTGGTATGTTACAACAGCTGTGAGGGTAGATGAAGTCTGCAGCAGATAAGAATCCATCGGAATAGAGCCTTACTGCAAAGACTGTGTGTTGCTCAGCATGCACTGATCTACACACATAAAACAAATTCATGTACAGGCATCTTCCAATAACCCATCCCAAACCCAAACAATTTTCATGGTGATTGACAAATGGTAACGGGCAGTACTGTGAAATCTGGAAGCCCCTAGTCATGAACCAGCACATGGGCAGTGGATACAGATTCAGTCATTCTGACTCAAGCAATGAGGCAGGTGAGTAGCTCGGCAGCTGTATCCGTGTCTGAACAGTCCTGTTTAGGATCCACACTCAGCTCACCCCAAATAGGGGGAGGGGCTAGAAAAGGTGCCCTAAACATAGTCTGCCTCCCTTTTTGCCTGACTGGATTACCGGGCCCAATGGGGTCACCACCCAGTGGTCATAAAAGACAATAGAACTTTTGAACATGGAATATACAGACTGTTGGATAACACAGATAATGAGCATCCCATATACAGGACTGCCATCATTGCAAGAGAGTTGTGACGTTTTAACATTAATATTGCAGTGCTTCAAGGAACTTAAAGAGCAAGAGGGACAACTGAAGGAAGAAAAAGGAGGCTACACATTCTTCTGGAATGTTCTTGGTCTACCTGAACAAGAACATTGAAGACATGGAGTAGGCTTTGCAATCGAAAACAATCGTGTGTCAGAAGTCCCTAGCAGCACTAATGAGCGCCTTTGAAGCCTTCAAATAAAACTTGCCCAAATCCAACAGGCTACAATTCTAAGCAGTTATGCACCAACACTGGATGTCGATGAAGACATTAAAGAAAAATGGTATTCTCAGCTGGATGCCATTCTATCAGAGATGCCTAAGGAGGATAAAATTATCCTCCTGAGTGATTCTAATGCAAGAATTGGGCGAGATTTCAATTTGTAGCCTGCTGTCTGCAACTATTGGGAAAGAAGGAATTGACAATAGCAACCAGAACAGAATCTTACCTTTTACTACTATATGTGCAGCTCACAATCTTGTTATTACCAACACACTTTCAACAAAAAAATACATTTAAAACATCATGGAGGCACCCTCAGTTGAACCACTGGCACCTCTTAGACTATGTAATTGTCCGAGCAGAAGATCGCTGTGATGTGCTCCTTACCAGAGCTATGATGACGATGACTGCTGGACAGATCACCAATTAATACATTCCACAATGGCTATCAAGAGTATACCTAGGAAGGAAACTAAGGCACAAAATGAACACTCAAGCCCTTCAAGATCCCATTAAGTGGGACTGCTTCCAAACGACTCTTAAGGACCATCTGCTTTCAGAGTTCCCTGATAACATTGAGGAACACTGGACCAACCTAAAAATTCTATTATTGCAGCCTGTGAACAAACTATTTGATACCAAACCAAGAAACACCAGGACTGGTTTGATGAGAATGACAGTGAGATTGAACAAATTATTGACAAAAAAAAGGAAGGCCTTTCAGATCTGGAGGTTTTTAAGTAGATGGACATCTGTCATGGATGCTTCAGCTGAGATTCCTGCATTGCAGGGAGTTGCAACTTTACACTTCTAAGATTCTGTGAGATGGAGGCGACTGAAAACAGCTTCAGCATGGACTTGATGACCCTGGGGGATCCCTTCTATGAATTGACAAGATCACACCAGCTGCAAAGGTGGGAGGAGGCGTGGCCTGGTGATGCAGTCCCGGGAATGCCCCGCCCACTTCCGACCTTGTCCTGGAGAGTCTCGGAGCCGCCGCCGGCCGGTCCCGCTGCTTCGCCCGCCGCCTGCGCAGCCAGGATCCTGCGCGCTGCCTTGGTCTGCAGGTAAGACCCGCGCCTTCCTCTCGCCCCCAGCTCGGCGTTGCAGGCAGGCAGGCAGGCGCGCAGCGGGGGGCCGGTCCTTCCTTCCCCCCCCGCCCCCCCCCCGGGGAGCTTCGGGAGGGATGTGGCTCCTTTTCCTCCCGGTCCCGATCTCTCTCCCGATCCCAAAGCCCCGGGGTGGTCCAGCCCTGGAAAGCTGCTTTCCATTTCATGCCACCCTCCCCCCCCCCCCGACGCAAGTGCAAGGCAGCGCTTAATCCGACGCTGCCTTTGCAACCAGATCCCAGCAACCGGCCTTTTCCTCCTCCGAGATTCGACTCGGAGCGAAGTCTGAGTAAGCAGAGCCGCAGCTGAGCCCTTCGAGCCGGGGGCGAAGAGGACAGCTGGCCCAGGACCAGGCAGGTCCGAGTTCGAGACATGCGGAAAGGTCTGGTGCTGCCTTGCTCCCAGTGATGGAGTTGAGAAATCTCACAAGGCAAGCAAGACCAGCCATGCCTACTCCGAGGAAAGCCCTATCTGAGTGTGCATTGCTTCCCTTCCCAAAATGTGGCAAGTCAGCAGCCCGGCTGTGTTCCGCGGAGCGGGGCCCCAGACACTTGCCCTGAAGGCAGCACCACAGAATATTCCATGGCCTCTTACTCTCCTGGCAGCAACTGACCCAGGCAGAAAAGGGCTTCTCCCAATGATTGGTAGCCGAGACCCTTAAACAAAATTAACTCACAGACGTCAGGGATTGAACCTGCCACGTATAGCAGACAGTCTCCTACTATGTCATGGCACCTTCCCTTCAATTGCCATTTATATCTGCTTAAATTGAAGCTCTGTGGACATAGTTGTTGTCTCTTGACCTCCCCTGCCTTGCATGTTTATTGTGAGCATGAAGACAGGGATAATTTCATACAGACTACAGTAAGCCCACAATTTAGGCGCATTTAACTCATGCACATCCAGCTTTACATGCATGACAATTTTTTATTTTTTTTAAAGGGGGTGGGGATGTGGGGAAAATGACTTTGGCAATCCCACCTGCCATTGAACCTTGTGGGTTTTGACTACTGTATATGTGATTTTGGCTTCAGGTGCAATCCCTGGAACGTAAGTTGCGGACTGTATGTTAGAGGTGAACATTTTGCTGTATGCAAAGGTGGGGAAAAAACACCCTTGATTTAGAGTCCAAAACTGGAACTTCCAGACGTGTGCAGAGTGATTTCACCTTTGCTGCTGGTAAGTCACAGCTGCCCCCGTACATTTGGGAATAGGAAGGGAGCCTCTGATGCCAAAGTGCCTTTCATTTGCAAAATGACTGAGCATTTGCCAAAAGACGCAAGCAAAATGAACTCTGGGGTCCCAGGTTTTAATAATCCTCCAGGGCAACCTACTTCACTGTTGATCAGCTTCTGCCCTCAGGAAGCTCTTCCTAATACTGAGTCTAAATCCCTTTTCTATGTTTTGAATCCATTGGTTGCTGGTCTTGCCCTCTGCAGCACCAGAAACCAAAGTTGCTCCATCATCTATGGGACATCTGTGTGATTGAAGATGACCTCAAGTACCCAGCCCCTTTCAGCCTTTTCTCTGCAAGTCATTCACCACCTTTCTCCTCTAGAAAAGTGTTTTTCTTTTTCCATGGAGACTCTTGCTCTGGCTGAGATTCTCTCATCCTCGGTTATGTTTTGAATCTGTTGCAAAGTGCTTTGGCACCTTGGCTGCCAGGGTGCTGCATAAAGACCACAGGAAACTGCCTTATTAGCAACTCAGGGCAGATTAATTTCCCATCTCCGCCATTTGACTGTCAGCTCCAATGACTCCCTCCCGGCACAGAGAGGGGTCTTCCACAATACCTGCTATTGGATCCTTTTATCAGGAGAAGCCAGGGATCGATCCTGGGAGTTTCTGTGTGAAATGCAAGGTGTTTTACTGAGCTAAGGAGGTCCATCCCTAGCAGACTGTGGATAACACAGATATATTTTCCAAACTGAGCAATGCTACAATAAAAATCAGACAACATTTAATTGCCTGTTAGGAGTATATTAAAAGGAGAACAGCTCTAGCAGATGAGTGTGAAATGGAGCTGGTAGATTTATTAGGCTTCTTTAGGCTTTTCTGCAGGAAGATCATATTTGAATCTTTTTCCCCTGTAGATTTATCTTAAGTGGGATGACTTGGCAGATTCCTCAGGATATTCAGCTGAGTTGGTCAGTGTTTACTATGCTGTTAACAAGCCTAAATGTTTTGACCAGAAGTTTGGCAAAAACATATTCTAGATCTAGTGAGCCTTTCCACCATAATTTGATGACAACCCCCCCCCCAAAAAAAAATATGTGTTTGTGTGTGTATAAGCAAAGATTTTGGACTTTAAAACGGCTAAACTGTTTCCTGGTTTTGAAGCTGCAGTGATGGTAAAACATTGAGCAGATTAATAGTTGTCTGTTATGTAGATGTTAACAGCAAAGCACCTCTGCTTTGAGTTGGGGGGGTGTGGCACCATACTCATTCTTTTGTGTTTGAATAACTAGGATTTTATTCTTTTTTAGAAATCGGTGTAATTTTGATTCTAGCATATGTACCAAGCCCAACTATGAGAGACCAGATTCGGTCCTGGATTATATGATGGCAATAAGGTATCTCTGAGCATGTGTAGGGTTCTGCTCTTTACCACTAAGTAGCTCATCCTGCCTTATTCAGACATTTAGGATAAGATGCTGTCAAAGTGGTTATGGTAGGCTTCAAATTCTGAATAATAGAATTTGCAAAACTGTAAACGTTTTGTGGATTGCACTATTTTTGTAAAATGATGCGTTTCAATAAGCCTTGTTCTTCGGTGTAAAAAAGACTAAGGCCAGCAATAATAATAATAATAATAATAATAATAATAATAATAATAGCTGCCCAAAATATGTGCCGTGTCATAAATAGCAGTACTCAAGAGTTGACACTGCTGTGTGCATATGTGAGTGTGTTTTAGAATTAATTTTTTCCCCTTTGAAGCATTCCCCCATTCTCCAGTCCTTGTATTTGACTAAAGAAGTTAAAATATATTGATGAGGATTCTTGATTCTACAACCTGAGCAAAAAAAAGGCAACATGAAACCTCAAATATGCTGCCTAAAGGGCACCTGATCTGTTACGCTGACAGACAAAGCTCCAGGATGTGATGTTGGTAGGTTTTCTTCATTGCAGCTAAAATAAAAACGAATGTTTTTTGCAGGGGTGGAAGAGAGAAAGGGGCCCAGACATTCAGGAAACTTAATTGAGAGTCAAGAGATGACTAATGGTCAGAGCAGCCTTCCCCAGCCGGGTACTCTCTCCAGGTGTTTTGCACTACAACCCTTATCAGTCTGAGCCAATGCAGCTAATCAGGGATGGTGGGAGACATGGGCCAAAACATCTGGAGGGCACCAGCCAGGCAGGCGAAGGCTGAGTTATAGTGCCAAGCTAATTCAGTCACAGAGCTCACTAGGTAACTCTGAGCTGATTATTATTATTATTATTATTATTATTATTATTATTTATTTATACCCCATCCATCTTGCTGGGCTTCCCCAGCCACTCTGGGCGGCTTCACTTCTTTCAGTCTAATCTCACAGGGGGGTTGTGAGGATAAAAATGGAAGGAGAGGACCTTTGAATTCTGTGAAGGTAGGGTCAGATGCATGTGTAATAAAAATATAACCCCTGCACACAATTATACCTAAAGTCCATTTAAAAAGTTGGGCTGTTCCCCAAGTAATGACCCAAGCTTTCTCAGTCAATTATGTGCGTGCTAGGACTGTGTACAGACACCCACTCCAATCTGCCCTCTGGTGGATGTGGTCCCTGGATGAGGCCAAATTGCCCTGTGCTGTCCCGGGGGCCACCCACCCCATATCTGTTCCCAGGGTGGGGGCAGGTGATGCGGCCAACATCACATGGGATGGGATCCTTCTGCTCACTAGCTGGTAAGCAAGAAGAGCCCAGTGCAGAAAAGCTGCTTGCAAAGCAGACCCTGCACCCCACAGGACTGATCTCTCTGCTCAAAAGCTGTTGCATGGAGACATCAGTCCTGGGGGCAGTCAGGCAGGAAGCTGAACCACAGTGCTGGGCCTACCTTCTCCTTGGAAGATGCAGTGACCAGTCAGGTAGGTCTCGGCCTTTGTGCATGATTTTCCCACACTGCCTCTCTGTCCTGCCTGATGCCTTGGCTGCCACAAGTTGCTCTGGCTCATCCAACCAGTGATCTGTGTCTGTGCCTGCTCGAATTGCCTGAGACCTTCCAAATAGGCCCTATTCGACTCAGGCCTTGGTCAGATCTGGTCCACAGCCCTAGTGTGTGCTAGTCAATCAATTGCTTAAATTTGCATATGGGTGAAAACAACCGGTCTGAAGTGAGAATCTTGCTCCTCCCCACTCCGTTTTTGGGTGATCTGTTCAGGTGGCATCTTAGAAGAGGCATCTGTTCCAAAGTGTGGGAGAAAAGAGGAAAGATCTTCTATGTGCAGCTTTTAAACTGCTTACACTGTATTAATAAGAGTTTTTTAACTAGTTAAACATTGCAGCCCTATAGATAAGGAGTTGGTCAACTAGAAAACACTACAGTTTCATCTCTAATGTGAAGCTGGAAGGAGAGTGATTTGTGCATTTGGGTCATTCTCTTTTCATGTGGGACAGCAACAGGCAGCAATCTCTGTGGCCTGGCTGCACCCTAGAACATTTTTTAATTTATTGAATTCCTTTGTAATTCACCTTTTTTCCAAGAAGCCTGGGTTGTGCGTGTCTAGAGCAGTGGTTCTCAAAGAGTGTGGTGCGTCACACTGGTGTGGCAGGAGAGGGTGGCAAGTGTGGTGGGAATATCAAATAAACAATCAAATAAACATTTAAACATTACAATATAGCATAGCATAGTATTTTTTAAAAAATTAAGCAGAATATGGATAGATATCTTTTCAAAATGAGAGCAAAAGCATCAAGTGATGCTGAGGAAAATCCTAGTTGTGATCCATAATCGCTCTCTGCATGTGTGCCCAGAAACAGAGTGCTGGAGAATAACATTGGCTATTCTTCTAGAGTTCTCAATGACATATTGTTGTGAACTAGGATTTCCAACTCTGACAAATATGAAAGAACAGAAAAGAGAGAGACTTCTTGGTGTTGATGATGGGATGAGAGTTTCTCTGTCTCAAATTAGACCATATATATATATACAGTATGAGAGAGCTTACATGGCAAAAGCAAGTTCACACCTTTCATTATCTTTGTATACATAAGGTACATAGGTAAGAGGCTTGTTTATAATTGTATTTTGGGGATGATTCATGTTCTAATATAGCTACATTGTTCTATACTTTCTAAATACCCCATGATCATATTATAAAGTTGATGTGTTCCACATTATAAATCGAGCACTTTTTGTTTTCCAAAGTATTTCTTATCAATAAAAAAATTGGTGCAGTGTGAGCTAATAGGTTGGGCTGTGAAACGGTGCCTGGGCTAAGTCACCCAGAGATCCTGGATCTCCCCAGTCCTAGTCCAGCCCCCTAACCCAGAAATGGGGAGCCTATAGCCTTCCAGATGTTGTTGAGCAACAAGTTCCATCACACCTGATCATTGGCCACACTGGCTGGGACTGATGGGAGTTGAATCTAACAACATTCAGAGGGCCATCCTTGTTATGACCGCTAAAGCGGCATATCCCAGAATCCAGTGTGATGACACATATGGAGAGATTCTTCAGCATGCTGGTCTTAAGTAAGAAGGAGTCCTTGAAGGTAGGATGCTTGAGAGGGAAAGAATATTGCATTCATGTGTGCATTTTACCAGCAGGGGACACTGTTACATGCAGAAAATCCTCTGCCTGCCTCCCTTTAGCACATCTGTGCTAAAACATTGTGATTTAGGTGGGAGGAGGGTGTGTAGTGGCTGTTGTCACTGCCTTTGGAGACAAAAATGTCTAATTCAAAGGAGCTTAAGGAGGGGTTTTTTTTGGGGGGGGGAGTAGCATATTTTTTGCAGCCTTTAAAAAGGATGTTTAGCCCACTTCATCAAATGCAGCAAACACCAGGTGTATTATTGTTAGTATTATTGTTAGCCTCTTGGGCTTGCCGATCAGAAGGTCAGCAGTTTGAATTCGTTCAACGGGGTGAGCTCCTGCTACTCTGTCTCAGCTTCTGACAACCTAGCACTTCGAAAGCACACTAGTTCAAGTAGATAAATAGGTACCGTTGTGGCAGGAAGGTAAATGGTGTTTCTGTGCACTCTGGCTTCCATCACTGTGTTCCGTTGTGCCAGAAGTGGTTTAGTCCTGCTGTCCACCTGACCTGGAAAGCTGTCTGTGGAAAAATGCCGGCTCCCTCGGCCTGAAAGCGAGATGAGTGCCACACCCCATAAACAGGTTTGACTGGACTTAACCATCCAGGGGTCCTTTACCTATTGTTGCATACATGTATGTGGGTTTAGAGGAGGAGGGAGTGTAAAACAGGGAGACTCAGTGAGCATGAATGAAAGAGAGAAGTGCAGTCTGACATTTCTGCTCTTATGATGCAGACTATACCTCTTTGTGGTCTTTTGGCCCCCTCCATACATAAAATCACATAATCCTTAAAAACACATAACCAATGACTAAAGAACAGCCGCTAATACTGCTGAATAATATACATCTTATCCAGCTGCCTAAAACTATAAAGAGATGGGGCCAGGGGGATTCCACAGAAAAGGACCTTTTCTGCCCTCCCCCACATATACTTTGTATACTTCTAAATACTTTGTTTAAACCACTTAGAAGCCTATTTGGGCATTCAGCAGCATGCAAATAAATATATAACTTAAATGCCTCTACCAGCTGAGGCGAACCTTTCATTAATCTGACAGAAGCATCCCGCTGTTTCTCCGCAAAAGCCTCTGCTGCTATTTCAAAAATGGCCTTTGCTGCAGCAGATTAGCACAGCTGCTCCCCCAGGAGTTATTTCAGCTGCCCACCCCCCCTCTCTCTTCTGTGCCCCTTCCTTCCATGCTGGAGTTTGGTTTCTAGTCTCTCTTATATTAGTGATGAGGAGCCTGTGGCCATCCAGCAGGGCCAATGGGCATTGTGAGTCCCAACAAGATCGGTAGGGCCACAGGTTTCCCATCGCTGTTGTATCGACAGGTGTTGCCACATTTTCCAGCAGAATGGCTCCCCATTTTGTTTAGTTTTAAAAACTGCTCAGGAAGGAACCAACCCTCTTCCCCTGTTCTATCTCCATGGCAACAGTCAGGAGGCCTGTAAGGGGAAAAGGTCTGTTATCCTGAGTTCTCTTCTCTTCAGTGTTTAAAAGTTTTAGGGTTTCTTGTGAGTAGATGGTAATGGCAGGACTTGGTTGCCAGGTGGCATTTAAGCACATTTTGGCATTAAAAGTCTACCCAACTAGCACCCCCGAAAGATGAGGGGAGCACCAGGTAACCTGGGTGAAGTGTTGTTTGTTTGTTTGTTTGTTTCTGTTTAAAAAAATGAAATTGTTGACACCTAGCATTGATAAGAGAAGTTATTCACACCTGGTCTTTCACTGGCAGGTGGGGGGCAATGGCAGGGCCAGTGAGGGATGGTTCCCTGTTGGTTTTTTGCTAAAGGTAGGAGTCCCTTGTCCAAATCTCACCTGGCCAGAGTTGCTGCTTGCTGGGGAAACGGCACCTGTGCCAGCCAAACTTAACAGAGCAGGATATTTTAGTGGGGTGGTGATGGTTGGGATATTGAGTTATGCAGAGTCTGCAGTCCTTTTGAAAAAAGGCTTATATGACTTTAAAAACCCTAACTACCCCAGAGAGGAACTGTACAATTCCACATGTGCTAATACACAAGTTATTGTGGACTGGAATGCTTTATCTGCTACAGAAATAATTGTTATTGGCAAAAAAGGGGGGAATAGTGCTATTTATTATCTTTAACCCTTTTTAAAAAATCTGTACCCCTTCACTTATTAACACAGCCTGCTAACCATGAATTTATGCATCCCTGAAGGATTGTGAGGCAGCTGTGCTTGGACAGGATAGTGAATCATGGAGGATGGGACACAGAGGGTGTTATTTTTGTGATTTGACAACATTTAGCTTGGTAAGTCTCTGTTTGATGAAGAAGCACAAAAACTACTTTAGGAAAACCAACAAATTTTTATTTTACCTTTGAAAATGTCAGCTAATGCTAAATAATAATAATAATAATATATAATATTAATATATAATATAACTGGAAGTACTTGGCAACCATTTAAAATGATTTTTATGTAATTTTACACATTCACTTACCAAGCAAAACTAAATTATATTAATTTAACCAAAATATATTTCAAATTCCCAAGTCACGTAACAACTTTTTAGAAGCCCTCATTTTTGGAATTTGAAAGTTGAAAAATTCAATATATCTTACTGTGACAGAACCTCTGCACACAGCCTGAACCCAATGCACAACCTCCACTTCAGAGGACTGCAGATATTGGTTTTCTGAGCCTCCCTTTTCTGGAAAGCCATTTCACTCTGCCAGCAACTTGTGGAAAATGTGGGCCTCTGTTCCATCTGCTGTGTGTGTTGTGGGAAGAAACACAAAGCTCTTTTTCAGCCATGGAGTGGAATCCAAAGCATGTTTACTCAGATACAACTCCTGTTGAGTCGATAAACTCACTCAAATAGGTTGTAAACATTTCCTAATCCACCACATTGCCATAAAGCGGTATTTTCCCACAGTGGCTGGAGAGGGTGATACAGCCTGAAGTTCCCCTGTGCCACCTTCCATTATACCTGCATGTTGTTTTCTCTCTTCCAGAAAGGGCTGGTCCAACATGTTTGCTTTGACCCTCGACTAGGAGGCTTTCTGTTCCTCCTTCCCCTTCCGGGTCTCCAGCTGTTTCTCTGCCTCTACCTCTCGCCAGGACCATCCAAATCATGCATGCCTGGAAAGCCGTGGTCGGCACTCTGGCCTTCACAGGCCTGGATGTGACAGTGACCACCTTGCTGTACAAACACAGCCGCAGTGGTGGCAGCTTCCTTCAGGATCTGAAGCACTTCAACATATTCGACTCCATGCTGGACATCTGGGGGGCCTGCCTGTACCGGAGTTGTGTGCTTTTGGGTGCTGCCATCGGGGTTGCGAGAAACACTAACTATGGTCCCAAGCGCTTGAAAGGATCCCGGATCTTTATCACACTTGTCTGCCTTGCGGTGGGGATTTACGCCCTGGTCAAGCTGCTGCTCTACTCGGAGGTGAGGAAGACCATCAAAGACCCCTGGTTTTGGGGTTTGTTTGCCTGGACATACGTGTCCCTGGCGGCCACCTTCTCCTTGTGGCAGCTGCTTTCTTCGGTGAGACCTGCCAGGGAGACTCTGGGAGTAAATTCCGAATCTAGGACTGAAGCAGAAGAAATTGGGGATGCAAGTTTGCCTGATGCCCAGGAAAAGAAAGAGGAGGCGTCAGCAGCCACCATTTGTAAGCTGTTGTCTTACACCAAACCAGATGTTCACTTCCTTGTAGTGGCCTTTTTCTTCCTCTTAGTGGCTGCTTTAGGTGAGTACATCCATTGGTGAGACTATAGGAAGCTGCCTTATACTGAATTGGACCATTGGACCATCTACTTCATTGTTGTCTACACCAGGGGCTCATTCAGTCTTCAACTTGTCCTGCCATTTTCTCCTCAGGAAACCCAATCATTACTGCTGAATTCTAGCAAATGCCAATCAGGTTTTCCATGGATTGATGTTTACTCCGATACAACCTGTTTGCTAAAGAGTGGGTTTTCCCAGAAAAAGTGGCAGGGCAAACAGAAGACTGCTTGGGCCCTTGTCTAGCAAGCGCAGGACAAGCAGAAAACCTCTCAGCCCCTTGCTCTCTAGGCATGGGACAAGCAGAAGTGTGGATGAGCCCCAAGTGTGGGGAGCCTGAGGGCAGCATTCCCTCAGGGTCAGACTTACAGAGGCAGCGGAGAGACTGCTAACTTTGTATAGTTGGCTATAGTTCAGCCACACAAAAGTGAGAGCTTTTGGTGCATACATTTCTCCAGTCCAGCAAGCGAGAGGCACTTTTGCAGTTGAAGGATAAATCCCGGCCAGGGAAAACAACCAGAGGAGGGAGTGTGGCCTGGGAGGAGTCCAAGGGCCAAACAAAGAGGTCTGGACTGGCAGAAGTTCTCCACTATTACTGACAGGGGACACGGCCATCCCTGCCTAGAGGTGCCAGGGATGGAACCAGAGACCACCTGCATGGCAAGTGGTTTCTCTATCACTGAGTTGTGGCCCTTCCCCTAATAATGCTTTCCAGTTGTATATACACTGCAGGCAGGTGGTTTGTTACTGTGTTTATATCCCTCTCCTCCAACGAGCTCAAGAGCCCGTGCATAGCTGTTCCCGTTTTTATCCTCCCAAGCCACACTGTGATGATAAGGTTGGGCTGAGAGACTGTGACAGGCCCATGGTCACCCAGTGAGTTTCATGTCTGAGTTGAGGTATGGACGCTTCTCTCCCAGGTCCTCTGTCCAATGCTCTTGGCCACAACATTACCCTGACAGATGCAAGTAAATTTCAGGGGTGTGGCAGCTCAGACCTTAGGGCTTTGCCCATCCTATGTCCCTCTTGCAGGCCACATCCCTCACTGGCCTCATTATCGCATCCTCCTCAAGTGTTACTTTGTGGCTAGAAGGCACCTGTGAACCACAATAATGCAATTTGCTTGCCTGGACAATGGTTTGTGTGCTCGTAAATCTCTGCTTTTTGTACAGTTGTAATTTTATACTTATATTCAAAGTTTAATCGTTATGTGTATACTGTTTAATTGTAAGCAACAGCCCTAAGCTGTTTACAAAGAGCATAAAATATACCTTAAAATAATCAGTAAAAATCAAAGGGTGGGATTCAACTGAAGCCTGTTAGCGGAAACACTGCTTCCACCTCTTCTCCCCCAGCACACTCTCTGTGGCCCCAAATTTGACTTTGGGGGGTTGGGAGGACCCCAAAAACAACATGCAGGAGGAGGAGGGTGGGTTGCTCCGTCTTGCAAAGTGAAATGCTTACCCTGACGGAATCACCTTAACATAACACTGAATTCTTCCCCAAATTAAAACATTTAAAAAAAATATTGGCTTGCTATACAGAGGTAAGATTCCCACTTTTACCTTTGGTCGGAAGCATCATGAGTATGCAGGCCCCGTTGCCCCTTGGGCCCCCGCTGCCCTTCCTTTTCAGGGCTTGGGAAGACAGCAAGGGGCCAAATGTGTTTGAAGATGACAACAGGGATTCTTGTCTTTACATCCTTCTTGGGTTTTTGCCTTTAATCTGCCTTGTCATCCCCTCCAACAGGAGAGACATTCCTTCCGTACTACACAGGTCGGGCCATTGATGGAATAGTAATCCAGAAGAGTATGGAGCAGTTCTCCACAGCGGTGGTCATCATGGCCCTTCTGGCCATAGGAAGGTAGCCTTGCTTGAGTAGTTGGACCAAACTGGAATAATTGACCCACAGGCGGGCTGGAAAATCTTGTCATGTTGCATAATGTGACGTGGTGGAGTTATCTTCCATATAGTTGGGGCCTGAGTACAGGAATCCATTCCCTGCTTCTTCTTTTAACTTGCAGAGAGGATCCTATTCAATTTAATCCTAGAATTCCTTTCTTAGCTGTGGAGCAGGGGTAGCCATTGTGGTGCCCTGCAGATGTTGTTGGGCTGCAGCGTCCACCAACCCCAGTGGCAATGGCCAGTAGCCAGGGATGATGGAGGAAGTGACCCAATGGCATGTTGAGAGCATCACATTGACTACCTTTGGTGTAGAGACTGAGGCACCCTGGGAAGATGTTCACATAAGCCAACAGCTCAGGAGGCACTGATTTGCGTACTTTTAAAAATAAGGGTCCATATTCTACTTCCTTTTTCATTTTAACTCCTCTCACACACTCTGGATAGGAATCACATGTTGCATGCATGTCTCTCAATGACTTTTTTTGCTGCCCATGGCAGCCATTTTGTGATCACACCCACAAAACATTTAACAGTATACGAGTACCGGCACTTCATTTTTTAAAAACTAAAATAACTCTACTGCACTGACCAGACTGGCTGGGGCTGAAGTCCAACAACATCTGTAAGGACACAGCTGACCTTCTGCTTCACAACTTGAAAACACCTTCCACCCTCCCAAGCAGTGAAAGCTTTCATAAAGAGACATCCACCAGCTCTTGACCAAAATTTCATAGGGATTCCAGAAGGCTGAGGAAGCGGCTTCTAGGCCAGATCTAGACTGCTGTCTCACTCCAGATATTGAGCAAGTGCAGTGAAATGTGAAACTCTTGGGGTGGTTGTCAGAGCCTCTGAAGCACTTGGTGCTCCTGTGTCCCATGACAAGGGTGGCCAATGTGCTGCTCTCCAGATGTCGCTGGACCACGGCTGCCATCAGTCCCAGGTCAGGGCTGATGGGAGTTGGAGCCAGCAACATCTGGAGGGCACCCCATTGGCTGGGCCTGTCCCCAGGTTCTGCCTTGGCTTCTTCCTCTTGCTTGGTAGGACTGGGCTGAGGTGTCGGTGTGTCGGTGTCTGTCTGTCCTATAACGTCTCTTATCTGCAATCAGTTCATTTGCCGCAGGTATCCGGGGCGGAGTCTTCACCCTCGTGTTCGCTAGGCTGAACATTCGGCTACGCAACAGCCTGTTCCGGTCGCTGGTCTCACAGGAAATGAGTTTCTTTGATGAAAATCTTACTGGTGGGTTTCTTTTATCTGTGCTGTGAGATCTTTTCATGTCAGGAAATGGAGACACATAGAATTACACAACAGGGAATATCTCCAGTATAACTATTGGGGTGGGGGAGGCTTTAAACTGGGGGTCTGAAGGATGACCTCCCCCTGTATCAGCTGTGATGGAGATGGATTGAGGATTAAATCTGTAAATTTAAATTTAAACCTCCTGTCCCATGTATGTGGGAGAAATATGAGAGTAAACAGGCTATGAAAACAACATGCACTTTTGCAGCTTATTGGAAGCTAGGAATTAGGCAATTACACATTTTATCCCTGTTTATTTGTGGTCTGCTGACCTCTCCTCTCCTTGTCCTCATTGCTGAGAATGAAAACACATATTTTAGTAAAAGCAAAAAGGTTTACTTACATTTCAATGCAGGGAGGAAATACATCACAGTAGTATGCAGGTAAAAACACTTCTTAGTCACAAAATACAAAATTAATTTTCTAAATGGAGTCTGGGTTCTGAGCAGAGCCAAGGCAGGTACGTCTGCTCATATTGCTGGCTAGAGAGAGTGAGAGCGCACTCAGGCAAAAAAGACGTACAAAATATCTCCTTTGTTAGAAATTCCCACAAAAACATTAAGGAAGTGATCTCATGCAGTCTTTTCTATATTGATTCAAGAACTCTATGGCTGTCAGCCCCTCATGTGCCTGTCTGGTAATCATGCATTTGTGTTTTTTTACTGGTAATCCCATATGTTTATGGGCATTATGCTCAGATGATCAAGCCTCCACTCCACATGGCCTCACAGAAGAGATTTTGACTGTGATAGCTGTGACTTGAGGGGAAGTGAGGCCTTTGTTTTGGAGTGACCAGAAACAAACACCTTAATAATAATAATAATAATAATAATAATTTTTATATCTATCCCGCCCTCCCCAGCCGAAGCTGGGCTCAGGGCGGCTAACAACACTCACTCTGAACCTCTTTTAAGGCAGCAGCCCAATCCAGCACGGCCAATGGTTTGGAATTATGGGAAATGTAGTTCAGCAACACCTGGAGGGCAACAGGCTCCACATCTTTCTCCTTTTACTTCAGCAGGCACTGGTTGAATTTAATATGCTTTGGCATCTTTTAAAAATAATGTTTTTCTCTTTTGTACTACAATTGTTTCTAAGTATTCTCCCCTCCCCTCCACACTGGAAAAACAAATTATAAGTGTTTTATATAATCCACAAGGAAACAGCAATATTGATTGCTTATCAGTGCCACTTAATTGTGTCCAGGACAGACATTTAGTACTTGCAGCAACTCATTATTCCCATTTTACAGCCATCATTTAATTTGTACGCCCCCTTTCCATAGTTCAAACCATGCTCTGACTTACAACATGAAGAAAATGACATATTTACAAACATCAAAAGTACCGGTAGTCATAATAAATAAATTAAACATCAAAAAACACACAACCAAGCTGAACAATTTTCACAGGAATCATCATAATAAGATCTAAAAGAAAGATACAAAAATTAGTATTAGCAACAGCAACAAGACCTTCTAAACAATACTCCCAGCCCAAGAGTCTGTTTGGTGGCTCTGAGAATAGCAGCTACTTCCTGTCGATGTGAGTTCCACAGATCTATACAATAGCAGTGCAAACTTTTGTTTCATTCTCATCCTTGCAGAAAGGTGCTTTTATGGGGTGATCTGTGGCTTAAGGAAGCTTCCCAGGCTGTTGAATAGAATTATAGAGTTGGAGGAGACCCTGAGGGTCATCTAGTCCAGCAACCTGCGGGCAGGAATCTTGCCCACAGCAGTCCCTAGGTGGGCTCAAAGCACCAACCTTCTGGCTAAGACACTGACTCATTGCATCACTGTTTCTCAGTCAACCCCCTAGAGGAGCAACCTCAGCCCCAGGGCCAAATCCAGGCCTCCAAGCCTCTCCCCTCCCAGACCCTGCTTTGTAATCTGAGTGTTTTTGTCTGGCTGGGATCTAACATTGAACTCTGAAAATGCTTCTTGCTTGCCTGCATGAAATTGATGTGTGCATGTGAAGGTAAAGTTTACATTCAGGAAAAAAGTTCCTTTTTCAGAGCTCCAGGAACAAGGAAAAAGGGAGGGTATCTATTTTTATGTACACATGTATTCCTAGCTCTCCTACTCTACTCCTAACAGCAGCACTAAATAGAGCAGCTGGCCTCACTCTAAAAGTTAAGAAGGTGCAAGTGACCACGGGACTGAGGCTGATAGGAATGTGCTCAAAGACCCATGGCCCAAGTGCTCAAGAATTTGAAATGCGTATTACAGTCATACCTTGGGTTGAATGTGCTTCAGGTTGAGCGTTTTCGGGTTGCGCTCCGCGGCAACACGGAAGTAACGAAGCGCATTACTTCCGGGTTTCACCACTCGCGCATGCGCAGACACTCAAAATGACGTCACACACGGAAGCGGCAAAATGCGACCCGCAGACGTGCCGTCACGTCTTACATTCCATTCAGGATGTGAACGGGGCTCCGGAACAAGTCCCGTTCGCATCCCGAGGTACCACTGTATTCTGAATGTTTTTCCAAGAACCATAAGCCCCCTCACTGCCTTGAGAAGCTCCTGATCTAAATCAAGGTGGTCCAACACGAGGCCTGGCCCTGAGGCCTTTTCAGAAGTCCTTGGCAACATTTGATGTCCACCCCTGGCCCTTGCACTGCCTTTCCAAAACCAGATAAGGAAGCCCTGGGCTTTGGGAAGGAGGCGTGAGGGCTGTGACGGGTCTTAGAGTTCTCTTTCCTCCTTCCCAAAGCCTAGTTAGCGTTTCCCCAGCTTGGTATGAGAAGTTGGGCCGCCCTGAACTAAGTGATGACGGTGTGAGAGAACAATGAAGAGCAGGAAGGAGTGGGATGTGCATTGCTAATGGCCCTGGCATGTGGAAATGCAGGTACACATGGCTAGGTTCCATTCTGGCTGCGGGTGAGGCCCAAGGGCTTCACGGCAGAGCTGAGCTTCAAGTAGGATTTGATGGATGAAGGAAACATGAGGCCACATGTAGGGATTGGGGAGAAGGCAGGTGGTAGCAAGCCGGGTGAGCAGAGCCACTTAAGGAAGCCTGGAGAGTCCACAATGTATTTTTCCTGCTGCGGACATCATGCTCTGCCATATCCAGGGCTTTTTTTCTGGGGGTACACATACCCCTAAACATTTTGTGAATCTTTGTACTTTTGTCCCTTTACTATATTTATTTTTCCTGATTTGAACTATGAAATGGTGATTTTCTTGAGTCACAATAAGACTACCCCTAAACATTTTTTAAGGGGGAAAAAAAACACTGGCCATATCAATGATCCAGCCAACTGCATCTCACAGCATTATAGCAGTCTGTAGAGGTACTCCACTTGCGGTGGAGCACTTCCTTTGCATGCAAAAGGCTGCAGGTGGGATCCCCAGCAACTCCAGGTTAGGGCTGGAAAGGCTCCCTGTCTGAAACCCTGGAGAGCCACTGCCAGTCTGTGTTGGCAATATAGAGCTAAACGAACTGATGCCCCTGCTTAGTATAAGAGCTTCATACGTTCCTTGAAGCAATCAGAACATTGGCCTCTGGATGTAAATGCTCAAGGTGCAAATATGGGTTTGGAACAAACTCTGCTTTGCAGTTTTGTCTTGGATCTAGCCACTCCCTCCTGCACACCAGTCTGTGTCAAAAACTACTTTTGGATCTCCTCTTGGTCCCCTCATGACAGAGAGGGGAGGTCACTGTTAAAGAAACACACACAACACTTGCATAGATGCAACTAGCTGCACAGTTTTTTTGGATTCTGGCCCAAAGGGTTTTTGAGTTAAGGATGTGTTTCAGCCTCTCTGTGGTCTGCCCTCTGTGTTGAGGGTTCTGGCAGCAAGCTTTTCTCTGACCAGAAGGCACCACAATATCCTTGGCTCCTTGCCTTCCGGAGAAAGAGAGAGAGAGAGAGAGAGAGCGCGCGAGAGAGAGAGAGAGAGCGCGAGCGCACTTGCTGAATTTCTCAGATCTGCAGCAGGAAGCAAATGATGAACTGGGGCTCAGTTAAAAGGCACAGAGGCCCTGTGTGTTACCATATCCATAGCCCCTCTGCAAGTCAAAGAACCATTTAGGGAAGGGTTTATTGTAGTCTTTGGTTGTACTTCTGTGTTGCAGATGCAGAAAAATGATTAGTACTTTCCAGTGAATCAGGCTATGTTGAGAAACTGCACAATCACACACCTAGAATTATGCACTATGTCCCTTCCTCTTTGGTAGACACTCATCTCTCCACGGCGTAGGTTTCCTTCTTGGGAGTGGAGGTGGCCAGAACCTGACTGGAGCACCTGAGTGCACAGTTAGTCAGTCATATCGCCATTTGGATGATCCTTTTTTAAAAGTAAAGTAGGGATACCCAGCCATTTTTGGGTCCAAGAGCCACATTCATAATTGGCCCACCTTCTGGGGGCCATATGCTAGACCCACACTCTCACGCATGTGTGAGCGTTGGGGAGCTGGGCTGGGCTGAGAGGTTTAAAACTTTCTGTGTACCTCAGTGTCATACTGATTACAGTGGTACTTCGGGTTACATACGCTTCAGGTTACATACGCTTCAGGTTACAGACTCCGCTAACCCAGAAATATTACCTCAGGTTAAGAACTTTGCTTCAGGATGAGAACAGAAATCGTGCTCTGGCGGAGCAGCGGCAGCAGGAGGCCCCATTAGCTAAAGTGGTGCTTCAGGTTAAGAACAGTTTCAGGTTAAGAACGGACCTCCGGAACGAATTAAGTACTTAACCCGAGGTACCACTGTATTATTTTTCCTTTTTGCTGCTGCCAAAATCAGTGTGAGAGCCAGAAAAATTTCCTTGAATGGCCAGATCAGTCAGCCTTGGTGCAAACGGTTTGGAGTGGGAGAAGCCATTGGGTTTATTTTGTGATAAACCCCTAACTTGTAACTCTTGGTAGATTGCCTAAGAAGTGGTCCTATCTAGCTAGACCACTGGCCCATTAGCTCAGTAATCTCACACTGACTGGCAGCAGCTCTCCAGAGATTCAGACAAGGAAGTCTGTGCCTGGGGATGTCAGGGACTGAACTTGGGTCCTTCTGCATGCAAAGCAGATCCTTTAGCACTGAACTACGGCCCCTTCCTCTGTGTCCTTCCTGTGTGGCAATTTGTGGTCGTTGGCCCTGTACAAAGGTGGCACACGCCAGCTGGAACAGGCCCTGGTTTGGGTTTCAGTCCAGCCTATAAGTGGGGTCAAGTTCTGTTTTCTGTTTCTTCTTTTAAAGAAAATGTAATTGATTGGCTGGGGTTTTGTTGTTGTTGTTACAACTATTGTTATTTGCTAATTTTATTCCTGTTTTTCATAATTATTTATTGCATTTTGATTAGACCTTTTTCAAAGAAAATTGCTTTGCATCCTTGATACCCATAGATCATTTTTCAAATACGTATTTCCCAGGATTGCACATTAGTACCTTAAACTGTAGCACTTTATTTTTTAATAATAAGAATAATTAATAGAGAATGTGCATATTTCAACAAATAGGCAGGGTTCTCTCTGTGAGCAGAGAAAGCCTATTTTGCCCCCTGCCCTGCACCCTCCAGCCCATGGATCTTGCTCTTCACACATTGCTTCTGTTCTCATTCTCTTTCTTTCTCTCTCAGGTGACATTATTTCCCGGCTGACGTCGGACACGACGATTGTGAGTGACCTGGTGTCGCAGAACATCAACATCTTCCTGCGCAATATGGTCAAGGCCACGGGGGTGATAGTTTTCATGTTCAGCCTCTCGTGGCAGCTCTCCCTGGTAACCTTCATGGGATTCCCCATAATCATGCTCATGTCAGATCTTTACGGGAAGTACTACAAGGTTAGTGTTACCTGTAGCTTTTAAGCCTGACCCCAGAGCTCATTCTCAGAGCTTGTCTGTCTGTTTGCCTGTGGGTGCTCTGTTTTGGGGACACAAACACATCGAAAGCTGCCCTTCTACCAAGTCAGACCATTGCTCCATCTACCTCAGTACACTGACCGGCAGTGGCTCTCCAGGATTTCAGACAGGGAACATTCCCAGCCCCACCTAGAGATGCTAGGGATTGAACCTGAGACCTTTGGCATGCAAAACAGATACTTTAACCACTGAGCTAATATCCTTTCCCACAGCAAATTTGGTGTGTCCTGAGCAATCTCCTGGCAAAGACTGTTCTGAGCAGTTTCTGAGAACTGTCCTATTTTCACACACCATCTCTTGAGTGCCTCTCTCTCATATATTTTTTGTTCCATTTTTAACCACAAAAACTAATCATCAAAAGAAAAGAAAACATTAAAAAATAAGAGGCATGAGCATTCTTCTGAATTCGAAAAGGCTAATAATGCGTGGATTTCTGATTTTGTTCTCCAATATTGCACATACAATTTTGGTCCTATATTCCAAGCCCATGCCCCTTGTTTTCTTGGCTGCTCTAATACCATCCTAAAAAGGAGCTGCAGAGAAGCAACAGAGATGTACAGGGCTGCTGTTCATAAAATTCTGAAGGAGGAAGGTTTTGCAGAGGTCCTGTGGGGATTTTTATTTTATTTCTTGGCCTTGGCAGCGCTGTTGCCCAGTTGCCTGCCTTGTCCTCCCTGCGGAATGGGATTGCAGCCTCTCTTGCCAAAGCAAGTGGGGAAGAGGCATAGGCAGTTGCAGGTTGTCTTACTTTCTCAGATGACTTGAAAAGAAATTAGAGCTGTCTCTAGAGAGGAAGTCCTAGGGCTGTGTCTTTCGGGGCAGGGGGACTCACTTACAAAGATTATACATACGTTCTCTCTGTAGTAATGCTGCCGCATTTTCATGGCAGGCTCTCTCCCCCAGCCATCTCCTTTGAAAAGGAGAGCATAACGGCCGAGTGTGTGTTGTAAGGTGAGGATAACAATATTGGCCAACCCTCCCTAGGGTCCTCCATCTCCAACTCTCTGAGCTTCTCCCAGGGTCTGACCATGTCCTCCATATACATGGGGCTCAGGACAGTAAGGATTCAAGAGACTGTATTATTATTATTATTATTATTATTATTATTATTATTATTATTTATTTCCTGCCCATCCAGCTGGGTTTCCCCAGCCACTCTGGGCAGCCTCCGGCACATATCCATGTGAAGTACACTGAACTTTAACAAAACAAACATCGCGTGAATCCTAAAGGTTGCTGTTTAACGATAGATTGTAAGCTCTCTGGAAAGCCACCCAGCTTTTGATGCTGCCATCATCACTACTATTATTTCCTGCAAAAGCACATCACCTATTTGTGGAAAACCTTTTGTATGCTTTCTTTTAAATCCGGGACCATCTGTTTCATGACAAGTTTCCACCCCTCCCCTCCTGCCTTGCCCGCAGGAGCTGGGATTGAAGGGATTGTGTCCTTTCTCTTTTTTGCCAATTTGTTTTTATTGATATTCCAATTTTTACCAAATCAGCCACAAATTAAAACAAATTTAATACAATTTCCCCAAAAATTGGTTTCTGGCCACTCCATTTTGATGCGTCCAAGGTTTCCTCTTGTTGCTGCTTTATTTTCCTAGTTGTTTCTGGTACAGGGGGATTGTTCTCTTGCGTGTGATTTGTTCATTCTACCTCTCCTCTCGCTGCCATAACTTGTAATACCAGCTGGGACATCTGCTCACCTGGCTAATCTTTTGTCCTTTGCGAGTGGCTGACCTTGCCTGCTTGCCTCAGTGTGAGTCTTTGCTGCCTGAGGTCATTGGCTGCTGGATGGAGTGCTTAAGTCTGCAAATGTGCATTTCCTGTTCTGCCTCGTCCTTCATGCTTCCCCAGCTTGGCTCCCACTGCAAAGGCAAGGGGGGGCTGTCCCATGGAGCGCCACACAATCTCAGTAAGGCTCTGCTTGAGTCACTGAATGCCTGGCTCTCAGCCAACAGAAGTTTCTTGGCTCTCATGCTGCAAGATTAATGCTACTCAGCACTGAGGGGAACAGGGCAGGAGGGGTTGCTACATCCTGGTCTGTGGGGTATGCATAGTTTATTGGCCTTTTGTTGGGGGGCGGTGTTAGGGATGGAGGAGAAATTTGCTTGTCTTTGTATCTTAATGAGAAACTACCTAATCTTCACTTCTCAAACCAATACTAGTACCAGAACACAGCTAGCCTTTGGAATTTGCAGTTTCCCCAATTTGGAGATGCTTTAGTCTAACCAAACAATGTGCACAGAGATGCCTATGCATGGGAAAAGGGTGCATAAAAGTAAAAAGAACCTAGAAAAAAGTCATTATCTTTGGGGAAATTGCTTGCAAAAATGTGTATATTAGTCAAAACTGCATACAAAAATGTGTTTGTTATGAGAAATTAGCACTAATCTGTCAATTTTAATGATATTTTTTTCCAATATCTGCTCCAAAAACAATTGCTGCAGAAATGTGGAGAACCCAATTTAAGCCTAGAAAAAATAGAATCAAAAATAGAATTCATCCATCCCTTCTCTCTGTATGAATACAGATATATCAACATGTATTCATTCTCTCTCTCTATATATAAGTTTTGTTCTATTTTTAACTACAAAACTAATCACAGAAAGTAAAACATTAAAAAAATCTGAGCACTTTATAGTGTCTTCATGCTCATGCATTTTATCATCTGAATTCAAAAAGGCTGGTGGTGTGTGGATTCCTGATTTTGTTCTCTAGTATTGCATGTGCAATACCAACCCAAAAAGGAGCTGCAGAGAAGCGACAGAGATGTACAGTGCTGCTGTTCATAAAATTCTGAAGGAGGAAGCCTTGCAGAAGTCCCATGGGGATTTTTATTTTATTTCTTGGCCTTGATGGATTTACCTGCTGAGCAGATGACAAGAGGGATGGGAAACCCGTGACCCTCCAGATGTTTCTGGACTATACAACCTCCCACCCCTAACCATTGGCTACGCTTGTTGATGGGTGTTTAAGTCCAACGAAGTCTGGAGTGTACAAGGTTGGGAAAGGTTGTCTCAAGATATGCTCTGCAGGCCCTGCTCTGGGTGCCTCAGTTTACACAGGCAGCAACGGGGATGAGCAGAGGGGAGAAGTTCTGCTTGGTGGTGGCTTATATAATACAGTTCCCTGATATAGTGGTAGCATTCAGAATCAGCAGGAGCACAAAGCCAAACTGTGATGTCTATATCTATGCTCACATATTTGTAAGGGGCTGCCAAACCAGGATATTAACCTGTATAGTTTGGTGTGTTCTTGTTGTTATGCCTGAATTCACTAGCCATGATTATGGTTGCTGCCAAACCTCAATATGGATTTACTGGTTTTCATTCTGAAATTGTATCAGTTGTTCACGGTTTATATGAATATGGTTGTAAGTGACCTTGGAGGTTTTTAGTAACCTGAGGAGGAGGAGGAGGAGGAGGAGGAGGAGGAGGAGGAGGAGGAGAAGTAGTTCAGTTGCCAGGACTTGTTGGGGTCTCCCAAATTCTGAAAGTCTGGGAAACCCTTAAGTAGGCTCATTCCATTTCTTGGTTATGGGACAGCCCTACCTCTCTGTGTCCACCGTTTAGAAACTCTCCAAAGAGGTCCAGAATGCTTTGGCAAAAGCCAACAACACCGCTGAGGAAACCATATCAGCCATGAAGACTGTCCGCAGCTTTGCCAACGAGGAAGTGGAGGCGAACGTCTATTCGGACAAACTGCAGCAAGTCTACAAACTCAACAAAAAAGAAGCCATGGCTTACACCTACTATGTGTGGTCCAGTGGGGTAGGTGGAAACTCCTTCCCCCCTGCTTCTTTGTAGGTTACTGTCTTCACCTTCATTGTCGTCAGGTTTACCTGTCCCTTTAACATGGGTGGGTTCTGTGCAAACATCTTAAAGACTGACAAATGTATCATGGCAGAAACTTTCATCCATGTCAGCAGATGCATGGTGATGATAATTGTTTCTGTTAAAAATGTGTGTGTGCGTGCGTGCGTGCATGCATGCATGCATGCATGTGAAGTTGTGTGAGACCCTGTCAGGGATATATATATATATATATATATATATATATATATACACACACACACACACACACACACACACATATATATTGTTTCATATAGAGAGAGTAGGGCTGGGCAAAGTTAGATTTTCAACAGTGTGATTTATCACCAGCCAGACATTGCAGATTGGCAATATACCATGATGTTGAAACAAGCTGCATTGGCCCCAGCCGGCTAGACACAGGTTGACGCTGCTGCAGCTCTCGCCACCAGAGCTCGAGCCCTTGTACGCTAGGGCCAATGCAGCTGGCCCAGGCCGCTGCTCAGCTGGCGGCAGGAGGGCTCCCCCCAGCCCAGTTGAGTCAGCCCCAACTCCTCAGCAGCATCAGGCTTCGTGCAGCTGGGGTGTAGAAGAAGCCTCCCCCACACCAGCTGATCCAATGCTGCTGAGGCGTCAGGGATGCTCATTTGGGTGGGGCAGTTTCACAGAGCCCCTACCTCACTGTCAGCTTGGGAAGCTAGCACTGGATTGGGGGCTCTGTTAAATACTTGGCTGAAGGGAATGGCAACCAGGCATCCTTTGGCTGAGCAGTTTAAAGATGTGGAGGGAGGAACAAGTCGTATCAGCACCTCGATGATACAGCTTGTTTCTCCCTCTGTGCTATATGAGGGCAGACCACAAAGTCAGTTTCATTCAGCAGTATATTTCAAGCGAAACTGCCATTCTTGCGGGTCCCTCTGCTAGCAACAACCCCTGGATGAAGTTGCACTGCTAGCAGAGGGACTCAGGCGTGTGGCGGTTTCATCAGCGATGTACCGTTGAGTGAAACCAACATTGTCCAGTCCTGGGCAAAATACATACCAGTCCTGGGCAAAATACAGTGGTACCTCGGGTTACATACGCTTCAGGTTACATACGCTTCAGGTTACAGACTCCGTTAACCCAGAAATAGTGCTTCAGGTTAAGAACTTTGCTTCAGGATGAGAACAGAAATCGTGTGGCAGCAGCAGGAGGCCCCATTAGCTAAAGTGGTGCTTCAGGTTAAGTACAGTTTCAAGTTAAGTATGGACCTCCAGAACGAATTAAGTACTTAACCTGAGGTACCACTGTATCGATATATCGCCCAGGCCTAATATAGAGAGTGTGTGATTTACACGCCACCCCAATCCCCTTTCAGCAGTGCCAGAGGCTTCAGGGGTTCCAGGCCCTCACCCAGGCCTGTGTTTCCTTTGGGAATAAGGCACAGCACAGTGTGTGGTATCTTCATGTTATTTGGTTTATTTACACACATATGCAACCTGAAGCTAGATGAAGGGATTGCAGAGCATCCACACATCATGTCCTGCTCCCCCTCTGCTTGCCAAACCTCCCCAGAAATCCTAACCACTTTGGTCTCTGCCCACCAATGCACAACTGAGAGAGGGGCCCCTCTCCTCCTTGTCTGGCAGTCTTTGCTCTCTATATATGGTTTCCTTGATGGGCTGTCACGGGCACTGGCGGACGAATGTGGGGGTGGGGGGCAGTCCACCCCAGGTGCCATACCAGGGGGTGACATCATAGCTACCCCCACCCCCTGGGACGCTCGCCACTTACTGCACGCCCTGGAACACACGCTGCTTACCGTGCACCCCCAACATGTACCGCGCCCCCTGAGAAATGTGCCACCTGCTGCATACCCCCCCAATGCGTGCCACGCCCCCTGGGATGTGTTCCAGCCACACCCCCGGATGTACGCCACTCCTGGTGCTGGAGCAGGTCTCTCCGCCACTGGTCACGGGTGTTTGTTTCTTAATGGCTTACCCTCAGCTAGACCTGCCAGACTGGTTCATTAACATAAACTGCATCCAGCCGTGTTTCACACAGTTTAATCAAACCTTGATTAATTCTAACTTTTACTAAACCCAAGAATTATTGGTGACTTACACCCACAAAACTCTGGCACCCCAACACATAACAATATATATTTGTTGCATGATTACGACAATTAAGTGTTTAAAAATATTTATATTGTTAGCAGACAAGCGTGTGTGTGCATAAATGCCCCCCTCCTAACGTAGGATAACATTTCACGCATCTGATAAGGTGGATTCTGGTCCATGAAATTTATTATTTTTATACTACCGTACTTCATTTGTGAATCTCTTCTCATGAGGCATCCCAAAGTGATTTACAATACAGTAAAATCATAGATAGAACAGCTGCATATATAAAAATATTTGTGTGCGTGTGTATGAAAATTAGAACAATACCATACATAAAGTCAATTCAAGTCCAGTGCAACTGGGAGTTAGGTATCAGTCTTGCAATATTTACAATGAAGACCAAACTCTGCTCTAGGGAGGAGGGAAATGCTGTTTTGTGATATCGCAAGCACCAGGCCACAGGTGCTGTGCACAGCTGGTTCCTGCTACTACATACTAGCCTGTCCCTGAGTTTGATCCTGGCCTGGATATTTATATACAGCACAGTGGATGTCTTCCTTCGATACTGTTGTACTCCCTGCATGTTTTGTTGCCAAAAGACCACTCATCCAGTCCTTATTCCTGCATTTAGCTGTTCATGAATCTTAATGCTTTACACGCTATCAGTTGTGTACCAAACATGTCACTAACTTCTCCTCTTCCTGGTATAGTGCATTTCTGCTCAGACCAATGCTATGCCCACTGCCCTCTATCCTCTCACTGCTTCAGTTTGTTCCTTGCCTTCATCTTGCCTACACCAACCCAAACATGATTGCCATTTAAGGTGAAACCTCAGTTTCTTGAACCCAGGAGATACTCTTGTCTCCTGTTTTTGAATCTGGATTCTGTGCTCGGTTTCAGCTAACACTCCTCATTGTTCAAGTCAGCATTTTGTACTACGGAGGCCACCTGGTGATCACTGACCAGATGACCAGTGGGAACCTGATATCCTTCATTATTTATGAATTTGTCCTTGGAGACTGCATGGAGGTAAGTTTCACCCATCTGAAAGCATCTATGTCCCAGTCTTAAGAGAGCTAAAGTAACTGATCTCTGTGGAGTTTCTTTCTTATCAGGGTCTTCAGCATTCTCCCACGAACTGTGTTTGTTTTCCAGTCTTATGTGGGGCTTCAGCCTAGCCTGAGCTTCGGGTATATAGTTATATCTTCATAAATGTACTAGCAGATTATCTATTCTACCACTGCTGTCAGAGGCAGTATGCCTCTGAATGCCAGTTGCTGGCAACTGAAAGTGGGGACAGTGCTGTTGAGCTCGGGTCCAGCTTTGGGGCTTGCCCTAGGCATCTGGCTGTCTACTGTGAGAAATAGGATGCTGAATTAGATGGGCCATATGTGCAGTCATGCATTTGATGAAGAAGGATCTAGGTGCAACCAAATTTATTTAATTTAAATTATAATTTAAAATTGATACTCTTGACCCACAACTCTCAGCATCCCTGACCATTGGCCATGGTGGCTGGGACTGATAAGAGCTGGAGTCCAGCAACTACTTAGCTAGCTTCAAACATACACAAAATAATTATTTTTTAAGGATTAAACATGATGGCTTAAGTAAGTAAGAAGAGCCCTGCTGAAGATCCTTAATAGTCCAGCTTCTCACAGTGGCTTCTACTGTGGAGGAGAGGGTGAGATGAGCCACAGTGCCTCTCCACTGGTGCGCTAAAATACTATCTCGTAAAACTTCCAAGTTAGATAAAAGGCGAAAGAAGGGAAGAAGGATCCAGCACGAAAGATCCAATGCTCAGGTGCCCTGAGCCACACACATCCTGGGCTGCCGTCACCCTCTAACAATGCCCATTACTGAAGGTGTGTCCAAAACTGAGTGAGGCAACTTGAGTAAATGTCAGCATTGACCATGCCTTCCTGGCTTAACCACTTGGGACAGCCTCTTGGGACAGCCTTCTTTTAATTCTGAATGAACCTTCTCACAGCATGACGACTTATTTGCAAAACATCTTTTCAAAAGCAGGAAATGTTCCTGATTTGTTCCCTCCTTGTTGTAATGTAAGAGGTTCTTAGAATTGTAATGTCCTCCACTTCTTTTATTTTTTTAGTCTATTGGTTCAGTCTACAGTGGGCTGATGCAAGGTGTTGGAGCTGCCGAGAAAGTATTTGAGTTCATAGACCGCAAGCCGAGCATGGTGCACGATGGCACTCTGGCCCCCAACCAGCTAGAAGGCAAAGTGGAGTTCAGGAATGTCACCTTTGCTTACCGCACTCGACCTGCAACCCAGGTCTTGCAGGTAAGCTTCTCACACCTGCCTTGTTGCTGAACATTTGGCTTTGGTGGCCATGGATAGCCAGTTTCTAATAGTTACTTTAAAGACTTTGGCAGTGGGAAGGGAAGATAAAATACATATATTATAAACAAAGAACAAAGTGGCACTGCCATGGTCAGGGATGATGGGAATTGTAGTCCAAAACATATGGCGAGCAGCAGGTTGGGGAAAGGCTGAAATAACCCCTATTGGTCATGCAGAGACATCCTTTTGCTTTACAGAATGTCTCCTTCACGCTTCATCCTGGGAAAGTGACTGCGCTGGTGGGGCCCTCAGGCAGCGGGAAGAGCTCCTGTGTCAGCATCATGGAAAACTTCTACCCACTTGAAGATGGGCAAGTCCTGCTGGATGGACAGCCTATTAACATGTACGAGCACAAGTACCTGCACTCAGTGGTACGACTCGCTGGTAACCGTATTCTAGCTCTTAAATGGCCTTGGGCAAGGCTGAGCCAATTCTGTTGAAGAGCAGACTTGAGCTTCCTGAAAATATTACTTTACTTTCAAGAAGAGAAAGGAGAGTTTCTAGTCCTTATGACTGTGAAAATAGGTTTGAAACTTCAGAAACTGAACAAGCTTTTGGAGGTAGTGCCCTGTGTACCTCTTCCCTACATTTTGCAAAACCGGAAGACATTATGGAAAATAATATAATTTATACAGGTTGCAGAACTGATTAAATTGAATGAACCTGCTCAGAATCTCTCCCTCTTACCTTTCAAACATGAAAGTACTGTGTAGCTATTAGCCATTGAGCATCCCACTCTGCAGTAGTGTTTGGTGAGGAAGTGCAGTGCAGGGGCTAATGACAGATATTTTCAAAAGGAGGCTGTAAGAGGCTGTATTACTCACACAGGACAATGAAGTCATGTAATTAATGCTTGGAATTCGCTCTGCTTAACAACGGATGCCTTCACAAGCAAGGATAGTCATTTAAGCTGACTCTTCTTCCTCCCTTCCGTCCCTCCTCCCTTTCTCTATGCAGATATCTCTGGTGAGCCAAGAACCTGTCCTTTTCGCTCGCTCTATTGCAGAAAATATCTCCTATGGCTTGGCCTCTGTCCCTTATGAGTCAGTCGTTCATGCTGCCCAAAAGGCCAACGCCCACACGTTTATCACGGAATTACAGGATGGCTACCACACAGGTATTGAAACTCTGCTTATCTGTGTCTTCAAGAAATCAGCAGCTGAGCCCAGATTCATACTTACTTGCAAGTGATAGTCATCTTGTGGGATGGAGGAGGAGATGGAGGCTTCTTTGCTTCTTGTGTGCAGAGCTCCTAGACGCCCTAAAACAAGTGTGTGCTCCTGTATTTTCCCCCTCTCAAACTGTGCCATACACACACATGCATATTTTGGTCTTATATTTAACCACTTGTTTAAAAATACTCACTTTTATTTAATCAAAAGCATGATTAAATAGCATATTAATATAAAGAAACAAGACAGTACAGAGGAAACAAGACATTCACATGAAAACTGAAATTACACACACAAAACAAATGAAAAAGGTTCAGGTTATATTTAAGCAGATTATATTTAAGCAAAGATATGCTGGAGAATCCTTGTGGTTACTGACAGAGGGAATCAGTACTAATACAAGGCCTTCCCACTACCCCAGTCATAAGAGTAGTGGGTAAGGGTTTGGTGTGGGGTTTTTTAATCCATCCCCTCACAGCACATTAATATGTCCTGGTAAGGGCAGAGGTGGGGAAGCTCCAGCCCAGTCTTGGCCCACCAGGGGTTCACGTTGACCTGTGAGGCCACTTTCCCTTACCCTCACCACTTGTGACATCATGTGATAGGTGGGAGGACGAGGTTAAATCCTGCACTGGCTTTGCACCCTTGGTTTCAGCAGGAAACAGGCACACAGCCACAACAGTAGTATTTAGCGCACACTCATCAACTGATTAGTGGGGGTTAAACCCCACTCAGATTGGCAGGATTCCATGCAGACCCTTTCCTGAACGACTTGCCCTCACCATGTTGTCAGATGCAAGGTGTTTTGAAATCCCAAAGTTGGAACTTTGCAACAAAGAGTTTTCCCCTTAATTTAACAGGGGATGTGCAATGGAATCCCCTGTTAAATTAGGGGGGGGACGACGACTTTATTTTAGCAATGTTTTGCAAGGTGCTTTGAAGTTCCAACTTTGGGACTTCAAACCACTTGCACCCGATGCCACTGAGAGGGCAGCTCTACCCAGCTGTCAAATTTGACCCACAAGGCTGATCCTGATAAGCATGTGGTCCATGAAGCAAAAAAGGTTCCCCGCTGCTGCCTTACAGCAAGCCTATGAGGTCTGTCAGTTTTATTTTCACGTTGCAGATGGTGGAGGGTGGGCTGAGAGTGAGAAATGTGGCTTGCATAAGACCTCCCTGCTGACTTCTCAGCACCTTTTAACCTAGGGCTTCCTTGTCTGTCTTAGCCCACCCTTCTCCTTTAGATTTAACGCTGATTCCTCCCTTTCCTTTGAACCAACAGAAGCTGGTGAAAAGGGAACCCAGCTTTCTGGAGGTCAGAAGCAGAGAGTGGCTATTGCGAGAGCCTTAATCAGAAACCCGCCAATCCTGATACTGGACGAAGCCACAAGTGCCCTGGATGCAGAGAGTGAACATGCGGTGAGCATGATTGTTTGGAGGGAGTGTTCTGGTTCAGGCATAGCATTAGGGTGCCAATTACACAGTTTTAAGGGCTTGCCATACTGTGCTACCACGATGGACCCATGTTGCCCACTGTTGACTGGCAGCAGCTGTCCAGGAATTCAGGCTGAGGTCTTTCTCAGCCCTGCCTGTTAATGCCAAGGACTGACCCTCAGGCCTTCTTTGCAACATCTGGTGGTTTGCCATTGAGCTATAGCCCCCTCCTTAGAGGGAGGGAGGAATCCGGCTGCAAACATTGAGCCAGGGCAAATTCAAAGCAAAAAATACAGAGATATGGGAACCCGAGTATTGATGTGGACTTCAGAGGCTTCAGTTTAAACTGTTGTTTTTTTTTACATCAGCTTCCCTGCCTTGTCAACTGCAGGCTGCTGTTACTTGCCCCTGGCTGGCTATTTTCAAACCTGGTTTTTGTGTGTGTTGAGAGGGAGGAATTTGGTGTTATTTTTGTTATTTGTTTTAATTTACCTGTCACCCAGGGGATGTGGGTGGGGCTGTGGGTTAAACCACAGAGCCTAGGGCCTGCCGATCAGAAGGTTGGCGGTTCGAATCCCCGTGATGGGATGAGCTCCCGCTGCTCAGTCCCTGTTCCTGCCCACCTAGCAGTTCGAAAGCACATCAAAGTGCAAGTAGATAAATAGGTACCGCTCCGGCGGGAAGGTAAACGGCGTTTCCGTGCGCTGCTCTGGTTCGCCAGAAGCGGCTTAGTCATGCTGGCCACATGACCTGGAAGCTATACACCGGCTCCCTCGGCCAATAAACCGAGATGAGCACCGCAACCCCAGAGTCGGTCACGACTGGATCTAATGGTCAGGGGTCCCTTTACCTGTCATAAATCTCTGGGGCAAGTCTGTCTGGACATGTGCGCAAGGAAATCAACACGACGTTTGTGAGGCATTTCTTTAACAACCTCTTTCTCTTGGCAGATCCAGCAAGCCATTTATGGAGATGTCCAGGGCCACACAGTGCTTGTCATAGCCCACAGACTGAGCACTGTGGAGAAGGCACACAATATCATTGTTCTCGACAAGGGCTGTGTGGTACAGCAAGGGACACACAAGCAGCTCATGGAAGAAGGTGGCCTTTATTACAAGCTAGTGCAAAGACAGATTCTCGGCCATGAGTCCGGCACGGGGGACAGCTGTCAGGATGGCAGCTTGCCTGGAATCCGGAGAGAGTCTTCAAAAACAGGACTGGCTGAAGAGTTCAGAGTTTGATGTCATGTGTGCCGGACTTGAAAATTTTGAACTGCACCGATGGGCTGTCAGCTGAGCTCAGAGGTGAAAGCACTATGGAATCCAATTGGCATCCCACTGGAAGAGTCAACCTCTACTCTTTAGCACAGCTTCACCAATGTTTTCTGACGGTTTACAGTGTTATGCACTAAATGTCCGGTGCACATGACTCCCAGCAGGCAGTATCCTGCTGATCTGAGAGGAGAACCAGTGGGCCAACAATTCCCACCACAGCCCCTGTGTTTTCTTTTCCCACTGATACGCATGCAAAACTTGCTGTTATTTATAAACGGTTGTTTCTTTTAGGTGCATGCAATTGTATGGGAAGAAGGGTGATCAGTTGAGGATCTCTGAGGGTGATTGTGTGGACTGGGAAAGGAAATGTTGCCTTGGGACTAAGCCAGCAGTTGCTCTTTGGGATCACTCCAGTGCCTCTAGATACCCTTGCTAATGCCATGCCTCAAGTATGGCACCCTCACTAAAACAGACATTCTCTAGGGCACTTGGCTCAGGTTTTGACCATCTTAGACCCAAAAATTGCAAAAATGACTAGTGGTTCTAGATACCTCTGAGCTGAAGTGTGCAACTTAATATGGTGCCATGTTCACATAGTGAATAATATGCATGATGGCTTTTTAGAAGTAAGGAAGCATTCAGAATCATTCCTTTGAAAAGCCATGCTTCCAGTCCCATAAGTGGCACTGCAGCAGATGGGGATAAATGGTGGATTGTGTCCCTGGCCTACAGACAATTACATATATGATAATAAACCCTGAGAGGGATTCTTCTTCCCTTGGTTAGCTTTGGATATTTGGAGGTGCACACTTTTAAAACAGAAACAACTTAAATGGTTTAAATATATGTTGGCACTTATCAGTTGTTGCATACTGTCAGTCTGTGTACCAACATTTGCAGCGAATAAGACAATCCTGTTTTCAAAACTTTGTTTTTGTGAGGGCAGTCAAGGCTTTTTCATTTGGTTTCAATGCATAAAGTCAGGCAGGAAACACCCCCCCCCAAAAAAAAATTCACTGGGAAACTTGCCTACGTGAGTAAGAGCAGTGTACCAATTCTTCTCTATTTGTTTCAATGAGGTTTGCAGAAGAGACCATCCCAATGGCTTGTCACCAGTTTTGTTTGGGGAATTCCAACAAGATCTTGTTCAAGGTGTGGGTTCTGCCAGCAATCCCAAATAACTGTTGGGGGCTGGGAATCATTTTTTACATTCTTTAATTGTCAGGCATTGGTTGCCTGAATTATTCCGTTCATTTTGTTGTTTGGTGTTGTGATTTGTTGTTGTTGTAGCAAAGCGGGGGGGGGGGGGCAAAGAGGAAATATGTTATACCTCCACTTTGCATTGCCTAATTTCACCCAGTCATTTTACAGTTTCATAAATGATTTGGAAGAGCTCACAGGCATCCAAAACTGTGCTTAAAGAGTCAGTGGCGGGGTGGGAAATTACCAAAATAACTAGACTATGAATTGAGGATTGAGCAATTTTAAAAATCTTTCTCTTTCAAGTCTCTCCAGTTGCACTCAGTTGCAAAATAAGCTCAAGCACTTTAGCTCATTTTAATTCCTTTCTGATATTTTGATGCTGCTGTGTTTTTGGCAGATTTTTTTTGCTGTTGGCAAATTATATATAGTGATGTTTTACAAACACTTTACAAAATAAATAAAGACTACCTCTGACACTCAGCTTATTGAGAATCTTGAATGGTTATTGCTGTTTGTTGTGTTTTATTGGCATGGCTACCTCCACATGGGCAAGAGATTCGGCATTTGCCAAGCACACAAGACCAGCTATTCTCATTTTGCATGGAGCACTCACAAAGCTCGGTGAAACTGTGGGATAGAATTCCTGCACATTCCGCCTCCTCGGGAAAAGGGAATCCCACGGAGGGCCAGGTGCTTGAGAGAACCCCTCTTCTCAATTTATTAGAGCCAGTGTTCAGTGGCACACTTAGGTTATGCTAGTCTTTGGAATTAATCGTCTTATGGCAGCCCTCTTTTTTCAATAGCAATGTGTATTTTACTTCAGAATGTGGTAAGCCTACTATGCTGCACCTGAGAGCCTTCCTCACTTTGCTTGGTGAGGTCCTGGACCTCTGCCTCCAAAGTCCTGCCATCTACCAGTGGTGACACTTCTCATTCATGCTTTTCCAATGACTCACATAACAAAAGGGGACATTGTTCTTGATGGTGAACAGTTCACCATGTGTTTGGCTGCTTGGTGTGCATTTGCTAGTCAGAAGCCAGTGTCACTGTTTTGAAACAACTGAAAACGTGAGGTCTACTGCTGATAATCACATAATTATTGACAGGCTGTAAATGCTGCCCAACGTAATGCTGTTGGTTCACCCTTTACTAATGAGGTTGAAGCCTTCTGTATTTCATAGCAAACTAGGGGTGGGGAACCTTTTTCAATACAATCAATCAGTCTCAAACCTTTATTGGCATATAGACCAAATTCTGAAAGGTTCGGTACAATAAAATCACTCGGCAAAATCTGCATCTAACAATTAAAATACAGTTTTTCTGTAATAGAAAGTCTGGCACATGGGGACCAAAATATAGCTGGAGGAATCAAGACTAATTAGCCCTAATGGACTACCCTCCACTGCACTCTACCTTTCATTCAGCGCAAGCAAGAGGTATGGTATAATCAGAGTTCAAGGACACACTCAAGCCAGGCTCTGTATGTGCATTTAGGCAGTCTCTCCCATATTGTGGTGAATTTGTATCCTGCCTCACTTGCCAAAAGAAAGATATAAGCCAGGAGGAAGTGGTTCACAATGAGGTGCTCAAGCACATCTGACACAGCCAAGAATATTGAGCAGGGAGTCTTCCAGGAATCTCCACCTGCTCCTTCCTGACCAGATACACCAATGGAATCCAGCTCAGGAGCATCTGGTTCTTCCTGTCTCCAGCTGAAGCTGGCTGTGCAGAGTGCTGGTTGGCTGGACCTTATAACAATCATGAATCCAGCATGCCCAGAGCAGCAAAAATATCCATCCTAGATTTAAAATCATGTCATTAAAAAGAAGAAGCATAGGCAGGAAAACAGCTTGCTCTGCAGTTGAAAACCCCTTGATGGCTCTTCTAGGGAGGTATGCATGTAGTTCCATTTCCAGTAGTGAACTTGGAAAGTTGCTCCCCTGAACTCAGGGCTGGGGTGGAGATATTGGGGGAAAGCAGGGTCTAACATCCCCCTTGATCCTTCCAATGCAGTCATGGGGGGGGGGGCTGCCAAAAACCCACAGAGACCTTTTAATGCCTGCTTTGGTCTTTGATGGAAGACTTTGCCAAGAAATGAGGTGCAGGGTGCTAGGTTATGTCATGACTCCATTCTGGAGAAAGCATCGGTCAACAACCAAGTTTGCTGTGAATCTCCTTTGATTTTGGACAATAGGGCTAAAGTGACAAGGTCCCTCAGTCGACTTGACCACAACAAAAGCTGCTGGGGACTATTGGACTGTTAATTGCAGGTTTATTGCTGCTAAGGCGGGACAGTGAAAGAGGGGGAGAGTACATGGTTACTACATATCATTAATTAGATGTTAATTTGTTACCAACTTTGAAAAGAAATAAAAATTCATGGGGAGGTATGCAAGTAGCTGCGAAAGTGACTATACACCCAGACACTCTACTTCTGACCTGAATATTATTTTTATCACACTTGTATATAAGCTTTATGCTCCTGTCACTTTGTGACAAATTTCAGGCTGTGTTCTGAAAAGATGCTTCAGCAAACATCTTAACTGCCAGTTGGCAAGGATCCTTATCAGAGGTGATGTAGGCCACAGGCACCCTAACGAGGGACAAGAATAATATGATCCCCAGGGCTAGTCCCTAATGCCTCTTATTGGTTTGGTTTTTATATAGATTTTTATTGGTACCAGATGGGCAAAGCTCTACCTATTCCTAATGGGATTAATTTAAAATGTGTTTTCTGTACCCTGTTCAGAAGAGTAGAGTGTCTTATTCTGGGGTGTCCTAAGCAAATAGACTGTGGGTTCTAATCAGCCAAGTTTTACTCAGTATAGACCACCCTCCACTGCATCACATCAGACACTGAATCAGCTGCCACTTTTGTCCCTCTATTCATGCTTAAAACCTGCTGTCCACTGTTTATTTTTAAACAACATGTGAGCACCTTGTCATTCATAGTTCCAGTTTGCCTTCTGTAAGAAAATAAAACTTACAGAACAGCTGAGGCTTGTAGGGCAGTGTCTTGATGACATCATAGACACTTGTCATTCTGCGATATCCACACTTGCATAATGTATTAATTTTTTTTCAGAGTTTGACTTTATTGTAGGAGAGAGTGAGCTGATTCTGTCCTGAAATTGAGTGATAGTGCTCCAGAGTTGTATTAACACTCTACAAAATGTTTCATCTGTCTTCACATAAAGCTTTATTTGTGCACCTTTTTCCATAGACATGCCTCATTTAGGTTATGCACATCTTGAGTTATGAGGGATGTTCTGTTTTTGTAGCACCACGAAGAAAAAAAGCATGTTTGTACAGTAGCATTCTTTTGCAAAGCAGAAAGCAAATGTGCTCTAGGGCAACTTGAGCAGGCTGTGTGGATTTAGCAACCCGCCTCAGGAGAGGGTTAAAAAGTTCCAAAGATTAGACTTGCAAATTAAATTCCCTCTGAAATCTCCAGTACAAACTGACTGTTGTGAAAGTGACTCATAGATTGCAGATATACTCAACAAGTATGCTGAAGTCAACCTTGAAAGGATACCAGGTCAAGGGTGTGGGTGAGCATGCAGAGAGCACATTTACAAATAAATCAGGTCACATCACAGTTAAATACAAGTTGGCTGGATGCCAATTCTTCCTAATGAACAAATGGCCTGTAATTATAATGGGTGGGGTATGCAAGGATGCTGTGTTTGCATATGCATATACACGCAATGCACTTATTATAAGTGCAGATACATATCAGCTTACGGATTCAACAGATAATGCCATAGGAATCCAAACTGCAAAAGGGAGAAAGATACAACTCAATTTGATTAAACAACAAATCAGTCACAAGTTCCAGCTACATTTACCACCTTCAGTAAAGGTGGGTGGTCAGTCCCTCTGATCTCAGGTGGAAGAGAGACCTTCAGTGGAAGGCTCTACTGATGAAACAGAAAGGCTGTCCTGAAGTTGACCAATCAGGCAATCTTTGCTGTAGGCCTTAGCACCACCTTCTCTTAATGAACACAAACAGAACTAACTGTAATAGTTCTTGCTTAGAAGTGTCCTTCTGCTAGCTGAGCCTCTTGGCCATTTTCAGCAAACCCAGCAATCACTGTACATGTGGTCCTGTAGTACTGAAGCCACATTGACCTAGTTTGCATGCCACAGTATGTCACAGTAAATAGTTTACCATGAATGCACCCATTAGGGTTCTTCCACTTCTCCTCACGGTTGCAGGAAAAAACCATAATGCCTGGCTTTAAATTACTTCCAAACCAGAGGTCATGGTTTGTTTCATTTCCAACAAACCGCAATCTGTTCTTGGCTTACTGATTGTGGTTTACTGGAATGAAACAAACTATGATCCCTGGTTTTGGATGTAATGTGAAATCGGGGGATGTGATTTTGTTTCCTCAACAAAAGCAGGGAGAATGAAAGAGGTGAGATGGCTGTAAATAATTCACTTTGATTTACTGTGATGTGCAAGTGGGGCTGCTCTGCACTTTAAGAGCTTTTGCTAAGCATTATGCGCAGTCAGACCCCATTTTCATGTTGTGTACATGCAGAGAGACTGGTGCCCAGACTAGGCATACAAAGCAAGGGTTTGGAGAGGACTACTAAAGCAACGGAGGTGTGGGGAGCTAAACATTTATTCTCCCCATGCTCCTTTTCCACACAAACCAATTTAAACTATTTTTCTCTCAATAGGACTCAATAACCAGGGGGGGGGGGGGAAACCACACCATTAAAAAAAATCAGCTACAAGAAAGTGGTATCAGAGGAAGACTTGGTAAAAGAAGGGTTCCATTTTGGAGAAGGGCTGTAGCTCAGTGGGAGAGCATCTGACCTGCATGCAGAAGGTCTCTGGTTTAATCCCAGCAATCTCCAGGTACAGCTAGGATATACTCCCTGTTTGAAACCCTGGAAAGCTGCTGCCAGACAGTGTGGGAAATACTGAGCTAGATGGACCGATGGGTCTCATTCTGTATAAGGCAACTTCCTATGTTCCTTCCTTGTAGTTCTGTTGTGCTTTAAAGTTTATCCTCTCAGCTGTGCCCCAAATTGTAACCAGTTTTTTGTGTCCCATAAACCTTAATGGGGGAGAACTACTTGGAATCAAATCATATTTGCATGGATGCATCCTGGATTCTGTTTCTTGGTTACACTGAAGTGTTATATAACATTTGGAAGTAGTTTCTATATTGGTATTAAGAACTTAGCATTTTTTTTTGTCTGCTTCTATGCATAGATTTTTTTTTATTGAATAGTAACTCTCTTGTTTACCTTGTGATGGTTTTTCCTGAGTCTCTAAATGCACCCCCCTCCATGTTTTTTATGTGAGCCAAGCATATTTAGTTATACAACTTAGTTATACAACCAGGAAACCCTGGCTAAAATTGATCAGCTGCTCAATTGTTGATATGTCTACAAGTGAATGCTCTCATAATTCTGTCCACACACAAATGATTCCCAGACAAACAAGAAACCACACCTTGCTTAAATAACGCACAACATTTTCCACTCAAAGCCTTGTCCTGTAAGTTGTTCTGCAAACTGCTAAGATGAGATGAGAAATATATATGATACAGTTAGGTTTCCTAAAATAATAAATTTGAAGACAAATATGCTCTTAGAAAGTCCATGTGTTTGCTGCAGCATGTACAATTTTACAAGCACTATTCCCTCCTGTGTGAAGAGGGAATACCTCTTCCAAGATGGCATCTGCCACCTGCAGATTTCATTAGTAGCCTCCCCCTTACTGATGCTGAATTTAAATTAACAAAATTAATGTGATGCCCTTTTAGTTCGTTAAAAAGATTTTAAAACCAATTCATATGATAGATAGAAGTTTGCAGCCCTAAATTAGAATATAGTTGATCCAATAGTCACTGGCCCCAATTCAACTAAAGCTAGCTGTGACTACATCCTGTTGAATTTACCATGAAATTTACCATCCTGCTTTGCTCCTTTCTGCTGATGAGCAGGAGCAAAAATCTGCAACCTTTGGCTTAGTGTAGCATCCAAAGCAGGGACTGTGATTTATTTTGTTCAAACAAGCCACAATTGGCAGGCTGAGAACAAACCTTGGCTTTGGATCGTCAAAGAACAAATCTTGCCCTAAGACTTGAATACATTGCATTGAATTATGTACAGAGGTCAAGGTGCAAGGCTGGCTTTACCACTAGGCAGGCAGGATGAGCAAGCGGCTGGGCAAGGGGCGGGAAGGAGTGTTGGGGTATTGGAGAAAAGGTCCCTGTGTTCTCCACAGCTTGCCCTGAAGTCCCTAAACTAGCCTGCTGCCTGCTCAGGTGCGCTGGAGGATGCTGTTCCACCTCCAGTGCTGAAGTAAAATTAGATTGTGTACACACTATACATTTAAAGCACATTTGAAGCACATTCCGCCCCTCAAAGAACTCTACCACAATAAAAGAAAGTCCACTAGTACATTTTATTATAAAGAGAGGTACTTAAATTATTCCCATTGAGTTCCTTTGGTGTGATTAAAAGTAATTTTAATTTGGCTGCATTTCCATTCCTTTTTCAACTAGAACTGGCACATGCAAGGGTGCTAAGTGATGCTCATGCTGTCATAGCAACAATGCGCTTTAAAAAACCCATAATAAAGTCTGTGTGGTAGCAGCAGCAGCTGCGAAGATGTAATGCCAGTCACTCATCAGCCCACACAAAGAAGGCGGGGGAGAGAGAAAAGTTTTTGATGGAGTTTGCCACAGGAAGTTCAGTTTATGTCATTGAACAGGTGGTTTCCCAGTTATGTAACTAAAATTAATGGCATATATCCAGATTGTACCCCACCCCGCATTGATCATACGTAACAAAAGGTAAAAGAAGGGAGCAAATTCTGATTGGTTGCAAATAGCTCTTATAAAAATGGGAGACACAACAGGTCCTCTTTTTAGAGCTAGTCCCTTCTGAATCGTGTCTTCTAAAATTATACTTTCTACAATAATCTCATGATCTCAAACTAAAGAAAATGTGTTTCCTCCCATTTCATCCTGCTTGTACATTCAGGTGTCCCTGATCTATGTGCCTCTTTCTGTTGGTGTGCGGGCAGGTAGGGCCTTTTCTGTGGCTGCACCAAGGTTGTAGAAAATTTGCCTTCCAGATAACATCATCTATCTTTTCATATCAGTATCTCTGACAATTTTAAATGGCATGCTGTTATTAGCATTGATTTCACTTTTATCAAAAACAAACCAAAGCAACTTACAGGCAAAAAAGGTGGTGGTGGCGGTGGCAGCAGAGAATGCAAGATTAAAAAGAAAAGCAAACCCCTAAAATGCTGATGCCGCAATGCCCAGTTTAAAACAGCAACGAAAGATCAGCACAAGGTGGGAATTTAAGCAGCTGATCAGCAAGAAGTTGAGAGGAATAGCTGAAACAGCTGATCAGAAAGGTGTTGAAAAGCCACTGAAAGAGAAATCTTAAAGTTGTATGTAAAACAGAAATATGACACAGCTAATGAGAAAAACAAGTTTTATTTCTGATGGCATTCTGTATTTTTACACTTTTCCTGCAGGTTTGATTTGTTTATTGTTGAGAGTACTGTATTTATATATTTTTTACCAACTTTTCCTCAGCCACAAATGCAGATTGACTTCATTTTGTACAATATACAGTATACACACAGTCATATTCCCTACATATGATAAACTAACAAGAACGATTCTTTCAGGAAACTTTCGTTTTTTAAATTTCAATAACGTTGCGTTTTTAATTTGTTTATTTTTCAATCTGTTTCTCACTTTCGTTAGTCACCTGAAGCATCTTCAGATGGAAAAAACATAGCTGTCAACTTTTCCCTTTTCTTGTGAGGAATCCTATTCGGAATAAGAGAATTTCCCTTAAAAAAAGGGAAATATTGACAGCTAAGAAAAGAGGTAATACAGAGCGAGAGAGGGGGGGAGGGAATATGCATAAACATAACATAATAATAAAAAATAGAAACACTCATAAATTTAAATACTGAATTGCAAACAAAGTTAACAGAGAAGCGGCGCTGAAAGCTCTCTTCAGAGCGAGCGCGCGCGCTTTTCCCGCCTCTTTCCCCTTTCCCCTCCCCCCGTCACGTGCCGGGGGAAGGAAGGGAGAAGGGAGTGACAGGTGACGTCACACTCCTCCCCCTCCCTCTGGCGTCGAGAGAAACCCGGAGGGAGGAGAGGAGACGAGGGAAGAGCGGCCGCAGCACTTCCGGTGGAGCGCCAGGCGGCGGCGGGAGGGGCGGGAACAGCCTCCGCCGCAGGAGTCGGGCGAGCGAGCGGAGATTTGGCTGAGGGAGGCGAGCGGAGAGGCGCGGCGTCCGGGCGAGAGCTGCCCTCCTTCTCTCCCGCCATGGCGGTGGACGTGAGGCGGCTGGAGGGCCTGAGCCTTCACCAGCTGAACGAGCTGCTGGACGACGAGGAGCAGCTCCAGAGCATGGCCAGAGAGATGGAGGAGGTAGGCGGGGGAGCGGGGGGCGCCCGCCCGCCTTGTCACGTTGCCTTGGAAACCGGCGGGTTGGGGGTGTCTGCCTCCCTCCCCCTCGCCAGCAGATTAATTTAATTTAATTTAATTTAAAATTTACTCCCCCCCCCCCTTCAGCACCGGCGTTAAAATCTTATGTGTTTACTTTAAGGGTGCGGTTGGTTTTCATTTCTGCTGGATCCCTGTAACTTCAGGCTTTAAGGTTTTACTCTGAATAAGTTTTTTTTGTTTTTTTTGTTTGTCTTAATAATATAAAACACACACACATAACTTAGTGCAAAGTTGTCCAGAAAACTTTGTGAAAACGGGGCGGCGTGTACATTCTGTAAGCAAATAAAATAAGTTTGCAGTATTGACGCGGAATGCTTAGTATATTAGCCACGAGTATCTTGGCACTTAATATTTAGTGGTGGCAGTTGCTGCTGTTTACCATCCTTGGGATGTAAAGGTGCTCCGGTAGTTGCTTCCTTGCTCAGAAGCCACAGAGGAAGTTCATTAAACAAAACCATACCAAACAATCCTTGATGGTCTTCTGGGCTTTAGGCGTTTTTAGTTTGCTTTTGTTAACAGGAGGGGGAAGAAGGTATGTTTAATGTCGATAAAGCACAAACCTGTTTACAAAGCGAACAACGGAGCCCAAATGCTGTTTAATACGCTTGCAGTTTGATCATGTATGTGGTTACTTGGAAGTAGGGCTGTGGGATTGACTCCCAAGGAAGAATCCACAGGGTTGCCTCTATGCTAGGCTAAGGTCACTCCAACAACATAATCCAACAGTAAATATATTGAGTTGCTCAGTGTTCTGTTCGTATTGACTCTGGTTGAGTCACATCAAGTTAAGTGGGGCTTACTTCCCTGTGTGTAGTGTTCATACTAGTTTAGACCAATGAAAAATTGATGGCGAAAGAAGGAAGATTATGCATGTATGGCATCTGTAGTCCCCTGCTCTTCATGTTGGTGGTGAAGGGACCTTAGTCTTAATTGCCCCCATTTCATAGATTCATAGCATTGTATGAAATCCCTTGCAATGTAGGACTCTTTTGCTCAACGTGGGGCTTGAACCCACGGCTCTGAGATTGAGTCTTATGTTCTACAACTGAACTTTGTTGTCTGGGAAATCAGTGGTTAGGTGTTCTTTTTCCTGTCCAGCCCCATTGTGTTGTATGGTTTTAGGGATTGAGGTTAGGGGTAGATTGGGTAGAGACATAGATTAGGGCACCCTTGTCCATTTTAGATCTGCCTTTTTTTCTCCCAAACTATTTGCTGTCTTGCCATTGGGATGTGGGGGTGGTCATGAAACTTAGCTAGCCTTCCTCATTGTCTTTCTCCAACCTTTAATGCTGAATTAATACTCCTCCTTTCATTTTATTGAAATGTTTGGGACTGTGTTAAGATCTGGGCAATTTTTCTTTTAGGGGTCTCTTCAACTGTGTGTTGACCTTTTCTCCCACCCCATTGAGAGATAGAGTACTGCAAACTGTAAGGGACAGGTGCGTCCCTGTTTAGTGAATTCCATTTTCAGAATGACCCTTCCGCTTTAAGTATGACTAATCTCCTCACACGAGTTGGATCAGGCCTTGCAGCTGTCTTTCTAGCGCAAGATTAGAATCTGTTTGGTGGGTGAGAGGTGTCTGTCTATGAGTGATTAGGGAGCAGAGAAGAGAGTGGTTCAGAATTATGTGGTGTTGTGGAGGGAGGTGAGAGAGAAGCTGAGACTTTGCAGCTGCCTAGGCAACTGCCTTCTGATACACGGAAATAAAATAGGAATTAAAACATACATGGAAGCCTGCCCTCCTCCACTGCCTGACTCTGCCTTTAAACTCCTCATTTAGCTAATGAATTGACAAAGAAGTGTTCCCTCCTTCCTTCCCCTTTGTGGGTCTGACATACCCTAATAGAAAACTTTATAATGAGAGCTACCCCATCTGTGTTTTCTTGTCCTGTAGAACCTGATTGGTTATGAAAAAATGAAAGCACCCATTATGGCCTTCTGGAGCTGTAATGTATTTGAGATAAAGGGCACTATCTTAAAAGGAAGGACATACGGTAATTTTACCCCCATGGGGGTAGCTTGAATTCATTGTTAATTTCAGTTCGCTTCAGTGACAGATAATAGTTCTCTCTTCTCTGCCCCCTCTTCTCCAGGAAGCTGAGAGAAAGGTAGGGAGAAGGTAAGATTCACAAGCCCCCTCCTTTTGACTCTTTCACTTCTGGCTAAATCATACCACTCCACTCCAGTAATAATTGTAACTAAGGGGAATATCAGGAGCCCTCTTTGCTTCTCTATGAATTGAGTGCTGGACCCTCCCCATTTTGTCTAAGAACAAAAGCAGTTCTTCATTGCTTTTTGAGTTGACTACATAACCAGCGTCCTGGACTTCCAAACACAAGGAAATGCATTGAAACATTTTCAGTTTAAGTTAATCTAGCTATTTGTTCTTTGTAAAAGCAAACTCCCTTGGAGATTAGAAAAACAGTTTATCTCTTTTCTCTTCTATTTAATTTAGCAAATATAAGCTTTGCTAATTAACCAGATCCACACCTTTCAGACACAAGTCTTCTCACTTTCTTTCCATTTGTTTTGCAGTTTTGAGGCTCATAAATGTAGTGTCAACTTTTTCCTCCCTCCCACCCACTCCTCACTTAATTTGGTTTCTGGGATCTGGGTAATGTAGTCATTTGTCAAATAAAGGGCTTTTGAATACTCAGAAGTCTTTGCTGCTTCTCTCTGTGCTCTTTTGTTGTCTGGAATTTATAAATGGAGGGAGGATCTCTAGTTTCCAGTCACTCCTTGGTAACCGCTAGTACAGAACCCAAAAGCCAGCCTATGGGGGGGGGGGAGTGGGGAGGCCACAGGTCTGAAAAGTCATTGTGCTAAGCTATAGAAATGCTCACTGTAACTAAGATTGTATCCAGCTTTTTGATAATACTCCTCTTGTTTTCAAGGCTATAAGGGAACTTGCAGTTGAATGAAACTAAGATCTATTCGTAGTTCTCAGTTAAGGCAAACATGAAAAAAGCAAAGTGCCCAAGTGTTGAGAGGGTCTGCATAAGTTATGTATAAATTTATTTATCTGCTACCTCTTTAGGAATAGCCAATACATTTCATGAAGTCAGTAAAATATAAATTAAAACAGCCGACATTCATTTCAGGAATGAAGAACCCCCTATACATTTTGAAGTTTAGATCTCTGCAGAGACTGAACTGGGTGAAGCAAGCCTAGTTTTCAGAGGGCTGTGCCTTTGTACTGTAGTTTGATTACTCTACAATATTTTTGCGTCACTGTTTTTGCATTGGTGGTGGAAGAAAATGATGCTTACAAAGTGTGGCAGAGGTGTAAGGTCCACCTGCAAATCAAGGCATCATTTCCTGCTCTGCAGATGCAGAGGCTCCTGGGGTTAATATTTATCAAAATGAGAACCATACAGCCCCAGCATAAATGAAGGGTTGTGAAGAAAGTTGACTGTCAAATCAGACCCTGATATGAATCTTGCATGAACTCTTCATAGCCTATTACTTTTATTTTATACAAGTCTGAAATCAAAGTGTCTTAATTGCAAACTTGCTCTTCCTTTTGCATGTTCTGTCTATTCCTCATAGAATAGATGTAAATTATCCTTCCGCTAGCAGTTGCCTGCCAACCTAGCAGTTCGAAAGCACCTCCGGGTGCAAGTAGATAAATAGGGACCGCTTACCAGCGGGAAGGTAAACGGCGTTTCCGTGTGCGGCTCTGGCTCGCCAGAGCAGCGATGTCACGCTGGCCACGTGACCCGGAAGTGTCTCCGGACAGCGCTGGCCCCTGGCCTCTTGAGTGAGATGGGCGCACAACCCCAGAGTCTGTCAAGACTGGCCCGTACGGGCAGGGGTACCTTTACCTTTATCCTTCCGCTGCATGAGCTGTCCTGTTTAGTGAATCTGCTTGGGCTGATCCTCTCTGTGTGTATACATACATGTAACTTGATGTTTCTATGTGTTCTGGTCAAAAGAACCTTCCAGAATACTATCTGTGTAGGTCCCGCACAAGTGTGATTTCTCTAACCATGCTTAAGCGATCAGGCATGTTCTGCGAGTTCCCACCTCCCTTCCCTGCTGATTTATCCACTATCCTTTTCTGCTTTCCACCGTGTGAAGACACACATCTGCCTCAATGGTTTATTGATGCTTGTTTTTAATTTATTTTTGTTTGTCACTTTTTATGATTTTAGTGGTTTTGTTTTTATATTGTTGTAAACTGCTGATACATTTTAATGACAGAGAGGTATATAAATGGTTTTTATAAATAAATAAACGCAAATAGTAATAGAAATGGGAGTGAAATGCCTTAAATAGCAAGAAGTGGAAAATCATAAGGAATGCAAGCACTCAGGTGCTTCTTGTCTTGTATCCTCTGACGTCTTGAAAAGATAATGTATTTTTTGGGGGGTGGGAAGCAGGTAGTAGCTTTAGACAGTGTGGGCTAAGGGTTATTCCATAACTTGTTTATTTTCAAAGGCCAGCTTATAATATCCTTTTCAGCTGGACTGTGTTCACTTAGAAGTGAGCCCTACTGAGTTCAAGTAGGACTCTCTCTCAAGTAAGTGTGCCTTAGATTAAGTGAGAAGTCATGTATGTTGCCTGATGCTCTTGCTTTGTATTGTAAGCTGGTAATAGTATTCTTCTATATACTAGCATACTGATGGTATTCCTCTATATACAGCAAAGCATTCATTCTCTGAGTGTGGCTCTTTGTACAGCCAAAACAGCACCATCCATGCACAGAAAGAAGGGATTGGCAGGTTTTGGGCTACCTCAAGGTTTTCAGAGCCAAAAAAATTATTTAAGGGGGGAACCTTAAAAAGAATATTTGTGAGCATGTTCAGTGGCTATAGAATGCAGATGCCTGTCAGAGGGAGGAGGAAAACTAGAGGGCATTGTTGAAAAGATGAACCCCCCAAAAGTCATGGCTCACTGGAGTCCTGAGTTGAGGTACTCTACAGTGCAGCCTTTTCTTGCAAATTTCACTGGCTCTTAACCAGCGAAAGTCATTGCATGAATACCATTCACTCAGTGTCGAAGATTGGGCAGGAAAAATATTTGATTAGTTTGCCTAGGAACCAACTTGAAATGTTACGAATGTCAACCTTGCCTAGGTAGAGTAAATATAGATATTCTGAATTCCTAGATACTAGCATTAGATTTTTAGGGGCATGAAAAGCGAAGCATCTGAGAAATGTCCAGCCTTGGGAAATAGATTAGATGAAGCAAAACTTTAATTTTCAGTCCTTCTAACTTCTGAGGGAAAGCATTTCTGCGACCAAAGATGCTCATGAAAAAGTGATAGTAAATTGTCCTTTCCACCATGGTAATGGGAAATGCCCAGAACTAGTTACCATGGTTATCGTGGAACGTCTTCAGTAATAATTTTGTGTTAAAACAGCTTGTACCTCTTTTGATTTGCTGTTCTAAAGTGTGTGTCCAAAAGGTCTCTTGTGCTATTATGTCTTTTGCATAATAGGGCTGTAATGTGGTTGCATCCTCAGGGAGCGCTGGGAAAGACTCTTGTCTGGAAGGTCATTGCCTGTCTGGGTAGACACTTTGGAGCAAATGGACCAATTATTTGACTCTGTATAAGGCAGGTTCCTAATTCTCTGTGCTGAATAGACTTGATAGGTTTTCTTACTTTGTTGCTTAGCAAGCATCAGAGATGCCATTTGGAGTGTTTGTGGGGTTGTGTGACTTCTCAGCAAATGAATATGTGCATGTGAAATGAAATCAGTAGGTGAAATTCATGTGCAGTCTCTTTCTCAAGCTATACTAGTGGTTATGGAATTCTGAGTTTTGTGTGGAGGCGTTTGGACGACGCGGCTTTTTGTTGTTGAATTTTCCCCTGTTCTCAGCAGCATCCAAGCTTTCCTCCATTCCTTTGGTACGGTACTTCCACACTGATCTTGAGCTGTCATTCTTATTACTGTCTTAAGATATTTAGACCTATGCTTAGTCCTTGAATCTGGAATGACTAAGTCCCGCCCCCCGCCCCCGTCCCCCACATGAGTACTCTGTGCTTACCAGTAGCTGTATTCTCACTGTATTATTTTAGGTGACTAGTGGAAATATGGAAGCTTAAAAAGGTTTTTACCTGGTGGGTTGTTTTTTACTGGTATATCATTGTCTTAGTTTCATTGGCTGTTTTGGATTTTGTTACGGGAGTTTGACTTTGTGGTCAATATTTGTTCATCATTCTTTCAAGATTTTAATTGTAATTGCTATATATTATTGTATTCTTGACTGAATCCCTGAAAGATTTAGGGATGGTAAATTTGGTAGGGCTTTAATGGACAGTCCCTTGTGTACTTGCAGACAGAGTCAAAAGAAGAAGGTACAAGTTAATAGATGCCTGAAGTCCTTGGCTCCATAGTGCTGTTCCTCATCTCAACTATGAATGTGGTCATGTTCTCTTTTGCCGACATTAAATTAGGTTTTAAGGCTACTAATTAAACATGCCTATAACTACAGGCTTTCTCTTCTCTCTTGTGGTCATCAATTAGGAAAAGCCTATGTCTACAAGATATAAACTTAAGTCACCCTGGCATAATAATACATTCTCATTGCACAGTTCTAGTGAGATTATCCAGAATAAGACATTAGGGGCAGTTTGGGGTGATACTGCAAAGGCTTAGTTTTGCACCAACACAAGGCAGTAATAGGGGAAAAAGCAGTAAAACTGGACATATGAAAGCATGCCCTTTGGCATCTTATTGTGGCACAAGCTTTTGTGGTCTTGAACTAAATAAGATACACAGAATATTTGCCAACTGATTTTTAAAATGTGTGCAGACAGGGTAATGTTTTGTGTATGTGCGTAATATTTCTTCATGCATCAGAAGGGGTTGGCATTAGTCTATGAAAAATTAGGAAACAATCTGATGATCTTTGAGGGCACCACAAGCGTTATGTGTGTACCTGCAAACTAACACAATAAACTCTCTGAAATGGGAGAGAATTCAGAGGAGGACCTGGGTGAAATGTTTGCTGGGTGGCCAAAATGGAAGCTGCTGGACCTGTAGTAAGCTTGAGCGCTGGGAAAAGGGCAGAAAATTTTGAAACCATATCCTGTTAGGGAGGGCGGGGAAAATGTTAATCTTCTGCATCTGATGTAGCAGACTGTAGTCTGTGAAAGCTTATAACTTTCTAGTCTTAAAGGTACCAGAGGATTCTTTGCTGTATATCTAATATCTGCTGTATTTCTTCCTTTGAAAAATAGCTCAGCAAGATCATTTTAAATCACAAAATGTAACTTTTAAAATTGGTCTCAGTGATCAGTTGCATAAGTGTGAAACATTACTGTACCTAGCCTCAGTGAAAAGGCCCAGTTCTCTTCTGTAAGATATACAGTGCAATCCTATGCTTAACCTACTCAGAATCAAGACCCACGTGAGAGTTGGATTGCAGTGATGCAGATATATTTTTGCTTCCTTTGTTTCTACTTTATCCTGGATTTTTCCAGCCAAGTGTTCTGAATATGGCTTTGAATTTCAGTATTTTGCTGGGTTTGCCGCTAATTTGAAGCTGGGTAATATATGTAAAATTGGTTCCACATCCAAGTTTATGATGCGCTTTTTATTCCTCAAGGTGAAGAGTTATGTCTCAGAATCCTGCAAATGAGTTGGACTTTTGACAAACAATAGTCATGGTACTGATTTGATTCCTGCAGTAACATGAACCTACTCCAAATGATTCAAGTTAGAGGACAGGTGGAATTCCTGTGGAAGAATTCCTACTCCATATTTCTAGGAAGCTTTTTGGACTCACCGAGTGCTGTTTCAAAGGGGCTTTTAGATAAAAACATACACCACCTTAAAATAACTTGGTACAATAGAATCTGAGCCGCCTGTCTTACGTAAGAGGGCTTCTCCCTCTGCGCTTTGTAAACAGAGGTCACTTCCTTGTTATATAGAGAACAAAAAATGTCTGGGTTAGGGAGGGAAGAGAGATACCAGGATGTGCTCTGTTTGCAGTCAAGGCAGGGACACTATGGGTCATTAAATAGCAGCATTGCAGAAAATTGTCCTTTGATTCTTCTGCAGTCCTGTTAGATCTCCAACTTTTGCAGACCAGAAAACCTTTCAATGCTTTACCCACTAATTTTTAATTATATTTGTCCCCCTTCCTGCTTTGTCTCTAGGACAGAGGTGAGGACCCCCTTTTCTGTTGAGGGCTGCATTCCCCCTAGGTTGATCAGGATCACATGTAGGCAGCGGGAGGGACCACTCCTTTATCTCTCTAAGGTTGCACTGTGGGGACAGTAGATTCCTTTGCTCAGAGATCTGAAATTATTACTTGCTAGGGGACTCCCAGTCCCCCCCTCCCCGGTTTCTTCTCCCGGCATGAAATTAAGTGAAAGGCTGCAGGTTCCCCACTCCTCTTGCATGACCAGATGAAAAGGAAATGTACTCATGGTAGTTCTTATGCAGAGTCAAGAAACGGTACCTACTGAAATTCCATCTTCTACCCAACTCCTGGACGTACAGAAACAGAACATGAAATGTTATTGACCCACCTTAGGTCAGGCATACCAGCTGAAGGTAAGTGCACATACTGTCTAATAATGAGAAGAAACCCACACTTCCAAAATTCCCACCACAGTCTTTCCTAAAACAGGAAGTATTTCCTACTGTTTCTTTTTGTGAAGTTGGAGAAGGGGAGTTGATGCTGCAATCCATTCTGTTCAGTGATAGAGTGCACAGGTCAATACCCTGAGGAGCTTACAATATAAAAATTAACATAACAGAAATGATGAGATGGGAGGCAGGGGTAAACAGGAAGAGTACATTATGCCACCCATCAATTAAATTCCCAGAGTGATTGATAAATAGAACAAAGCAATAAAAACAAATAGTAAATATATGGTGTCTGTTAACAGGTACCTAAGTGCTAAGGTGCTAAGGTTTGGTTGTAGTAGGGCATGGGAACTGGGGATTGAACCAGAGGGTTGATAGAGAAGCGTGTGGGGAAGGGGAAAAGCAAGTGAGAAGTGTCATCACACAAGTGGGAGGCAATTCCAGGCAACCAGGTTGGAGAAAAGGTGCAACTCTTTAAGGGAATAGGAGACTTTCAGACGGCTGAAGGTGGTGGTTCCAGAGGAGTAAAGGTCATGGGCACAGGGAGGTATCCTCACAGAAGAGGAAAGAGAAGAGGGTCAAAGCCTTGGAGCACATTGAAGAGTAAGACTCTTCTGCTTGATCTAGAAACAGATGTGGCAGCAGTGAAGGAAGTATACCAAAAAGGCCATGTACACAAAAACATCTGATTCGGTTGACTAAAAACATATCTATCAGAGTAGTAGTTAATGTTTTCTGGGATTGTATCCAGCTGCGTTTTTTGTTTTTTACTGTTATGTGGAAGTATGTGAACTAAATGTGCTGTTCTAGTATTGGGGCAGGAGAGAAGGGTCTCTGAAATTAAAAATCAAGATTAACATTAAGCAGCTGCTATCCTGGTAAAAAGTTGAGAGTAGTTGAAAGACTCCTTTGTTACTATTATTTTTAATTCTTATGGAAATGTTGACAGAATTCCTTTCTGTAGCTTCTCCCAAAGCAAGGTTATGATTATAACTTGGTTTGCCAGATTGTGATGAGCAGTTGGGATTAGTCTCATTCAGATATCACATTTCAGAAGGTATTTCTAGTTGTACCCTTAGTATAGTTCCTTGTGGGCCAGCATTGTTTCCCACAACTCAGCTTGGCAAATCCTGCGTATGAATCACTATTTTGTAGTTATCTGATAATTTTGTGGTAGGAAACTTGTTTTTACATACATCAGTTTTTCCCCTTCTCCATTCCCCCTTCAAAACACAAAATAAAGTATATTATTGCAGGAGAGGGGAAGGTCAGAGCTCCAGATGGCAGCTGCTTGCTAATAGGGTTATTACTTAATCATAACCTACAGCGAAAATACCCAAAATCCTACCCTACTCTAAAATAAGTCTAGGCCTGCTATCTAAGCACTTTTGTTTAAGCCCTCTGAATAACTCTTAAGATTTTCTGAGAGGGGAGAAGTGAGCCAGTTTTCCTAATCTGTTTAACAAGAGAATCACACAGTTCTGAAGCAAACTGGAGTGCAAGCCCATCTGCACCTCTCTACACACACCCACACACACACACACACACACACCCACACCCAAATGTGAGAATGGAAATGTGATTAGTGTCAGTACCTCAGCTGGACTTTGCACTCGTAAGTGCTTTGCTCCAGTCCACAGTGATACAGGCAGGGCATGAGCAACCATTGCAAAACAGTAAGATCCAACTGGGGTTTTCATGGCCCATGTGCACCTGCAGTTTGAGTCTCTGTTGTGCCTGTGTTAACCTGTCCTGTCCACTTTAGGCTTACTGGTCAGCCTTCTATCTGAACCAGTAGTTCAGTTTAAAAATTGAGCTTGTTGGGTTTTGCACACCGCACCTTCCTAACTTTGATCCAAAGTACTGTTTATATAATTAGAATCCAGTCTGTTTTGAAATCTGGTCTTGTTCTTATCTCAGGAGTTTGTTCTGTTTTCCTGCCTTGTTGGCAGATTATAAGGAACTATTATTAGTACAAGGCTAGTTTGTTTCTGTTAGGCTGGCTTGCTTCCTTGACAGAAAGGTGTGCTTTTGAAGAATTTTACCTTTCCACCAAATAACAGTCAAACCTCGGTTCCCGAACGGCGCCGTTTTTGAACATTTCGGCTCCTGAACGCCAAAAACCCAGAAGTAAATGCTCCGGTTTTTTAACGTTTTTGGAACCCAAACATCTGGCGCAGCTTCCGCTTGAGTACAAAACGCTCTTGCAACCAGTTGGAAGGCGTGCCTCAGTTGTTGAACGTTTCGGAAGTCGAATGATCTTCCAGAACATATTACATTCGACAACCGAGGTTTGATTGTATTCCCTTTCTTATTGAATTACCCCTTTTCTTGGCGCATGTGACGTGGCCTGTAGTTAGTTTCCAATTTGGATTGAATCCAGATTGTTGCTTGTGGTGTGCTTAATCTTTCCCTCAGCCATGATGTGAATGTTACCAGAGTTCCAGCATAAAATTAATGGGGCCATAAAAGAGGAGAATGTTCCCTCTTCTGTCTGGAAAGGTCCAGAGGGAATTTGCTTATGATACCATTTGGAAGTTTGATTTTGAATCCATTGCATTGCTAATATTCCAAGGAGTCTTGTCCATTCCTTTAAATTTCACTTCCATTTGCAAAGCAGGTGGTAAGTATTCTTAGCTAATCAGTGTAAATTGAACGATGTCAGCCTCTTTTTAAAAAACTGAATTTGAAAATGTTCCATTTCAGTCCTTTTTATTTTTTTGTCTTCATATTTTTAGTTGAATGTAAAGAAGTCCCCAGCCAACATTTTGTTGTAATTCCTTGAATCTCATTCTTTATAAAAATGGATTTGGCTTCCTTTTATATACCATGTTAGACTGAAATAGTCAGGTTTCCTTCTGTTACCTCTGAGGATGTGGACAGGCTCCTTGGATGAGTGAAACTGACCACCTGTCTCTTTGATCCTGGCTCATAAAAGTGAGCTGGGAAGGGCTGAGCAATGGGCTCCATGGGGTGGTGAATGCCTCCCTCTGTGAGGGAGTCTTCCCACACCTGCTTAAAGAAGCAGTTATTAAACCGCTTCTTAAAAAACCATCTTTGGACCCAGTCAATATGGCCAACTATCGCACAGTCTCAAATCTTCCATTCTTGGATAGGGTGATTAAGCAGGTGGTCACTGAACAACTCCAGGCACACCAGTCGTGATTCAGGCCTCATCATGGGACTGAAACTGCCTTGGTTGCACTGGTTGATGATTTCTGGCAGGCTACACACCTAGGTGAAAGCTGTTTCCTGGTCCTGCTGGATCTCTCAGTGGCCTTTGACACAATTAATCATGACATCCTTATGGACCATCTAGAGGAATTCGGAGCTGGGGGCACTGTTATTTAGTGGTTCTGCTCCTTCCTCCAGGGTCATGTCCAGAAAGTGGTGTTGGGGGATGAGTGTTCAGATCCCTGGGCTCTCACTTGTGTGGTGCCTCCGGGCTCCATCCTCTCCCCCATGCTTTTTAACATCTATATGGAGCCACTGGGAGAGATCATGAGGGGGTTTGGACTGGGCATTCACCAGTATGCAGATGATACCCAGCTCTACCTCTCTTTTAAATCAGAATCAGTGAAGGTGGTGAATGTCCTGTGTGAGTGTCTGGGGGTGGTAGGAGGATGGATAGCAGCTAACAGATTGAGGTTGAATCCTGATAAGACAGAAGTACTGTATTAGGGGGATGGGGCGGGCAGCTGGGGGGACTCCCTGGACTCTGAAGGACCAGGTGCACAGCCTGGGAGTCATTTTGGACTCACAGCTATCCATGGAGGTGCAGGTCAATTCTGTGTCCTGGGCAGCTGTCTACCAGACCGTCTGGTATGCCAGCTGAGACCCTCTGCCCGCAGACTGTCTTGCCAGAGTGGTGCATGCTCTGGTTATCTCCTGCTTGTACTACTATCTCCTGCTTGTACTACTGCAATGGGCTCTGCGTGGGGCTACCTTTGAAGGTGACCTGAAAACTATAATCCAGACTGCGGCAGCTAGACTGATGACTGGGAGTGACCACCAGGACCATATAACACCAGTCCTAAAGGATCTTCATTGGCTCCCAGCGTGTTTCTGAGCAGAATTCAAAGTGTTGGTACTGACCTTTAAAGCCCTAAACGGCCTCAGCCCAGTATACCAGTATCCTTCCTCATTGTTCAGCCCATACACTGAGGTCCTCCAAGGGTCTTCTGCTGGCTCCTTCACTGCGATTAGCGAAGTTACAGGGAAGCAGGCAGAGGGCCTTCTTGGTAGTGGCACCCTCCCTGTGGAACACACTCCCTTCAAATGTCAAGGAAATAAACAACTATCTGACTTTTAGAAGACATCTGAAGACAGTCCTGTACTGGGAAGTTTTTAGTGTTTGATGTTTTAGTATGTTCTAATATAGGCTGTGAGCTGCCCAGAGTAGCTGGGGAAACCCAGCCAGATGGGTGGCATATAAATAATAGTTGTTGTTATTATTATTATTGTATCTCATGTTACTGTTAACTGCAGCTCAGAACAATAATGAATTGCAGCATTAATCCACATCAATCTCTGCTGAATATTGAAAAATGCAAATAACTCTCAAAGCCCACAAAATTAGTCGAGGATGCTAGTCACAGTTGATAATTTTGGGTTTATAGGGACCTGAAAGTCCATATATATCAAAGCGGCTCTGGTTTGTGGTTTTTACAATACTCGAAAGCAAGGTGGGGAAATGAAGGTGGGGAAGTAATTTTCATCAAGCCTTGAAAAATTAAGCGTTGCCAAGAGAAATTGTTCAACTGTGGCCATATCACGCTACTATGACTTTGGATAGGTTCATATGACTAAATGTGTATTGGACTCCTTTGCTTTTAAAGGGTTTTTTGTGTGTTTGCCATTGAGAAAGGAAAATCAGCCAGTGCTTTGTGTGCTCTTAAATAGAGCCGTTTCTTATGGTTGTTATGAAATTCTTCAATGCGATGTCACTAAGAGGTGGCTGGGGGGGGGGGGGAATGCACATTTCTTGTGTTCTGCTCTGTGTTTGGCAGGGACTGGGGTGAGGTTAGACTCCAGCTCCCATGAGGCTTAGCTATACTATATTGTCTGTATATAAACCTACAGTATTTATGTAGGTTTTAAAAAAAGTTTCTTTGATTTTCCTGAAGAAATATGGACATTAAACATATTTGTTGCTGTAAACATTACTGAGGCAGTGTGGTTTATTTCTGAACATTTAGTAATAGCGCTACATAAATAGAACATTAATTGCTGTGACAGAGGGTGCAATTGGGTGTTGTAATGCTGTAAGTGGGCCCACAGCTTATTCTCCACTGGTTTTTGAGTTGCTTATATAAATGCCCCTGCACATTATCTTGGAAGCTTTGCTTTCTGTGATTTTACCTTACAAAAGAGCTTTATAACAAATGGATATATAAGCTAAACTTAATATGGGTAGAACATTGAAGCTTCAGGCCTCGGTGAGTTAGCCAACAAGTGATTCTTATTAGCAGAACTGGTTGGGTTTGGGGGAAGTGAGAAAGCACTTCAAGTCTGAAAAGCTCTGTAAGTGGTAGAAAGGTGTTTTAACATGCAGTGCTTGACAAAGAGTTCATAGGTGGTAAAAAGTTATTTAGTTCTAGGAGTAAGAAAAGGGAATTTGTAGGAGCAGAAATAGACAGCAGTTGCCATTATGCGCCTAGTGACATTGAGGCCTTCCATCTGTCCACGGAAAGCTCTTCAATCTGAGCAGGCAAAGAGTAAGGTTACCGTCATAAAGCTTCGGTATGCTGATGACAATGTAGTGTGCGCACGCTCAGAGGATGACCCCAAACCATCCTAAATATCTTTGCAGAAGCTTACGAAAAGCTTGGCCTATCACTCAACATCCAAAAAAACCAAAGTGCTGCACCAACAAGTACAAAATAACCCCTCTGCAGCGCCACAAATCCAACTCAATGGTGTAGCGTTGGAAAATGTCAATCACTTCTCCTACCTAGTCACTTATCTTTCCACAAGAGCCCACATTGATGCCGACATCCAGCATCGCCTGAGCTCTGTGAGTGTGGCTTTTTCCTGATTGAAATGCAGCATGTTTGAGGACCAGGACATTCACAGGGAAACCAAAATGCTTGTTTACAAAGCTGTTGTACTACCAACGTTACTATATGCTTGTGAAACATGGACCACTTATAAACACCATCTCCAACTCCTCCTACTTGGGAAGACAGGCAAACTAATATCAATGTACTGGAAGAAGCAAAGATCACTAGTGTCAAAGCAGTGATTCTTCAACATCAACTTCGTTGGACTGGTCATGTTGTGCGGATGTCTGATGATCGTCTTCCAAAGAAAGTATTCTATTCCGAACTTAAAAATGGAAAACGTAATGCTGGTGGTCAACAAAAGAGGTTTAAAGACTGTCTCAAGGCAAATCTAAAAAAATGTAGTATAAACACTGACAACTGGGAAACACTGGTCTGCAAGCGCTCCAGTTGGAGAACAGCCTTTACCAAAGGTGTCATGGGCTTTGAAGACACTCGAACTCAGGACACAAGGGAGAAACGTGCTAAGAGGAAGGCACGCTTGGCAAATCCACACTGTGATCAACTCCTGGAAACCAATGTCCCCACTGGGGTTGTGTGGATCCAGAATTGGCCTCCACAGTCACTTACGGACTCATTGTTAAAATTGTGTTTATGGAAGACAATCTTACTCGGCTACGAGTGATCGCCAAAGAGAAAGAAGATGATATTGAAGCCATGCCAAGACTTCAGCTTTGAGAGAACTAACATAAGCATGTTAAAGCTAAAAAATCCAGTTTTAGTTTGTCTAGATTTTCTGGATGTGTATAACTAAAAATAATAACGTTTTGCTACTGGTATCCTCTAAAGGGATGTTCGGACAAAGATTGCCTTCTCTTGGCCGCAGAATTCCATGGTCATGGCATGGGTTTCTTGAGGATAACTCAACCTGAGATCATTCTCATGTACCGTATTTTTCGCTCTATAACACGCACCTGACCATAACACGCACATAGTTTTTAGAGGAGGAAAACAAGAAAAAAATATTCTAAACGAAACAGTGGATATATGATTTTTGTGGTTCATGCTGTGGCCACAGACATGTGATCTGACGGTGAGTTTGGGGTAGCCCAATGCAAAAATCCTGAGGATCCATGTGGATCCATGCTTTGTAACCACGTTTTTGCGCCATTGCGGCTCCATGAAACAGTGGGTGCGTGTGTTTTTTGGTGCAGGCTGTAGCCATGGATATGCTATGTGATCTGATGGTGAATTTGGGGTGACCTAGTGCAAAAATCCTGAGGATCCATGTGGATCCGTGCTTTGTAACCACGTTTTAAGTGGGGAGGGAAGGAAAAGAACTCAAGGGACAAGGAGCACGCGTGGGGGGTGTGGAGAAGGATGCTGCTGATAATGCAGGAGAGGCTCCTCTCCGGCTTTGCTCCTTTAGAACAAGCAGGCTCTGCGTCTCTCCCTCCTCCCCGGCAAGGAAACCATGATAGTAACCACTCTGAGACAAATCAAGAAAAATTGCGACCAACACTCTCCCCCAACAAGCGCAGTGAGGTCAAAACACACACACACACACGCAGAGAGGGAACTGGCCCTAAAGTCGCAGGGCGCTGGGGGAGTGAACGGGAAGCAAGAGAAGGAGAAGGAGCCCTCACACACAGAGAGACACACAGAGTGTCAATTCTAAAGTCGGAGGGACAGCGCAGGGAGAGTGAACGGGAAGCAGGAGGAGGAGAAGGAGCCCTCTCTCTCTCTCTCTCTCTCTCACACACACACACACACACACAGAGTGTCAATTCTAAAGTCGGAGGGAGAGCGCAGGGGTGCAGGGAGAGCGAAGGGGAAGCAGGAGGAGGAGAACGATAGCTCAAGCATACACACACACAGCCCCTACAGTGGCTAATCCAAAATCGGACAGCAAAAAACTGCAGGCAGGGACAGAGAGTACGGGGTTGTTTTAAAGCAGCCAACCCCGCTCTGCTTCTCTTCCTCCTCCCCAGCTCGGCTCGCTGACAGGAGCCGCTTACACCCGCTTTGCTGTTTCAAAGCAAGCCACGGACTGCTCACAACTGCAGCAGATTCCCCCGCCATCTGTAGGCATTCGCTCCATAACACGCACAGACATTTCCCCTTACTTTCTAGGAGGAAAAATCTGCGTGTTATGGAGCGAAATTTACGGTATATTACTTAAAGTATATTTTACATCTTTTATAGTCATGCTTGTCCCTGTTCACATGGTCAAGAGTTTCCCCAGACATTAAACTGGAATCATTCTGAGCAAGAGTAGGGTGCTTGCTAACCCAATAATTTGTGGCTTAGAAGTTAGGTGCCATGACTGATAGGAATAGAATTTGACAACTCCTCCTGTCCCAGTAATATATGGGCCAACATATAGTCTTGAGTTTTCCAGACCCTTAATGTGTGGTACAACTTAAGAGAAACACTTTGTACTTACAGGTTGTTTAAAATAAAATAAGACACAGGCATATTCTGCTAAAACTGGCTACTTGCTAGCTAGCTGCCTCCTAAAATGGAGCTGAGGCACCGTAAAATGGCAGGTAATCACATGAAGTTGTCTCATTAATCAGATTCATCACATAACTTACTTCGTGTCCTTAAGTTGTTAAGCTGAGCATTTTTTCCTGCAAGCAGCAGCTAGTGATGTTGACAGGAGCTGGAAACTGCATAAATATAATGAGATTGGGTGGGACATGCAGGGATTGGGGCTATAAATTGCTGGGTTGGAGAGGAACGGAGCTGGCATGGGGCAGATCTGCTTTATTGCATCCCTGCTTTTTTTTTGACATGCTGTTCTGCCACACTGTGTCTGAACTTGTAGGACGTGCTTGAGGATACAAAAAGTCTTTAACTAGTATGAGTTGCTTCCTCTGTTGTAGGTAGGAAAAGCTCATGAACTAAGCAACCCAACTGCTGTTTCATAATTGACTCTTATTTAGAATCTAGTAATAAAAAGGACAATTACATAATTCCCCTCTCCTTGCCTAACATCAGTCATTAGCTTGGTGGAGTTTATCATAGTCATTAATGCATCACCTCTTTTATGGGAGTGTATTCCTTGCTCATCAGTTTGAGGTCCCATCTGCACCATACATTTAAAGCAATATTTCACCACTTTCAAACAGTCATGACATCCCTTAATGAATCCTGGGAACTGTAGTTTGTTAAGGGTCCTGAGAGTTACTAGGAGACCCCTGTTCCCCCCACAATACTACAGTTTACCGAGTTCCCTGGAAAGAGGGATTGATTGCTAAACCACTCTGGGAACTAACTATGAAGGGAACAGGAAGCCATGAACTGCCCTGAGGGTGGTTTATAAACCCAGTGCTTTTTTTCCCTTTAAAAATGTTTAGGGGTATTCTTATTTCGACTCAAGAAAATCACTATTTTATAGTTCAAATCGGAAGAAATAAATACAGTAAATGGACAAAAGTACAAAGATTCACAAAATGTTTAGGGGTATGCGTCCCCCTGTGTTCCCCCAGAAAAAGCACTGTATAAATCTAATAAATAAAATAATAATTATAATTATAATAATAATAATAAATAAACAAAAGTAGTATATAGTACTACTTTAAACATCTAGTTCAGATGGGACCTTAATCCTAATTTCAAGTGTGATAGCCTCTCATGTGAGGCCCTCTGGCGTCCTTGATAATTTTTTTACTTTGGCTGTGTCCCACTCACTGTTGGTGTATTTGATGGTGTATTCGACACTTAGTGCACAATCATTTTAAAATAATGATTTTATATTTAATTTAATTATTCTAAAAAAATAATTTTGGGGAATGTAATGTTGCTTTTTAATGTCTTGGAAAGCATATTTTGCCCTTCTTGATGTAACTGTGCTGGCGAAACCTAGTAAGCTTTAGCTATTGCTCCCATGTGACAAGGAAGCCGCTGGCAGGAACACTCAGCTTTGTTAATTTATGGGGTGGAAAAGTAGTCCTATATTTGCTACATTTGCAAACCCATGTGTGCTACCAGTTGGGAGCACAGATATATTTATTGCTTCTAACTGAAATATTTAAGGTGATAATGCTAAGTTATATGCTGGCTTCTGAAAGCTAAATGTCCAGAGTCAGTAGACATTAGCTTGGGGTTTTTGCATAATATAAAAGATTTAGTTGGGAGTGAGTGAGTTAGTGTGTATAATGTCCTCTAGATATAAAAATAGATGGGAGAGATAGCAGACAGATGAATTGGAAATAATTATTAAGAGCAAGTCACATAAGAAGACTTAGTGAAGGGAATCATGCAGTGAGCCATATATAAACAATTTATATAAAGAAGAAATCCACTCTCTAAATCATACGCTTTCCATTTTTTTCTTAGCTTAAGTAGATCCTAAACTTCGGGTTTAAGGAATGTTGGTGGATTAGGCATAATTAAACTTGGAATACCCCCCCCCAAAAAAAAACCCATTCAGGAGTGCCATCAAAAGAGTCTGGCTTGATGAGATCAATAGCCCACCTGACTAAGCACCTATTTCCCACAGTGCCCAAATAGCTGCTGTCCAGTTCCCAATTCACCACCATGGGTCTTTCAGCAGCTATTAGCCCTTTTTCTCCAGGAGGCCTATTAACAGGATAGGATTAGATGGGAGTTTGGTGTGATTCATTATGTGATTCAACATCTTGGATGGTGTTTCAATTTGGTGGCATGATTCAGCAGAGCACTGAGTGTACGCACACCCCAGTCCTTTTCATGTCAGTGACACAGTTTTTAAACATGCATCATTTTGTGACACAGTAATTCCGTTTTACTAGCAAACCAGAGGTTAAATTAACCCCTTTCCAGCCCAGGGAGGAGCGTGGGGAGCTTTTGCAAGACACACCTACACACTGCAGCTGACACGCTAACATATTGCGACACTGTTTGAAAAGATCTGAGGTAGATCACAAAGACAAGAAAGTAAAATCTGTGTAACACTGGGTTGTGATTGGAATTGGTGGATGTGACTAGCAGGCCCCATTAATTCCAGTGAGTTCACTAGGAGTAAATTTAATTGGATACAGTCCATTTTGTGTAAGGCTTGGCAGTACCTGATTTACTTAATGTTCTCCTTCCCTTCCCGTATTTGTGTTACCTATCAGATTGTAATACAGTTTTTTAAATTTTATGCTGCCTTGAATGACCGACAGAAATTGTGTGGGTGTGAGTGTACATTAAAATGTAGGAAGCATATATAGGCAACAAATGAAGATATCCAGTCTTTTTTGAGCGCAGCTTATGTGCATGCTAACTCCTGAATGCAATAAAGAGCTCTTTATCAGATTTGTATAATCAAGGAAAGAGGGCCTTGTCCCCCCTGTCCCATTAGAGGAAACAGTATCCTACTGTTCACTTCTGCTGAATGACTGAGTTCAGATCTTACAATTTCCCCTTTGATCTACAAATCTTATTAGAGATCTCGTGCGAGATTCTGCCAAACCAACGTTCCATGTAGTGTTTGGTTTTTCAAGCCCCTCTCTTGTAAACCTATCTTCTCTCTCTGCCCTCCCTCATCCACTAGATTAAAATGGCAGGTTTATTTTTAGAGAGTTAGCATTTCTGGCTAGTCTGATTTGAGGCTGCACATACAGGCTTTTTCATGTGAGGCTGAAAATCCGATAGCAACACATCCTTTCCTCCTGCTAATTAACACCAGTTCTGTGTGTTTTCACTGGGGCCCCTCATTTTAATACCTAATGCTGCCTCTAGGTCACAACTGTCTGTGTTGTTCTGCAGTCTTTTGTCGCGTCCAAATCCTGCCATCTCCTTCCCTCACCGGAAGGGGAGGAGCTAATGTTAGCTGGTCCCATATTTTCCTTTGCTGCAACTAGGTAGTGTACCTGCTAGTAGACATCTAGCAGGTGGTGTTGACTACTATGTTTAGTCAGTAATAGAATCCTTAGAAATGTTGCCCATTTAACACTTTCTCTCTTTTGCAGGCTCAAAACGTTCAGCTTAGCAAGGACATGACTCTTGCCAGCAACCGCAGCCTGGCAGAAGGCAATCTCTTATATCAGCCAAAGCTGGATGCCCTGAAGGCTGCATTGACGCAAAAATATCAAGAACTGCAGGTTATCTTTGAAGCATATCAAATAAAGAAAACGAAGTTAGGTAATGAAGCCTTCTTTCTGCATCTTCCTGTTTGAAGTGTCTGGCAGAATGGGCATGCAGTAGAACTCTGTGGCAAACCATACTTATCATTCCTAAGTTGGTTGGTGTAAAGGCATACAGGGTGTTGCTGTCTAAGGGTCAGTAGAAATGTAAGTAGCTGAGGCTGCCACATTTATTCAGTTAGATCAGGGATGGCTGACTGGTGACTTCCCAGGTGTTTTTGAACTGCAAATCCCATTAGGCTCAGCCAGCATGGCCAACATCTGGAGAACCGCAGGTTAGCCACCCATGAGTTACCGTATTTTTCGCCCTATAGGACGCACTTTTTCCCTTCCAAAAATGAAGGGGAAATGTGTGTGCGTCCTATGGGGCGAATGCAGGCTTATCCCCCCAGCCCTGCAAGCTCTGGGAGCGATGGCGAAGCTGCGCGCAACTTCACCATCGCTCTCGGACTCTCCAGGCTTCGCGCAGCTCTCTGCGCGCCCAGCTCTCTCAGTGCGCCTAGGCTTCAAGCTTCGCGCAACTCTCCGCAAGCGGTGGGAGCCCAGCACTGGGATCCCACAGCTTGTGGAGAGCTGCCTGTTCTGGGGGCTGGGGTCCGGGGAAGCTCGGGCTTCCTCCCAAAAAACTAGGTGCGCCTTATGGGCCGGTGCGTCCTATGGGGCGAAAAATACAGTAGATCAACCATTATTGGGGATATTTTTTATTTTTTGAATTATTTTCCTAAAATGTCTGGAGTTTAATATTTCATTTAGCAATTTTGCTTTGATTAATATCTCTTACTGGTTTTTGTTCCATTTAGACCGACAATCCAGCAATGCTTCCTTGGAGACCCTTCTAGCACTGCTTCAAACAGAAGGGGCTAAAATTGAAGAAGACACTGAGGTCAGTGAAAAGAGCCTAGGAGATGAAGTTGCCAACCTGCCTCTGGCACTGGAAGACCTCTTAGCCCCTCTGGGTTCTCAATGCAATCTTGCAAGCTTATCACTTCACCTCAAAGAGCTTGCAGAAAAATACAGATTACTCTAACAGCCCACCGACGTAAATATTTCCCTGAGTATGACTGTTTCCACAGGACCGCTTGAGCAGTGGCTCCACTGGGAAGTAGGGGAGGGTGTCTCATGATAAGGAGTTTTGCTGGAGCCCTTCTGAACCCAGGATTCAGTGCTGCAGCTTGACCTTGTAGAAGTGGGCATGTGGCATTATTCCTCCTCAGATTTAGCCAGGAAATGGGCATGAAAATCTAGCTGGGAGGACAGAGCAGCTTGTCGGAGCACTTACAGAAATTGTGCTCCTGGCTCTGTTGGTGAGTTGAATTTTGGGCACTGCTGGACAGTTCCTTCCATCTTGCTTGGTCCATCACCAGCCTGTGATCTTAATGTAGTTCAGGAGGCCACAAGCACTGCAGATCAGTGGTGTGGGGCACAACATTTCCCCCGAAATATTTTCACAGAAGATTTTCTGTTCCATAAATTCATTACTATGAGTGGGTACTAACTGCAAATCCAATATTAAGTGAGCTTGGTAGTTTCAAAGTTTTGTTTTATTAAATGATAGTTAAATCATTCTGTAGGGTTGCAAATTTTTACTGGAAAAAAATGAATTGGAAAAATTGTCCAGAGCCTACATAACTGCCACAGATGGCAGCCTCCTTGCTTTAAACTCTATCCTTGCTTTAAGCTGCTTAGGGTTGAAAACAAGCAAATTCCTTTGTCACTGCACTACAGAGTTAGTGCAGAGAACCTGGCTGTATCAGTCACATTGTGCAAAGAAATAGCTGCATGTTTTCAAGGCTCTGTGTGTGGTGCATGTAACACAATTATGTAAGTTGGCTTAAATGCCAGGTTCTTGGCAGAAAAACAGTGCGAAATTTCTTAAGCAAATCATCTTGAGAATCTTATATTAAAAAACAAAAAAGTACTCTGGTAGTCATGGTTGCAAACATATGGACAGTGTCTAGAGGTTCAGATCAGAGAGGGAATGGAGGAGGTGAGGGGCAGAGGTTAATTTCCTTGTTCTCTTCGATCCCAGGCTGTTTCCAGTGCCTCCAAGTGCCTCAGAAGCCTTAAGAAAAGCTAGTAGTAACTTCTGCAGGAAAGAAAATCCCCTGAAGATGAAAGAGGAGTGGGAGGAAAATAGTCAGCTTCAGACTATGCACTGATAGTCCACTGTTCCTCATGGCTGTTCTTCTAGCTCTTTGCTGGGAAAAACATTCTCCTTTATTACTTTTATCATTATTTATTAAATTTATATCATAAATTTCCAGGGAGATTTGCAGTATATACAGTAAGCATATACTCTCACAATATTCACGCCATCTGTGTAACTTGTTTCATGTGTCCAGTTTGGAGTAGGGAAGAGTCACATTCTCTGGCATAGTTCAGAGGGGGAGTCCCTGCCTTGCATGATGAAGGTCCTAGGCTTAATCTCCCTGGTATCTCCAGGCAAGGCTGGGAGTCAATGTAGGCAGTATTGAGCTAGGTGGACTACTTGGCCTGGCTCTGTATAAAGCAGCTCCATATGTGCCTGTATACTTAAAATATCCATATTCCTATTAATATGTTCCCAGTTAGCTTACCCCGTGGCCTTTGCACAACTTGGCTGGCCATTTGGAAAATTATGTCACGGTACATTCCTGTCTCTAACAGACAGGGAAACACCAACTTAACCCTCCTAGCAAAAGCCACAGGGAGGTGATTATTGCTTTTATAATGCTGCTTGGATGCAGATCTGTACTTGAAAAGAGCTGATGACACACTGCCTCTTAGCCTAACCTACCTCGCAGGGTTGTTGTGGAGATTAAGTGAGGAAGAGGAGAACCATGTACACCTTGGAGAAAAAATGCTGGGATACAAGTGCAGTAAACGTTTTAAAAAGAGCTGCTCAGTGTTTCAGAGGCCTTACTGATCTGTGGCAGAGCATCATGTTTTGCATGTAATTGGTAGCAGGTTCAGTCCTGGTATCTGCAGTTAAGAATCTTGTATAGTGGGGCTGAGAGCAGTTTCGGTCTTGAGTTCCTGCCAGTTACAGTAGGCCCTACTGAGCCACTGTCTGGCTTCCCAGGTAAAGGATTGAGCCTTGGCAGCGCAGCTCATTGGTTGTGCTGCTGCAAGCTGAGACAATGATATTCTTTCATTTTGCATAGGGATGGGTCACCTGTGGACCTCCAGATGACTATGGACTACAATTTCCATCATCCTTGACACTGGCCATACCAGCTGCGGCTGATAGGAGCTGGAGTCCAACCACATCTGGAGGCCCCCAGGTTCTCCTTCCCTGTTTAGCAGAAAGAGATGCAGTGATGGATGGAGGCTTGGAGTAGATTTGTTTTTTGATTAGGGAATATATTTCTGCAGTGTGTCCCTCCCCTAATGGTGTGTTTGTTGTTTGCAACAGAACATGGCTGAGAAATTTCTGGATGGTGAAGTTCCATTGGACACCTTCATTGATGAATATCAGAGCCAAAGGAAACTGGCTCATTTGCGACGCGTAAAGATAGAAAAACTCCAGGAGATGGTGCTGAAGGGACCAAGACTTCCCCTGGTGCCACCTCAGCCGAGAGCCACTGAAACACCACCAGCAATTCAGACTTCAGAGGCAAATGCTGCTCCTTCTGTTGTGCCTCGCCGCAATCCTCCACCGCCACCCCTGGCGCCAGGAGTCCCAGCAGGGCGCTTCCCAACTCCCTTTACAGCAGCAATGAATGCAGGACCAGCCCTCCCCTATTCAGGTGTTCCATACCCTCCACTCCCCCCTCGAACAGGAATTCCATCTACTACTCAAATGCTCCCTCCGGGATACTCAGCTCCATTTACCCCACAGTACCCACCAGCGTTGCCCCAAAGACCACCGCCTCGCCTCCCACCAAACCCTGGCTTTATCCTACAGTGAAGATGCCATCATGCCCTGACTCTTGTGTTTTGGTGCTGAACTTTTTACTCTTTATCTCCCACAAACTAAACCTAAGTAGTGGCAAATCTCCAGACTGTGCACACAAGAAATCATAGCTGACAACTTGTGCATCAGTGCATCCTGCAAAACATCACCATGTTTTGTTTTGTTTTAAATCAACAACCGCATAAAACACTTGCTTAGAAGGGCGGTGGGGCAGCCGAACTGTAAATTTGATTGTTTCCATATTAAGTGGGAACTTGCATAGCTCTTAAGAGATTTCAAGTCAGTGTGAAATGACTGTGACTTCCCAAGGGATCGTGTCTCTTTCTCTACTTGATTTGCGCATGAAGAACTTCAATCTATTTCGGGGGGGGGGGGGGATCTCTGTTCTGATCTTTTAAATGGTAGCTGTTGCATATACATTCTGACTATGAAAACACAGTAAAATGGACCAGCCAGCAACCCTGGTGACTCGGTGCTTGTGCTGGGTGTTTGCTAACTGAGGCTTTAGCACCTAATGCAGGACAAGGTGCTTCCCATGCTGAAGTAATCCCATTCATTTCAGTGAGATGATGCCAGTGTAAGTAGGTCCCTAAATTGCCTTTTTTAAATGTGTGGTAGGGATCAAACTTTTTTTAAACATGATGACCTCCAGAAAGTCTCAGGATTTAAAAAAATAAGTATTGAATGGACACCCGTTTTTCCTCCTCTTGTTGGATCTTTGGACCAGATCCAAACTTTGTATTTTGTTCCATTGGATACCTTCTGCAACCTCTCCATTCTGCTTGCTGTCACCCTTCTCTCCTCATCAGTCTGTCTCTTAAATTCCTTCATTGTGGCATGTAGGGTAGAGGGTCGTCTTAAAAAGGCTTTTGGCCTGTATTGTCTTCTTGCATTGTGGAGAGCAAATTCTGTCAAACACACTTTTGTGTGTCATGACTTCTGACTAATCTGTTGGGCAATTAGTTCTATTAGTTTATATTTTCATCACATCTTGGTCTTAAGCTAAAAGTCCCACCCCAGTGGAGAACCTCAAATCTGTTTCATATTGAGCCAGGAGAGAGCTTTCTCTTCCCTCCATGCCCCTCTAGTCTTCCAAACCTTTTGTTTCTTAAAATTGAAGACCTGCTTCCATTTACAAACTTTTCTAGACTGACTGCTCTTGAGTGAATCTTGGCTGTTAGTTTTTTGTATTTCATTAACTTTTGCAGTCATGTGACAGCTTCAGAGTCTTGAAATTTCATTGTTGCTTTAGTCCTTCTGGGGGCTCACTCTTGCTATCAGATGGGTCTCTGTGTCAGAGCCCTGAATAACAGCTAAATATGCTAAATGCAATTTTTCATTGCATTGGAGTTTCTTCCAAGAGTCTAGCAGAGGGCAAAAGATTGTAGAGGGATTAGCACACCAATTTCACGTCATTGCTCATTGGCGTGTTTGATTGATCTCTCGTTTTAATAAGCGTGGATAGCTGTAAAATGAATAATGTTTCAAGAGTGTTTGGAGAGGGACAGTTGTTGCTGAATTCAGTAGGAAATGGTTCTGAGCCTTAAATTTTTCAGGGGACTCATCCACATTCCAGGTCAAGATAACCTTGCTGATTACTGTCTTTGTATGCTCTTGCATTCTTCAGCATAAAACTAGCAGAAGCTTACTAAGGAGCCGATGGAGAGAAAAAAGAAAAATCTTTTGAGGTGTGATAGAGGTATAGGGTTGAATACAGAGACAGTAGTACTTAACACACAATGTAGTTAGAGCAGACTAGCTACTTCTGCTCTCAAATGCTTCTGTTACCAGTTTTCCCATAAGCCTTTCAGCGCAGCATCTTGCAGGAGTAGTTTGTTCTATACGGGGCTATGAAATTAGTTGAAGCGAAATGCAGATTAAATTGCTGCTGCTCTTTCTTTGTAGTCAGCAGGATTCCCTTGTATGCTATTGAATGGTGTATCTCAAGGTAGCTGGAATGAGTGTGATTTTCAAACTGGCCACCATTAAGGAAGCGCCTCCTCTAGTCTTGCTGCTGGCGTCCTGCCATAAGCTTGAGCCATGGTTGAGTTTGGGTTGCATTCAGACTTGGGCTTATGGCTTGCTAGGAACAAGATTTGTTCTCTGGTTTGCTGCTTGTGGTTTGTCTGGGGGAAATAAACCATGGGCCCAGATTCGGATGCAGTGCAAAGTCATGGGTTAGTTCATAGCATTATACCATCTTCCTCAATTTCCTCCCTCTTAACTGAGCTAGGAAAATAGACCGGGGAATTCTAGCTATGAACGCTGTTGAAGTGGATGAGCAAGACCCCCAAACTTGTGTCTATGCACTAAAAAATTATATAGGCTGTAGAAGTAAGAAGAAACTGATGTTTACAGCTACAGCTACTTTAATTCCAAATTAAGTAAAGTACGTGTGTGTGTGTGTGTGTGTGTGTGTGTGTGTGTGAGAGAGAGAGAGAGAGAGAGAGAGAGAGAGAGAGAGAGAGAGAGAGAATCTGCATTGGACTTCAATAATTTGTGGCAGGAAAACTTGCTTCAAACTAATTTGCGGCTTTGTGCATCTTGACTGTGAAGAACATGGAAGTAAAACAGTTGCCATCCATAGGCAGCTTCTTTAAAGCTGCTGTAGCGACACTCTTCATTTCTATCAGCTTTTCACAAAGCATGCATTTCTCACAGCTCAAGAGTGCAAGGAGGAAAGTGTGAAGCTGTTGGAGCAGCGCATCCATTAGCAACCTGCCTTAACTGTTTTGCTGGGGAAATATCAAGAAGGCCTGTTGTTAATGCATAATGCCCTTTAACACTTACTTAAAAACTAACCAGCCAAGCTGCAGTTGCCAATCTAGACCTCCTTATGCACCCTCCAACTTTCTTTCTGCCACTTTCTCCCTCTCCCCCCCCCCCCCCAGTACGCCATCCTAGTCTGTAACTGGTGCCCTTTTTGTTATGACAGGAGCTAATTTTTGGTCAGCTTTGCAAAACAAAATGGCCATAAGAAACTTTATATTGTATCATATTTACAATCTTCTGATCACTGCCCCTTTTGGGTAAGCTGGCTAAAAGAGCAAAATGCAAAAACCTTTCAGCCTGGAAGCCTCTTTCTTCAAGCCATAATCTTCTGTTGGAAGATAAAAGATGAAACATGGGAAATCCGTGTGCATTTGTGCCCGTCCTTGAACTGCCATTTTTCTGTTAGAGGCCATTCACACTTGCCTTGGAACAGGATATCCTCTTCCCATCTGGCTGTGGGACTCTGAGGCTAATTCTGCCAGGACCAAGATTTTGATCTTGGTGTATGACTAAGTCCTACTGTGTAAATCTTGGGGAGTTGTGAAATTCTAGCTTGATGTAGGAAAAATGGTTTCTAGGGTCTAATCAGGTATGAGCTTTTAGTATTCCATGGATGACACAAGATCTCTTTTTTAAAAAAAATGGTGACAAAAGTATACCTGTATTTGCTGAATTCTGTATCTATTATAATTTTATTTGGGCATGGTAACTTGAGTTTTGCCCTTTATTCATTTTCATTTTCTATGCTGCTTATTGTGTGTGGAATATGAACCTTTGGAGGTTGGTGAATTTAAAAAGTTGGTTCCTTTAATCATCTGTTCATAATTTTTCTTGTAAAGGATGCTTCTTGTGTACTCGGAGGTGCATGGGGGACTTCTGTGAGTCACTTCTGTGTTCTAAAAGATCTAAGGGGGCTGAATGAGTAAGACACATGACTTAATCCTAGACAGAGCCATAAACTGAAGCTTCTGAAACAGCCTTTGAATAATTGGTTTGTGTTTCAAATAAGTTGTCTGTTACTTGTTCAGATGAGTCATTTGAATGCATTTTGGGGTGCCAGAGTGGCTTGTGAAGGCCATTCCGTGGTTGTAACACTACTTAATTTTGAAGATCTGATTAAAAATTCTCCCAGAAGTTCAGTCTTGGGTGAGTCTTTCAGCCAGTCGTGTTACTCATTCAGCATGATGATAAGTCCTCCTTTTTCCAGCAACCAGAATACAAACACTGGAGCTAATGTAGCCATCTTTTTCCTGCTGCTTCAGAGCTCACATTTGAGTGCCTAAGTGAAAGGCAGACCTCTCTTTGGTGCTATATCTCTGTCAGTTGCCCCTCAAATTAGACACAATGTAGGTACCAATTATGTCTGCCCACCCCTTCAAAAATAGGTTTTGTTTAACAATAGAAATTGGTTGTTTGTATACTGTTGGCTATCTTTATTCCACCACCACCCTCAGCATTACACGCTCAGAAGAAAAAAACTTGAGGCGATTGTCTAAATTGAGGTAGAAATGTTGACCAATTGAGGCAGAGGCATCTTAAGTTCAGATAGCATGTGCTGGGCTGGTGGTGGAATTACTGGCATTCTCACAGATTCTCCAGGGCTAAACGGGTTAAATATTTCTCTAGTTTGTAATGGTGGTGTAACCTTAGTTGATAGCTTCTCATGTGAGCATCCTTTGTGCGCAACAGAGGCGGCCAGAAGCCCACTTACAAATTTCACAAAACATATTTATATACTTTCTAAAGTGTTTTTAGACAGTGATTGTCCCTATCAAGAAAGAACCCCAAAGCCCATTACTAGTTTTTAAAGAATTTTTGCCTTTTGAAGCAGCAACAATGTATTTTGCAATTGCTGGACTCTTCAGGGTTTCCTCATGGAGAAAACAACCACACTACCAGCAACAAAAGTGGGCTCTCTTTGTATCCAGCAGCAGTGCATCGTGGCTGATGTGTGCCTTAGGATCACTGTTTGTGACTTGCATATCTTTCAATTCAGTGGCCATTCAATTGTCTTTTTCTAAGGGCTCCTTTCTGAGGGTTTCTTTTTATGATGCAGGATTTTGAAAGTAAACAGAAGGCAGTATCTGCAATTTGCTTGTGGTGAGAAGTGTAAATATGTGGTTGGTAGCCGTTGTTACTAAACTGCTGTAATCAAGGAAAAGGTGGGGAGGGCTGATCCAGTAGGGCTTCCGGTGAGCAGGCTGGTAAATCAGGCCTGCCAGAAGAACTTCTGTTTGTCTCAGATGTGGCAGTTAAAGGAGGATGCAGGCAACAGCCACCTGGGGCTCTGCAGGGGGAGGAAGGTGTTGCAGTTGTGGCTTAGGGGTTATCGCTTGGCTGGTGCTACAGTGGAGCACCAGTTAGATGTCATTGTGTTCAAAACGGTGGTAGCAGGAAATGCAGTTGTTAATTGTGCAAGACATACTTCCAGATGTTTCTAACTGCATGAAGGAGGGCAAGATCTTTTGTTCCCTCTTGCATGGTGGAAGTCCAAATGTTCAGCAAAATGTTGGGGGATGAGCACAGAAAGCAAACTGTCCTGTGAAGTCCTATGAATGCAATGCTTCTTACGAGAGAACACTGTTGGACATTTCTTCTGATTAAGTGGGACCTGGGTGGAGATGAAACCAAAGGAGTCAGATGCAAATGGATGAAAGATTTCTTCCCCACCAATACCTGCTGTTTGCACCCTGATCCTGCACTCCCACTTTCTTCTATTCTGCATTCATACAGAAGGAAGTATTACATGTGGGGTTTGGCCACCAGCAACCAGTTGTGGGGTAACAAAGGTGAGAATGGCATTTGAATGGGAGGCACTCCGCCGTGGGTCGGGCTTCTTGATCTGTAGGCCACCTTGTGAACACGTGTTGAGCAAGCATTCCCCCTTTATGGAGTAGACTTGATTCCAGTAGTGGCAAAAGATTTAGGAGCCGCCTGGTCATAACCTTCTTCAAAACACTTCAACATATGACTTCAGATGCCTGCAAGTGGCAAATGTTACCTGAAAACTTTACAAGTTTTTTTTATAAACAAAAGCAGTTGAAGCTCAGAAGCTTAAAGAGCGTTAGAATATAAACTGTTTTAGTGTTCCATTTCAGATATTACTCTTTTGCTGACCTTTATATAAAAAATTGCAAATGTGTTTTTGTTCATTATACCTGTATTGTGCAGCTAGTGATGTTTTTTTTAAAAAAAAAAAAACACCCATTGAACATACACTATTGTGAGGTGAAGAAAGCCATACTCCCTTGGCAGGGTTGTGTGTGTGTGTTTTGGAGAGGGGAGAGCCACTTTTTTTATATACACAACTGTCTTAATTGCCCTTTCTATAAGAGTATACACATGGAGGGATGTCTGCTGTGAAAGGGAATTTCACAGTGTACTTGCTTGACATTAGACCATGCCTATTTCGTAATTGTATATATTGTGGGGAAAGTATAAGTGGATTTTGCTGGATTAGCTTCATACATCCAGTGGTAGCAGCAGAATGCAGAAGGGGTGGGGTGGGGTTAGTACGTAAGAAGAGTCAAACTTAGGATAGGTAACTAGTTTTACTAAGGGAGGCTGGCAGTGTATTTAAGTCCAATAAAGAAGCAGGTGTGTCAGATGCTGGCAATTTGGTAGGCTGTATTCTGAGGCATTATCCTGTCGCTTGTGCCTCAGTGGCAGGCTGCCTGACACTTCATCCCAGGGTAAGCTAGTCTTAGGAAGACATGCAGCGTGTTGCCTCTAACCCCCAGAGAAGCTACTGGATACTTTTAACTAAGCCTCTAGCAGAATCTCACTTCTGGAAGTAGGACTGTTCCTAATGTAACAAGTCTGTAAAAGTTTCCTTTGTGCTATACAACTGATGAGGATGTGGTTTCAAAACGAGCTTCAGTGTTGAAAGCCGTTTGTTTTTCTTGTAGAATTGGCTGTTAACAATTTCAAGATTGCAGTGATTACCGAATAAAAAAATGCTAGATTTTGTACAAATGTGTGTCTTCTCAAAATTACCTTTTACAACTCTTACAGTCGCGGGGGGGGGGGTACACCCTTTTTGAATTCTGTGGGTTCATATATGAGGACATAATCTTAAAACCTGCTTAGGAACAAATTATTGTTAAGTAAATACAATCTCAGATGAACAATGACACATGACACTGTTCCATGATTTATTTAACAGAAATAAAGCCTAAATGGAGAAGCCATGTGTGAAAAACTGAGTACACTTTAGGATTCAGTAGCTTGTAGAACCACCTTTAGCAGCAATAACTTGAACTAATTTTTTCATTGTGGAGTAATTTTGGCCCACTCTTCTTTACAATGTTGGCATTTGTTTATGCACAGTTCTCTTAAGGTCCTGCCACAGCATTTCATTTGAGTTGAGGTCTGGACTTCAACTGGGCCAATGCAGCACCTTGATACTCAAAACCAGAGAATTCAAAGAGGGTGTACTTTTCCCCATGAGTGTACATTGTGTGATTGCTGCTCAGTAAAGTAACACTTTGCCACTTTGCTTTCCTCTCCCATTGACAAGGATGGAAAAAAGTGACTGAGCCACCTAGTTAACCGTCAAAAGGGAAATGTATTACCTTGAAATATGTTAACTATGCAGATAACTGCTTCTGTGCTTAGGCTGGTTTGACTTTGTAAAAGAATACTGCAGCATTTAATTTTGACAGCTACCACTGTTGGAACATCAAGGCAAGAAATAACCCATTTGTTTTCTCAGACATTCACACAGCAACTTCAGTATCCTAACACACCACTTGTCTTATTTTATTGCTTATGTACAAGAATACCACAAAGTGTAAACAAATCAAGGCAGACTTCCAGCTATTTGCTTAAAATGTCATTGTCTTTGCTCGTAGAAACACTCCAAAGGAGCAATTTGCAGGTACAACGAGCACCAAAAATAATGGCCATGGTTCAGTTCCAATAGCAGAAATCTTGCTCTGGCTACAATTCTACTAGATACACTTGGCAAGAGGAATGTCCCAGTGAAGCTACCTTTATATAGAGTCGGCCTGAAGGACTGAACTTGGCAGTTGTAAAATACCTGCTCAGCAATATCATTAATGGCTTAAATGGAGAAGCCAAGCTGGACAACTTGGTAGAGAAGAGGCCCATATGTTGAAGCCAGCCAGCTTCAGGGAGATGGTACTAAGTAAGAGTTGTAAAAATATGATCTAGAAAAATATCAGGAAAACAGAACACTGAACAAGGTTTCAGGCAATTAATCCATTTTAATAAGCTAAATAGTCCTATTAAAATTTAGCATTTGGTTCATTTCCCACCCCCTTAGCTTTCCTATAAGTTGCAAATCCTCCTGCTCCCCACCACCACCCCTATTAAATGTCAAATTCTACAATTGTTTCCATCAGTGATAGGAGTTGGGTGGTTGTCGTTTTTTTACATTTTATTCCTAAATTGGAATTTTATAACCTTAAACCAGTGTAGACTTTTTCTCTGCTTGCAGTGCTTCTAGAATTTGTCAAACCTTTCTGTACAGTAAATAAATCCTATTCCTTTTTAATACATATACAAAAACTGACAGTCTAAAAAGATTGTTATCCTTTTCAGAGTTTTCATCCTGGGGGAAACATTTTTCAGCCTGTAGCATAAACACTACAAAGAAATCCAAACAGCCTACTTAAAAGGGGGGGGGGGGAGAATCACATTTCTTTAAAAAGGCTCCTGTAGTACAGTGATAGGTACACCAACGTTTACTCGAAACAGCACAAGATTCCTATTGCTTATAAATAACTGATATCCACAAAGTAAACTTTCTCCCCTCACCCTCCCCTTTCTTCCCATTTAGGATCTGTGTTCCACATAGGTAACAGGCAGCCTACAGTTGCTTTAAGAAAGCAGTCGTTCTAATACTACAGATCAGGTCAAGCTATACAATTCAAAGGTACCGTTGCTTCTTTCTTGGTCAAGGAAGTAAGTTTTCAGTGTAAAGGCAATGCCAGACACAAGGCAACTGAGGATTTATCCAATCTGCATCTGTTTAAAACACAGACATTTTTAAATGTTGGAATGTCTATAGTTCAGGGCCTTCCAGAGCAGCCCCATCTCTGTGGAAAGGCAAACAGTCTTTGAGTCTTCCACCCAGAAATCTGTTGCTTGGAGCCTGCAGGAAAACAGCAGGCAAGGCACAGCGCCTGAACTCCTCCGGGCAGCAGGAAGAAGAATCAAGCTGGCTAGAAGCTGAATCCCACATGCCCTTTGCTCCTGCTGCTGTTTTCTTCCTTTCCAGGTTGAGTCGTTTGCCATTTACACCTTAGAAGTTGACAACATGTGCCTGGAACACACCATCCTCCTGAACCAGGTACAGAAAATGATAAGATATGGATCGTTACTACCCAACTAACAGAAATTTTAATGCAATGAGATTTTATCAATCTATTTGTGGCAACTGTTTTAAGACACACACTGTTTTTGGATGACGCATGTCAGTTCTATGCGCTTGAGACTAGAGGGGATGCTTTTAAGGCAAAATCTTGTGTCCAATTAAGTTAGGGATGTATCAGTTAGTTAATGGAAAACAGTTGTTACCAGCCCTCAAGCTGATGCCCTCCAACAATCCAAAGGGCAGGAGTGATAGGGCCTGGAAAGGGTGTCCTGTAGCCTGGATGGTGTACTATAAATGAACACGAAGAAGCTCCCTCTAGCTTGTGACCCTTTCAGTAGGAGTAGCCCAGAGGATTATTCCAAAAGTCCAGCATCTTCCACCCCAGGAGGTTCACAGCCTTCTAATGTTTCTCTGTTGCCTCTAAGCATGGAGGCACTATAGCCCAAGGGCATGAGGAACCTGTGGTGGTCCTCCAGAGGCTTTTGGTCTCCCAGCCCACATGGCCAGGGATAGTGGGAGCTGCAGTCCAGCAGCACCTGGAGAGCCACAAGTTGCCCACCCTTGCCGCAGCTTGTGAACGGCTGTGTTTTCTCATTCAGCAAATGGCAGTTATCTTGGGGCAGCAGATTGCACAGACTAGATGTGTGAAGAAATACTTTCCTGTATTGCTGATTTCAGTTTCACTGGGGTGACCCCAAATTTCTAGTATTACAGGAGAGGTAAGGCAGTTTTGTTTTAAGGCAGCATTGGTTGCCATTCTACAGACACTATTACGTGCCCCAGCATGTTCCTCAGTCTCCCTTTAGCCACTGCAGTGCTCTTCTGCACCCTCCACAGTATTATGCCCACTGCCTGGGAATCACCATTTTTGTGGCAAGCTCCAGAGGATTCCTCAGAGGGGAAACCTCGATTTGGCTTCCCTACGTGAATCCCGTACAACTGTGACAAACATGCACTTATCCTGGTAATGAATGATTCACATAAGCTTGCAAGCCTCATAATGTTTTCTGGGCCTGACTGCTGTGAAAAGGCTGTTGCTTTCCCCAATCATGCGCACCCCTTGTTCTGCGGCTGAAAGTATACTGTACCTCACAGGCTGGCTTCAGGGACTGGACAGGCTTCTGAGCAACCGGAGGCTTCTTTAAGCTGCCTGGCTTGCGGGCAACTGTTGGTTTTCCCCCTTCTGCGCTCTCATAGTCAATACCAGCCAAGGCATAATGCTGCCTTCTCAGCTCACCAAGACGAAGCCTCTCATTCTCCAGGGTCTTTTCCAACTCCAGGACTTTCACCTGCAACAAGCAACATTCTCTGTTGAGCTATGGGGAGTGAGAAATATCAAAGACACTCCACTTCTTATGCAGCTGTTGAACATAAGTCACTGTTGCTTAGTTCACATGTTATCCATAGATCTACTCCCATGGACCAGAGTGCGGGAATATTTCTAACTTGGCCTCTCTACTCCCAGGTGGCCAAAAGGTCTCCCACTGCTGCCTTTTCTCATCCTTATGCCTGGGATTGCATCCACACAGCCCTACACATGTCCCACACCTCATTTTCTCAACTGCCTTGTCTTCCGTGGCACAACCTGGAATAGGGTCTGGGGAATAGGCTTGGAGAATAGGGTCTGGGGACCAAGTACTGTATTTTTCCATCTATAGGATGCCCCCATGTATAAGACGCCCCTTATTTTTGACATTATTTTTAAGGGGAAAAAATTAGTCTTACACACGGAAAAATACGGTATGTGTAGCTGAACGAAGACACACTATTCTCATTTACCCCTGCTTCTCCATGCTCTGTTGTCTGCCCTGTGATATTCAAACTGTAGTATCCCCTTGGCTGTTATGTGTTACTAAAACATTCAGAGTCCACCTCCTGCTCAGCTTGTTCAACTGGTTTGGACCATGCGAAACTCTCATCACCCCCAGCCATGCTGGTTGGGGCTGATGGGAGTTGTAGTGCAAAACAGGTGGGGGACACCAGCATCTGAAAGGCTAGTTGTGTTTCCAAGCTCTGCCAGCTGTAACTGACATGCTGAAATCAAGCCACTGTTGTGGCAAAAGGTAAGGATTAGAGTAGACGGACAGATCCAAAGAAGGGCTACTGGGCAAGGAGAGTCAGGCTCAACCTCTGTAGCCTTAAATACGGTGGGAGGAGGCAGCAACTGCCCATTCTTATTAAGGCTTGTTTTCAACTCACTCTTCAGCAAACAAATCATGGCTTACATAACACCAGTATGAAACCCCAGTCTGCATGGCCTATTTAAAGACGTCCCATTGACGACATCTCATCAGATGCTCAAGGGGCAGTTGGCTCTTGTGTGAGAGTCACTTTGGGAACTATTAACCCAGCTTCTATTTTATACTTCCCCAGGAATCTTCTCAACACTTCCCCTGTTTTTCCAAAGAACCCAAACAGCACCTGTGTCTCCATTTCCTCCATCTTAAGTTTGATTAAGGACATTCCAGAGAAGTCCATGGTCTCTGAAAGGAAGAGAAAAGCAAGTTTGTTTTAGAAACTACATATGTTTTCAGCAGGGAGGTAGGGGGCATTTTTTAAAACTGAAAAGTTGCCACTTTCTGCTACCCTAAACCCAGTCCCTCACCCAGTGTGTTCTTGCTTCAGTAGGCGTGTTGAGCAACTTAGTATGTAGCAGGAAAGACTGGAAACCTTCACCATTTTGAGCCATAACAGCATTTGGGGAAAAGCCTTCTGTGCTATTGCACATTTTAGAAAAGCCTCTTGCTGTTCAATAGAACATATTTGCCCCCAACACATCTAGTCCAATACACGAGGCAGTTCAATGAAGTTCTGCCTCCATCTCCCTGGAAGTTGCACATGGCACCAAGCATAAAACTTCACAGCTATAAAAAGGCTAGGCAGGGGTTTTTTATATGCAAAATAACTCCTATCTCATGAACAGCTTAGTAGTTTCTTTTTGAGAACCACAGAAGACAAGATGGGCCAGACCAGAGGCTAGCCAGATGTCTCTAGAGGGGAAGCCCACAAGCAGGACAGGAGTGCAGTCACCCTCCCCCACCTGTGTTCCCCAGGAACTCAGAGGCACAAGGCCAGCCCCAGAGAGCCAGCATGACTACTCTCTATGGATAGCCGCCGCTTCCTCCTTCATGGAACTGCCTAATCCCCATTCGAAGCTACCTGTGTTGGTGGCCAGCACCACATTTTGTGGAAGCAAATTCCACAGTTTATCACACAGTGTGCTGTGTAACATAACGTAATAAAAAACAAAGTCCCTATTAAGTGCCCGTGGAGTCAGACCAGTTCAGTGATTAAAGCACTGGTCTCACTCCAGAGAGACCCTCCTCTTACAGAGATCATCCAGATACCTATACGAAGCCTGCAGGCAGAACCTGAAAGCAACAGCCCCCTCACCACTTGTGCTTCCTTGCCACTATTTCCTCAGAAGTGAGTCTCAATGGTGCCTTACTTCCTGGTAAGTGCATTTTAAGACTGCGGCCTGAATGGGCCCAGGATAGTCAGTTGCTCAGCCCAACCTACCCCACAGAGTTGTTGTGTGGATAAATGAGGAGCAGCATGTACACCATCCTGAGTATGGATAAGAGTAATAAATAATACAGTAATGGTGCTACTCTGTCGGCCTTGCATATTAGCCCTGTTCTCCTCATGTCACACTTTCTTCTCATAATTTTGCAAGCACCAGAAAGCCTTTAAAAAAGCATTTTCAAGAACGCAAGTCTGCCATTTCACGCTGCGTTTCCCACCACCTCCATGCCCAGCTCCACTGCCATGCCCAGACCCCAGCAGCTCACCTTTGTCTTCAACCTGCTCTTGGCCTGACTTTGTGGAAGCCACGACATTGGCAGCCATTTCATTGACGGTGCGCGAGCATTCCTGGAGCTTTCCTAGGTTTCTGCTGTGCTTCTCTGCTTTCACCTGCCATCATCAAGAATATTGCTTCTTTCAAATCTTTTGCCAGGTGTAGAGAAAACACGAGCAAAAAAGGTCTGCTAGTCCAACCTAAACCTTTGAGCAGCAGCAGCTTGAGGCCAGTTCATTTCAGAACCAGGGCTGTGTACATACTTGTTACAGTAAAGCACTTGGAGGCAGAGCTTAGAATGCTGAAGAATCTCTGCTGTTTTATTTCCTAGTCTGCAGGTTAAGGACATAGGTCTTGTCCTGCTGCATCAGAGCAAAGGGCTATCTAGTCCCACATCCTGGATGGAAATCCTTCAAGAGAAGTGAGCAAAGGCACTCCTCAAAGTGGAGGCATTCAGCTGAGCACCACCAGAGAGGTAGGGAAGGAGTGTGCCATTCCACAGTCGCTTTGAAATGGGGACATCTCATAAGAACATAAAAAGAGTCTTGCTGGATCAGACCAAAGGCCCATTTAGTCCACAACAGGACCCAAGTACAACAACTCTCCCCAACTGCAATTCCTAGCACCCACCTCAGATATTGGAGGTAGTACACATCCCTTATGGTTATCAGCACTGATAGCCTCAACCTCCTCTGTGAATTTGTGGAAACCAGTGAGTCGTGGTGCTGTGGGTTAAACCAATGAGCCTTAGGCTTGCCGATCAAAAGGTCGGCAGTTCGAATCCCCGCAACGGGGTGAGCTCCCATTGCTCAGTCCCTGCTCCTGCCAACCTAGCAGTTCGAAAGTAGATAAATAGGTACCACTCCGGCAGGCAGGTAAACCGTGTTTCTGTGCGCTGCTCTGGTTTGCCAGCAGCGGCTTAGTCATGCTAGCCACATGACCCGGAAGCTGCCTGCAGACAAATGCTGGCTCCCTCAGCCTGTAAAGCGGGTGCCGCAACCCCAGAGTCGTCTGCGACTGGCCTTGATGGTCAGGGGTCCCTTTACCTTTACCTATGTAGGAAGTTGCTTCTGCAAGGGGCTCTGGGCACACTAGAGCCTACTTTGGCAACAGAACCCTCACTCTACTCTCCTTTTCTCATTTGAGATTTGATTGAAAGTTTTAGGTACAGTCCTAAGAGCAAAAAGGATTATCCAGAATTCCCAGCCCAATGCAAAGCATGCTGCTTCCGAGATGGGGCTGTAGGCATGTGAAATGCACCCAGTTCTGCACAGTTAGAGAAGAGTGCAGCCAATTTTTCCTTCTGGGATGATTACCTTGGAGGCAGCTACAAGCTGAGCTGTGCTGGCTGCGATTTCGTGTGAACAGACAATCAGTTCCTCATATTTGCCTGTGTGGAGGACAACTTTGTCCGCAGACTCTCTGAAGTGGGGAGCAAAAAGACACAGGATTAGTGAAGCCATTCCCTTGCGTTTCAATCCACAAAGCAAGTGGCTAGGAAAAGGAAGCCCAAGCAACTGAGATACCTACACAAGCTGTGTTGCTCCCCATCCCACGGCTTTAGAAGCAGAGATGAGTCCCTCCGTCCAACGGGAGTTCTTGGCATAAAACTCCTGCGGTGTTGCTGCCCCCTAGTGTTCCACAAGAGATAGGACACTTAGCTTTCACAATAAGGCTGAGCTTTATTTGGTAAGCAAAACATGCTTCAAAATGGAAAAGATGATGCAACTCTGCCTGGAAAACACACCCTCTGGTAGCTTCTTCAAAGACTGGGGTGGCAGGTGTGCTTACTGAAAGGACACAAATGGGTAAACAAAGCTGCCTTATACTGGGGACGGACGCAAGTGGTGGCAGGAAGTCCATCTAGCTCAGGGATTAGGAGGAACATGGTACAGAATTCCCATCAGTCCCAGCCAGCACAGCCAACGGCCAGGGATGGTGGGAGTTGTAGTCTGGAGAGCCACAGGCTCACAATTCCTGATGGAAGTGGTTCCCCCAAGAGGAGGCCCTGGTGGGGTGCTTAATACAGGTCTGCAGCAAGAGTTGTTTTACTGACTCAAGAGAAGAGAGGGAAGAGGTGGGGTCAGGGGAGTTCCTTCTCAGCATTCTTTACTCTAGAACAGCCTTTCTCCAACCTTGGGTTCCCAAATGATGTTGGACTACTATTCCCATCATCCCTGAGCACTGGTTCTGCTAGCTAGGGATGATGGGGGTTGTAGTCCAACAACAGCTGGGGACCCAAGTTTGGTAAACCCTGCTCTCGAGCATGGATGGGGATCTTCTGGACCTCCAGGGCTTGCTAGATTCCAACTCTTATCAGCCCCAGCCAGCTTAGCCAATGGTTGGGAATGCAATAAACACAGGTTCTCTTGTAGAGAAGGAAGAGGCATTATCTGAATAGCATTTGATATAGCTTTAAATGCTTCATAGAGGCCACAAGAAAACAGACAAAACCATTACCTGGGAGTCTTCAATCTTAAGTAATGCTGTGACACAAGGAGCTGGTGCAGCCCACATTTCCAGGCTCCTCCCTGCCAGATGTTCAGTGCCCCCCCCCATACTTTTCATGCAAAGGAAGAACATAAGGTCCAAAAAGAACAGCCTCACCCTTCCACTTTCTACTATCTCCTTCTGTAAATGTGTAGATGTCATCACAAGAAGCCTGATTGCCTGAAAGAGACAAAAACAACAAACCACTCTGTTTAATAGAAGGATCTCCCTACGGCTTTAGGGATTCCAGTACAACAAAAAAGACCCTCCCCTCCAGACACAGTACAATACTTCTCAAACTTCCCTTAGTGGCAATGCTAACCTGAAATAAAAGGTCATGCTGAATATCTAGAGATCTTGTTAACCATGCAGTGTTGAACACCCTCCCGAGGTCCAGCCATCTGGTAACAGCTGGGTTTTTAAAGTACTTAGCTGGGTGGGGCTTTAATAAATTAGAAAGGCACTCACCTTCATCAAGTCTGTGCAAGAGTTCAAGATTCTGTGGGAAACAAAAAAGAAGATGCTGAACTCTCCCAAAGGATTGACTAAGCCCTAAAATTTGGAAATAACATTTTAAATAATGATGATTCTATTGTTGTTTGCATCTACACTACCAAGGGAAAACAGTTTAAAACCACTTTTTCTTGTTTCTCCCAAGGAACCTTGAAATTGATTCTCTGAGGGTGCACAGTAAACGAAAAAGCATGGGGGTGGTTATTTCACTCTTCTCTTTGTTGGTGAATTGCTTCAATTCTTTCACCAGGGATCATTGCAATGCTGTTTGTGTTATGATCTAAAAAGAGGTAAACAGCCAGCACTGCAGCACCATCTACTAGGTAAAGGTAACGGTAAAGAACCCCTGGGTGGCTAAGTCCAGTCAAAATCACCGATCATCTCGCTTCAGGCTAAGGAAGCCGGCATTTGTCCACAGACAGCTTTCTGGGTCATGTGGCCAGCAGGACTAAACCTCTTCTGGTGCACGGAGGACTGTGAGGAGTGCCAGAGTGCACGGAAACGCTGTTTATCTTCCCACCACATTAATCTACTTGCACTGGGGTGCTTTCGAACTGCTAGGTTGGCAGAAGCTGGAGCAGAGCAATGGGAGTTCACCCCATCACGTGGATTCGAACTGCTGACCTTACAATCGATAAGTCCATGAGGCTCAGTGGTTTAGACCACAGTGCCACCTGCGTCCCTTTACCATCTAGTGACAGAACACAGCAACAGGACCCAAGAACATATTGAAGGGGGAAATAATCATGCACACAAACAGCGTCTCCCTTCCTTAGTTATCTATGGCAAAGCCTCTTCAGGTCTCTGGAACTACACTACACTTATTGCACACACAAAAAACAAAAGCCAGGCGAGCTGAACCATGGGAGAAGAGACCCTTCAGTAAAAAGGAATCACCTCTATAGCACAGAAAGAGGTTATTCAGTAGCAAAGCAAACAGGAAAACTCATGCTTCAGTTCAAATGCTGAGTGCTGGCGGTTCAGTCTGTGCCAACAATATTATGCAAATCCACATGCTCAAGGCAACAAACAGTGGATTATTGCTTTTTATCCTCACAACAACCCTGCAAGCTTAGCAGCTTAGATCAAGAGAGATAACTACTTTCCCAAATATACCTTCCATATATACCTTCAGGGTGAGCTTCATGGCTGAAAAGTGATTTGAAATGGGATTGTATTGAAAACTCTTCGAATAAAGAAATACAGGTAGCAGATAAGAATGTAAGAACAGTCCTGCAGGGTCAGGCCAAAGGCCCATCATAGTCTTCCAGGCCTACAATATTGTTTTTGAGGCAAGATGGCCATAACTCATCATCATCATCATCATCATCATCATTACTACACTTAATTTTTTCAAAATCTCCAAGTGGTATTCCAAGTGTGCTCTCTCCAGGTCCCTGGCAAAAGTCTTTCCTATCTGTGTTATCAGAAATTCTTTTTTAGCTGGAAGTGTTGCAAATGAAAAAGAAATGTAGCCCAAGTATAAATCACATCCTTGTGGATCTTTGATCCTGCAGACTCACCTTTCATTTACTTCTAATTTCACACCAGAACTCTCTATTCTGGCCTGATTCATCATTTCCTGCAGAAAAATCAAACAGAGCTTCATTCAGTCGGGCATCACCACAGGCTTGTAGTTAGGGACAAAGGTCCTCCTGGTCTTTATAGCAGCCAGCAAGATGCTTCAAAGAAGCCGTTAAGCAGGACAATGATGCCACCCCCACCCCCACCCCCCTCCATTTAGCTATTGGGACTAATTGCCACTGACCTGCTTCTTTCTTCACAAACATGCCCAATCGCCTTTTAAAGCCACCAACCAACCAACCACTACATCTTGTGGTAGTGAAGTCCACCTATTAATCATTTATCTGGGTAATTTATATTTATTTGTTTCATTTAGGTAAATTATATACTGCTTGACACGTCAAAGAAAATTGCTAAGCAGTTTACTGCATTCTAAAAATATCACAAACAACAAGTCAAGCAGTTGTGTATTGAGCAGAGTTGTACTCTCCTTTTGCCACTCAAGTACTTCTTCACCCTTATGACACCTGCCCATTTTATTAAGTTTAACCAATGCTATTTTTCTAGAAAAAGAGGTTCCGAACTGAGTTCCATCTGAAAAAAAAGCCCCGAGTTCAACTACAGAGGCTCTAACTTAACTGCCCACAAGTGCTGTCAATTAGGGTGGTGGGAGAAAGGACAGGGTCTTCTTGGTGCAGAGGAACTTCCTTCAGAACGACAAAAGGCCTTCAAACATGCCTTGAAGACTTATTTGTTCAGTCTGCCTTACTTTAATGTTTTTATGCCCCTGATTCTTGAATCTTGGTAGTTGCTTACTATTCTGGGGTTTTTTACCACTCAAATGTATTTCAAGTGGATATGCTTTAGTTGCACACTGCCTTCCCTAAAAGGTTGACTATTAATAAAACAACCAACCAAACAGGTTCATCTCACCTCTATCCTCCTGACCGCGTCTTCGATTGCAGCAGAGGTGGAGGCCATCTCTTTGTCAACCATGTCGCCAAGTTCTTCTTGCCGGATGTCTAAGCTTTTGGGCCTCAATTCCTGGTCAAAAGAGAAAGAGAGTTCTTAAAGGGGACACTTGGCTCAAATGGAAAAGAAGAAGAAGAAGAAATTTTGTATACCCTGCCCAACTGACTGGATTTCCCCAGCCACTCTGGGAGGCTTCCAACAAAAATACAGCAAACAACTACTACTACTGCAACAAACATTAAAAGCTTCCTGAAACAAGGCTGCCTTCAGATATCTATGAAAAATTAGATAGTTGCTTAACTCTTTGACATCTGCTGGGAGGGCATTCCACAGGAAGGGCACTACTGCTAAGAAGGTTCCCTGTAACTTCACTTCTCACAGTGAGGGAACTGCCAGAAGGCCCTCAGTGCTGGACCTCATTGTCCGGGCTGAACGATGGGGATGGAGACGCTCCTTCAGCCATACAGGGCCGAAGCCATGTAGGGCTTCAAAGGTCAACACCAACACTTTGAAGTGTTAAGAACCTGCAGTCCTCCATTCAAGTTTTTTTGGATTCCAAGTCCCCCTTGCCCAGCCAGCATGGCCTATGGCCAAGGACAATGTAGCTGAACAACATATGGAGCGCTGCAGTTTCCCCACCCCAGCATTACACAGCTAGCTGCTCTTTTACTGAAAGAAACCATTAGTCAACGGATACAAATTATAAGGAAGGAGGTTCTAACTAAATATTAGGAATAAGTTCTAGACAGCAAGTCACTCAACAGTGGAATGGACTCCCTTGGAAGGTGGTGGGCTCTCCTTCACTGCAGGTTTTAAAGAGAGGTTAGATGGCCATCTGTTTACTTGTGATTCCTGCATTGCAGGGGCTTGGACTAGATGATCCCTTGGACCATCCAACTCTACAATTCTGTGTTTTGCCTCCTCACTGCCAAGGCCAAGTTACGGAAGTGTAGAAGTACACTAATAAGCATAAATTGTGAGATTACCGTGTTCCCCAATGGATTTCCCCACTCTATTCCTCAACTCTGTTTACCTGTCCCAGCTGAAGAAGTCCCTGCAGCCTCTTCCTCACGTCTGCCAGATCTGCTTGTCGGAGAGATTGCTTGTCTTTCAGCTTGCTCAGATAGTCCAGACTCTGCTTCCCACAGTCCCTGCAGGTTTCAGTCAATTCTGGCAAGAAGAAGAAAATAAAATAAAAATTACACACATACAAGGGAAACTAGCAAGACTGTGGGAAGCTCAGGAATAAGCTCATTTTTTAGCTTTCATTGGAGGAGCTACAGGAGAAGCATTTCAGAACAAATATGTGGAAGTCCTGAGGCTCAGGGTATGCTTTGGGAATAACAGATATTGCAGGATTGTGGGAGCTATGAGGGTGTTGGCCTGATCTGTAATCTGGATAAGAGCCCACTGCAAGCCCCAAGGAAGAGCAGAGTTCATTACACACATTTTTTTAAGGGAATCCCTCAGAAACATGGATGTTATTCTTGCACTTGACCATGCTTGTGTCTCCTTATCCCCATAGTAAGTTCTAGGATTGTCACCCAATTACAGAAGCCTTCAGTGCTAAATTTATGAGCTTAGAGACTGATGAACATGCTCAAATTTGCACACAGTAAACACACCTCCTCTGTTTCCGGGGGCCACATGCCAGCAGTAGGCAAAAGTGGGCAAAGGAACAAATGTGGGTTTTTCCTTTGTATGGTAGGCTTGTTTCTACACATTCATGCCTCTCTTTCTCTCTATCCTCCCATCCAGGTATGCAAGAGGCATTCTCAGAGATCAAGGGCACATTCCAGCCAGGCAAAAGTTGCCCCTCCCCTGTTTAGAGGATGCATGAATGGATTGAAGAAGAAAAAAAACCAGAAAGCAAAGAGGCGCTTGAAGTCTCCTGGTCCCTACACACTGGGTTCCAACCATTTCTAAAAGCCAGGTTTCGCATTCAGGAAAATTGTGTGAAAAGAGTTGCATCACTTCTGACTTCAGGGGTGGGGAAAAAGAACCTTTGCAAATTTACTCACTGTCTGCATGATCTGTGGGCGCCAGGTGGGAAGTGGCACTGCCATTCACAATGGTGTCTGCAGTCAGGTGGGCAAATTGGGCCAGAGCACCAACCAATCCAGTGACATCTAAGAAACGAAGAGAAATGGCAGGATGGAAATCCAGAAGCGGATCACAGGGATAACCCGTCTCATTTGAGATAAGCCCAGAGTGGCAGCATTCAGCTAAGCACCACAAGGAGCAGAGACCCTGAATGCTTCTCCAGGTTAAACATAGATTAACCTTCAGTCCAGTTCTTCTCCCTTCTAATCCCACTGTAGCTCTGAACTGTGGCCATCCCATAAGAACATCAGAAGAGTTCAGGGGCCAATGTGCTCAAGATCTTTGTCATTTGATCCAACTTCATTTTATACACAAATACAGCAGCTCAGGAATATCAGGTTAAACAGGGCTGTGCAAGTGTCTGGGTTTAGTACAGTTCAAGGTATTTTAATCTTCTGTTTTGAAATAACAATTCGTAATTGTTACAGTTCAGACCATGGAACCCTTTGCAATTGTAGACTACACATCCTCTTCCTCTTGATATGTTTTATTTTTGACTCTGCAAATCACACAGCTGTTTCCTATACTTTATTGGCAATTGTGACAACTTATTTTTTTAAAAAAATATTTCTTTCTTTCTTTATTCTGTAACTTGCTTGTTGTTATTAAAATTCAATGCAAAACATTTGAGAAGAAAAAAGAATCAGAAGAACCCAGCGGCTGGTTCAGGCCAAAGGTCCAGCAACCTGGTTCTCAAAGAGGCCAGCCAGGTGTCTCTGGGAAGCTCACAAAAAGGACCTGCACACAACAGCACTTTCCCCACCTGCATTCCCCAGCAACAGAAGGCACAGGCTTAACACCTCCAAGACTGGATAACTCGTGAGCAGCAGGGCTTTGCAGCTGCACCTTTTATTGACTCCATCCAAACCCATCCCACAGACCTAACCCCCCCCCCCAGGCTTCCTGCTTAAAACATAGATAAAAGTGCAAGGATTAAAAATCAACCTGAAGCTTTACCACTTGGTGAAATGTTCCATGTAGTCACCAGGCATTTACTGTATATTTTGCTCTATAAGACTCACTTTTTCCCTCCTAAAAAGTAAGGGGAAATGTGTGTGTGTCTTATGGAGCGAATGCAGGCTGTGCAGCTATCACAGAAGCCAGAACAGCAAGAGGGATTGCTGCTTTCACTGCACAGCGATCCCTCTTGTTGTTCTGGCTTCTGAGATTCAGAATATTTTTTTCTGGTTTTCCTCCTCCAAAAAGTAGGTGTGTCTTGTGGTCTGGTGCGTCTTATAGAGCGAAAAATACGGTAGCTTTTCTTTTTTGATGAGGGCGTCAGCGGGGGGAAGGGGGGAGAAACATTTGAAGAAACGACATTTGTGATGGCAGGAGAGGCACAATCTGTCTTTGCCAGCAACACCAGAAATCTACACTCCCACCCTGCCCCACAAGTAGGAGAACTGCAGCGGCAACCCAGCAATGTTTACCTGCCGGGTTGGACAGGTAGCGCCCATGTCCACTTTCCACAGCATTCACTGACTCCAGTGCTGCTTGTGCGCGGCCGACGAGGTAATCTGCAGAGAGAAAAGCAAGGGCAGAGAAGGAGGCCTATGGGAAAACAAGATCAAATGGACTCTCGTGCAGGTGCCTTTTGTGCCTTAGAAGCAGAGCCAGCTCCAGACTGAAGGAGCCTCAGCTGCCCGGTTTCCTCTGGCAGGCTCCCTCTTAAATCCCTGGAAGGGGTTGTGGGGCTCAGCCCTGGCGGGATTCCTTGGCAGCAGCAGTGCTCCAAGACAGGCAGACAACCAGGTCTGGGGCAGCTGCCATTTAAATGTCTCACAATGGCCTCAATGCAGCATCACTTGGGGCATTGTAGGACATTGAAAAGGCAGCTCTCTCAGGCCTGGTTGCTAATTGGAGCATGGGGTGGGGGCTGGATTTGAGGGGAGGGGGCTAGGACAGGCATCCCTGGGAGGGCCTTGGCCACTGCCTCAGGAATCTGAATGATGCCAGGCTTGCTTGAGAGGTTTACTCAAGGATTCCCATGCCCTTGGACCTTTAGACCTACCTGGTGAACTGGTGCATCGGATGTGCAAAGGATCGTCGAGCTTGGCAACGGCGTCCTGAATGATGCTCTCAGCCTCCTTCACTGTCCCTTGCAGGATGCTGAACTGCTCCTCCAGGAGTTTCTGCTGCAGGTTCTGTTCCTGACCTTTCTGTGGGAGTGGCGCAAGGTGTTTAAGTTAACAGTGCCCTCCTGGGACCCACATACTCACTGCTCTGTCATGATCCAGACTGGGCAAAGGGGAGGCCTACAGTGCTGCTAACTGGCTCCCTCTCTTCATTGCTCAGCCCGCTGTTTCCCTTGCCTTCCCTAACCAGACAAAAGCTTTCCAAGGCTCAGTTGTGCCCAGTGCCTTTTGGGGACTGGCAAGGAAGCTGATGGCAGGCGGAGCCACAGCCAGTGAAGGACAGAGCCAACGCATTCTAGTGTTGCCCCTGTTCTCATATGGACTCTTGTAATGGCAGTACTGGGAGGAAGGGGCCCTTCCAGACATCCTTGTCGTGTATTCATGATGGTTTGTGCTCATGATAATATAAGGGTGGTTATACACAACCCCATTTTCAATACTGTTCACACCTACAAAAGTTTCAGGGCAAACATCCTGCTTCATTTCCAATCAGTGCATGTCCTGTAACCTTCTGCAGGAATTCCTGTAACTTTTCATGCCACAAATGTTCTAAGGGTCCTTTGGCCTCACTTTTGCAGGAGCGCCCCTCAAGACAACAGTAATGCAGGAGCACTGGGGAAGCATCGCAGAATGGCTAATAAAGTGGAATGAAGTGTGGATGGTCCGGTATAAATTCACCACTAATGCACTATTATTGTGTCAATGACATGTTTCAGAAACACTAGAAAAAAGTGTATTCTGGGGAGGAGGAAGCTGATAGCCAGGATCATCTCCAGGCAGGAGAGGTTTGACAAAGCACAGAGCGAGCTTCAGGGCAGCGTCCCACACACCCGATGGACCAGCCTCTGCTGCCAAGACTCCGTTTCTCCCTTGAGTACCTTTTCCAAGAGCTTCCCTTGCAGCTCCTGAACTTCCTTTACTCTCTTCTCTGCTTCCTGGCTCAAGAGCAGCTCCTTTTCTTGGATCAGGCCCTTTGTCGAGATGAGCTCACAGTCCTTCTCACTGACCACTTTCCTCAGTGTCTCCTTCTCGGCCTGGAGGGCCTCCAGTTGGGTGTTGAGGTCTGAACCGGCCTGCATGGAGGACAAGCGACCTGCTGGCTCACAGCTTCATTGCCCAGCTCTCCCGCTTCAGCTTGGCCCCACCCTCTCAATCACCTCCCCCTGCTAATGCGGTTTTTCACATGCTCATTGTCCTCTTCAATGACTTGGGTGGGAAGGCTTAAGAGGAGTTTCCTCCACCTAAACCACATGACCAAGAGGCTTAACAGGTGAAGGATTTGAGTTACAAACCTCACCCTTTGGTGAATTTGGGACAAGAAAAATGGGCTGTTTTAATCCCAGCTGGTTATTATCAGAGCCTTCCAACAATTTGGTGCTCCAAACAAACACCAGTTTGGGGGGGCCACTAGGTGGCGCATCGGAAGATGGCTGACAATAACATCTCTCCGACCCACACGAGGTAATTTGGAGGCTATGATGGGGGTAATTAGCCTCCTTAACCCCACCAGGATTGTGGTGGGGACGGCCCTTGCCTGCTGTGTCCTATACCACCCCCGAATTTGTGGGGGTGGGGGCACTAGGCACAAAGCCCTCCTGTGGGATTTCGGCACTCCTTGACGCCATCCCTGATTCGCGCCGCTAGTTGCAATGATCTTTAAAAGAAACAATTTGGACGAGATTAATTGCACATGCATCAAGGAAAAAGGGGAGTAAAGACTGCTGACAGAAGAGATCTCTGATAACAAGACAAGAATAAAATATGAGAAGATACGTCAAGATACGGTACGACAAATGACTGAGGGGGGAGGGGGGAAAACCTGCCTTTCCTTTTTCTATGTGATTTAACAAGAATCCCCTCCCCTAATGAGTCAGAAATTAAGGACTTAAGTTGTGGATTTAAGGCTGTGTGGAGATAAACTTTCGATCCAAAGCAATGTTTCAAGATGAAGCTGGAAAGCTAAGAGTTTTGGAGTGACGCAGTTAAAAATGCCGTTGCCATTTTGGGAGGCATTGTTGGAGCTCTTGGGTCTGGGAGGAGAAAGAGAGAAACAGAGTTGTTTACATATCGTGAATCAACTTTTTGGTGGGACTTAAGAGCGACAAATGCCAAAATTTACGATGGAAAGAGTGATGTTATCTACGAAGGAGATATATGGAAACCATCTGGACTTAGTGGAGGAACGGGAAATCCACACAGGAATATTATACTTGCTATCGGCTTAAGGAGACTAACAGAAGAGATCGTAAAGGAAAAAGAGAAATTATATGAACAAGATATGATGTGGCAACACCAAGATAAGACTGGATAGAATTATGAACTTTGTTTGGACTAATTGGGACTGATTTGGACATTAACACAGTAATAAGAAGATGATCGGAATCCCCCTTTGGATCTTGAAGTATGGGTTCCCCCAACAAAATTTAAAAATTTGGCTTTGTAATTTGGAATTTATGCGATGTGATTTAATTTGATGTGATTGGCCAGTTAATAAAAATTATTTAAAAAACAAACAAACAAACAAACAAACAAACAAACACCAGTTTGAGTTCCTCTTCCATCCCCACCCCTTTGTCTTTTTACATCATGGCTTTTTAGATTGTGTTATTTCTAATGATTTTCAAGCTGCTCCATGAGCCTTTGCAACTAAAGAGCTGCATATAAATGCTGTGAATTAAAATGAAGAAACAATAAGCAATAAGCAGTCTAGTATCTGGGCACATCAAAAGCATGAGATGAGCTTCGCTAGAGAGTAGTGGAGAGGGTTCTCAGGGGAGGCACAACCAAAGCACCCTTAACATTGGGACAGTGCAAGATGAGCCACCTAAGGCAAAGGATTGTGCACAGCAGGGCAGCAAAGTGGAGACAGATGCCTCATGGCTTTTTGCAAGACAACCCACAGGAATACTCCCACTGCTCTTTTATGAGAGCTCCCACTATTTTATTTTATTTTATTTTTAATGCTGGCTTTTATTCCGAGTGGGTGCTGTTTTAATCTGATTTATTTCAGGATTGAAATCCCACTTGACTATACCTACATGTGCTCAAGGCGGCATACAAAGTTACAAAAGATACATGCAGTCAAACCACCTAAAGTAGAACTTGGAAACAAAACAAACAAAAGCAATATAATACAAACACTATATATATAATTTAATATAGTTGTCAGCTGACTTCAAAGTTTTCTAAATTGAAAGGTGTCTTTAAAAAAAAGTTATACATAAATCTAACTCACAATGCATGGAGTTCTTTTGAACTAAATCATACTCAGAGCAGACCCACTGAAATTCATGGATCCAAGTTAGTCATGCCCATTAACACCAATGGGTCTACTCTGAGTATAGCTAACATGGGGTATAACCAATAAGGAGCTGTCCTGTATAAAAAAGTTACCTCTCAGTGGCTGATACATCAGAGACTCCTCAGTAGAGCCAAGCATCATGTGGGAAGGGGAAACCACTGCAAGATTTTAACTCTCAGCCCCACAAACACCACAGGCCACAAACGACCCCAGCCTGCATACCTGCTTGGAACGGCTGAGAGACTGCTGAAGCTGAGCCAATTCCTCTTTCTTAGATTCCAGTTCTCTCTTCACCTGCTCCATCTGCAACATATGATCTTCTAACTGCACAGAGGGAATCAAAGAGAAAGTGCATCCTTGTAAACATGTGCTAACTTTTCAGATGCCTCTGAGCAAATCAAGGTGGTGTGTGCCTGAGTTCTTAACACCACTGTATTTTGCAGTGCACCTAACTGCACCCTCCAATATCTCTTTTTTAATGTCAACAAGGGGGGAGGAGCAGGAATCAGGGGCCTGGCACTACAAACTTGGGACTCAAGCTTGCTGAGCCATCCCTCAATTATGTCCTGAGCTGTGCCCAGTCTCCATGGTCACATTCACACCATACTGTTAAAGCACATTTAACACACCCTGAGACCTGTAGTTTACCCCTCACAGGCCTACAATCTCAGCACCCTTAACAAACTACAGTTCCCAGGATTCCTTGGGAGAAAGTCAGGTGCTTTAGATGTTTAGTACCAAACATTATCTCAGCCACCCCTAGATCAAAACACCTACTCAGCAGTTTCTGAAGAGGGAGAGCCCTGCCCTGTTACAGGGGAAGAGAGATCAAAGCAGCAAACCTTCATTTCTGACTCCCGTTTGACTTGGTCCATCTGGAAGGCCAGCTGCTCCTTGACTAGGGCAACCTCCTCTTGGCTCTGTTGGGTAACTGTCAGCTGCTTGGCCGTGTCTGCATTCTTGGTATTAAAAAACATCAAACATATTTTAAGTATCATTTTGAGATTGCAGGGATAGTCTGTATGGTGCCTGGGTCCCTTCTAATTCCTGGGCCCTGGATCCAGCGAGTACCATTGCTAGTATAGCAAAAGAAGTTGCTCTGTGCCTGAGAACAAATGGGTGGGCCACAGGATGGTAGTGAGAAAGACAAAAAGCCAGAGTTGTGTGTGCGAGGTGAGCTAGAAGCAGGCAGAAGCCAGAGACTTAGAGCTATGCTTGACTACTGCTGGAACCGAAGGCTGTGACTAAGAGAGAAGCCAGCCCTTGTGGATTGTGAATGCGGAGGTGCCCTCCCATCTCCTCTTGCATGGCAAATACCCAATGGAACAGTGTGTGAAGTTGGCAGCCAGCACTGTCATTACCTTTCTCAGGAGCTCTGCGTGTGTGTTGATCAACTCATTGTGCTTCTCTTTCAGCTTGATGTAGCGGGTTTCTGTGGCGCTGGCCTTCTCTGGAAAAAGGAATGAGATTGTCATGAGCTGCATTCTCAGTCCAACTATTGAACCTTGGAAGCCATGGTGGGCAACCAGCTGCCTAGAAGAGCCTGTCCCAAGGAACAAGCGGCCTGCATGACAGCAAATGGGTTGTGGGTCCTGCCTTACAGATGACTGCCAACAGCCGTTCTAGCTTCCACAGGCTGCAGGACCATGAAGAAGTAATTTGTGCCATCAAAAACTGCTTTCCGCTGGTGGCCTGTTTGGGGTGGGTGTGTCAAAACTCAGGCAAAGAACACATGCTTTTTTATGCAGATAAAGCAGTCAGCAACATTTTCCAGTTAAAGGGACACATTTCCTTCTGGGCAGCCTTCCGCATGACAGTGGTGGCTGGGGCCACAGACAACAGCAGGCAGAGGAACAAATGTGAATCGCTACTTCTGTATAGAAGGCTAACTTCTGCACACACTTGCACACCCCTCTCTTTCCTCCATCCAGAGAAGGAAGAAGCAACATCAGAGCCCAAGGTCCCATTCCATAACCTAGTAGAAACACTCAGGGTTTGAAGCAGGGCCAGTGAGGGGCCTTGGGGTAGTTCCAGGGGCCAGGCAGAGAAATTGGAGGGCCATATCTGGACCCCAGGCCTGGGGCTCCCCATCCCTGAGGTAGACAGTACCAAGTGCACACTCCTTAGCACAATAAATAGGATTTACTTATTATTGCTGTTTGAAAAGCACAGGTCAACACACAACCTGCTTTCCAAAGGCACCACCTACTTTCTGCTTCTAGGTAGAGCCCTCGACTCTTGTCTCCCTCCAGCTTTGCCTTCTGCAGCCTCTCCAGCTCATCCCGGAGCTGCTCGTTGTCCACCAGGGCCTTCTGCTTCTGCTTCCGCTGCTCTTCCACCTCCGCCTCCAGGCTGTTAATCTGGGCCTTCAGCTGAGTGATGTATCTCTGAGCCTGAGTATTGCAGCAAAACACATACAAAGCAATGGCTATAATGATGACAGCTCGTGTGTTACCTGCAGGATGCTCTTGTGCCCTTTGCTTCTGGGCTTCCCACACAGGCATCTTGCTGGCCACTGGGGGAAGCAGCAAGTGTCAATGTAGTGCAATGGTAAGAATGTCGGCCTGGAACCAAATCCTTACATGGCCATAAAGCTCACTGGATGCCAATCACCAACTCTCTGCCGAATTATTCAAGGCAAGCAATGCTCATTTAGCACTTGACATACAAAATCTCACAAGCGCCTCTTCCCTACTCCCTAGCAGTAAAAATATAAAAATATAAATAATTATCAGTTTACTTCCTTTTCATAGCACCCAAAGTAAGACATCTCACTTAAAAAAAAAATATTTAATCATTTTTTCGATAAAATCAACCGCAAAAGACACATGCAACAAAACCATAATAATAATACAATTTGACAATTCAGATTTGAATACACTGATATATCTATGACTACACCTTTTTAAACAATATTTTCTCACCTCTCTCTCCTCCCCCTTCTTCCCACCACTATCCGCCTTATCACTTAAATTTTCGTTCCAGATTTCTTCATATTTATCCATTCTTATTTTGCATCGACATGCAATTCATTCGTATGTAGCTAATCTGTCCATATTATCAATCCATGTGCTCAATGAAATCTTTTTGCGGCTCTTCCAATTCATCAAAACAATTTTTTTTTTGCTTCTAATATAGCATGGTACATCCATTTTTTTTGACCCCTTGAAATCTCCAACATTTCTGGAATATAATTTAGAATTAAATTCAGTTCCCCTAAATAACTATTTCTTTTTATTACTCTTGCTATAAATATCCTCACCTCGCACCAAAATGATCTTATCACCGGGCAGTTAATCAACATATATACTGAGTTCGCCTTTTTACTCCCACATCTCCAGCAGTTGTCTGCACTTGTTATTTTCTTCTGGTATAGTTTTGCTGGAGTCCAGTGGACTCTGAATATTATTTTCTGTTGAACAAGTCTTAGTCTTAGATCCATAGAGGCTATTTCTGTTGATTTTATACTTGACTCCCATATATCATTTGTTATCTGTACCCCTAACTCTTCACTCCATTTTTGTTTATCATATTCTAAATCATTTTTCTTCCTGTTGAGTTGGGTTTTATATAGTGCAAGTATAGAGTTTTTGTTTTTGTTGCAGAGGTTAAACCTTGTAGCAGCATGGGTGTTTCCGATGCTGCTATAGCGTCAGGGCCAAACTGCCTTTCCAACATATGTTTTAATTGGATGTATTGCCATTTTGTTTCACTGGTTAATCCATACTTTAGTTGCAAAGTCTTAATATTCCATAAATTTGTAATTTTCATCAATTAATTGATTCAATGTCAAAATACCTTTTTTCATCCAATTTTGCCAAATTATTACTTGATTTCCAATTTTTAATTTTGGGTTGGCCCTTATTGTTAACTTCTCATGCTGACAGCGGTCATCCTTATTATTTTTATTTATATTCATTCAAATTGTTATAGGTGCTTTAATAGTCTCCAGGATAATAGGATATTTCCTAAAATTGGAGCAGAGTTTAGTCCACCCTACAAGAGGTTCAAATAAACTATATTCGAGAGTAGCCCAGTTGGGATTCCTGCTAAGCTCTCCAATAATTTGTCTTACTCAGCAAGTAAGCCTGGTGATACAATTCCAGATTTGGGAACTAACTTCCTTAGTTGGAAGTTGCATTTTATGTAGTGATATTTTTGGTGGCTTTGTACCCCACAGGCACGATCTAAATAGTTGATTTATTTTTTGGAAGTATAATTTGGGAATATACATTGGTAATCCTCTAAGAATGTATAAAAGCTTTGGAACCACATTCATTTTGAGGACATTAAACTTTCCCCAAAGGGAGAGGTTTAGAGGAGAGGTCCCCGCCTTTCAATATCTTTCAATATCGGTCTTTCTCCCTGTTTCCAATATATTTCTCTTAGACTTAGTAGGCTTAATTCAATTTTTTGAGCTAGTATATTATTCATTTCTAATGTTTGTTGTTGTATTCTTTCATATGTAACCTTAGATGGGTTATTTGCTATATTGCCCCATAGTGTTTTTAAAGAACTTTTTAGATTATTTTCTTTTAATCTTCGCAGCTTGGTCTTGTTGGCAGAGAAGGAAATTATCTTCCCTCTGATGTCAGCTTTATATCCTTCCCATTCCATCAGTCTTGACATTGAAGATTTGGAGTTATTTTTAAAATATATTTGTGTTTCTTGGGTTATATATTAAATGAAGTTTTTTTCATTTAATAATGATATATTAAGATACATCTCCTCACACCTTCCTGGCTTTTAGATAAATTATATTCCAGTATTACTGCTGAGTGATCAGCTATAATGGGAATATCAATGTCACATCAGCTAGTAAAGGGATGTAATGATGCTGATGTTAGAAAGAAATCAATTCTATGCTGGGAATTATGAATTCCTGCAAAATATGTATATGCTTTTTCCTTAGGATGATGCAATCTCCATGAGTCCACTAAATTCCAATGTATCATAGTTATTAATTGAAGTAAGACCTTTCACTTTGCCTACACACACAAACACACAGAGTACCCCATGTTACCTCAAGCTTAATCCTCTCCAGCTCTGCTCGAAGAAGATCAACTTCTTTCTTCAGGTTTTCAATTTGGAGATCCCTGAGGGTTAAAAGGTTTTAAAAACTCAAGAATGCTCTGAGTTGATGTTGTATAGTGATGAAGAGCTATGAGCTCAAGGCTTCCAGGGAAAATCTCTCCTCTGCTGCAAAAGGCTTCAGAGCCTCTCCTTTTCTTTGTCTCAGCCTCAAACCACCCACCTCCTGCCAGCAATACTGGGATAGTGGGGTCTGTAACCAAAAAGTTTCAGTATGGAGTACCCCCATACTAGGTTCAAGGTGTGTCCTCTTCTAGGGCAGGGAGGACAAACGTTTTATACCAAGTGACCCACAGTATTACTTTGACATGGAACATGTGGGCCATTTATTGCCTTGTCACAAGGGGGGGTGAGTGGGTGGGTGGGTAAGGCCAAAATCTGATGCCCCCAAGCCAGCTAAGTGAGGCGCTGGGCTTTGGGGTCCCTCACACCTCCTTTCCAAAGCTGGGAAAGTGCCAAATAGGATTTACGAAGGAGGAGGAAGGACTCTAGGACCCTCTCAGAACCCTCATGCCTCCTCCCCAAAGCCCAGAGCCTCACGAGGGCTGGGGGGTGGGGGCATCCACTCTTGCCAAGGGCCGCCAAAAAAAGGCCTTGAGGGCCAACTGCACATTGGACCACCCTGTTCTGGGGTACTCCATTTCATCTCACCACCACCCTCCAACAGTCATCCTGTATTTTGCACCCACTGACCAGGTTCAGTTCCCACTGGGCTGTTCTGCCCCACATGCTGCCTAAAATTCCACAAATGTCTGCAAACCTTTGGTTGCGAATCATCAAGGAACTATCTCTTCCTTGGGTAATGGGTTTTACTCTTTTGGCTACATAAACAACAGCGCTGTGAGATATGATAATAATGATCTACTTTACAGGACTGTTAATACACATACAACTTTTTCTGTTAAATAGTCCGAATGTTGCATAAATGTTAAACCTCATTATTAAGATGCCAGCTTAAACACACACACACACACACAGAGAGAGGGGGGGGGGGCGGAGAGAGAGAGAGAGAGAGATTTTGCTAATAAACACCCTTACCTATCATCTCTTATTCCATTGGGTGGTCCAAAAGTCTGTTCAAATATATCAGATGACACATTCTGCAGAAACAAATATTAAAAAGACTGACAATAAAGGGGAAGCTTCATGTTTATGGCTATATGGTATAAATGTTTTGTATTCCTAGGGAGATACAGTATTACATCATTTTATTTATCATGTATCTACAACTAAATAAAATGCACTATTGCACACGGAACTGTTTCTGCAGCACGCCTGAGATCGATTATGCTTCTGAAAGCTCCTCTGTGTGGAAGTACTGAGATGCCACAATGGTAAAAGAATAAGCCATGGAAATGTCAGCATGACCCTTGAAACAAGTGCCTTCCAACCCCTGCCCCCTGGCCACTCTTGCCTTCCCTGAGAAAGTGGGGCTGCACCACACACTGACACTATTTTACCATATGGGGTGGACAAAGGTGCCTTTATTTTTCTTCAAATGCTGTGTTGCAGAAGTTGGAGCTGTCATGCTGGATTCCAGCTCCACAGCTATTACTGGGAAGCCCACATGACCATGCATTGCCTCCCATGAAAAGATGCCAAGCTGAAACGCCCCTGGCCCATGCATGGCCCTCTGGGTTCTGCAGGGTTCCCAGACCTGCACCTCCTAGACTGGCCCTGGCAGCACTTCCAGTTCGGCCTGCAAACGTCATCACATAGTGAGCAAACATCAGCAGCCAGGAAACAACGAACGAAAGCAAAGCTCCATTTGGAATACATTGCAATCACTGCCAAGAATTTGGTGTGTCCAATTTTTACAGCTTTGTAAATGCTTTGCCCAAGCACAATGGCCAAGTTTGTTTCCTGGCTTTATTCCAAGTGCAGCCAACACACATCTCTTTCTTTCCTTCTTTTTAAGCTTAGCCATCCTTTCAACTTTGTAAGGCATTTCCAAGTCTGCTAAGAATAGCATCTTAAAACCATTTAAAAACGAAACGAAACGAAGAACCACTTTTCATAGGGAAGGGATGCAGCTTGGTGTGAGGTTGGGCATCGTTTTTCCTATACCCACCGCACTTCATCCAATTCCTACTCTTTTTCAGATATTTTTTTCCTTAAAGCAAATGGTGTGGTCCCACCCAGCAAATGCACTAAAGGGGGAGAGGAGAGAATTGTCTTTTCCAGTTCCTACAGCCACATTCCCTCATAAGCACCTTCTAGTGGGGGAAGGGGCAGTCTTTGGTAATCTTTCATAATATGGCTCCCTGTGCAAGGCCAGAATTGCATCCCCCACCCATGGATCTTCTAAGTGTTGTGCTCCCTTAGCTCAGCACCTTGTGTGGGGAACAATCTGCACAGCCCTAAATCCAGTGCTAGTGGGGGTGCACCTAAAAGTGGTGGGTGGAGCTCACCACTGCAGAGACCCCCTTAGCATTTCTCACCTGTTGCTCCACAGTCGGGGCTGTACTGATCTCAATCAGGTTCTCTGGCTCTTCGTCCTCAGGGGCTTCTTCTTCTGGGATCACCACAACAGGCTTCACGTGCTCGGCCAGGGCTGATGCCCGCAGAAAGTTAGGTGGGTTCTAATGGAGGAGGAACAAAAGGAGTCAGGCACATTTACAGTGCAGGTGAAGCTAGATGGCACCCTCATAAATGCAGCCTCACAAATACACACCCAGAGAATGGATTGGGCAGACAGGTGCTTTCTCCCTTTCCGCCCCCCTCACACACACAGTGAATTTCTAGGGTAAACTAGGGTAAATTTCAGGAAATGCTTTACAAATAGTAGTAGTTGGGGGCATTGGTAGTGGGTGGCCTAGCCCCAGATTGTCAGGGTTGGGGAGCAGGAGGAGAAGGCAGAAGAGAGACTGTACCTCAGGCAGCCGTGGGATCTGGATGAGCCGCTTGAAATACAGCATGTCCGATGCTCTTTTGAAAAAGCTTTTGAGGCTACAGAGAGGAGAGGGGAAACAGAATTGTCAATACTGAAACCAACAGCAAGGTGGTCTGACTCTTAAGAACACAAGAGGAATCCTGGTGGATGAGGCAAGGGACCATCTACTCCAGCTTCATGGTTTCCACGATGGCCAACCAGAAGCTGTGTGTCCAAGAAGCCCACTAGTAGGGGTGGTGTTTTCTGAAAATCTTAATGGTGACCTTAACCACAAAGATTTCCATTCCATCCTATGTGATGTAGTTCAGCCCAGGCACAGATTGAAAAGCAGGCCACAAGTCATTACCTGGTTTTCACCAGAGAAGGGTGTATATATGCTTCTTTTAAACTTTTCTCTCCTATCTCTAAAATAATGTTTTACAGTGCAGTCCCATGCATATTTGTTTGTTTTTTAATAACTGCTTTTAAAATATGCTTTTAGCTGTAAGCTGCCTCGAGTCCTGTCAGGGGGAAAAGCGGATTAAAGCTAAATACAAAAATAAATATCATTCTAATTATTATATTACCTGCGGAACTGCTCATGGAAACGGTCACGATGCCCTTGCAGCGTATCAGCCGGGAGACCTGAGGAAGACAAAAGAAAGGAGCGGGCTGTCCAAGACTTTAATGGACCATTTGCCAAGAAAGCCCACACAGGGGTTTGAGCCAGAGAAAAGCACACCTGGCACCCAAGCAAGGCTTTCACAATCTGCTAGGAACATATGCCTAGTCAGGGCATTGGTCTATCTACTGTACTGCCTACACTGACTGGCAGCAGCTCTCCAAGGTTGCGGTCAATGAGTGTTCCCAGTTCTGCATGGATGTGCTGGAGATTGAACCTGAAGCCCTCTGCATGCAAGGCAAATGCTCTGAGCTGCAGGTTCTGAAAGTTTGGGAGAAGAGGACGAGAAGCACTTTTGGAAAAGTCATGGTTCCGAAAGCAGAAGGCCTGGCAGCTATTCCAAAGAAAAACTCCCTTCAGCTCACTGATGGTTTTAGACCCTAACTGGAGATACCAGGGATTGAATCTGGGATCTTTTGCATGCAAAGCAAGCAATGCTACTAAGCTTTGGTCCTTCTGTTTTCATCTTTAAACACATACAAGTGAGCTGGATTATATGATTCCCAGAAAGGAAGGTGGCTTCTGGCTGCAAATCTTTTATTGCCTTTACTCTTTTATGTTTTCTAAAATGCTTTGAGAGTATTTTTAAACAATCAAGCAATGTATAAATTTTATGAAATAAATAATATGGCTGATTTAATGCCTGGCTGTTGGAACTCTTAAGGAAGCACATCGTTCACAATCAAAATAAGCAGGTCTTTCCAGGCTTCAGTTTCTCCCTTGCACACCCTCTCTCTCTCTATGGCTTCAGCAAAATTAATGCAAATCTGGCCAACTGTACACAAATATGCTTAATAATCCTCCGGCTTTCCTTAGCATAAGTCTTGTGCAAAACTTATGACCTATTTAAAGGTTAGTCCTGTCCTTCTGGGAACTGAATCCTGGTTTCAGAAAAGCCAATGGCAGGATATTCCTAACCTCCCTAACGGAAGGTGGAATGAAAACCTGTGAATGCTGGTTTCCCCCCTAGGGAATCCCTTTTTAAAATTAAAAAGAAGAAAGAGAGAAAGGCCACTGTAAAGAAGGAAGCTAGCGAAGAGAGATCAAGAAGGGGAAGAGCAGATAAATATCAGCAGGGATTTCTCTCACATACATCAGCAAGACAGATGTTATTATTACCCACTTTTCAAGTAAATTCTTTCTCATTGTGGAATACAAATAACAGGCTCTACATAGCCTTAAAGGGCGGTCTGTATTATCTTAACCGCCATTTTGTTCAACTCCAGTTCCCACCAGTTCAACCAGCAGAGTCAGAGATGATGGGAGCTGGTATTTAGCAACATCTGGAGGGTATGAGGTTGGGAAAGTCTGGACTATATGGTTTATTGATTTTGAGTGTTATTTATGGCTTTGCTTTTTTTAAAGAATACTATCCATAAACTCCATTCAGAGCCCATTTGTTTGGCAGAAGAGCCTGAAAGAATAAGAGGTAACCAAAGGCTAAAACCCTTGAGCTGCTAGTATGGCACAGCTACTATGCTGTGAACTGTGAAATCTTGAGTTCAAATCTCACCATAGCTGTCCCACCAAAAAATCCCATTTCCCACATATCCTTAGGCAAATCAGTCACTCCCTCATACTCTGCAGAGGACACAGCAAAGCTATTCTCCAGCCAAGTATATGTTGGTGAAAATAGCATATAAAAGTACAGAATTTTAGAGGAAATCACTGCAAAAATGATTGTATTAGGTAAAATTGTATTAAAATGTGTATATCTGGAGAAGTGCACACTAAAATGATAAATTTTCATTAAATTCATTTTTAAATAATCCAAGCAAACTGATGTGGAAAGGAAGGAAACTGAGCTTAAGCCTGTAAAAATGAGAAACTGACTGACTGGTTAAAGACCATGATTCTCAGAGCAGATAGATGTTCAGCTCAGGGACTAGTTTTCAATAGTGAGCTGACAGCTGACCCTTCCACACACCTGATTCTCCCACCCCAGCCCCCCAGCTATTTTAATTTTACCAGCCTAATTTAGAATGGGAGGGAAGCCTTTTTGTTGTTCTTGCTATTGTTAAAAACCAACCAGAAAACCCCAGAAAACATGGATGGGGGGGGGGAGCAGAGCAATAATATCCAGGTGCTTAAAGGAAGATTTAAATAAAGAAATCAGTTTTCCTTCAAGCATTTGGAGTCTGTTTCTTCTGATTTTTTCATTGCTTTGGGGAAAGGCCAGAGCTCAGCAGTTAGTGGTACAACATCTGATTTGCATGCAGAGAAGGTCCTCCTTGGTTCAGTACTCAGCACCTCGAGGCAGAGCTGGGAAAGACTCAGTGCCTTAAATCCTAGAGAGCCACTGCTGGGCAATATTGACAATACTGAACTGGATGGGCCCATGGTCTGACTCACTCCCTATGTAAACTACTGGGAGCAGCAGCAGCTGGTATGGCTTGCCAGACAGCATCACTGCAGGGGAAAGGTCAGCACGGTGCAAATGCACTGTTGAAGCCAATCCAGTGCTCCCAACAGTGTGTTTGCACCATGTCAACCTTTCCCTCTCAGTGAGCCGCAGTGACAGGAGGTGAGGTAAGCCATGTGGACCAGGGAGTCAGAAACCCTATGGCCTTTTTAACTGTGTGTGTGGGGGGGTGTTATTGTTTCTGTTTGTTATTACGGTATCTATTTTTGTGGTTTTATATTGTAAACTTCCATGTGATTTTTAGGTGGAGGGCAGTATAGAAATTTAATAAATGATGATGATGATGAGTACTTATCTACTGCAATCCATCTGGTGATTTTCTAGCAGACCCCAATCAGCTTTGTGCCCAGCCCCTGCTGTGGGGAAGGGCCACAGCTCAGTGACTCATCTTTTTATTGAGAAACCTTCGCTGAACATCTGAAGTCCTCCAAAACTTCCCTGATCAGAGTGCAAAAACAACTTGAACTTGTGAGCCCAAGAAGCTGCCTTATACCAGCTCAGACTCTTTGTTCATCCAGAATTGTCCACTATGACTGGAAAAAATCAACCAAGAGAACTAAAATATTTTATTACACCATATGCTTTCATGAATTAGAGTCCATCTCATCAACTGCATGAAGTGTAATCCTTGGTTGCATTCACACATGCACACAGACAGTGATAAGGGATGAGGAGGGTCGTAAGGAGGTAAGGTCAGAGAAAAATTAAATACAAAAAGTACAGAGAGTGAGAATTCAATGAGAGGTAGAATGCAGTGACAAGTGATGAAACAATTGAACTGACAACGGGGAGTTAATTAACATCTGGAATGGGAAATGAAGCCACTGTCTCTACTCAGCCACAAATGAATAAGAGTTTAACTTCTTTACAAATTGTGGTTTAGCAGTTTCCTTGTTCCAAGTATGGCCACCTTAAGAGCAGTGGCAACATCTTCTGGTAGACTGACCCCTTCTCTAACTGGCTGATGAATTTCTGGTCAGCCTCTTTCCCATCACCTGAGATTCTTTCTTTAACTGGGAGACGTCAGAGACAGAACCAGAGAGAACAAACCTACATGCAATTCATCTGCCCTAACAACTGAGCCATGGACCCTTCCCCAAATGTCCCAGAACTGCACCAGAACCATGGTATGCTACCACACCCCCACAAGAGCGACTTACAGGAATGGAGCTTGAACATCAGCTTCACAGTGTAATGGTAGAGGTGGCTGCAGTCTTGGATCACTTGAATGAGGGGAGCCAGCCGGCACTGAACTGCTGACATCTGGGAGACAGCCATGGAGGTGTTGAGCTGTCTGAAAACTGAACAGAGGAAAGGAAATTTCAAATACTGATTTGAGGCCTGTTTTTATTGCACTTTATTGCCTTGAGTATCCTCTGTGGATGGAAAGCTGAGACTGAGATGGTGCCTTTAATAATAACAAATACAGCTGCTGCTGCTGCTGCTGGATTATTGGAATGTCTCTGGATACCCCAGTATCTGTGTGCATGTTCTTAGAATCATGGAATTGTATGTGTGTATGCTTATTTATATGTAGGTTTAAAAATTAAAATAGAGATTTAAAATACTATTTAGATGAACATTTTGGTTTCGACCTTCCTCAGCTGAAACATTTAATTAAACAGCATTATCTCTCTCTCTCTGTTTGATCATTTGTTTTTCATATATTATTACTTAGTGTTTGAGAATGTACTTACAGGAAACAGGATCTCTTCATCTGCTGTTTGGCTGCTTCTAAGATTGTGTGTGTGTGTGTGTGTGTGTGTGTGTGTGTGTGTGTGTGTGTATTCTATATCTCCAATCAATTAGTCCTAAACACAACTAAACAGCATAGCAAACAAGTTGGCAGTATATACACCTCTGTATGTGTGTGCCTGTGCATATTTAAATAAAACCAATGACACATACACATGCTTATGTGCATAATACATAAAAATCAAATGGGAAGCTTAACTGAACTTTGCAGCTTATATAAAATGGTGCATTCTTCCACAACTGCTGTAACCAAGTCTAGAAAAACAGAGATGTAAATCTTCTAAATAAACAACCTTCCTTGTTCTGGGGCAGCATGCCTCCAATCGCCAGATGCCAGGGACAAAACACAGCAGTTGGCATCCTCCTTCACACCCTGCAGCAAGATTGGATAACGTATTTGGCCAGTGGAGGCTGGTCTGTTATGGCAAACGGAGCCCTATCAACATCAATCTGCACTTAGTCAGTGCTCACCTGCCTGCCTTCTTAGTTGCAAGTGGCTCAGGGGGTGACCTTGATAATATCAGCTTCCTCTTTAGTCTCGGTATTGCCCATGTAGAACTTGGCAGGGAGGAGGGTGGGGAACAAACTAGAATTTGTTGGCCTGCCTGTGATTGGCTCTGGTTCCTCCTGCTCCATCAGTCCCAAAGAGCACCAGTCACCACTTTATTTGGCAGATGGGGAGGAAAATCTATGGGGGCTTTTGTTTGGAATCCAGCAGGGAGATTCCTAGTTTCTGAAATTGTTAACATCTGAGGTTATAAAAGGCATAGGACAACTGGCCTGTTAAAGGAACCAGTGCGCACCGGAGGACTGTGATTTCCCCGTTACTGAACTGGCAGCTTCAGCTCCTATCACCTTTGTTTACTCATGTTGCTGCTGAGCAGGACCAAGCACAATCTTCTCAGATTATGAAAGCTTTATCATTAACTAGGAGTGCACACAGCCTTGCCTGGCAACAGAAAGAATACCAGGACATTCAAAAGACTAAGAGCAGCACAGTCATAACCTGCAACACCCCAAGGTAAGGCCCATTCAATGCTCTGCGCCAAGAGAAACTGTGCTCAGAAATGCCACATGTGGAAGTCTGGGATGAGAACATCATTGCCTTGGTTCCTGCGGAAGAGAGGCTTCTGCCTAGCATTATCACAGCAAATAGCTAGAAATAATGCGCCCTGATGGCTAGGAGGAGGAGTTTCTGAACCTGTCTGTAGGTTCTGGGCCAACAGAGGGCACATCCACTCTTATCTTTGCTCTTTCCAGGCATGGTTCATTATTTAATGCTCCATGTCCAAGCACTTTTTTTTTCTTTTTTGCTCCGGAGCTTTCCCTATGAAAACGCACTTTTTAAAGCTCAATTGGAGCAAATGTTACACTGTGGAAAACCTGAATTGACATTTCCTCCAATTCAACTTTAAAGAGAGTGTTTTTGTTGTAAAAGCTTAGGGCAAAAAGAACACACACTTGGACACAAAGCACTAAAGTGCAGACCTCTATCTAGAAAGAGCAAAGCAAAAAGTTAGCGTGAGTAAGTTGTGAGTTGTACTTTGAGTGATAATAATAGTAATAGTAATAATGATAATAATAATAACAATAAATTTCTAAAGGAGTATTAACACGTTTGTTGGCTGGTAGCCACAAACCAGCAAAGCCAGGGTGGGGCAGAGACAGTGCTCTGCCTCTATTTATTGGAGAATTGAAGCGAAGCCGACAAAGAAAGACGTCTGAGGGGTTTTGTTTGAGAGGGAGGGTTCCAAAAGCATGCGTAATTTACACAGGTTGCTGAATTCAGACTGTCTTTGTGCAGAATATGTACTTTGAAATTACACTAGCATCCACAAAATATGCTAAGGGATGCCAACCTATCAAACAAACAAACAAACAAAAACAAACAAACAAACAAACAAGCAAGCAAACTAGTAGTCTGTCTTGCTCCTGTACTTTTAGCAGCCATTTGATCCACAAATAACGCCTATGGCTGTGTTGTGGAAAGCTCTGACTCTCACTTTCTGCAGCTGCTGCTGTTACAATCATAGGAGTAAGCTAGAACTTTTGAGTGGGGGCACTGTTGACAATCCTGGAGCACACACAATTTTATGAGCAAAAAGAGAGAGAAAGTTGGAAACAAAGGAAGGAACTGAAGTCAGCTTACCTGATTCTGCCAGTTTGAGTTCGCAATCCATGTAATCAAACATCTCAACTGTGAGCTGAAAGCTATAAAAAAAATATTTTTTTTAATGAGAGACATAAAACAAGGACCATTGACTGTCAAAATATCCTGCCATTAGCCTGCCTTTTCAGAAATGGTATACCATGTTTTTAAAAATCTTTTGTCTCCTCCAGGTGATAATGGACTCCCATCAGCCCTAGCCAGCATGGCTGAGACACACAAACCTCAAAATCCATGGTTTGCCTGCGCATCGGGGAAGACACAAAGTCACAGCTTGGAGTCTACACAATGGATAGAGCAAGCCATGGTTTGGCATTACATCTGAATCAACCCGGAGTGATTCCTGGATGTTGCCTACATTTCAGCTGGTAGGCATGGGGGAATCTCTGAAGCATTCAATGGCCAAGAAAACATGGTCCCATTCCTGGGCACCTAGACTAAAGGGGTGTGTGAAATGCCAAGAGATAATATTAACTGGGCTGTCCCACAGCTGCAAGAAAGAGGCTTGCTCAACATTCTGGGAGCTCATTGAGAACATAGACAGATCTTGTTGAGTGCAAGAGCAATACTGTGCCTCTACTTTTAATCCAGAAGAATAAGAACCCCACAAAATTGTAATCTAGGTTTCGGAAGTTTAGGCAACACTGATCTGGCAGGATCAGTTAATATCAGAACTCGGCAGCCAAGGAGCTACTTGGGCTCCTATCCAAAGCATCTTTAATGAGGTACATTTCACACTTGGGACACTCCATTTGTACCCAGGGAACAAAGGCAGCCATTATGCTTTGTGGAAGATGTCAAGTAACCAGAAAGGTGGGGGACTGGGTGGGCCGGGGAAACTTACATGTTATTCACATCTGTTCCCGCAGCCTTTTCTAGCACTTCGTCAGTCACTTCCAGGCCTGGGGGGAATTCTGGATGCTTTGGGAGAGAAAAATAAGAATTGGCATTCATTCACTAGGAGATGGCTGCCTTGCCATAACCAAACCCAAAGAGAGACAAAGAGACACAGAAAGAGTGGTAGAGCACCTGCCTTGCTTGCAGAGAGTTCCAGGTTCAATCCCTGGCATCTCCAAGTAGGACTGGAAGAGGACTCTGTCTGAAACCTTCAAGAGCCACAGCCAGTCGCTGTAGACAATACTGTGCTAGATGAACCAAATGGTATGACTCACACACTTATCTTTATCCTGTTCTTTCCAGGCACGGTCTGTGCCTTAAAGCTCCGTCTGAGCACCCTTTTCTCTTTTCCCAGAGGTTTCCCTTCAAAAGCCCACTCTTTAAAGCTGAGGTGCAACAAACAGCAATTCAAGTTTTCCCCAGATTGCCATTTGCTTCAATTCAGCTTTAAAGAGCAGGTTACTGCGGGGAAACCTCCAGAGTAAACAAAAAAGGCACTCAGACACAGAACTTTAAAATGCACAGAGGAAAGGTAAGTGTAGATAAACCTTAGTGTAAGGCTGCTTTCCTTGTTTTGCCCACATGTCCCCAGTGCATTCACACATTAGGTTAATTCTCATGCCCAGAAAAATATTTTTACTTGGCTATTTTACGATAGGATGTGGTTGTAAGAGTGGATTGTTCAGGGCTACATATTAAATTAAATTTTAAAAAATTATATACCACTTGATTGTAGTAAAACATCTATGAAGTTTATAATAAATATTTAAATTTTCAATAAAAAGATGTTAAAATCAATTAAGAATATTTAACATTTAAAATTAATTAACATTAAAATAGATTAAAGCATGTTGCCATCTACATGTCCGGATAGGATTAGGATAGGGTGCCTAAGCAAAAAGAATAGTGAAAAGAATACAGCAAAGGCACCTGCCTGAAGTCAACATGGAGGGAGTTCCAAAGTGTAGATGCAGCCTTACTAAAATATTTTCTTACAACTGTGGAGTGAGTATTATGTATTACCTGTAATATGAACTGAACAATGTGATTCAGCCAAAACACTGAAAACACTGCCTCTCTCCAGAAAGGTAATGGGGTGGAGGCCAGAGCTAAGGTGCCATCTGGCAGGGCAATGGCTAGAAACAGTAAGTGGAATGCTGAACTGAGCTAGGAAGAATCTCAAGTTTACCAGATTTTCAGTACTAGTTCCCTAACCCAACACAGTTTAGAACCCCTCCAGACATCCTTTTCATTGAGCATTCAAGATGCATCTGAAGAAAAGATGCTTCATCTCTAAAGAAGTACATATCCTGTAATTTCCTGCAAAAGTTGTGCTTACAGCCCCTCTGAACAGCAATAATGTGGTAGCATTGGAGAAGCATCACAGAAAATAAATCTACTACTAATGCACTATTATTCTGTCAATAACATGTTTGCCAAGTACGTCCACAATGAAACACCAGTCTGGAGGGACTCTAAGCAGAATCCCAGCTGGGAGACAACCACAGTTTAAGGCAGGTCGGCATGCCTTTCAACCCTTGTAAGTCAGACTAATTTCCTTGTGGAGGTCCACTGCAAACAGCGACAGTAATCTTTCCTGCTTGACGGGAGGGAGAAACAGGCAGTGGGAGGGACCTCCCATAATGCCCATGCTGGGATGCAGCTCTTGGGGTTGAAACTAGATGAGCCCCTTCCCACAAACTGGAGAGTAGCAACCCTACAGAAAAGACCGCTGAGTCGATAAGGTGTGCAGGAGCTGCATAAACAGAAATTACCTTTAGATGGAAGGAGATTTTGGTGAGCAAAAGTTTGGTATAAATGTTTACAAGCTGGCCGTATCGATCATGTAGGTGGCCCTAACAAGGAAAAATAAAAGTTTCATTAAAAGGGATTGGGGGGGGAGAGAGTCAAGTTTATTTGTTTATTTTTACATTTATATCCTACCTTTTCTCCAAGCTCAAGGTTGCTGTACACAGTTCTCCCCACCCAACAATCACCTTGAAGTGAAGCTGAAAGATGGTGGCTGGCCAAAGGTGACCACTGAGCTTTGTTGCTGTGTGACAAAGCCACTTCTGACCTCGGGAGGAGGTGGTGTTGCGGGCTTCACGCCCCCAACACTCAGGCAGAGGCTGGCTCCCAGCCCCACGCGATCAGGGGAACCCTCTGCCGCGTCATCCCCCTGGCCAGCCAATTGGCTGGCTCAGGGTGTGTGGCTTGCCGCATTTAAGGCAAGCGCGGCAGAGGAGCTTCCTCTTTGCCACCGATCAGCTGGGGAATTTCCCACCCACCCTTCAAGGTTTCTCCTTTGACCTTGCTATGGACTTCGGTTGGTCACTGTTAAGGGGCCTGGTAGGAATTTTTCCACTTGGCAAATTGGCACCAGCCATTTGGCTTTTTCGCCTACCTCGTAGCAAATCGTCACAACTTCCGTGGTTTGGCGGTTAGGCATTGCTTGGGGTATTGTTATGTAGATGAATGGGGGGGAGGAGCGCCATCACCTCCCCCGGTTACGAAGGGTAGTTCGGTAAAGGATTCCAGGGGGAGTAGCCCCGTCCGAAGCCTATGGAAGCCAGGGCCCAAGGCACGCCCCCGAGCGGTGACCCCAGGGGAGTGCCCCCTGCTGGTGTTAACCCTTCCTGGCCTTCAGGCAGACAGACTGAAGCCGGATAGTCGATTAGATCTAATGCCTAAGCCAATACCGCTCATCACCTGTAACCAACAAATAATGGTGTCTTGTGTCTTTATTTCTACTGGGGGGAGGCGGGAACTCACCACGCAACTTTGAACCCTGGTCTCCCAAGTTCTAATCTAGCAATCTAACCAATACACCACATTGGCTCTCTAACTCCACGGGCTTAGATCAGCAACTGATAGCCTCAAAACAAAATCTGTCTCTTGGGAAATGACATTTACCCCGCTCCCCTTGGAAACTTAAAAAGCCACGATAAGACTATAGATCAGCAGCGCCCGGTCTTCAGGGAAAGATGGAAGGTAGCCATACCACCCCCGCCAATTCCACACTTCCAGTTCAAAATAACCCCCAACAGGGCAGACCAGGCATAGTTGCTGATCAGGGATCTTTGTTCTATATCCAGGACAACATTTGAAGAAAGTGTTCTCAATCCAGTATAAAATTCAAAGAAGTTGGAGCATCCAGCTGCAAGCACATTTCTGGAACTCACCCACAGGTCTCCAGTTTCTCGGATGTTACTTCGATATCGCTGACAATCTTGAAGAACCTAGAGAAGACAAGAGTGTGAAGAAAACTTAGGAGCACAAGAAAATTGGCCACATCAGAAATTCAGGACCTGTTTTCCAAAGGATATTATACTGATCCCTCCCTGTCCTTCCACAAAAGGTCAACCAGGCTTAATTAATTAATTTTTATTTTTTACAAGATTTATGGAACACTTAATAAAAAAATCTAAGCAGTTTACATGAAATAGAATATTCATTAAAAAATAGCAAAAAAGTTTTAAAAAACAGTAGATTTAACAACATTATCAAAATACAGGTAAAAATAAACAGATTTTGAAAATGAATGTACATGATGAAATTACATGTCTGAGTAGGCTAAACAAAAGCAAAAAGGTTTTAGCAGGCATTGGAAACACTACAGCAAAGGGACCTGCCTAATACCAATAGGCATTCGATAGGGTTAGAAAGAAGTGGAATAGGAATTAGACAGTATCATACAACCCAGAGGATGGGAAACTGCTTTAGGAACCACAAAGAATGTTTATTTAGGTTTGAAACTGAGACTGACCCAGCAAAAATTAATGTTTCATGTATACTGAACTCTACAATGTAAGAAGGCAACACCTCATACAGATAGATGTTGGAGGTATAATGCAGAAAAGGTCTAATTGAGGCACACGATATGGACTTCTCCAATGATCTAGTCTTCGGCATATGAAGTTGTTGTCTGTATCAATTTAGTGCTGGCAATATTCTTGGTATTTGCAGATGCATGTACTTTTAAATTATATTCCCATAGTACAGGGACTAACAGCAGAAAAACAAAAGAGGATTTTGTGAGCCTTTATGGACTTATACTTTGAGCCTGAAGGATAAACACCCACTGTATTATGTATTGGTCTGGCTGAATCTGAACATGTTTCCTAAAAGCACCCACCTCATGTGGAATCCTGTTTGGACATCTGGAGGGCGATCTCGACATATACACTTAACTAACATATACACTTAACAAGCTTAAGGGCAGTGACAGGTCTTAATAATTGACAGAGGTTGCAAAATCCAGCTTTTCTTGTCACACCATCAAGCTATTGGGGTGAATAATTTCTGGACATAGTTTCTGTTGTTTCCTCAATCACAGTGTACACACTGTCCCACCTCGAATGTCAGCTACGTGCACAGTTTCAAGTATATTGCCTCTTCTCTTCCATCAAAGGTCTTTTTCACACTGGTTGAATGGAAGGAGGCCAGCAAACTTACATTTGGATGCCCATCGCGGAGGACTTTGTGGAGAACATGGCAAAACTTCCAGCTGAGGATGGCGCTGCTGGGCAAAGGGAGACCAATTGCATATGACCAAAAAGTAAATGCTCCTTTCTCATGATGAGTCCCCAGAATAATTCCTTCATGGGAGTTAAGGGCAGTTTGAAATTCAAGGTGTTTAAGGGGGCAGGGAGGAAGGACGACGAAACATGGCCACCCTCCTAAGAGACTTTCCCATCACCAACAATGGAAAAACAGCCCCAGAAGCACTTAGAAATATTTAAGCGTTGAAGAAAAGGTGGGGTATAAATGTAATAAATAAATAATATTTATCTTAATTTCTACCACAGCTTTTGAGTCACTGCTCTGAACATCACAATCAATAAAGGATTGTCTTCTAAATAAAGACCATCATAAGTAATCCTGTATTCTGTATTCACCAAAATTTGATAGAAATATGTTTGTTTTCAACAGTTTTTATGGAGTAAAAAGGATAAAGGATTTGATTTTTAGCATTGCTGAGTTTTCCTCTTGTGATACACTCTTTGGCTTACCTCATCTTCTGATATGCAAGTGGAAAAAACTCACAGCAAATGGCACCCAGAACATGAGGCATTACATATTACAGAGGAAGAGGAGGAAATGAGACACTGGTCTGTCATTTTTGGAAGTTACTCTGTAAACCACCAGATAGTATATTCGTTACTGAATGTGTACTTATTAAATGTCTACTTTAATAAATTTGTACTTAAGTGTACTTTACGAAATTTAATACTTTATTAAATTAGTGTTATTATTAAATAGCACTAATAACAAATTTAACTTAAGGAAGCCAAGCAAACAAGTGACGTGGTCGGAAAAAAGGATACTGCGGGCATGTTTCTCTTTGACTGGTGCTTCCAATGTGTTGATTGCTTTGCTGATGCTCATAGCCTGGGAAGGGGAGAGAAGCCAGGATTAAGAATAGCACTGATGTTTACATTTCTAGCAAATACAATGATAAGTTATATGGAATCTAATTATCAACTAGTAACAATGACGATAACACTATGACTAAGTGCACAATCCCACAGGATTCCTACATCTAAAATAAAATGTATAAATGGCTTTTTGGTGACAGTACTCACTGTTACAGAGTCCTGGCACCTTTCATCAGCTGCGCATGGCAGCCATTTTGTGCTCGTACACAAGCCTCTTATCAATATATAAGTACTGGGAGCTCATTTTTTACCACAAAAAGCACTGAATATATCAAAATTGTCAGTGAGCCACCCCAATAAATCAGGGGTGGGAAACGTAAGGTGTTTCTTGACTCCAATCCCTGTCAGCTCCAGCCAGGATAGCCAATATGCAAGGATGATGGGAGAGGTAGTCCAACAACATCAGAAATGAATTTTATGGCAATACTGTCACAGCTAGATGGGTAGGGATGACCAATCTTCCAGTGAGGCTTATCTGCTGTTACTGGTCATCTAACTGAGGTATGCCCAAGAATGTTCTGAAGAACCCAAGAGTTCCCCAAAAGAGAGTGTGAAGCCCACTGAGCTTGATGATCACATCACACTCCCCAACATCCTGTATCCAGCATTAGGCAGCCACTTATTGTACTTCTGTGAGCCCCTGAGCAAGGTTTGGAGACAAAAAGGTCCTTCTCCAGATCTTGGATGACAAATTGCCTTTCAACTGTAGCCCACTGATGAAAGAGAACACCCATACACACTATTTTCTGCTCTTCACTCTCACACTGTACGAATCTTAGCTTCTCATGTCAATGTTTCGAAGTGTGCATTTTGAATTGAAATACTTATCCTGGCTGAACTGGAAAATCAGGCAGCAGGTATGTTTGTGAATTTAACCCAAGGAAATACAAGAACAGATGGAGCTTTTTGATAAGACTTGGGGGGGGGGGGGAGGCAGCACCATTCAGAATAGTTAAGCATGAATTCAGTGGTCCTGTGCTCAAAATATTCCCATTTCTGAATTAGAAGAAAAAATACACCCAAGCATATTTGCCATTCTGTCATAATGGTTAGCATTTTGGGCTTGGACCCAAATTCAAATCTTAGCTCCATCACAAATCTCGATTTAAGTGACGTTAGAGCCACTCACTCTCCTTCTAAATTAATCCCACAGGGTTGCTGCAAGAAAAATAAAATGAGATATTCCCACATACATTGGTTATATCTCCTTGGGGGAAAGGGAAGGATACACGACACACAAAAATAATTCTTCGCACTGCAAAGGTTAACATAGGACTTTAAAAAATATTATTCCAGTAAATTACATCCAGGGAAAATACCTCAGAGCTGTATAAATGTAACTCTTCCCTCTATTTTTTTTAAAAAATAGCTTTCTAGGCCTCATGCTTGCAGAGAAAACTGTAATGCTCAAAGTATACATGGACACAGAATCAAGGAGATGCATTGACTCTCGAAGGGTTGCAGAAAACATTTGCATTTACAAGAATGAAAGCTGGCATCTACTCCTGGGTACTATTCAAGATGGCCGAGTACCACCCCCAGGCTAAGATGCCTTTTTTGGGGGCGGGAGGCAGGCAAGGGCTCCTGAGCTCATGTCCTGCTTGGCCACAGTAGAAAATGGGATGCTGGACTCTAGATGGGCCTTTAAGTCTGATCCAGCAGGGCTCCTTTTGTATTCTATTGCTGAGCAACACCAGAACATCTCTTTTTGGCCACAATTCAGGAAACATTTCTAACAAAGGTCTGTGTGCCAAAAATAATCTTTCAAGCTGGTCTCACGGGGTGCATCCCCCACCGAGACAGAATTACCACCGGAGCAATGTTCATCAGGGCAGATTTTTACCTAACCTGTCATTAAAGCATCTTCAGAATCCCCCATGCTTCTGGGAGTGGGGTGGGGATAAAACACTGAAAGGTGGAGCAAGCTATGTTCTCACAGCAAAATGAGAACATTTTGCTTCACGTCTCTGGTTCTACAAATGCTAGAAACTTTGGTTAACTGAAAGCAGAGGATTTTGAGATTATGTTCATCTGACATGTGGGACTGCTGCCCCCTCCCCATTCTCTCACACAGACACACAAAATGTCTCACTCCATTCTAAGCACCACTCCAATTGACATTTTATTTATTTATGAAAACACTGAGATGAATTGAGATCAACCACAGATACCCTTTCTTTCTATCCCTTCAGGTATTAACAGGGTGACAATGAGCCAGGAAGCCTTTTCTGGGCTGGCACCCTCTGCCTAAGGAACTCCCTGCCCTGAGAGATTCATATGGCTCTGTCACTGCTTGAGTTTAGACCAAGAGAAGGTGACTGTCCCAACATCTCCCAGCAAGATACCTGGCTGGGAGAGGAATTAAACCCAGATTTCTATGGACCACGTCCAAAACATTATCCCTGCATCAGGATAAATTTCCTATTAAGCTCTTTTTAAAAATATATATATGCAAAATCCTGTTTTCTACCTTAAGGACAGGACTCTCACAATATTGCTGCAAAAAGTCAAAGCAGCTGCAGCAGCCATCTTAAAACATTCATGAACCAAGAACAAGACGGGAGTAACTGATACTAGAATATCCTCCCCAGGGTCACTGTAACCTTAAAATTCAGTGTCAACAGTAGGACTACAGGAAAGACTAAAATATTTGCAGTGGTGGTGTTAGTTTCTAAAAAGGATGCTAAATACCGATGCGCCATGAAAGAGATTTATAGAATTTATGCATGCTTTGGGTGGAGAGCATAGCTGTCAACGTTTTCTTTTTTTTTAAAGGGAAATTCCCTTATTCTGAATAGGATTCCTTGCAAGAAAAGGGAAAAGTTGACAGCTATGGTGGAGAGAATTTATTCTTCTTCTCTCTCATTACACTACAACTTGAGGTCGTCCAAAGAAGCTGAATGGCATGGGATTCGGGGCAGCCATCTTCACACAGCATGTGATTAATTTACAGAATTCGCTGTTGGCACACATCCTGAGATATTTAAAAGGTGCAATTCAGCCATCAGATTTTGGATGAGCATTTATCTGAAAGCTCTCCAAAAATGATTGCCTTCTGTGGACGTTTCTCCGTCGCTGGCAGGACTAGCCAGAGGGGCTCCCTTTCAATCGCTCCAGGCCTGACCTCGTTTCATACAGAAGTCCATTGTCGCACCAATTCATTTAGATTCCAAGAACTAGCCCTGCAGCTGAACTGTATAAATGAATGAAGATGTCTCTTTGGAGAGCTATATATGACTAATTGTCCTGTCTCCTTAACCTGCAACATTTCCACAGGTCAGTAGCAAAAAAAAAAAAAAGCATTATATATCCATTCCTGACAGAGTCATCTTAGACATGCTCTTACACATTGTTAGTGCAAACTGCCATTTGTTGCTCTGGTTGTCAAAGCAGAGCGAGGGAGAGTGAATTCTTGGCTTGACTTGACATAAACTTCTATCATGGCGCTCATTATTAATATCTTGTCTGTTAAGTAGAGTTAGAACAAGGTTTGTGGGGAAACTTCTGGAACACTCTGTTTCCACATTCAGATGGAATTTGAATTCTTAGAAGTTTTACATACAATTATTTCCTGGGCCAGGTTGATATTTCAACATTATTTATTGCCTCATGGATCAATAAGGGTGAAGGCCAATATTCACCCTTTCATACATTCAATAAATGTGAGAGGGGAGTTGTGGCAGCACCCCAAGCGCCGCCACCTCTCTGCACTCATCTTTATTGTACGGCTCTCTACATGACTGCAGGGCTCTCTCCACAGGATCAGAAACCCTGGAAAAGTAGGTTCCCCAATTGTGTGGAGAAAGCCCTGCATTACACTCCTTCTCACGGGAATCCTGCTCATACCAGGCATGGGGAACCAGAAGCAGCTGTGGCCCCCAAAGTATCTTTATCTGGCCCCTTGGACTCTTCCACCCTTCTCTGGCCATGCCTCTTACCAGCCCTGCTTCACACCCTCCCTGACTGTTTCTGCCTGACTGGAATGTGTCCTTGAACAACAGGAATGTCGCTTGCTTGCTTGCTTGCTTGCTTGCTTGCTTGCTTGCTTGGATGGAGGACAAAGGGCCTGAGTAGAAACTGGCTGACTGAACAAAAGGCAAAATTCACACCTGCAGCTCTGCTCACTTTTGCCTCTGCCCCACCCACCGCTGGCATGTGGCCCCTCAAAAGGTTCTCTAGAAGGGAATGTGGCCCTCAGGTGAAAAAAATGTGCCCCACTTTCAATATATACCATCAAAATGAACAAGTGTGGGGGCATAGGAATTGCTGCTGTAATCCTGTTGCAGACCCAGATGTGTTCACCGAATGTAAGAATGGGGCAATGAGTGTAACATCACAGCAGAGCTGGTGCCTCAGCTGGGCCAGGATCCCTCCTTCCACCATCTTGGGCCTAGAAAGGGCCAGCTATTTGCTTAGGGAAATTTAGCGACTGCTTATTTGTTTTATAAGGTGCGCCTCTAGGTCTGAGGTAGCAAATATGTAGAAAGCATAGCAAAACTTTGAACAATACTTGGAAAAGTTAACCATTTGTTTTCAAAACATATCATGCTTCCTTCATAATAAAAAATGCAAATAATAATATTAATAATAAAACTCAGAAGAAAATCAAAGGCAGGTAACACTGTAAAAACAAGAAGCAATTCATAAGCCAAACTACTGGCATAAAAATAAAGACAAACAATGGTTACAGCCGTCTGAATTAAAACATCAACATACCAGAAATATTAAATCAATAAACTGGAATCTCCTCAAAGATTTGTGCAAGAGCGAGGAGGTAGAGATTAGTATGACCATGTTAAATGAGAGTGTTTTAACTTTTTTTAAAAAATGTTATGCAAATTGAAGATAGGTTAGTCTCAGCCAACATTATGAAAAACCAAAACAGTATTTACACAGCCTATGATAAAAAACGCCCACAAGGGCAACTCCCCACCTACAGATTTAGGGCAAAGTTGTGACGGTTAATTTAAGCAAGCTCCTTCCGCCTTTGATCTCTGGCACCTTCTCATTAAGCTGTCATTTTACCAGGAACTCGATTTCAGAATCCAAAGTATTTCCTCAGCTAACCACTCCTCTACAATGTCACCACCGCATCCTGCCTGTGACAGAGTTTTACCTAAGCAAGGTGGGCCTAGCACACATAAAACTCCCTCTCTCTCATTTCTATGTGATATTAAATTCTTAACAAGGCACCCTGCTAAGAAATTACGCTTTAAAGAGGCTAGCGAGGTTGTCAGCCTTGTGCAACTCAAAGCAGTTGGCACAACCTCTTAAGGAGGGTCAACTTCAACGGCCCCTTGGAAAAATAATAACCATAATACAGTAACAGAATTTAACAGGACACGGTAACCTTCTGCCAGACTCAAGGGCTCATCCACACTTCCACATGTCCCATGAGTGGTTTTCTGCTTGTCCCATTCCTTATAGGCATGGGTCCAAGTGGTTTTGCCGTGGTTTTCTGATTGAGAGGGCAAGTAGAAGTCTGGATAAGCCCTCAAACACTGGCAGAGAAACCTGCTGGTCTACCAACAACCATCCCAACCCAGCCAAGTCTAGAAGAAGCAAGCAATGGGTGCCAGTCCCTTGAAGATTGCACACTGCCAATTTGGTATCTTCTGGGTTGAAGCACCACACCTGTGTGTTATGGTGCAGACATGGTGGCCACTCTTCAAGCAGCTGAACAATATTTTAAAAATATTGTTCCAGTTGCTGTGAAGCATGGGTGGAGAACCGTTTTGGCATGGAAAGCCAGATTATTATCTGACCCCACCCCACACAGGTAAACTCTGACAGGTGGGTGAGATGACCCACCTGTCAATCACCTGGCATCATTAAGCTGCCAGATGATCGCAAGGTAGGTTATCCTGCCCACCTATCAAAGTCCCTTAGTTGGGTCTTTCCAAGCAGAGCACTGGGCACAGGGCTAGCAAAACTGCTTTCTTCAGGGATCAGGTACATGATGGAAGTTCCCCATGCAGAACTGGGTCATGCGGGCAACCCAGTAGGGTTAGCTCGCTGCCCATCAGCCAATTAATAAAACATTAATTCTGCTGTGGCTGAGTTTCTTCTGCTCCTCCCTTTCAAAATTGTATGTTCATATTCTTTCATATTCTTTCATACCGATTATAAATTGGGTTTGTTTGTTTTTAAAATATCACCCACCCTGGACTTTGTGGTGAAGAGCATGTAAGAAATACCTGAAATAAATAAAATTTGGATCCATTTATTTTTGGAGCTTTTTATAATGTTGGGTTTTTTTATTTTAATACTTGGTGAGCCACTCTGGGAATGGTCGCACTCTGGGAAGGGTAGGATATAAATCTTTAAAATAAATAAAATAAAACAGGGATAACACTTCTGATAGGATAGGGCAGCTGTAAATGTTTGCAAAGCACTTTGAAGAGCTAGAGAGTGCTGTAGAAATGCTAATTTTTTAATGAATTTTCAGTATCAAGTTGAGTTCTCTTTCATGGACTTCCCAGTTCACTCAGATAGAACACCTGACGTTTACTCCTTTTCAGTAATATATGTAAATATGCCACTCACTGATACCAGCACATTCCCAGAGCCAGTGAAATTGGGTGGCTGAAGGAGATGACCCAAGATGATGTTAATTAGCATTCACCACCCACAGAAACCAAAATTATAGAACACTGAAATTCAATCCAGGACAAATCTACCACAGACCATTAGTCTTAGTCACTTTCCTCATAAATGTGACCCAAAGCATCTTACACAATAAAGCACAAAAACCAGCTGCAACAAACACAACCAATAAAACTTTATATACATCTATACAAGCTACAGCAACTAACAAGAACCCCGAAATTCAGGGTCAGTTTACCCCTGTTGCAATTCAGCCATAAAACTCACTGGGGGACTTTAGGCTAGTCACGGTCTCTCAAGCCTAACCTACCACACAAGGCTGTCATGAGGATAAAAATGGAGAGTGGGAAGAACCATGCACATATCTTGAGAGAAAGGTAGAATATAAATGTAGTAATCATAATGGGTAACTATCATAGTCTGCCTTCATAAAGATTCTGGAGACATCAAGATGTCCAACATCTGGACACAGAAGTTCTGGATTCAACAAATACAGTGGTACCTCGGGTTACATACGCTTCAGGTTACATACGCTTCAGGTTACAGACTCCACTAACCCAGAAAAATTGCTTCAGGTTAAGAACTTTGATTCGGGATGAGAACAGAAATTGTGCTCTGGTGGTGCGGTGGCAGCGGGAGGCCCCATTAGCTAAAGTGGTGCTTCAGGTTAAGAACAGTTTCAGGTTAAGAACGGACCTCCAGAACGAATTAAGTACTTAACCCGAGGTACCACTGTATTTGAAACCCTTTTAACAGCATATACTGGGTGTGGAAGAGTGACCTGGTTAATTTTGGGGGAGGAACCAAACAGCTCATTTGTAGGGCACATGCAATGACAACCCTGCCCTGTGGAACTCCCTGCCAGTAGATGTTCAATAGGAACTGTCCCTGCCTTCTTTCACACGCCTTCTGAAAACTGCACTGTTTAGACAGGCCTTCACAATGTGAATTTTTCTTTAAATCAAGCAGTTAATCTCTTTGTTACAGTCAATTATCAGTGTTCAAAATAAATACTGTATATAAGTATCATGCTTAGCACTGGAGGAAGCAAATGATATGTTTTTTAAAAATAAAATTTAAAGCCCACTAAAAACCTATATAAAATAGGAAGCAAAGAATCCTATGCATTTCCATTTTGTCATTCTATTAGGAACCCCTCAATACCTTCACAAACCTACAATTGGCAGTGCTCTGCATTTTGATCCAAGCTGCAAATAAACAGAGTCAGTTATAGGGTGCACAAATGCAAGCATAGATAGCCTTGGAAAAATAAGAACTGCCCGCACCTGTGATCTTTTTCCACCTCGGAGTAATTTGTACCAGATTTGTTGCCTAGTGTTGAATATCTTAAGTGGCAGCTGTTGAACCACACGGCAGCAGGTGACGTAACGCAAGCAAGGGGAAGTAGATGGCCAGACAACACAAGGCGGGTCTGAATAGCACTCCCTCTTAATGGATCTAGCAGCATGCTTGCCATTCCGCCACTTGCAAACCTATAGACCTATATATTGGGAGGGTTCTCGGGTCAATCCTCAGCATTTCGCTTGCCTCTCTACTGCATCAGTTGGTGAGCCACAGCACAGACCTTCCAAGTGTCCCTATTTCCCAGGGATGCCCCTGATTTAGAGAAGCAGTCCCAGTTTCTGATTTGATGGACCAGTGGGCAAAAGGCAGCTTTCTGTGCATCTATGCTCCAGAAATACAGCTGCATTGCCTGCCCTCCAGAGCACTTGACTCTGCCTGTTCATAGAAGGCCATAAGCTAAGGCTTACTGTGCAGAAATGAATTGCACCCACTTCATTCTTCCCTGCTTGTGTTGGGACAAAACCAACCACAATCCCTGGCCTTGCGTTCTCTTGAAATCAGGGATTGCTGTTTGTTTTACTCCCCCAAAAACAGTATCTATAGTCAAGGGTTGTTCTTGACTTACCATCTGCAGTTTGAGAACAAGCAAACAGGTTCAAGGTTCTTGTAGTGATATACATTCTTCCAGCAAAGATTCAGGAGGCAAACCCTGTTTTTGACTGTCAGGTGCTCTTAAAGACCTTTTTACACCAACAGGTCTTTGTAGCCATTTCATTTTTCATTTTTTAAATTAGCTAGTCACTTTATTGTCTGTATTGTTTTTAATTGTGTTTTATGTTTTAATGTTGCACACCACACTACTTTATGGTATGGCAGTACAAAAATACTTTTATAAATAAAAGGACGCTCCCTGGTTGGAACACAACACTACACCAGGGATAAGGATGGGGAAGAAATCTGATTCAGTTTGCAATGTAATGTGCAATCCAATGCAATTTGCATTTTCCAAAACAAATTCGAGAACCGGAGCACAACCATCCTTCAAAATTTTCAAACTTCAGCAAGGCCATTCCTCAGCCAAGCAGTGTGTACAGAACTTCATATTACTGAGGTGAAGTGTGAAAAAAATGCATATACTTGTTTAAAAAGCATACAAAACTGCATTATATTGGGGAAATTTGCTCTGCAAAAATGTGATTTTGGGAGAAATTCACTCTAAAATGCTGGTGAATACTTCTTTCTTTTGTTATGGCAAACTGATGTGGAAATGTGGAGAACTGAACTTCATATTGGAAAAATGAAGAAGTGAGAGAAGCCAAAATAGACAGGTTTGCCCTTCCTAGCAGGCATCATCTTGGCTTGTTTCCTCCCAGCACAAGTGCAGAAAAGACGCAGTCCACTTTAGGTGTGTTCACAGCAAAACATTAATGTGTGAACTGGGTCATTAAGAAGGCAACACCTTAGGTATAGGCTGTGCAGAGACACACCAGTAAACTTCCTCGCTGAGTGGGTAATTAAAAAAAACAACAGCACTCCCAGCACAGAGACTAGATATACTAATGTAGATGCTTCTGTGGAAGGTCTTGCAGTCAGTGCATCTCAGCTGAGGGGAAGTAAGGAAATCTCTCTCTGCAGACACACACATGCATGATCCATCATGTTCTCTGCGTAATAAGCAGCATCTGGCAAGCATTTATATTGACCCCTTAAGCTATAGGAGTGAACAGTTTGAAGCTTGATTTAGCACCAAAGAAAAACAGAGCAGCCCACCACACCCACTAGTGGGGTGGTGGTGGAGGCCCTGCGCATCTTTCCAGACAGATTACAGCATCAGTTTAAAACCCCACCACCATGTGGCTGGTGACTCAGTTAAAACTAGGCCCTCAGCCACTGACAGGATAGGTCATCGGCCCAGAACAAGGATCTTGAATGAATATGCTGTTTTCCCCCCCTTATGCACTCATCAACTTTAAAATTGGGCCCCACATGCATCTCTACTTTCGTTCACGTGATTATTCAAGCACACACACAAACTGCCTTGCACATTATTTTCTTTGACCCTTCCCTTCTTCACATCTATCTGTCCAGACAACAAATATTCCTGGAGGAGTTTGATCTGCAGCTATTCTGTAGTAAATTTTGAAATTAAACTTACACCAGTGCTTTGCTTTAAAAAAAAAGAGTAAACTTAAGACCTGTTAACAAACATGTCCTGCTTCAACAGCTAGGCCAGGATAGGCTCCCACAAAGTAAATATAAAAGTATCAAGAGCACCTCACCCCATAGACACCTACTAATATGAGGTAGTCATAGAGAAAACTGAAAATCCAGGACATTTTTAGCCTCTCTGTCCATCAGCAGGAGAATGACTGACACACACACACACACACACACACACACACACACACACACACACAGGGAGTGTGGCCTCTAAGAGGAAAACAAAGTTGCTAGACCCCTTTTACAATATGGTGTGATCCTGAAAAGGCCTCAGTTTTGTGTTAAATTCCATTACAGTGGTACCTCAGGTTAAGTACTTAATTCGTTCCGGAGTCCGTACTTAACCTGAAACTGTTCTTAACCTGAAGCACCACTTTAGCTAATGGGGCCTCCTGCTGCTGCCGTGCCACCAGAGCACCATTTCTGTTCTCATCCTGAAGCAAAGTTCTTAACCTGAAGCACTATTTCTGTGTTAGTGGAGTCTGTAACCTGAAGCGTATGTAACCTGAAGCATATGTAACCTGAAGCATATGTAACCTGAGGTACCACTGTACATTGTTGAATAAGTGTGCCAGGAGCGTAACTAAGGTGGTTCAACTGCGACACAAATTGTGCACAGAGTCTGCAAATACACTGATCGTTATTAAAGTTACGCTTTGTTTGCTGCTCAGTATCTTTAATGAGCAGGTTTCCATGACAGCTAGATCAGAGGCTCAGCAAGGGCAGCATGCAAGGCAGAGTAGCATTGTGCTTATTGTCCCTGCCATCTAACACAACCAGGCCTTTCCAGCCTTTGAAATACTATTGGGAGATGCGATGAAAATTGGAGGCATGCACCTCTGGATAGTAAGAGGTAGGGGTGTTGTTCATCTGCACAACATCTGAAAAGGAGCAACCTCAAATATGAAGACTTAGGATTATAGCAGCCTTAAAGTACCACAACTATTTCCAAACTGGCTCTGAATGCTAGGTCTCTCAGCCAGGGAGGAGTGGAAGGAATAGGGAACGATATACAAAGAGCCTTGGTGGATCAGATCACAATTAAGCACTTCTTCACGCAGAGGTAGTGGTGGCCACCAATCTAGATGGCTTTAAAGAATAATGGACACCGTTACAGCTATGGTTTTCTATTCTCCTTTTATTGATCTGTACATCTTTTTACAGCTGTATTTTCAAAAACCAAAAAAGAAGATTGGGCGAATTCAGGGCTATTGATGGCTAACAGCCAAGGTGGCGACGCTCTGCCTTCCGAGTTGGAGGCTGAACTGATTCTGAAAACCAGTTGCTCGAAATCCCAGGAGGGGCAAGTGCTCTTATGCCTGAATCCTGCTTGCGGGTTTCCTACAGGCATCTGGTTGGCCACTGTGAGAACAGGATGTGGCAGGGACAATAAGCACAATGCTGGACTGGCCACTGCCCTGATCTAGCAGGCTCTCCTAGTGTAAGTTCAGCTAGCTCCATCCCTGTTTTCTGACCGGATGCTGCCTGGAAGCCCACAAGCGGGGCACAAAATCAAAAGCCCTCTCCTGCTGTGGCTCCTTGGCAACTGGCCTTCCCTGGCATACAGCCTCCAAAGACAAACAGAGCAGGCAACACTTCCCTGTGTAGAGGAAGTGCTCGTTACAGCACCACAGGACACCCCAAAGCTCACAGTCCCCAGCTGAAGGAATACTAGGCAAAGCATTGCATACAAGTAGAACACTTGGGAAAGATGGAGGGCACAAGTAAGTAAGTAAGTAAGTAAGTAAGTAATTTTATTTACGGCCATAGGCCCATACAGGTAAAAACGACACATAAATAACAACTTGTGCACGTGGGAAAAACAGCCGCTAAAACACCACTATAACAATAAAATACTATAAGATAGAATGGCATACTACGCCTTAGTTAGCTTGTAGTGCTCCTTGGCGTCGCTTTTGGGTAAGGACAGCGACCAGGAACGTTGCCACTTTCAGGGTCGTATGAGTATCCTTATCCTGCAAGATTTGGGCAAGGTGGAATTTTGGTGGGGTACCCTCTAGTTTCTGTATGATTGATCCCAACAAATTTGCCCGTGGCACATTGAACAGGGGGCAAGTGAACATAATGTGCTGGAGCGACTCCGGTGTCTCCTTATCACATTCGCACATGGCGGGGGCTTGGCCCTTTGAGAATCTATGTCTCAGGTCGTTGGAGGGAGAGGGCACAAGGAGAAGGGGACGACAGAGGACGAGATGGTTGGATAGTGTCTTCGAAGCTACAAACACGAGTCTGACCAAACTGCGGGAGGCAGTGGAAGACAGAAGTGCCTGGCGTGCTCTGGTCCATGGGGTCACGAAGAGTCGGACACAACTAAACGACTAAACAACAACAACAAGTAGAACACACAAAAGGGGCACTTATATCCAACTAAACTCAAATAAAATCCAAATGAAGTGAGTCAACATGGTGCAGTGGAGGAGTGTTGGATTAGGACCTGGGAAGCCAGGGTTCAAATTGCCACTTAGACAAGCCATGAAGCTCATGGGGTGAATCTGTCTGTCTGTCTGTCTGTCTGTCTGTACACACCTAACTTACCTTTCAGTGTTGTTGTGGTAATATAATGCTGGGGGAATAACTATGTACATAGAATCATAGAATCATGGAGTTGGAAGAGACCACAAGGGCCATCGAGTCCAACCCCCTGCCAAGCAGGAAACACCATCAGAGCACTCCTGACATATGGTTGTCAAGCCTCTGCTTAAAGACCTCCAAAGAAGGAGACTCCACCACACTCCTTGGCAGCAAATTCCACTGTCAAACAGCTCTTACTGTCAGGAAGTTCTTCCTAATGTTTAGGTGGAATCTTCTTTCTTGTAGTTTGAAACCAGTGCTCCGTGTCCGCTTCTCTGGAGCAGCAGAAAACAACCTTTCTCCCTCCTCTATGTGACATCCTTTTATATATTTGAACATGGCAATCATATCACCCCTTAACCTCCTCTTCTCCAGGCTAAACATGCCCAGCTCCCTTAGCCGTTCCTCATAAGGCATCGTTTCCAGGCCTTTGACCATTTTGGTTGCCCTCCTCTGGACACGTTCCAGTTTGTCAGTGTACCTCGGATTACAGACGCTTCAGGTCGCGCGATTTCGGGTTGCACACCGCGCCGAACCCGGAAGTACTGGAACTGGTTACTTCCAGGTTTCAGCGCTTGCACAGAAGTGCCAAATCGCGACCCGCACATGCACACATGCGGCGCTGCGGGTTGCGAACTTCCCGCACGGATCACGTTCACAACCCGAGTGTCCACTGTATATAGCTCCTTGGAGGAGAGGTGGGATATAAATGTGAAACCAAAAAAAGTATTTGCTGGTGAATGTAAATATGACATCAAATCTAATGTGCACCTTAAATTTTTGCAACATAATTTAGCCAAAAAAAGTGAGCATTAGATTCAAGTAAATATGGTAAATAGGATCTGGGCATTAACCTTCTCATTTGGATAACGATTTGTCCCTTCTTAAGCTTTGCATCAGTATCAAAGCTAACAGCCACTTATTCCTCCATGAACACAATCCAGACGCTTGGCCGGTTCTTTAGCAATGTGTTACCCAGGTCCAAGCATCTTGTGCCAGCCCCTCTCTCCTTGCCAGCCGGCAACAGCTTCCGAGATGCCAATGTGTCCGCCCACCCTGCTCTCCCAAGCCAACCCAGGGAAAGGAAGTGACTCAGAAACAGCTCGGAACCACAGTGGTGATGCAGTCACGAAGCAAGGATGTAATTGCTTTGTTTTCAAAACTAAACTGGTATTTCTGGTTCGCAGGTGGCAAACGCATTTAGACTTCCTGATTGCAGATAAAAGAAAAGGATACTTCCTTCAACGTGACCTCATTTCCTTTCTGATCACCAACTCAAAGTTCAACAGAAAGAATGAGGGTGTAAATAAGTCTGTTTTGTCTTGCTGTTTTTAAAAATTTCCCGCAGTGCCATTCAAACTTTTCCAAGCTGATCCACACCATACTTTTAAAGCCTGGACAGCTCAGCTGGCTGGAGCACAGTGCCAATAATGCCAAGGTTGCAGGTTCGATCCCCGTCTGGGACAGCTGTATATTCCTGCATTGCAGGGGGTTTGGACTAGATGATCCTCAGGGTCTCTTCCAACTCTACAATTCTATGATTCTATAATCCTGGGATCCGTCAGTTGCTAAGGGTGCTGGGAACTGTATCTATGAGGTGGGAAACTATAGTTCCCATGATTCTTTGGCAGAAGTCATATCCTTTAAATGTGTCTGGGGTGTGCTTTAAATGTATGGTGTGGATCTGCCCAAAGCAAGACCAGGCCTCATCACAGCTTTCAGTCAGCCTGAGCATCTACAAGCGAAGGAAGTTGCCTAATGCTAGTTCTGGACGCTTGTCCATCTAGTTACCTGCTGTCCAATTCTCATGCCAGTGGCTCTCCCAAGAGGGAACCTTTCTCAGAACTGGAGATCCTTTTAGCTGGAGGCAGTATGGATGGGATAGGGGACCTTTTGCGTGCAACGCCTGTCCTCAGCAGCTGAGCTGCAGCCCCAAATGCAGGAGGGGGAACATGAGGAACTTCAGCTCTTGTTGAACTACAACTTGGCTCAGCAATCTTGCAAGGCTACCCACAAGAATTGGCAAGGCCATCCCTGGGGCTCCCTTTCATGAATATATCTGTTGAAGAAAAATCTGACTGTTGTAGTTCCCACTTTCATCAGCTTTATGGCTACTGGGGGGTATATTAACTGGCCTGTTGATGTCTTTAAGGTTTCATTTTCTGGATGCATTTTAACTGAATCAACAATAATTGGTCATTACTGAACTGTTCCTTTGGTGTTGTAAATTGTATTATAATTTTAATTGTGTGTATTGTGGTTATTGTGGCATTGTTTTGGTCTGTTATTCCATTGTAAACTGCTCCGAGTATAAACCTGGAGAAAATGTGGTAAATAAATTAGCAACAGCAGCTCCCACCAGCCCCTTTAGCCAGCATGGCCAACGGTCAGGGACATCTGGATCCCCACTTCTGGTTTAAAAAGTAAATTTGTGTCTCCCTGCCCCCCACAACACCCAGCCTTCCTGCCGTTAAAACAGGTACAATTAAGACTGACTAGACCTGCAATTATGGAAATCCTAGTTGTGTGTGCACACTAAGCGACAGGCACAGGGGTGAAGGAGAACCAATGAGCAATGCTTAGCTCATAGATACCATTTCCAAATAACGAAACATTGCACAACGTTTGCGGACTAAGAAGCTTGCAAAGAGTACAGAGGTTAACTCACGTGGCTGAGTTACATTCTTCAGCAGCTGCGAGTTCTAGTCTTCAGCAGGTTGTACTAGTTACAAGCACCGGAAACTGCCTCAAACTGAGTCAGACCATTAGTCCATTGGGGCCCAGTACCGTCTGCTGTGACAGGCAGAGTCTCCAGGGTAACTCTAGCACACAGCAGCCACCCAATCTAGGCTGAATTCATAGTTTTAAAAATTATTATTATAACTTTTCTGCAGCTTTGCCATTCTAACACTAAACCAGCTAACGTTAAAACCATGAGAATCACAGATTTCGGTATGCATCAATGAAAGGCTATAGTCCTCATGGTCACAGTGAGGAGAACCAACAACAGAGATGAATAAGGGAGCAAACAGGTTTGTTTTTAGCTTAGACTTCCCAAATAATGCTGCTGGTGTGACAAAAATAATTGCTTGGGCCAGTTTTGGTTTGAGTTGAAAGCTATGGAACCAGCCAGAGGACCTTCTTGGTAGTGGTGCCCTCCCTGTGGTGCCCTCGCATCAGATGTTGAGGAGATAAATAACTATACAACTTTTAGAAGTTATCTGAAGGCAACCCTTTATCAGGAAGTTTTTAATGTTTGATGTTTTATTACGTTTTTATATGTGATGGAAGCCACCCAGAGTGGCTGGGAAAACCCAGCCAGGTGGGCAGCGTAGTATTACAGATTATTATTATTAGTATTATTACAGACCCAACAGGTTCCCCCAAAATGGGTGCACCCACAGCAGTTATAGTAATTATTGAAAGGTTTTCGGTGGCCAACAAGAGAAAATGCAGCTTCAGTCTGTGCTTGGCCACCATTTCCTGTGTTTGCTGCAGCTCACCTCTGAATTTGGCATCATAAAGATACAAGGAGAGAGTTTCTCCACCTGTCTAGAATACACTCCTGTCATCAAAATGGCAGCTTTCAAATGGGAATAGGAAGTGAGAGCTGTCCCTCTCTACTCACTTGTGTGCTGTATGCTGAAGTGGCAGTGTATCACAGAATGTCAGATTAGGACTGGGCAGACCAGGGTTCAAATCCCTGCTCAAGACGTGACACAAACTAGGTAATATTGTGCCAGACCCTACCTCTCAGCCTATCCAACCCCACAGGGTTGTTGGGAGAGGAGGATGAAATGTACACCACCTTGAGCTTGGAAAAAAGGTAGGATATAAATGGAATGAGAATAAAATGGGCCACATACCAAAACAATGGATTAAACATGTTTCTGAGCAGCTGACCACAGCAAAGACTTGTGGGGTGTTCTTAAGAATTTAAACTAGGACTATTTAATTTGACTTTGTGCCATATGCCAACTTACCTATTTTGGAAAGATTTCCTTTTTCTTTTGGAGCAGAAAAAAATGGTTTCTATGAATTATTTAAAACATTTTTAAAAACCAAATTTTTACAAGGGTAAAAATGGAATGATTCAGTCATGGACTTGGAAATGAGTATTTCTCAGGGACCTGATGAACCCCTTTTGTTCACAAGATACGCTGGTGGTGGTTAGACCTTGTCCCCTCAAATTTGCCTGTAACTTGTTGCTCCACCTCTGATGTTGCCACCAGGTTATCCTCTCTCAGAAAGTAAGAGACTGGCAACCTGTCCCTGTTCCATGGTAGATATTTTGCTAGCCATGGAGGATGAGCTCACAGGTTAAGGGATCTTACATGTCAACCCTACTAGCCAAAGCAGCCTACTAGCTCAGTCATTAGTTTTCTCCACACTTCTTTTGCCCCTGAAATGAGGGGGAGCAGGCAGGAGCTGCAGCACTCATAGGGACAAATCTGCTCCTGGGATTCCCAGTGCTATCCCTTGCATGTTCTGTTTTACATAATTTGCTTAATTTATATCCTGCTCCACCTCAAAAGCTCCACTGCATTTTAAAATTGTGCATTTTGCCGGGGAGGCCAAGCTCAGCAGCAGAGTGCATGCTTTGCATGCAAAAGACCCAGGTGCAACCTCTGGCATCTCTAAATATGGCTGGGAAAGATTGTCCTCTAATGCCCTAGAGAGGGGGTCAAATCTATCACTCTTCTGATGTCAGAAAGGCATCAAATGACTATCCTGTCCAAGGTGGCCCAAGGAGAGTAGGGGGGATAGTCCTGAGAAGGATTGATCTCTCTGCCCATAAGATGACAATGAGCAGAGAGTTCAATCCTGCTTTCTGCTCAGTTTGAGTACGCAGGAAACTTGCTTGCATACCCAAATCAAGCAGGAATGAAATACCTGTGCATCGGCTGGTGCACAGGGAGCTGTTGTTGTTATACATTTATGTATAATCAAGCTTTTTCTTTGATAGTGACTCAGTGTGGCTTATGGATAAAAGTCCATCAGGAAGCCACCATTCATTTTAATAGACCTTTTCCAGGAAAGCTTCCAGCCAGATTGTGCCTGAAGCTTATAAACTGCCGATTACTCTTACGTCCATAAAATCCATACAACATCTTTTAATATGTTGCTGGGACAAAAACAGCTGAGATTTCCTCATCTCCAGCCAGGGTTATGAACTGCAATAGCAGTCAGGTCAGTGGGAGGGCAGGGATTTGCCCGAATTGTGCTTTGGGCGTGTGGCAAGCAAACAAACCGCCATCTCAGCATTCTTTGCTGCCAGGGCTGCTGTTTCTGTAACCTTCAGAGGGCTTTCTCTGCTGGGAGAGATTCCACTTCTTTTCTCCCTTCTTAGCACACTGCCATAAAACTTTCTAATCCCTTCTCCGCAAACACTGGAGGCATGTTTGTAGTAGGAGATAAACTGGGTTGGGATGAAGGAGATTGTCCACTGTATTACGACTCCTAAATCTTCTCCTCAGTTAAAAACCGGAGGGTGACAGGCAGACAAGGCAGGGTAGTTATTCGCAGGGAGACAAGGACTGTATACATCCACGCAGGGTGGGGCAAATCTCTCCATTTAGATTTCTCTAAGTTTCTTAATTTCTCAGGAAATCAGCCCTGAGTGCTCACTGGAAGGACAGATCTTGAAGCTGAGGCTCCAATACTTTGGCCACCTCATGAGAAGAGAAGACTCCCAGGAAAAGACCCTGATGTTGGGAAAGATGGAGGGCACAAGGAGAAGGGGACGAAGAGGACAAGATGGTTGGACAGTGTTCTCGAAGCTACAAACATGAGTCTGACCAAAGTGCGGGAGGCAGTGGAAGACAGGAGGGCCTGGCGTGCTCTGGTTCAGAGGGTTACGAAGAGGCGGACACGACTAAACAACAACAACAAAGTTCCTTATGTTTCCTGTCTTGAGGTTCAGTTCTCCACATTTTCACATCAGTTTGCAAACATATTTTTAAATCCTCAGGAGAAATTTGCTGATGGATTTTCATAATATGCAAGTTTTGGTATGCCATTTCTCCTAATATAATGCATACTTGTATGTTATTTTCAGTGATATATGTTTGTTGGTGCAAACTGTGTCCTAGTACAATGGTACCTCGGGTTAAGAACTTAATTTGTTCTGGAGGTCCATTCTTAACCTGAAACTGTTCTTAACCCGAGATACCACTTTAGCTAATGGGGCCTCCCACTGCCACCGCACCGCTGGTGCACAATTTCTGTTCTCATCCTGAAGCAAAGTTCTTAACCAGAGGTACTATTTCTGGGTTAGCGGAGTGTGTAACCTGAAGGGTCTGTAACCCGAAATACCACTGTATATGCATTTTGGTACACATTCTTTGGGTGCAGAACAGCACTGAAAAATTCAGAGAAGAGCAGATTTTGAAAGGTGCCTGCATTTCAGCTCCTGTATTGTTCTGAAAACAGCATATAAGGGAGGTTCACGTTTAAATGAGAAGTGAATCAAATCCCCCTTCCCTACTTCCAAGTGAATAGGTATTTAAGGAAACAGTTACCAATCGGCAACACATGTCCCCCTCTGCCCACTGCTTCCACTACTCAAATCTAGCAACTACCTTGGGCTTCAGTTAATAAACCCCACAGGCAGAAGATCTTCCCAGAGAAACTCAAATCTTCCACACTCACAAGGGTATTTTAAAATGCTAATTGTAACAGATGAATAAATCCAGATTTGCTCAGCAGGGATGGATTCATTTTAAGAAGCAATTAAGCACAGAATATTTGATCCTCGTGACCCTCCGCAGGCTGTTTTTGCCCCAAAGCACCCTGCATATGCCCTCACACCCCAATTCCCCCAGCTTCCTTACAGCCTATAAGCATTCAGCTTCTTCTTCATCTCTCTGCTGCTCCCTGGTCAGCAACTACAGGGACTCAGTAGCAGAAAACACATTTTGAACATGGAAAGTTCTAGGTCACTCCAGCTCAAGCCGATTTGCTCGCAAGAGGGCTGAGAAAGGTGCCTCTGTGGTTGAGATCTTGCGGAACTCCTGGACGTGGGGGGTCATCAGTATTGAGCTAGCAAGACGGACCAGTTGTCTGTCTTGATAGCTGCCTTGACGGCCATGCGTGCTCATTCTCAGAGAGCCACTTCGACAATGGAGTTGGGCTGAAAGACCAAGGCCCCAACTTCAAATTTCCATAGGGGCACCCTCTCAGGTGGCTGTTGCCACAGAGGCCACTATAGTGGCAACTCTCTTTCGCCTCTCAGGTATCAACAAAGGGGTGAGGTGGTGGGCCACATCTAGAACAGGTGACTTCAGTTGCTGACCAATACTATATTTTTTTAAGTCCATCTTTCTCCTGGCCTTACAGGCACGCCATATTCCTTAGTTTTCTCTTTGAGCACCCTGTCCCTTCCATCTCTAGGCCCCATGCAAGGTTTTCACCCTGCCAGATGAATGCTCTGCTTCCTTTGCAGCAGCTGCACTGATTTTAATCTTCCTGTCAAAATCATCCTCCTTAAATGTTTGTTTCTAAAGATTCAGTGACATGATGGCAATTTACTCAGTGACTAAATGGGGCTCAAAGGTGGCAGACAAAAGCAGCACATTCACGAAAACAAAGATCACCACAGCCAATCACAATCAAACAATCACACCCGGGCCAACCCCAACCTCTCTCACCACCAAAGAAACACAAGTGAACAACAGAAGCATGCTGACACCAAACTCTACATACATTAAGCATAATAGAAACACCACCACTTGACCCCACCCACATGCATCTTCCCTCCCTCTACCCCCTTTCTTTTTCCTTTTTTTTTTTTTCCTTCTCCCCCTAATGCCTCAACAAATGAAACGGATTTGTAAAAATGTTACATCGGGGGGGGGGGGGAAACGAGGCATTACACTTCTGTAAAACAAGAAAATCCTAAATAAAATATTTAAAATAAAAAAACAAAAGCAGCACATTTTAAACTTTAAATATCTACTGTTATCACCAGAGGCCCAAAGCTGTAAGCATAGGTCAGCAAAATCACCCCCCCCCCTCATTTTCTTTGCTCTGATCTTCTCCTCTTACCTTTGTTCCTGTGTATACGCTCATCTTCCGCTCTTTGTTTCCTAGGATCCTGGTGTCTGATGGCCCTCCTTCTTTTGTCCTTCTCTGACATCAGAGCAGGTCAGCAAATCATTACCAGGACTCCATCACCACCCAGAACCATAATGCAGCTTCAACAGACAACCTCCGTGACACCCAGAACTACCACTCTGAAAGCTATAGGGCTGTGGGCAATTTGCTATTTGAATAACTTGCATCATTTGCATATCATTTGCACAGACAGGCCCATCAACAGCGGCTCGAGATCAGCCATATCTCACACACCCACACCCCTGAGTCCCAGTGCAGAGGAACAGGGTTCAATTTCTCACTCAGCCATGAAGCTAACTTGGGAACCTTAAGCCAATGACTGGCCTGTTTTGTAAAAAGGTATATACATATAAAAAAAGGTTTGTACAGAGCACCAAACTATGTTTTTGCAAACCGTGGCTTAGCATTAAGTGAGAACCTAACCCAGCTGGTTTGCAAACCTCAGTTAACCAGAGTTTAGAGGTACAAACCTGAACCTCCTATATAAATAACCGTCACCACCCAAAAGCAGCCGAGCCATGGCTGAAGAGTAGATCTTCCTGGCTTGTGTCTGCTTTAATGACGGAAGGGTTAATGAAATGAGGTTTAAGTGACTGACTGCCAGGAGTCCCAGGTTTAACAAATGTTTATTAACTATGGTTAGCATTAAACATGGCTTAGTGTTCTGTGGAAACTAGGCCTGTCTCTCTCGACCTATCCTACCTCACAGGGTTGTTGCAAAGATTCTAAGGGCATAGAAAGAACTAATTAGGTTCCCTTGAACTCACTGAGGAAAAGGTAGACTATAAAAGCAATAAATAACTGGGTAAGAGTTGGTTTTTTGCCCAGAGGTTTATGCATGAAATATAAATTATTCTCATCTCCTAAAAAGAGGGCAGCCAATTTGTTACAAAGAAAGCAGCTAATTAAAAAAAAGTGTATGTAAATTGATTTTTTTAAAAATGCAAAACACCTGTGCCACCCAACTGTTCAAAGCAAGGCTATAGGGTTCAATAAGTACACCGCTTAACTGGGCCCCAATGACAGCTCTTACTGTCAGGAAGTTCTTCCTAATGTTTAGGTGGAATCTTCTTTCTTGTAGTTTGGATCCATTGCTCCGTGTCCGCTTCTCTGGAGCAGCAGAAAACAACCTTTCTCCCTCCTCTATGTGACATCCTTTTATATATTTGAACATGGCTATCATATCACCCCTTAACCTCCTCTTCTCCAGGCTAAACATGCCCAGCTCCCTTAGCCGTTCCTCATAAGGCATCGTTTCCAGGCCTTTGACCATTTTGGTTGCCCTCCTCTGGACACGTTCCAGTTTGTCAGTGTCCTTCTTGAACTGTGGTGCCCAGAACTGGACACAGTACTCCAGGTGAGGTCTGACCAGAGCAGAATACAGTGGCACTATTACTTCCCTTGGTCTTGGAGAATGCCAAACTGGAATCAAGACCAGACGAACTAGGAAGCAAGAGAGGTTTCTGGGACCATAACATATGTGAGAAAGGGAAAGAGAAACTGCACAACAAATGGAAAAGAAACACCCAGGAAGGAAAAAGTGTTTCCAGTGTTCATTTTTGACAACTGAAGATGGGAGTTTCAAGGAAGACACACACGCACACTTCCTGACATTTGCCCACAAACACTCTCACTATTTCTCCTCGAGGCTCAGAAACACACACTGAATCCCTGACACACAGGCACAGAGTCAACACAGGGTGTTCACTGAGTACCTATGGTGTACAGGTGCGCTGCAGTGAAAAATTGCTGGGCTGTCAAAGCACCCTCCCTCTCCTTTTAAGGGTGGATTTTCCAAGATACCTTGAGGCAATAAACACAGCGCATTTCACACCCAAAAAGCACTGGAAATGGACGTAAATGACCTTCCTCGAAAGTCAGTGGCTGTAAGTTTAAGAAGAGACATTGGAGCATCACAGAAAGCTTCAGAATGGCTCTGGAGACCCTATAACCCTCCAGACTTTGTTGGATTCCAGCTCCCATCAGCCGCTGCCAGGCCCAGCAGGGCCAATATAGCAAGGAATGATGGGAGTTGCTTCCAACAGTTTCTAAGGAGGAAATAAAAGTATTTTGATTCTGCTGTGAGAAAAGGTGAGGCAGAGCTCAACAGCCCCTCAGCCTTTCCTTTCTGCACCCTCAAAACTGCTACCAGTCCCAGATGCATGTCCTGCTGGCAGGGTTGAAGCAATGGCCCATTTGTCAAAACAAAAAATTATTACAATTTGGAAGACAATTGGACTTTTTTATTTTATTTATTTTTATTGGATTTGATATATTAATTGGATGTTCTTATTGGAAAATTAATAAACGCTTTAAAAAAGAAAGAAAAAGCAATGGTCCATTTCTGTATATGGAACTGAGAGTGCAAGAGGGGGAGAGAGAAAAGGGTCGCCATCTTGCCTGGTGCCTTGAGCCTGTTGCTTTGAGATGTGTGCCATCTGCCTCAGAGGGGCCCTCCTTCATTCTATGTGTTTGGGGGAAGGTTGTCTTTGGTGAAGGCAAGGGACTCTGCACATGCTCAGAGAGGCACTCCACTCCACCGTACTGTATTTCACACCTGTTTCCTTAGAGTTGGGGCATTGGGAAAGATCTAGACCAGCAGAAAAGGCTCCAGATGGGTAAGCAGGTTCATTGTGGCATGGTAATATGGAAAATATATGGAATGTTGGAAGCTTTTGTGGAATACGGGTCATTACATCAGGTTCCTGCACAGGCTGCACAAACTTCTGCCTCAATAAATATGTTCCTCTTCAAAGACCGCACAGGTAACTAAGAAAACATTATTGATTTGTTTGTTTGTTTTCAGAAAAACTAAGCAGCTTCTGCCTATGATAGAAACAAGACCAGATGTTTGTCTCTAGGAAAAGCCACACATGAAAAAGTGTACACAGGATAAGCTACACAGAATCAGCCCTACAAACCCTGAAACAATAGACAAATTCTCGTTACCCAAACCATATATAAATCCATATTGTTTATCCCAGTGGTATATATGTAAGAACATACACACGTCCACAGATACATGCAAAATTCAATTACAGGGTAGAAGAGAGATTGTGCACATCCCTGATCTACACATGCATAGAACATCAAAAAGGCGATACAGGGCAATACGGGCAACGAAGGAAGCCATGGGAATCTCACACAGACAGGGACTCAGGCCCCAGACATTATTTTCATTGTCAGGCTGTCGGAAGAAACACCAGCATTTCTGAGCATTTGCAGAGTGCCTTGTTTCCCCCCTCACCACCACTGAAACAAACACTAGTCACATACTCAGTCAGAATCAGGGGAAAGGAATTCCGGTTCACAGGGTGTGGCTTGAAGGAACCCCAGAACCTCCTCTAAAGTTGAGAAGCTACACCCGGCCTCAAACATGATAGCCCAGGAATGCCAAAGAGAAATGTACAGGCTGAAGCTATTAGTAATATCCCCAGACACACCAAAAAACAGGCCAGGCCAGAGGCAAAGTACTATAAGTAGAGGGAAAGTCAAAATCACAACTCAAGTTTGTGTTTGTCCCACTCACCATCCCCCTTTAAAAAAGGAAAGTGTCATTCTTGGAAATTATAAATCTAGCCTCCCATCTCAAACCATCAGGGTTGCATGTCCTGGACGATACACACACGGATAAGACAAACACAGAACCGATTAACACATTGCTGCGCAAGGGGACACCCCAATCCTCAGCAGAGGAAGACACACACCAATGCTTTTCTGCCACAAGAGAGACTTAATCTCTGGGTTGTGGGTTCAAATCCCACATTGGGCAAAAGACTCCTGCATCGCAACGGGTTGGACTAGATGACCCTTGTGGCTCCTTCCAACTCCATGGTGCGACGATTGAACTATTCTATATTTCAAAAAGCAAGCCGCTGAGGGGCATGGAGACTGCAGGTGGGCTGAGGTGGATGACAATCACAAACCTACATTTGGGGGTCATGATAGACAGTCTCTCGCTCCCTCTCCGAAACTCCGGTCTGCAAGTATCACTCAATCCCCAATACATTCTTTAGAGAGCGCCCTTTATTCAGCCTTATGTATACCCAAAACACATGCTGTTCCAACCAATACCTCCTCACACTATTTTTAAAACGTGTGCATTTGTTAATTTTTAAGTTTCAAAAACTCACAGTCATGCAGAGCAACAATGAATGCCCCTCAATTTTTATTTTGCCGCCTCAGAAACATTTCCCCCCCTTGCAACATCAAAGACATGCGAAAATTGCTCTCCTTTCTCCTCCTTATAACCAAGAGGACTACAACATTATTATGATGAATTATCACCGTATGTTTCAATGAATAGCCTCTCAATTTTCCTTTTGCCACCTCAGAAGAAAAAAATAATTTTCTTGCCCTCCTCCCAGGATGTGGGAGAGTTGTTTCTCTTTCCTCTCCCTACCACGAGGACTGCAACCTTAATAATAATAATTTTAAATGAAATCTGGGATTCTGGCTATCCCTGCTCCCTTCCTTCTCTCTCACCTAGTTCTGATCAAGGTGATCCCCCCCCCCCCGCGCGCGCTCTGCCTTTCTCCTGCCCCCTCCCTTCCCAGCTTCTGTGCATGTTTCAAATCCTGTGCATAGTCGTAGCAAATCGACCTCAAATCCTATACGGAGACACCCCCCGCAGTGCACGGATCTTCTCCATCCCCCCCCCACCCACAGGGTGCATTCAATATTTGAGAAGCAGGAGGGGTGTTTCCTATTGACTTGACAAGACTCCCCCCCCCCCCGCTAAGGAAGAAGTCGTGTGTGTCAAGCTAAAGGATTCATTTCACGGGGTGGCGGCGGGAGGGGGGCAGCCGAGCAGGAAGCAGGACGGATCCTGCACAGGGTCAAGTGGGGGAGGGGAGAGAGAGGTGCATGCATGCAACGGGGGGTGTCTCTCTTCTCGCCCCCCACTAAAATAACATGCACGCGCCGTCTCTTCCTCACACAAACACACACTCTGCACCCCGTTTTCGATGCCACCTCCAGGTCTGCCATGCAGTTACACCCCCAGGACGCAAACACGCCCCCCACCTGCCCCAGGAAACCCCTTGCCTGGTTCTTGTCGAACTGCTCCCTCTCCGCCTCCAGGCTGTGCCCCCCTCGGCGGCTCAGCACCCGCGCCGGCACGTTCTTGATGGTGTTCATGGTGCCAGGCGGCAGGAAGCCTCCTGGGCCCGGGCTGGCAGCAGCTGCTCGGCGGCCCCGCTCCCTTCCTCGCCCGCCAGACGAGCAGCAGCAGCAGCAGCAGCAACTCCGGCTCGGCCTGCGAGACTCCGCCGGATTATTCCCGGGCTCGGGAATGCCGAGGCGCACTCGCACCAGCCCGCCCCCTGCTGGCCTGACGGAGAACTGCTGTCGCCGCCGCCGCCGCCGCCGCCGCCGCTCCGCCTCTTCCCTCCTCCCTCCTCGAGGCGCTCCTTCTGGCCCGAGAGCAGCAGCCGGCCATTCACAAGGCGAAGCGGGCCACGCCCCCGGGCCGAGCGGCAGCCAATCCGCGCCAGGCGGGCAGGAGGCGCCTCCTTGCAAGAGGCTCGCCTGGCGCAGCGGCGGCGCCTCCTCGGAAGGAAGCCGGACAAACCTGGCGCGCAGGTTTCTTGCTGGCGGCCAGGTGGGGCGGCTGCCTCTGGCGGCGGGATCCGGCCCGGCCTGCAAGGAACGCAGGGCCTGTAGATCTTGATACCCACCCGCCCCTGTTTTTTGAAGTTTATATGTATATAATCATTAAAGTTGTGACCACTTCTAATCCAGATCATTGTCTGCTTGTGTTTATTGTGTTTATTGTGTTTACATTTTACATTTAGCCACTGCCTGGGCCAGGGTAGGGTGGCAGCACTGCAACTGAGCCTGCAATAAACTAACTTTGTGCTGAGTTCCCCCTCCTTTTTTCCAGAAAAGCACATGGAAATGCGGTTTACCTTCCCGCCAGAGTGGTACCTATTTATCTACTTGCACTTTGACGTGCTTTCAAACTGCTAGGTGGGCAGGAGCTGACCTGATCAGCAAGCCCTAGGCTCTGTGGTTTAGACTTGCAGTAGGCCCCCACCCCCGCAAAAAAACTGGAAACAACATTACTTGAGCAAGGAAAATTGGGTATGTAGAATTTTATTTTATTTGTCTTATTTCATGTTGTAGGTACTGATGTTCTGGTTCTTATATTTAATTTATAAGGGTTGTATCTGATGGAGTCTTTGCCTACAGACAGGGGTGGAAAATCCATGACGCTTTATATGCTGAACTATAACTCCCAGAATCCCAGAATGTTGGCCATGGGGGCCAGGACTTGGAATGAAGGGTTTGGCTGAACAAAAGTTCTCTAAACTAGTTCAAACATCTCCGAACTACACCTGAAATTAGTTCCCACAATTGCCAAGTGAACTAATGGTAAATTAAGTTCAGTCTGGGGTAGAACTTGGAACAATTTCTAATTCATCTTCAGGGGGCCTGGACTCTTAGCTTTCATTTAAGAAAAAGTAAAGTAACCGGGGGGACACGGGTGGCGCTGTGGGTAAAAGCCTCCGTGCCTAGGACTTGCCGATCGCATGGTCGGCGGTTCGAATCCCCGCGGCGGGGTGAGCTCCTGTCGTTCAGTCCCAGCTCCTGCCCACCTAGCAGTTCGAAAGCACCCTTAAGTGCATGTAGATAAATAGGTACCGCTTTATAGCGGGAAGGTAAACAGCATTTCCGTGTGCTGCACTGGTGCCGGTTTGCCAGAGCAGTTTCGTCACGCTGGCCACGTGACCCGGAAGTGTCTGCGGAGAGCGCTGGCTCCCGGCCTCTAGAGTGAGATGAGCGCACAACCCTAGAGTCTGTCAAGACTGGCCCGTACGGGCAGGGGTACCTTTACCTTTAAAGTAAGCTGGACATCTATAAAGAAAGTTACACAGCAAAACAAGGATGCAATGTCTTACAAACTCTGCATAAAATAGGTCTCTCAGTGGCTATTTGCTAGAATGACAAACCCAAACCTCCATATTCAGGGGTAATATATCTCTGAATATCTGGTGCTGGGGGCAAACAAGCGAAGACTTGGACAAGATGAAACTTTAATCATTTGATAGTATCTGCTTGTGTTCAAAACTAATAAAACTCTGTGGATGTATTAATTTTAGAAGACCTGTTTACATGCCTACAGGTGTCAGTTTAATTTAATTGAGTGTAGTTAATGACCTAAAGTTTTTTTCCATTCCAGTTGAAGAAGAGCCTAGTGATATTCAGAAGCTTGCAATGTGCATGCACTAATGAGATATTATTTGCTTTCATGGCTCCATCAGACCTCCAGGGCATGAGGCCAGAAGGCACAATTAATAGCCTGCATTGTTATTTCAAAAGTTAGTGGGACTAAAAAACCGCTTAAGTGACTTTTTAAATACAGCCAAATCCTCTTACTTGGACCTTACCGGTTAAGCTCCTTGACCATTTTAATGTGGGGTTTGCAAACTGTAGCTTGACAGTCACAGTCAAATTATTAATTAATATTATTATTACTTAGTTGACTGCATCCCACCCTTCACTAAGGTCTCAGGGCAGGTTACAGCATTAAAAACAATGTTAAAAACCATCTAGAACAACTTAAATCATGACCAAATCAAACAAGTTTAGGATTTGGCTGCAAATAGATATCACATAATTTACCTGCCTGGCCCTGTTCTTCCTAAAGGTGGCTTGCACACACACAAATGTTGGTTGCTTGACAATATTAGAGGCAGAACTTTATTATCCAATCAAGCGCAATGGAATCTCATTCAACACATTCAGCTGCAGCGGCCAAGTAATGAGAGTGTGTACACTTGTGAAGGTGAAGTTTGCCTTTATCAGATTATACCCTCGTAGAACCTTTGTGCCTTGTGTGTTTTCGCTTGCTGGAAATGTGTCCTTGAATTCTGATGATGACTCTTACTTGCGGGCGTGGGAGGCTAGAGAAGGATGTAGGACTGTGTAGACACTAGGCTAGTGTACAAAGGTCAAAATCTGCATTTGTTGCCCCACCCACTTTTGCCTCTGGCCCCACCCATCACTGGAATGCGGCTCCTTCTGGACGGAAGCCAAGGGGACGGGTGTCCTCAAGGATTTTTATGGGGGTGGGGGAAGAGCAGGCTAATTTCGTCACACAGAACATGGAGCAAGGTTGTTTTCTGCTGCTTCAGAGGGCAGGACGTGAACCAGTCAGGGCCGGCCCACCCATGAGACAAGGTGAGGCAATTGCCTCAGGCAGCAGGATCCACCAGGGCAGCAGATCCCAATGTCAATCTCCCCCCTCCTTGTTCCTGATGCAGACCTTTCCTCGCCCCTTCTTCCCTAGCAGCGAGTGGGCACCCAAATGCTTTGGTCTGATGGCCCGGAAACCAATGGATTCCAATTGCAAGAAAGGATATTCCAGCTAAACACTAGGAACAGCTTTCTGAGCACAAGAGCTGTTGGACCGTGGAACACACAACTTCAGGTGGTGGACTCTCCTTCCTTTAAGGTTTCTAAACCAGGTTCTATATACACTAGAAAGTTGCTCTCTCAAGAAAAGAGGTTGTGGTTCATTTGGGGTAGGGGAGGTGGCCCCACTGTGAACACCCATAGGCCTAAGAGATATTACCGGCACTATGGCTTCTTTCTTGTTCTCTCCTCTGCTCATTGCACCACACTGCCAATTTAAAGGAAATTAATAAGCTACAAACACACCTAACTTGATGGTATGTTTCTAACTATTTTTGCAAAAATGAGTATTTTACACACACAGCGAACTTTAGCAGATGTCATATGATGAAATGCAAATGAAAAATTCATCTGTTGCTGAGGGTTTTCCCATGTTGCTCTCCTTTTGTAGATGGAAGAGTGCAGCCTTTAAGATTTCATTAATTAGATTCTCACCTCACTTTTGTGGCCTGTAAGATGGTCCATGAATCATTATAATAAACTGTTAAAAGTGTTTGATCATGTCACTCTGCCCAGCTATTTCTGGCCAAAAGAACAGCAGTAATTGCAAACGTAATCCCAAACCGAACTACACTTTCTCCATCAAACTTTCCAAGCTGGGAGTGAAAAACCAGTCCCAAATATTCCAGCAGTAATTTACCGGCAAAGTACTGTGTTTCTAGAATGGTAGTTAGTGGCCTTTCAAGTCTGAATGTACCTTGTAAGGCTGTATGCCCCTACAGAGATCTGTAGGATCACCTAGCTAATTTGGTGAAATTGTACTCCTGGCACTGCAAACCTACAGAATACAAAATAGGGCGGTGACCTCAAAATGTGCATTTTCAGTCAATCCTCCATGGGCTGTGGAATGCCCTAAGCCATATGTGAAACAGCAACCATCAGTTGCTCCAGGAGCCTTGTAAATACTGTACATGTATGTAATGGTTCTAGGGGTTGCTCGTGCGTAAGTTGCCGCCACTCCTGGTTGAACCCTTTCTGTCTGGACAGCCCTTCACTTCGTGGCTGTCTCAGTCGCTGGCAGAATCCATCAGTGGGCGTTTCTTGAACTTCTTCCAGCAAATAAGTTCTTTGACGCCAAGTCTCCTCCTACTCTCCCTGCGCGGAAGTCTTCTGCGCAGGGAGGGTGTGGGCAGCGGAGGACCCATGCTCTCCCCGCTGGTCTCCGGTGAAGAGTCCTGGAGCCTCCTCTCCGATTCCCCCATCTGCCCCCCTTCTCCACTGGTGTTACGCTGATTTCCTTCCCCAGCAGATGGGCTGCCTCTCTCCCTCCTGGGACCCTCTCCGGCATCCCTCTGGAGCCCTCCCTCCGCCTCTAGCTCCAATGGCAGTTCCCTGACAATGTACTTTGGAATTTTGTCTTTGGCACAAACTTTAGGCTGTTTTAGGCAATGAGGATTCAGTATATGCAACTGAACCAAGTGCACCTTTCCCCTCTTCCTTCCCATCACATCCCCTCCCTCTATTGTCTCATTTCTGATTTTCGATTACCGGTATATGCTCTTTGTGGCAGGGCAGGGCCTATCTACTCCTGCTATGTAAATGCTGTGCACATTGATGGTGCAGGATAAATAGTAATAATAATAATAATAATTTTTTATTTATACCCCGCCCTCCCCAGCCAAGGCCGGGCTCAGAGCGGCTTACAAGCAATAATAAAAACAAGATGAATGATTACAACTTAAAAACAAAAATAAAATACAACATTAAAATAATGGAACATTAAAATATTAAAATGTAGCCTCATCGCAGGAGGAGAAGGAAAAGAAAGGGGGGGGGGAAAAGAGAGGGAGGGAATCAAATTGGCTCCAAGCCAAAGGCCAGGCGGAACAACTCTGTCTTACAGGCCCTGCGGAAAGAAATCAGATCCTGCAGGGCCCTGGTCTCATGAGGAAGAGCGTTCCACCAGGCCGGAGCCAGAGCTGAAAAGGCCCTGGCTCTGGTTGAAGCCAATCTAACTTCTTTAGGGCCTGGGACCACTAGGGTGTTGTTATTTATGGACCTTGAGGCTCTCCGTGGGGCATACCGGGAGAGGCGGTCCCGTAGGTACGAGGGTCCTAGGCCGTGAAGGGCTTTAAAGGTCAAAAGCAGCACCTTAAATCTGACCCTGTACTCCACCGGGAGCCAGTGCAGCTTGAAAAGCACTGGGTGAATATGCTCCCATGGCAGAGACCCCGTGAGGAGCCTCGCTGCAGCATTCTGTACCCGCTGGAGTTCCTGGGACAGCTTCAAGGGCAGCCCCGCATAGAGCAAATTACAGTAGTCAAGCCTGGAGATGACCGTCGCATGGATCACTGTGGCCAGGGCGGGGCGGGAAAGGTAAGGGACCAACTGCTTGATGCGGCGAAGGTGGAAAAATGTCGCCTTGGCTGTTGCTGTAACTTGCGCCTCCATAGAAAGGGAGGCGTCAAGGATTACACCAAAACTCTTAACGGAAGGCAATGGCACTAATTGGGCCCCCGCAAGAGAAGGGAGTTGGTCCCTCATCCCCATGCCATCCCGACCTAGCCATAGGACCTCTGTCTTCGAAGGATTTAGTTTCAATCGGCTCCCACGAAACCATCCAGCCACAGCTTCCAAGCATCTGGTCAGTGTGTTCGGGGCCGAGTCGCTGTGGCCATCCATCAGCAGATAGAGCTGAGTGTCATCAGCATATTGGTGACAGCCCAGCCCAAAGCTCCGGATAATCTGGGCAAGGGGGCGCATAAAGATGTTAAAAAGTATCAGGGAGAGAATTGCGCCCTGCGGCACTCCACACACCAAGGAGTGGTGCGACGACATTTCCCTCCCTAGTGCCACCCTCTGTCCCCGACCAGAGATAAAAGAGTAGCAGTGGTAGCAAAACTCATCTCAACAGTCTGTACATTTTGCCCAAATCTTGATATTATTACTGTTTATTACTTTTTGCTTAGCTGTTAAAAGAAAAGGCAGTGCCTATTCTGCTTTTCCTTGCTTCCCTTTGCTAATGCAATTGCTAGCACTGGCCTTGGATCTTTAATCACCAGCTTCGTTCTGCTGCAGAAAAGATTGAATATATTTGATCCAGCTCTGTTCTACCGCCTTCTTGTGTCTTGACCCTCTAATTAAACACAAGGCAGGGAGCGGGGGACGCCTACACACCCAAGCTGAAGGCAGGCAGGAATTAATGGGAGCTTTGTTTTCCTCGAATAACAGTAGAGAATGTGAATACAAGGCAGGCAGCCTTACCCTCATTTACTGCCTTTCCCAGAACACGCCCTCATTCTAAGCCAGCTGAAGCACATTGCAGGACACATTTGGGACACCTCTGACGAATGTTTGAAAGCAAACTCACGCAAAGTCCACACAAAAATGACAGTGTGAGCCGTAGGTAGGGATGCAGAATTTTGTTTTTTTGCAGTCTCTCATTTCTCCAGTCTTTTCAGTACTCAACATTTCTATTATCAGTTTGCAAAAAACAAAAAGTCCTATTGAAAATTCACCAGCCTTTCAGTGCATATTTTTCCTAATATACACATTTCTGCAAGCAATTTCCCATAACAAAATGTTCTTTTGTGTTATTTTCATGAATGCAGACATTCCCGTAACATTATTGGGTTGAAGAACTGCATCACAAAATTTGGAGAAGTGCATAATTCGAAGCACAGCTGTGTTTCGGTCTGCATATTGTTTTGCAAAGTGGGGATTAGGTACGTTCACATTAAAATGCAAACTGTACCAGAATTCTCCCATATCTCTATCCTCACCTGTAGTGCGACATGCACAGAACTATAATGTATTTGGCTGACAAACAGCTCTCAAGGCTTCTAGTTCCAACTTGAAAGCTGCCATTTGAGTGACTGGGCTACAGAGCAGGTGGAGAGAAAAGTTCGACTGCTGCATCTCTATGGGGAAAGACCTAATTGCCTGGCATTCGTCAGCACCCGGAATTGCTGGCCACATTTCACCTGGAAAAGACCAATGCCACTCAAACTCTGCTGGAGGTAGGACTCCTGGAATACATGGGCCCCAAAAGGTTATCATCAGGTGTTTTTTTCAAATGATGGACTCATTTCTGGCATCTCTCAGGTGGGCACCATTGCCATTCTAAGAGAACGAGAGAGGTGTTCATGGTGAGTTTTTGCACCTGTTTTTCTAGAAAAATAGCACTGGTTATCATAGAACTGTAGAGTTGGAAGGAATGCTGAAGGCCAACTAGGGTAAAGGTAAAGGTAAAGGTACCCCTGCCCATCAGGGCCAGTCGTGACCGACTCTAGGGTTGCGCACTCATCTTGCTCAAGAGGCCAGGAGCCGGCGCTGTCTGAAGACACTTCTGGGTCATGCGGCAAGCATGACGAAGCTGCATCTGGCGAGCCAGCAGCAGCGCCGCACACGGAAACACTGTTTACCTTCCCGCTAGAAAGCGGTCCCTATTTATCCTTTTGATCGGCAGGTCCTAGGCTCTGTGGTTTAACCCACAGCGCCACCCGCGTCCCCCCCTGCAATAAAAGAATCTCAAAAATATGACAGGTATCCATCCAGCTCTGCTAAAAGACCTCCAAGGAAGGAGAGTCCTTCACCTCCCCTTCTGTCAAGAGATAGCTCCACAGAACATCCCCTCCTCCATGCAGGTGAGCCTTCCCATGTGACTGTCCACTTCCATCCATCCCTGCTGTTCCTGGCAGGTGGAGGTGCCCATATCCCAATTCTTTACTGACTTGAGTATGTGAAAACACGGCGGCCAAAAACAGTTCTCCAAACAGCAGAATTCAGAAGTAACTTAATATTAATGATTAAACATCAGCTATTTTAGAGGATGCACAAAGAAGTCTAAAGGGAACCATCATGTTTATTAACTTACGCACCATATGATGCTCAAAATATTTTCAAATGCACAGAAAAACAGGGTGCAGTTGAAAGAGAGACAGTATATACTATTGCTGGCACAGCGAGGTAAGTACAGCCTGCATGCTATGGTCTTACTCCCACTGTGGTCCAAGTCAAGGCCTAAAAGCAGAAAGGCATCTAAGAGAGTTAATATGGCTAGACAGTGTGCAGCTGACAGGAAATCGCTGCACTTCATAGGGGCAGAACCCAAACTGAAATCAATGGAAAACGTAAGGAGCCATGTTACAGACTGGTTGCAATACATGTTATCTTTAAACTAGATAGAAAGAATGTTTTTTTGGACCAAAGCTCACAATTCGAAAACAAAGATTAACTTTTGTCTAAAATGTTATTAGAATGGGAAACAAAAGACAAGCTAGTTAAAGCCTCAATGATACACTGGCAATAGATATAGCACACAATATAGATTTTAACCTCTGGGAGAAACTTTGGAAAAGTGCCTTGAAATTTACAGCATGTTATGCTTTGAAGGAGAACTATCTGAAAATGATTCACAGATGGTCTTTAACTCAGAGTAGACTCGCTAAGATTTGCAAGACAGAATCAGATAAGTGCTGGAAGTGTAAAAAGGTGGAGGGAACATTCATTCATATGTGGTGGACATGGAAAAGGGTAAAAGAGTATTGGGAAATGATTTATAATTGGAAAAAAATGTTTAAAACTACTTTCCCCCCAAAATCAGAGTCGTTTCTGTTGGAGATAATTCAGTCTGAAATTCCCAAGTGTCAGAAAAGGTTATTTACGGTATGTATGCAACAACTGTGGCCCATGTTTTGTTAGCCCAAAAATGGAAAAAGAGCAAGGTCCCAACCAAAGAAGAATGGCAACTTAAGTTGACAGAATATGCACAACTTGCAGACTTAACATATAGAACAAGAGAACAAGAAGAACATATGTTTAAAGAAGATTGGAAAACATTTATTGAATATATGGAAAATAATTGTGTACAGCTGAAAACGCTGGCAGCATTAAGATAAATTCAACAGTGTAAATAATTTTTGATGGATGTACCGTATTTTTCGCCCTATAGGACGCACTTTTTCCCCTCCAAAAATGAAGGGGAAATCTGGGTGCGTCCTATGGGGCGAATGCAGGCTTTCGCTGAAGCTTGGAGAGCGAGAGGGGTCGGTGCACACTGACCCCTCTCGCTCTCCAGGCTTCAGGAAGACATCCGCAGCCTGCTTCCCGCAGAGCTGGGCGCGCTGAAAGCAGAGCGCCCGGTGCTTAGGGAACACATCCGCAGCCTAGGCAACCCTGCGGGAGATCCCGCAGGGATGTCTAGGCTGCGGATAGCAGCCTGCTGCTCGGCGCGCGAGGCGCCCTGAAGCAGAGCGCCCCTCGCGCCGGGCAGACATCTGCAGTGTGGGGAGCCCTACAGGAGTTCCCCACAGATCTCCCCACGCTGCAGATAGCAGCCTGCCGCCCGGCACGCAGGGCAACCTGAAGCAAAGCGCCCCGCGCACCGGGCAGACATCAGCCAGCCCCACAAGCTCGGGGGATAGCAGGGAGGCGCAGCGCCGCCATCCCACTGTTCCTCGACCTGGTTCGGTTTCCCCGACCTGGTTTTGGGGGGGAAATAAAGGGAATTTTTTTCCCCTTTATTTCCCCCCCAAAAAACTAGGTGCGTCCTATGGGACAAAAAATACGGTAATAATGGAAAACCAATTTTTATAGTTTTTGTAAAATATAAGTCTACAGGTCATATCGGTTTCAGTGGAGCTTTGTGTAGGGTTACCATATTTCAAAAAACTTTTTTTAGGAAACCCCCAAAATTAATGTTGAACTTTTTACAAAAACACAAATTTTTCACTTGACTTGCCTAAGATCCAGGACAAAGTGCTGCCTTTTGGAAATTCCCCCCAGATGTCAATGCTGCCATTGAAATCCCAGTAATGTTCAGGAAAATTTGGACGTATGGCAGCCCCAGCTTTGTGTCAGAGAACTTTCTCCTGGATTGTGGCTAAAATATTTCCTCCACATTGTGGATAATGACTTATACATATAAAATGTATTCCAAAAACTGTACAGAGCGTTCCTTTGTTACTATACAAATGTTACACCCACACCAAACACTTAAAGCACAATGGAGGACCTGTAGTTTCACATTCCCTGAGCTATAATTCCCAGCACCCTCAACATACTATAGTTCCTGGGATTCTTTGAGAGAAGCTATGTGCGTTGAATGTCCTTTAAATGTATGATGTGGATGTGACCTTAGTTAGAAATACTTCATATAAGGGATGAAAGATTCTGGCGTTAAAAACACTGAGCATAAATTAACTGTAGGTAAATGCAAAATATCTGTACAAAAACAAGGAAAAGCCACAAACACATATTTATTTCTTTTCTTAAAAATCACCTATTAATGACCAGTTACATATTTAAATAACCTTCCAAAAATATACTGGCAGTTAATCTGAGCATATGAAGTCGTTTTTATTCATTCAGCATAATTCTAGTTTTTTAAATAAAAAATAGAGAATGAATCCGAGTGTTTTGTCACGGGTCTTTGGCACTTGAGAGCTTTTCAGAGAGTTAAATAAACGGAGCTGTAGAAGAACGCTGAGTGACTGTCCACTGAGTTTAACACACCATGATTATTTTTGTCTTCGAAAGAAAGGGTGCATTTCTCTGCTCTTGTGGATAAAACATGGGAGACACCTGCTTTGAAAAGAGAAGGAAAGTTTTGAAGAAGCAAAACACGCTGAAACTCCACACCGTAATTCAGTTCCAGGCTTTGCAGTTTTATGACAGCATATGGAAAAACACAGCCAGTTAGAACCTCAATGACGCCTGGAGGGTTTTTTTTGTTTGTTTTAAAGGTGTATTTACTTCATGGGATGAACTGTCTGCCACAAAGCTGACTTTGTGTCACTGCCGGAAACTTTCATTTCCAGTGCTCCGCAAACAGCTAGCAGTTCAGGAGTTTCCATGTTGACAAAGATATTTTTCCTTCATGGCTGACAACAGGTACATCAGCATTTACAAGCCGTGAGGCATGCCAGAGATGCCAAGGGCTCCAAAGTAACATATTTCTAATTTCTTTGACATTTGTCTAAACTCCTTTCCAACACAAGCCTAGGCTGTGACGGATCGTCTTATTTATTTTATTTGCACATTTATAAAATGGTTCACAACCAAAAGCTGCTTAAACAGTGTACGATAAGAATAAATAAAATAAAGAGACAAAAGATTACTGACTCAATAAACTAAAAGCAATAAAACCAATGGCAGACCTAATTGCAGTGACTGCTCCTCAGGGAGCAAGGCCTAACCTAAGATCGGTGAACAAACCGGACAAGACAACGTTTGGGGTTTTTTAAAAAACTGGTCACAACTTTATTGATTCCAGATATAGATAGGATTTGGCTTAGGCATTAGGTGTATAGCGCTCCCAGCCTCCTGGTGGAGAGCTGAGGAATGACAGGGTCGAGCCTAGGATTAGTTACAGGTAGGTCTGCCGTAGTCGAAAGAAAAAAAAAATCCTTCCAGTAGCACCTTAGAGACCAACTAAGTTTGTTATCGGTATGAGCTTTCTGAAGAAGGGTGCATGCACACGAAAGCTCATACCAATAACAAACTTAGTTGGTCTATAAGGTGCTACTGGAAGGATTTTTTTAAATTTTGTTTCAAGCCTAGGATTAATGAGTCAACTGCAAGACTCTACAGGTGGCACTCCCAAGCCGCTGAAGGCAGCTGTAAGGCCCATCAGCTACACACCTCAGCTTTTGGACAGAGACTTCCAACTAGACCCCTCTAACAGGGTACCCAGTGAACACACCTCTTTTGAAGTTGGAGTGACACACTGCCTGATGTTAGACTAAAGGATTCCACCCAATGCCTTATCTGGTCTTCAACTGACTACAGTCCTGAGGTCAGGTGCAGCCGACATTTATCGGCTGGGGGCAGACCAGAGCAAAGCCTGCTCCACACTGGTCTGCTCTTAAGCTCAGCCCACCTGTCCTGCCCAGATTTCAGTCAGTAAGTGATTCCAGAGGACTGCATCTGCATCACTAAAAGTCTGTTTTCTAGTGCATACTAAGTGGACCCTGGGGGCATGCAGCACTCTTGGCAGTGCTCCATTGGAGAAGTGCAGTTAGGTAATATGGCTAAAATTACTTAAATCTTGGGGGCAAGTGCTGTATGCACACTGGAACATGATTCCCAGCCTCTGCAGAAAGGAAATCCTGCCACTGTCATGGCATTTAAGTGCCCACAGATCACACCAACAAAATTCAGAGGGTTTGGCAGCCCAGGAGCAACAGGCTTGCCATAATACTGCTGCTGTGGTTTTGGGGAACCTAAGGGCAAACTTCCACAACATACATTGAAAGCACATCCAATGCACATGACTTTCCCCAAAGCATCCTGGGGTTGTTAATGGTGCAGAAAAATGTGGCTCTGTGCAGAGGAAACTACAGCTCAGGAACTAACTCTAGCGCTTTAAATGTGTGCTAGATGTACCTTAAATGTATGTTGTGGCAACCAACACGCATTACTCTCTGCATATCACATCTTCACCTGCAAATACTCAAAAAACAAATAACTTGTTATGAGTAGGGAACATATGTATAAAACGCAACAGACAATTTAGAGATAACTTTAGCACAACAATTTTTCGCACTGCTTTGCAACTGCACTTGGAACTTTATACCAGCAGGTGTTCATATACATTTTTTTACTGTGCTCTTCAGCTCTGTGTTGTGCAAAGTCAACAAATATGGAGAGGAAAGGCAAGAACGACTGACCTGAGGTCATAAAGAAAAAAGGGAAAGCTTCATCTCGCTTTCCTCCGCACTTGGCAATCGCCCTTTGCAAAGGGATTCGCTATACTCTCCTGCCTGTCAAAGGACATTAACATCTGTATTACATCCTTAAGAAAATAACCATGAAAAAGAAATGTGTGGTTGAGGGCATAAGCTAGGTTAAAAACTACTCATAAATACATTTGTTTTGCAGTATGCAATTAGTATAGTTTAGATAGATGATAGATGATTAGATAGATAGATAGATAGATAGATAGATAGATAGATAGATAGATACTTCTGTTCTAAGTCAATTCTCTTTGTCACCAAAACTGTTTGGAAAGCCAGAAATTACCATATGAAGGCTGTTGTTGGGGCTGCATCCAGGGCTGGGACCAAGCAGGTTGCTGAGCTCCAGGTCTGCTACCATCTGGCGGGACTCTGCCAGCAGCCGCTGCAGCTTGCTGGTGGGCGAGCAAGAATCCTAGGATGAACCAGAACAAAATGTGTCAAGGAAGACCTGGAACCAGAGACACAAGGTGGGTTTGAACACAGAGATCATTGGGAAGGAAAGCACAGAGACAGCCTAACTTTGGAATATTTCTACATGCCTTCAGGGCTGCCAGCAGGTACTCTGGAAGCAGGCAGCAATGGGAAGCAGAATTAGCAGGATCAAGAACCTCAGCAGCCTTGGACCTTCTTTTTCTTTGGCAATCACTCATAGCCGAGTAAGACTGTGTTATTCTACCTTTGCTCTTGATGTAGATCTTCACTCACCTCTTCTTCCCTGGTTGAGGAGGTGCCGTTTTGTGGTTCGCTTCAGGTGCCAAGGTGACTTGGGCTGGCCCTGGGCCAAGCCTAGCAATGAAACCTAAAGTTCCGAGTTCCAGATTCAGGGCAAGATGGGGACTGTAACCCAAAAATTATTAATTGCATTGCAGATGGTGTAGCTACTTAGTAGTCACATGCCCACATCCTTGTGCCCCAGACCCAGCAAAATGCCCGAGGATGGAGCTCTGGCAAAGGTTAGCGAGGAGCTGGAGGGGGAAATGGGCAACTGTGAGACTTCTGCACAAGTGATAAATGGGATAACTGTGGCCACCAACAGATGGCTGTAGATCAAGAGTGCTACAATAGCCAGGGAGGACCCAACAAAACATGCTGCCTCACAAAACCAGACACTCACTTTGTGGATGGTCAGATGGCAGCATCCATTGGCTGCCTGGATGTCTGTTAAGCTCATGAACTCCGAAGGCAGCTCTCCTTCAAACAACTTTTCGTCTCCCTTGCTCCCGCTTGTCTTTTGGGTGGATGTCAGACAGGGAGCACCCAAGTCCGAAAAATGCAGGTCCACATCATGGTCACTGTGTATATTGAAAATAATATTTTTAGAAAGTCATCTTCAGCAAACATTGTAAGGAAAGGGTATAAATATGAGGGTTAGGTACAGCACCATGCTTTTTAAAACATAAAGGGGATAAGAAAGCAACAGACGTGCAGGTTCATAAGGCAATTCTGGACTGGTGGAATCTAATTTTAAACTCCCTTTAAAGAAAAATAAGTTTCTATTTCTTATGACTGCAGAAACTTGGTTTGCAGCGGAGGAACCAGGGCCCTTTATTTATTTCATTTACCAAATGTGCATACTGCTTAATTGTAACAGAACCTCTAAGTGGCTTACAAGAAGTATTTGAATTATCCACAAAAATAATTAAAAACATTTCAAAGACAATTAAAATCAGCAGTAAAAAAAGAGAAAGAAATGGAAACACATCAAGACCTACATTTCTGGAAATGCTTGCCTAAACAAAAATGCATTAAGCAGGTACTGAAAAGGGTATTTCAAAGGCTCCTGCCTGAGGTCCGAAGGCAGGGAGTTCCAAAGTGTAGGTGCTGCCATACTAAAAGAACAATTTATGACAAATGCAGAACAAGTAGTGTGCGGCACCTGTATTATTATTATTAAATTAAATTTCTATACCACCCTTCATCTGAGAATCCCAGGACAGTTTACAATACAAAAACACAAAAATACACAACATAGTAACAAACAAAAACAACCCCACACCCCGGAGTTTAAAAGGCCATAGATTGTGTAGTTAGCCAGAGGCCTAGGAGCAAAGAAATGTAACAGTGCCTTCGTCTTGCCAGGATTCAAGCTCAGCTTATTTTCCTTCATCCCTCCCAGCACTGTGTCCTGGTTCCACACAGCCTCTTCCAATTCAGATGTTATGCAGAAACAGAGCTGAGTGTCGTCAGCATACTGATAGCACCTTGTTCCCAAAATCCCAGTGACTGCTCCTGGAAGCTTCATATAGTCTAATTTGTCAGCTCCTAAATGATATCGAGAACGAGAACAACTTGGCCACAATAAGGAAATTTTGTCCATGGTATGACTATTTTCTACCTTCCCATTTCGACTCTCTGGCACCCTATCTGCATAACCTAGCAATTCTAAAACGTAGACACGTTTTTAATCTCGCAAGATTGAATGTATTGCCCTCGGTTGTACTTGAGGGACGATTCCAACAGATTCCACATGAACACTTATGTCCCTGTGGAGATGGCAGTACCATATTGGTGGTGCATGCCTTTCTGGCTTGTACTTTTTATAAAGACTCGAGGAATGAGATTATCACCCTTCTTGTATTGACCATTCCGGGTCACCCAGCCACTGCCACAGTGTCCTTTCTCTTGGCAGATCAAGATGAGCAAAGGCTGCAAGGTTTTTAGCTGGGGCAATCAGTATAAGATCCACTATTTGACTATTTATTCAAAACCCTAAAATGTATTTTATATAATTGACTTTTTATTTGTATTTCTATTCTTTTTATATTGTATTGTTGTTTTATTGCTATAGCCAATGGCTGATGCAAATAAAGATTCATTCATTCATTCAGCTTCATATAGACATTGAATAGCACTGAGGATAAAACAGAGCCCTGTGGCACCCCATTGCATAACCCTGAGGGGGCCAAAAAGGGACAAGATGCCTGCCTCTCTCTCTCTCTCTCTCTCTCTCTCTCTCTCACACACACACACACACTTGGTGAGCGAGCTGAACCATGAAGAATGGCAGTAGTTGCAGGATATGGGTGCTATTCAACTAAGTTTTACTCAGAGCAGATCCACTGAAATAAAGGAACCTACTGTAACTCAGACATGCTTATTTAATTCACAACATTTATATACCGCTTGACTGTAATCAAACCTTGAAGCAGTTTACAAAAAGAACAAAATTCTCAGGGGGGGAAAAAGTTCATTATTTCAATGGGTCTACTCTGAGTAACACTTAGTGGACTACCACCTTGTTTCCAATAATGGCCAATGTGGTCCCTGCCCCCAAGATGTTGCTTGACTTCAACTTCCAGTCCCTGACCTTTGTCCACGCTGGTGGAGCTGCTGGGGCCTGACAGCATTCAGTGGGACGCAGGTCTGCAACTGTGCAAGGGGAATGGCCAGACTCACCCAGGTGTACAAACCAGCTCTGCTGCTGGGTCATGTGATGAAAGGAGATTACAAGCAATGTGAAGTCTCAGCTCTTTTTATGGGCTTTGGAAGAAAGTGAAGAGATTTATTTACAGCTGGCGTACTAAGCTAGAGGGGACTGGGTATGAATTCCAAGGTGAGCTAGATGGGGCTGCTCCAGATCCACATTCCATTTTAAGTCATGCGCCCTTGAAAGCAGCTGTGTGGCTGACCAATGCTGCTCTGACCAGCCCCAGGCCCTTTGCACAGCTTGATTCTCTCCCCCACCCCCGCAAAAAAGTGGCCAACAGAAGCTCACACATATCAAAAGTGCAAACTGATCTGTGTGGAGGTTAAAATTGCAGGCCATGCTTGCAATGGGTTTGTTTATAAGAGTGCTCAAATCACAGGGTGGTGATTTTGCCCCTTTAGTTTCTGGTCAAGGGGGGCAGGAGTGGACTAAAACGGGTGGGGGGTGTCCCAGAATGAGGCCTGTGGATTTTTATCCAGGACTCTCTCCCCTCTGCCCAGTCCCCCAGTAATTAGAGTAATGCTTTATGACTAGAGGAGCGGAGAACTTGAGCTGGAGCTGCTGCCTGAAGTGCAGCAGGCAGAAGGCACTATTCTGCTGAGCAAGCAGGGACAAAGATTCAGGCGGTTCAGATACAGACCAAGATTGGCTGGACCAGAAGCTTTGTGCTGCCTGTCAGTTTAATCTGATTAAAACAGCCTTTGTCCATGTCTAGCAGCAGACTAGCCAGGTAGCCACCTGCCTGCCTGTTTGTTTCCTTCCCTTTCCTTTTTTGCTCCAAGACATAAGTAGGCAAACTAAGGCCCAGGGGGCGGATCCGGCCCAGTCGCCTTCTAAATCTAAATTTTTACATGAGTAGAATGTGCCCTTTTATTTAAAATGCATCTCTGGGTTATTTGTGGGGCATAGAAATTCGTCTGAGGGACAGTGGACCGGCCCCCTGCTGAAAAAGTTTGCCGACCCCTGCTCTAAACAGTCTGATGAAGACTAGCTAGTTGGTTTATTAAAAGATTGTTCAAAGGCTTTTCATTTGGCGTAGGGACAGTCATAGCTAAGTAGAGAATCGACCAATTTTGTAGGCAATTAGCAAAATACTGAACCTTTTCGACTTGCCGCTTCTAATTGCAGCCTGAGGACCGTTGGGAAAAGATCCGTGCCATGAACCTGCCTCTCCCTTCACAGGCTTGAAAATCTGCATCCACCGCTGGTCACTTACAGGCTGGTACAGTGTGACTTTGTTTATGGAGCTGCGGGAGCAGTACCCCGACTCCAGCCCTTTAAATGGACTAGGAGACTTGCTGGGACTCAGCCCACATGTGCCCATCTCTTTATCTTTACAATCCTCACTGGATTTGTCGGAGAGCCTCAACACAGGACTCTGGCAGTTTGTGGGCTCAGTGTGGCAATTTAGGTCGAGCCAATGCTCATGAATTGGTAAAGATGCCGCAAAGCTTTGCTCCGGCGCCCGGGCCATTTCCCTGCCTTCTGCCTTCCACATGCTGTCTGACTGGGAGGCAGGTCTGCTGTCTGTCTCCCCAGAACTCAAGGATCCGCTCTGATCCAGCTCTTCCCTATGCATAGTTCTTGGCCCATAAAACAGCCCTTCCTGAAACTGATCCAAGCTTGCTGGCTGTCTGTCCTCGGGGCCCTTTTGCTGCCTATTCTCGGCTCTGTGTGCTTCGCAGGTATTTTTTGAACTACAGCTGGGAGAATGCACAAACCGGGTGTGTATCTTCTGATGGGCTTCGCTACACACTGTGTCTTTGTTGCCGCTACTTCCAGGATCTGACAAAACTATCTCTGTGCTATAAAGGGCACAATAAGGAACTCACGTTATCAAGACTGCATTTAACAACTTAAGCCTATACATTATCTGAACTGCACCCATCAATCTCTACACACTTCGTCCACCCAAGGGTGTCTCATTCCTGTTTCAGACATGCAGGATCTTCCAGCCCTTGAGGATTTGCCCCACTCGGCTTCTACTGTTGCTTCACAATAAGTTTCAAGGGAACTGGGAGTTGCGGGTACTGCTAAATACATAATCAAATAACTGCTGGTTTTTGGATCTGTGAAGGGACAACCTCTATCTGTTTCTCTGCCCTGGCATGCCTATTTAGCCTGCAAGAATTTCCTCTTCAGATTGGCATAAACTCTACAGGACGTAACAGTGACATCTGCCCCCATCTCTTTTTTTTAAGCTGAGCCCAAGGGAAAATCCTTGTAATGTCATCAGTTAGCCCTAATTAAAGTTGTTATTTTACTGTCCTGAACTATATGCTGTGAGACAGCTTAGCAACCTGGTGGCTCTCAATGCAGGCAATGCCAAGTGGCTCTAATTTAGGAGAACAGAGTCTTTCTAACACGGCACAGCTGGGGCGCCCCGATTCAGTCTTTTGGCTGTGCAGCTTCCACTGCTGGTCTTTTCAAGGCTGCTCCAAGTTGTGTGTTGAACCAAGAGCAGGAGCATGGTCAGCTGCTAAGTGACCACACTCCAAGAATGGAGCAGAAGGCAGCATTTCAACAAATACTGTTGGCTGTACTATGATTGGTATGGTGCATTTCTAGGGGTTTCCTCTTAACGAATGTTGATGAATTAGTGCTTAAATAAGCTCTATGCAGGGCTGGAAGAACCAGGGTTAGGATTTTGAAATGTTTTCCTAACCCTGCCTCTGGGCAACATGTAAGGTAAAGGTACCCCTGCCCGTACGGGCCAGTCTTGACAGACTCTAGGGTTGTGCGCTCATCTCACTCTAGAGGCCGGGAGCCAGCGCTGTCCGCAGACACTTCCAGGTCACGTGGCCAGCGTGACGAAGCGGCTCCGGTGAACCGGCACCAGAGCAGCACACGGAAACGCCGTTTACCTTCCCGCTATAAAGCGGTCCCTATTTATCTACTTGCACTTAAGGGTGCTTTCGAACTGCTAGGTGGGCAGGAGCTAGGACCAAACGACGGGAGCTCACCCTGCCGCGGGGATTCGAACCGCCGACCATGCGATCGGAAAGCCCTAGGCGCGACCCAACATGTAAGTCCCCTTTAAAAGCAACCTTCTCTCCAGAAAGCCATTTGCCACTTTTACCTGGCCTCGTGTGCCTGTGTCTTATGTTTCTGCTTCGTTTCCTGGGAACTCTCCAAGTTGAAATGCAGAAACTGCAGATCTCGTTGCTGCTTCACATAGATCTAAAGGCAGACAACAAAACAACCAACAAACCTCAGAAGAGCAAGCAGTTCAATTTGATAATTATTTTTGCCCTGTTTTTCTCTTCACAGACACACAAAGCAGGAAATTTAAAATACAAACAATAATAATGAGGGCATTCCAGACAGAGTTCATAGTAATTTTAAATGGTTTGTTCTTAAGATTTCAGAGAACTATCAGAAATACCTCCCACTCCAATTTTTCCATATTCAGTACATGCTCCTATAACAATTGTAAAGACTTGTGTAAAAAAAAAAGAGAAAAATATTTTTTTGTCTTGTTTTCATAGATAATTCAAGACTAAAAGAAAACAAAATTCATCTGTACATGTAAAAAGTAGTGCTCCAATTTTAGTTATTTAAGTATCCCACTCTGTTTCGAGGATCTCCAGAATGGTTCTGGCCATTCTAAGCCTCCATTTAAGATCAGGCCAGGCTGAAGGATGGTGACTGGACTACGGTTTCCCAATAAGATTCATGGCTGTGCCTTGGCCTGGACTATCTAGCTACTTTATTATTCTCTCAGGGCAGCATACAGATAATTAACACCATGTACGAATAAACCATACCAAGCTGTTATTTAACCACAAGCATTTGGAGATATCTTCCAGTGCATATGAATTTAAAATATTTTACTATATTTCACTTGAGATGCTTTAGAGACGTTCATCCTTTCTATTTAGTTCACATATTCCAAGACTGAGCCCCAGTATCAAAAACAGGTTCTTCAAACAAGTTACTGCAACAGCCAATTCTGTTCACCTTTGATTTTTGTTATGTTCCTCATTGCGACATAAAAGGACAAAAACAAGTGCAATCCCCTCCCCCACCCAGAAACTGGAGTCAAACCTGTCGCAAATTGCTCAGTTCTGTGTCAGTTCGCAGTTGTTTAGATTTAGCAGACTGAAGCAACTGGTCTTTTCTGTTTGCTCTTTCAGCTGTTAGGAGAGAGGGGTTGAATGGTTGGTGATTTTCCACAACAAAGAATTGCACAGAGAAACAATAAATAAGCAATAATCATAAAGAAAATGAACGCTAATTTAGCTAACATTTTCTTTTTTTTATACACAGGGATTTCTTTAGAATCAGGTCCTTAGGGGAGTGATTTCCCCTCTTGGGAAGCAGGGATGGGGATTCTGTGGCTCTCCAAATGTTGTTGGACTGCAACTCCCATCATTTCTGACCACTGGTCATGCAGGTTGAAGGGTGTTGGAGTCCACCTACATCTGATCAAAGGTTAGAGGGAATGGTTCCACTCCATATGGAAACTAGTCCTGATTTCTGGCCAGGTATTTTTGATCAACAGCTGATACCTAAAAAAAGCATACAGGCAAAAGATCCAACACCATATTTGCTAAATCAGAGCAGATGGACTGTAGGCTCCCCTCAAAAGCTAAGGTCCAAACGTTAGTTTTTGTCTACTCACCACTAAGCATCAACTCGTTGTTCAAATAACTGTTTTCTTGCTTGAGGCGTATGATTTCCTCCCTCTGCTCATTGTTTTCTTTTGTTTTCTCAATGAGGTCACCTATAAAACAAAAAGAGAGGGTGTTGCTGAGATGAAATGTCTTCTAAAGACAGTTCACATCTATTATCATAAGCATGAGGTGATAAACCAAAAGTCCGGCAAGAACTTTTTGTTGCAATGCAACACTAAAATTCATATCATTGCAACAAGGATTAAAATTATACATTGAATATATAGTTTATCATTAACAGTTTACTGTACATTATTACCAACAAAATTGTACATTAACTATAACTGGCTCATTCATTGCAGGGTATCTGAAGGACAGCAGGTTACCGTAATAGCTTGCACACACATTAAGGTTTTCTGCTCTGGGTACCCCACCGTCAGAAGTGAGGGGGTCGTGACCAGGCACTGGGCCTTTTCTGTGGTCAAACACTCATTGGGAACATCTGTCAAGAACCCATGATATTATCATTCAGCACAGCAATTTTTTTTTTTAAAAATGCCTGAACTTTGGGTGGCACTCAAATTTCCAGCTAATCTGCTGTCTTATTTTGCTCCTGCTTCTATTGTCTCTTTCGTTGTGATGGATTGTATTTATACAATTAGCTATTTGTAAAAGGTTTGTTGAAAGCTGCCCTGGGGCCAACATTGGTGGAAAGGAGGGGTACAAAGGTTTTAAATAAAATAAATGTACGTTAACTTGCAGTCTGATTATAGAAAATAGCATGTACTTTTTTGGGAGGGGGTCTTTTGCCTCTGATGCAATTCCAAAAAGAAGGAATGGGGGAAAAAGTTATTAAATGCTTCTCTTTCCTTTTAAAAAAATTGTCGTAGTTTCTGCTCTTTAAATTCTAAGTCCCCGTATATTCAATATCTGAAAAAAGGCACCTACATATTGAGTTTAGGGGAAAACTGCAAATTTACTTAAATATGAAGGCAGGTGATTAATGAACTGAAAATTCTCTGATTGATGGATAGCCTGATTCCTTTGGCTGGAGCAAATGCAAACAGGAACACTATCCTTCTCCAACTCAGTTTTAGATTATGAATATCAAATTCTAAGCATTGTTTACCTTTTAATTTGCTTGTTTCCAACATAAGTTCCTTCAGCCTGAGTTTAAAATCCTGCTTTTCCCTATTGACGCTTGATTCCTCCATCTTTGCTGCACGCAGAGCGTTTTCTAATTTTTTAAATTTACATGTAAATTCAGTAATATGATTCGTTGCTTCAAGTATATCATTATCCTAACCAAAACAAAAACAAAAACAATTTGGTCCATTGTTTTGCCTTGTTTGCTGCCATCTGTGCCTCTTTCATTTTATATGTTGAATGCTGAAAGTTATTAGTCCCATTTCAAAAACTAGCTCAGAGCTTGGCAGTGTTCATCTGATTGAATGAACATTTTATTTATTTAACAGATTTGTATCCTGCTTTTTGACCAGAGTCCTCAATGTTGGCTCACAACGTTCACAAAATAGAACTGTTCCATTAAAAATCTTTTGCTTCTAAAATTAAAACCATGAAAGAAATATATCTATGAATGAAGATATTAGGGGAGGAATGGGGAGACCAGAAGAGAACAGGTTGGGAGGGGGAACCATTTAAAATACTGGACTCGAAAACAAAATAAAGAAATTAAAAACTCCCAAAGTTGCGGTCTTTTCCCCAAGCTCAGTGGAAGAACACTGCTTTGCATGCCGAAGGTCCCAGGTTGGAACCCCAGCATTTGCAGGTAAGGCCAGGAGAGACTTCCGTCTGAAATCCCCGAAGACAGCAGACCTGTGAGCAGAACCAAGCCTTTCACCAAATCCCTACCAAGAAACTTAAAACCTCATATTGGGAGTGGGGATTTCATGTCCCGCTGAACACCTCCCTTCCCTCCAGGGTTTTCTTACCTCCCTTTTCTCCATGTAGAGCCCCGTAATTGAAAGTAACCTCCTACTAGCAGGGGTGGGAAACCAGCTTAAAAATCAGTTTGGATAGAGCACTGCAGACAGTGGGTGGCGATGGGAAAGGTTCTACTCCCTGCTACTGATGCTGCATTTTAAATACTGGTCATCTTCCCCTGCTCTAGAAGCAGCATCCGGTTTGGGCCCTGCCCCTTTCTTATTTAAGTGTACCTAGAAACAGGGGTGCTCCTAACATACAGAGTGGCTGGGGAAACCCAGCCAGATGGGCAGGGTACAAATAATAAATTATTATTATATAGGTAAAATTACCTTTAACTTTAACATAGTAAGCAGTTCCTGCTCTCTGGCTTGCAGCTGTCCTACTTTATTGGACAGCTCCATCACTGAGCAACTGAGGGCTTGATTTTTCTCCTAGGAAACAGAAAAGAAAGGAAAAAGTGTTGACAGTGAAATCTAAACCCTGTGCGCTGTGTGGCCTTCCCAGCCCACAAGCAGAAAGCTACCCTAGCAGCCCACATCCTTGATCACTTAAGAATGACTTAAGCATGACTTAAGAAGAGCCACCTTACTGCAAATTCAGTACACTAGTGTGAGCACAGAATCTTAGCTCACAACATCTGATGGAGAAAAACAAATACATTTCCTTCTTTTGAGTTTGTAGTTAATGCATGTGTTACTTTAGACCACACAAGGGCACTGTTTGTCTAGTGATCTAGCCACCCCGTTTGTAGCTTCTTTGTCAAAGATAACTCCACTCCTAAAAGTTGAGCCATTTTGTTGTTCTCTCCCAACCTGTCTAGATCTCTCTCTTATCATTATTCATCCTGCAATGAGTTTCTGCATAAATAAAGCCTTTGAACTCCAGAAACTCGAAGTGATTATTACAATCAAATTCTCCCATGCTGCAAGGTCTGCTAACAACAACCACAAACTGTTCAATGTGAACTAGCTCTTAATTCTCCCCCTCACTTCCCATTCTTCCTATCCACCTACTGTAACCTGCATCTGCTCTTCCTATTTCACCAGAACCTTATTAGCACACTAACCTAAAAGTGGAATATCCATGGCCAGATCTCCTAAAGGATTGTCCTTTAGCTAAAAGCAGCTGCAGGGCCCCTGGGTATGGAATTCTACTCCCCTCCTCCCTAAAGCTGGCATGAGCCACAAAGGAGAAAACACAGGAAACCTACAATATAAGAAATTTCATAGGGGAAGCTGTGTGGAGGCAAATGTTTTATTTCATAAACTATCCTGTCTATGGTCCAGTCCAATCACACACATGTCCCTTGCATCTGTCTTCAGCCAAATAAAGAAACTGAGATATGTCAGTCATAGAAAATGTCAGGCCTAGTCAGGGGCAGCAGCGGGAACTTCTGGGCACCTTCCAAGGCCTAAGTTCATGTATGGGGTGCACTGCTGATCTCTGGAGCCTCCTGGTCCTCCTCCTCCTCCTCCTATCTGTTGATCTACCTTCTTCAATCCTTCTTCAAACATCTTGAGCAAGAAGGAACAGTAACCACTATAGACTTTATCCTCTCCTATGGGAGGTGGGGTGGTGCAATGATAGTGAGGGAGAGGAAGTGGGTGCTCTTAGGGTAGGGAGGCATGTTGAGAGCATCTTGCTGAAGGGACCACCCACAAAACACCTGGGAGCAGCACTAGGTCAAGTTTGTCCCTTACCAGAGTTACATTCAAATCTACCCAAAGCATTCAGAATCTAGCCACGAACTAAAGCTTACCTCGAGGGCCTGGCAGTGAAGTGATGTGTCAGAGGCTTTCCGAGAGAGTTCCTGGAGCTTCTGCTGAGTATTCTCAAGTGTTATCTTGCGGTCATTTTGCTGGGATTCAAGGTGCTTTAGCCTTCTAGTCAGTGTGCTAATCATCTCATTCCTCTTGTGCAGCTCATCTGAGGGATAAATGACAGGTACTGTTTCTGGGAAAGCAACTGAGAGCAACGATGCACACACAAAACTTCCTTAAACTAAGCTGACGTTTGAAATGTTAAGAAAAAAGCAGAGAGAGAGAGAGGTACAGATATTTTAATTCTACAAAGAAATGTCTACCTAGGAGTCATCCAAAAATGCTTTATGTTCTCCTGGATCTTTTTACCTGCCATGTTTTCCCCCTTATAAATTCCACAATTTGGGAGTTTGAATGGAATTCTTAGCACATCTTTGGGGTTATATTTGAAGGTTTTACATACAGATGTTAGGCATATAAAAATTAACCCAATACAAAAACATGAAGCTCTTTTTGAACAGCACCCATCTTATGTGATATGAGTCCTTTTAGGAAACTACTAGCATTTTGCTATTGTTACAGCATCACTTACGAAAGGTTCTACATGTTTCCTGCCATTCACAACATTCTAGCATTTCCATGGTGCTTCTGTTCAGATAAAATCTCCATTCTGTAGCCAGCCAGCACCTGTGGGACCAGCCAAATAGATTCTCCAAGACCCTGGACTGCAGCATCTTTAAAGTTTCAACAAACAGCTTAGGGCGTATATGAGAAGAGGTGCACATCATATGCTTTAATAGGGCTTATTACCTTTTATTTAATGTCTTTTGTCTGTAACCTAGAGCACAATCATATTGCAACCGCTAAGGGACTGAACATATCAAGCTGCCTTATAGAGAGTCAGTCAATTAATCCATCTTCTCTACTGCTTTCTACTCTCCTGTATGTGAGTGTCTGAGGGCCCTGCTCCTTCCTGCCACTCACCATCTGGCCTGAGGCGGGGCCTGAAGCCTCATAAAGGTCTGCTGGACTCGGCTGCCCAGGAGGACTCTCCTGTATGTGAGTGTCTGAGGGCCCTGCTCCTTCTTGCCACTCACCATCTGGCCTGGGGCGGGGCCTGAAGCCTCATAAAGGACTGCTGGACTCTGCTGCCCGGGAGGACTCTCCTGTGTGAGTGTCTGAGGGCCCTGCTCCTTCTTGCCACTCACCATCTGGCCTGGGGTGGGGCCTGAAGCCTCATAAAGGACTGCTGGACTCTGCTGCCCGGGAGGACTCTCCTGTGTGAGTGTATGGGGTCCTGCTCCTTCCTGCCACTCACCATCTGGCCTGGGGCAGGGCCTGATGGGCCTCACTAGAACAGTTGCTGTTACTGCTGGAGGGGTGCAGAGTGCTTTTAAAATGTTTTAACATTTTTATTTTGAATTTTTTGTATGTGGGGGGGGGTACGGTGGATGTTTATTGGGCCTGGGAATTTGTTTGATTTTTTTGTTTCTGTAATTTTTGTAATTTTTATTGTTTTTTGTTTATATTGTGTTATTTGTGTTGTTGTTTTTTTGTTTGTTTGTTTTTTAAAGAGGTTATTTTGTTCTTAAGGGGAGGGGTCAGGGCTGCCAGGGAATGGGCCCCAGCCCACAAAATGGCTGGGATATGCTTCACAGGGGGGAATGCACTGGGACAACCGATCTCAGTGATCACGGGTAGGAGGAGGAGTTACGCTAAGACCAGACCATGTCATTACAGAGGAGGCAGGTTTAGTCGTTGTCTGAGGACTATCCCTGACTCTGGGTCTGGTCCTGACCGGATGAATACTAGAATCAGCAAGGGATACCCACATGACCTGAAAGTGTTGCTGTGCAATGCCAGGTCAATGATTCATAAGACCACTGCCATCCATGACTTGATCATGGATGGAGGACTTGACCTGGCATGTGTAACAGAGACTTGGTTGGATGAAGCAGATGGGCCTGTCCTTGCCGCTGCTTGTCCACCAGGTTTCTCTTACGCACAGCAACCCAGGTCATGCGGGCGGGGAGGGGGGGTTGCAGTGATTTTTAGGAAGTCATTAGTTTGCACCAGGCGTCCTATTGGGAAGACCCAGTTTTCTGAGTGCATGTTCTGGAAGTTGGGCAATAGGGGCAGTACAGGATTCCTTTTGGTGTACCAACCTCCCCGCTGCACCAAGGATTCCCTGCCCGAGCTGCTTCAGGTCGTGGCGGATGTTCTCCTGGAGACACCTAGCTTGGTTGTCCTAGGGGATTTTAACATCCATGCCGACACGACCTTACAAGGGGCCGCTCGGGACTTCGTGGAAAGCATGGCCTCCATGGGGCTGTCCCTGAATAAGTCTGGCCCAACCCATAGCCGCGGACATGCCTTGGACCTGGTGTTTACCTCTACGGATGTTGGTGATCTGACACTAAGTAAAAGCGAAACGAAAGAAGTGCCATGGTCAGACCACTTCCTGGTGCAACTGGACTTCTCTGCGACCCATCCCCTCTGCAGGGAGGTGGGACCGATTCGGATGGTCCGCCCCCGCCACTTAATGGATCCAAATGGTTTCCAGAGAGTGGTTGGGGATGCTTTATCCCATGTTGATGGCCTTTCAGCCGATTCCCTGGTGGCCCGCTGGAATGTGGAGTTAACCAGGGCTATTGACTGTTTGGCTCCGAAGCGCCCTCTCCGATTGCATGAAGCCCGGAGAGCTCCGTGGTTTTCCACGGATCTGAGGGCAATGAAACAATCGTTGAGACGGCTAGAGCGCCGGTGGCGGATAACTCATTCTGAATCTGACCGGACACGGGTTAGAGCTCAACGTCGAGCCTACCAAGTGGCGATAGTGACGGCGAAGAAGACTTTCTTCACCGCCTCTATTGCATCCGCAGAAAACAGCAGCAGGAGACTCTTTCAGGTGGTTCGCAATTTAGCGGAACCACCTGTAACATCGGGGCCCAGTACGGGCCACATGTTCTCCTGCAATGATTTTGCAAATTTTTTTGCAGATAAAATCGCTCAGATTCGGGAAGAAGTAGACTCCACCGTGGGAGCAGGGCCGGGGCGGGAGAGTGCTAGAGTCCTGTCTGGTCAAGTTGTGTGGGATCAATTTCAATCTGTTACCTCCGAGGATGTGGACAGGCTGCTTGGACGAGTGAAGCCAACCACCTATCTCCTGGATCCTTGCCCATCCTGGCTTATAAAAGCTAGCCGGGAAGGACTGGGCGATGGGCTTCGTGGGGTGGTGAATGCTTCCCTCCGTGAGGGAGCCTTCCCAGATCCGCTGAAAGAGGCGGTTATTAAACCGCTTCTTAAAAAACCATCTTTAGATGCGGCCACGATGGCCAATTATCGCCCAGTCTCAAACCTTCCATTCTTGGGCAAGGTGATTGAGCGAGTGGTTGCTGAACAACTCCAGGCACGCCTGGAAGAAGCGGACCATTTGGATCCCTTCCAGTCGGGATTCAGGCCTCATCATGGGACTGAAACTGCCTTGGTCGCACTGGTTGATGATCTCCGGCGGGCTAGGGACAAAGGTGAGAGCTGTTTCCTAGTTCTGCTGGATCTCTCAGCGGCGTTTGATACCATCGACCATAACATCCTTCTGGACCGTCTTGAGGGGCTGGGAGCTGGGGGCACTGTCATACAGTGGTTCCGCTCCTTCCTCCTGGGCCGTGTTCAGAAAGTGGTGGTGGGGGATGAGTGTTCAGACCCCTGGCCGCTCACTTGTGGGGTGCCTCAGGGTTCTGTCCTCTCCCCCATGCTTTTCAACATCTACATGCAGCCGCCGGGAGGGATCATCAGGAGGTTTGGGCTGGGTGTTCATCAGTATGCAGATGATACCCAGCTCTACCTCTCTTTTAAATCAGAACCAGTGAAGGTGGTAAAGGTCCTGTGTGAGTGCCTGGAAGCGGTTGGGGGATGGATGGCGGCTAACAGATTGAGGTTGAATCCTGACAAGACAGAAGTACTGTTTTTGGGGGACAGGAGGCGGGCAGGTGTGGAGGATTCCCTGGTCCTGAATGGGGTAACTGTGCCCCTGAAGGACCAGGTGCGCAGCCTGGGAGTCATTTTGGACTCACAGCTGTCCATGGAGGCACAGGTCAAATCTGTATCCAGGGCAGCTGTTTACCAGCTCCATCTGGTACGTAGGCTAAGACCCTATCTGCCTGCGGACTGTCTCGCCAGAGTGGTACATGCTCTGGTTATCTCCCGCTTGGACTACTGCAATGCGCTCTACGTGGGGCTACCTTTGAAGGTGACCCGGAAACTACAACTAATCCAGAATGCGGCAGCTAGACTGGTGACTGGGAGCGGCCGCCGAGACCATATAACACCGGTCTTGAAAGACCTACATTGGCTCCCAGTACGTTTCCGAGCACAATTCAAAGTGTTGGTGCTGACCTTTAAAGCCCTAAATGGCCTCGGTCCAGTATATCTGAAGGAGCGTCTCCTCCCCCATCGTTCTGCCCGGACACTGAGGTCCAGCTCCGAGGGCCTTCTGGCGGTTCCCTCACTGCGAGAGGCCAAGTTGCAGGGAACCAGGCAGAGGGCCTTCTCGGTGGTGGCGCCCGCCCTGTGGAATGCCCTCCCATCGGATGTCAAGGCGATGGACAACTACCTGACATTCAGAAGACATCTGAAGGCAGCCCTGTTCAGGGAAGTTTTTAATATGTGACATTTTAGTGTATTTTTTATCTCTGTTGGAAGCCGCCCAGAGTGGCTGGGGAAACCCAGCCAGATGGGCGGGGTACAAATAATAAATTATTATTATTATATTATTATTATTATTTGGACTCGCAGTGGCTATGCAGATGATCAGGCACAGGTAGACATTTCCCCTCTTCTGGGATATTATTTGATCCTTTCAACTGGAGATGCCAGTGACTGAACCTGGGGATTTCTACATGTGAAATGGGCTCTGCCACTGAGCCATGCCCACTGCCATGAAGCTGTGGACAGAGATGTAAACCAGGAAATCACAGTTCAAAAAAACCTAACCAGTGCTCTCAAGTCGCTGTCAGGCTCAGTTCCCTCATCTGCAAAACGGGCACAATGCTCTTACTACTGTACAGGCTGAATTCCTCAGCCTGTAGTCTGCATGGCACTTACTCTCCAATTTGCTGCACCGTTCCGCCAGCGTCAGTATTTTTTGACGATCATCATCCCAAGCCAGCAGCTGCCTTTGGTGAACTGCAACCATATCATTGAGTTCTTTATCACGATCTTTCAGCTCCACAATTAGCAGCTGAAGTTCTTTCCTCTGCTTCTGAATGGTACTGCTCTCCAGTTCAGAGGTTGTATTCTACAAGAGGAAGGGCGGAGAAAACAGTCCCACCTACATCACATCACAAATTAGGTAGCTGTTACAGAAGTATGCAGTTCGAAATACGAAGCATTTATTAACAGCACTGTGGCTTGTTTCTATTCCATTAGAAGCGTGCAACTGTTTCATTGAAAGCTCAGAGACATGTGCATAGTTAAACTATGGAATTCACTCTGACGAGTTGCCTATCAACTTGTATGTTTTTAAAAGGGGATTAAAGAAGTTCATGGAAAATACAGTCATACCTTGGGTTGAAGTCGCTTCAGGTTAAGCCTTTTCGGGTTGTGCTCCGCGGTGACTCGGAAGTAACGGGGAAAGTTCCCGGTTTCGCCGCTTGCGCAGATGCTCAAAATGACGTCATGTGCATGTGCGGAAGTGGCGAATCGCGACCCACGCATGCGCAGTTGCAGGTTGCGTTCGCTTCAGGATGCGAACGGGGCTCCAGAACGGATCCTGTTCGCATCCAGAGGTACCACTGTAATTCTATCAATAGTGACTAACCACAGTAGCTATGTTCTACCTCCACTGGAAGCTGCAGGAGGGGAGAGTTACGTTGCACTCAGGTCCTGCTTGTGGTCTTGGCCTGCTTGGCCACTGCAAGAACAGGATGCTGACCAGATGGGCCAGTGGCCTAATACAGCAAGCTGTTACAAACATACAAGCACCACAGACCTTTCCTAAACTCTAATCTAGAAGTAACCTTGAAACAAAAAAGGAGAATACACATCTAGGTCCATCAGTCTCCTTGGTGCTTAGTGAAATGTGAGGTATTAAATACTGCTTTCAGATTTAACTTGGTTTTGTTACCTGCTGTGGGGTGGAGAGAGGCAATGATGATTCCATAAGGACTGTGCTGTAACAGGTACAATTGTTGCAGAAGTGGTGTGGACAATTTCTAACTGTAGTTCAGCTCTCCCAGAGCAATGAAGAACCCTATTCTTGTGCACTGCAACTCAGCAATTCAGAGGATAACTGTCATAACAGAGATTGAGTGGGGTAACATCAAAAAGTGTTGTTGAAACAACTTATAGTAAGTTTATAGTAAGAGGCCACCTCACATTACGAAAAATTTTAATTACTCAGGAGGAAGGAGACACTGAATTGTATTAAATGTTTGCTGAATTTGTTTGTTGTTGTCTTATTATATACTAATTTGTTTTTAATATAGTTATATCAATTTTAACATTTGCTCATTTTAATGTTTTTTTTCTTATAGGCCTTATCCAAAAGTTCAGACATGAAACACCTAAAGCATTCTAAAACACACAATTAAAAACATATAAAAGCATATTAGAGTGAAAGACATTCTGAATGCAGTGTGTGTGCAAATGCATGCACATAATACATATATTCCCACCTATACAGTGTGCACACACCCCCCCCCCCCCGAGTTTTTAACTGAAAGGGCATAGCAGAAATTTCCAAGTAAATCAATTCTATACAGGGACATGTGAGTTGAAAAGTGGGAGATGGTTTAGAAAGCTAGACAGACGCACCACTCAAATACTCTAAAGAATGAAAGTATACTGTCTTTCTCACTCTCCTCTTTCTTTCTTTCTTTCTTTCTTTCCTCCCCCCACTCCCCCACATTGCCTACACCAAAAAAAATGTCTTAAATGGACTGTAACTAACCTGTATGGAAGATTCTACGATTTGAAAGCAGGGACACTGAATGAACTTTTTTGTGTGACTTATGGAAATCTTTTGATAAAGACATTTTTTTAAAAGACAGGCAGGAGCAGAGGAGTGCACGCTTTTATCTCCTGAGGATTTAAGGCAGGCCCCGGGCGAATTAAAGCATCCCCCCCCCCCGGCCAAAGAATCCTGGGCCCTGCGGTTTGCTGAAGGTGCTGGGAATTGCAGCACCGTGAGGGGAATGAACTACAGATCCCAGGATACGGGGGGGGGGGGGGGAGAGAGAATAACGTGCGCCTCTGAATACCGGGGGGGGGGCAGAGAGTTCACCCGCAGAGCACCCAAGGGAGTGGGGGTCCCCCAGAAAGTGGGTGCGGAGTCAGGGCGGGTGGGGCTGCGGGAGACCGACCCTAACTTTAGAAAACTGAGGGGGCGGGCAGGGGGGGGGGCGTCTCTCTCTCTCTCTCTCTCTCTCTCTCACTGAGGGAAAGGGAAATGGCGGCGGGCGAAGTTGCCGCTTACCCGCCTCCGGCGCCCGCCGCGAGGGGAAAAGGGGGATGGAGCGGCCTCGGAGCTCCCGTCTCCTCTTCCCCGGGAAGCCTCCGCGCTCCGCCTCCAACGGCTGCTCTGCCCCCAGACCCGCGCCAGCCGCCCTTTAACCCGCCTACCGGGGTGGCTTTGCTTCTGTTTTCTTACTCCGGTTTCTTTCATGCGGAGTGGCCACCGCCGCACAGACGATTCTTATGATCATTGCGATTATCGTCCATTAAATTTGTGCGCCGCCCTTTATCCAAAGATCCCAGGGCGGTCCGCAACATCAAGATACCAAAATAGAAGAAAAGCAAACCCACAAGCCCCGTCCAACACATTCCTTCATCGGCCTGAGACCTGGGGGAAGAGAAACATACACCAAGGGGGAGCCGCCACAGAAAAGGCCCCCTTTCATGATATCACCCCCTCTCATGGGCCCCTCATGGAGGAGGCACAGGAGGAAAAACCCCATTGTAGGGGTTCCCAAACATGGGGCCCCAGCTGTTGTTGGACTACAACTCCCATCATCCCTAGCTAGCAGGATCCATGAGCAGGGATGATGGGAATTGTAGTCCAACAGCAGCTGGAGACCCCAAGTTTGGGACATGATTGCAGGGTCTAGGTTGGCTCATATGGGGAGAGACAGTCTTGGAGACCCAGCTCTTCTTCTTTGCCACTGAATGCCAGGTGCTGAGCCACACAGCTTGGGATAGTGATGCCCTGCTTGCTGACTTCCTGTAATGGGCAACTGGTGGTCCACTGTGACAACAGGATGGCTGGATAGATGGGCGACTGGCCTGATCCAGCTGCAGAGCTCTTCGTATGTTTGTTTCCCAGTGTTTTATCCTGGACTAGAATCTCCTCTTCTGCCACAGCTGCCAGAGCACACTGGATTGTACTCCTGTTTAATTAGTAAGAACAAAATAAAGCCCTGGCGGATGCAGCCAAGAGCCCATCTAGGCCAGCACACTGTTCTTACAGTGGCCAACCACAGGCCCATGGGAAGCCCACTTTGAATTCCCAGTAACTAGTATTCAGAGCGTGCTTATGAATATCAGTTGCTGTAAAACACAGCAGTGGAGCATCCTGTCACACTCAGGCCCTGCTTTCCATGGGCACCGAGTTGGGCACTGTGAGGAAAGGATGCTGGCATAGATGGGCTCTTGGCTGCATCTGCCAGGGCTCTTGCGTTCAGAGGCATGCTGCCTCTGCAAGCAGAGGTAGAACATAATCTGGAGTGACTATTGCAGACTAAAATTTTGCTTCCTCCTCCGCCAAATACGCTTTAGCTGTTTATGCAGAATCAGAATTTATTCCTAACAGGCAAGCCCTGTTAAAACATGCATTAACCCCACACTGATTTATTCCATATTTTTCTCCAAATTAATTCAAAATGACTGCTACAGGTCAGAATCCACACTTTGTCCATAAGCACAAATACAAATTCACCCCAGATTCTACATCTTTTTAAACAGGAGTGGGAAACCTGTGGCCCATCAGATGATGCTGGAATCCAACTCCCATCAGACTTGGCTAACACGTCCAATGGTCAAGAATGATTGGAACTGTAGCCTAACATCCAGAGGACCACAGGTTTCCTATTCCTGTGTTAAAATCATTCCAGGTAGAGCACACCCCTTCCCACTACACACTTCTTTCCTAACATACATATCTTAACCAGATTGATTAATCCCACTTTTGTTTAGAACTGCATTCTTTAAACAGGTCATGGTAGCATAGCAGCTGTCTCCCCAAATAGCTCAAGTCACAGAGCAAATAGCTAGATTTTTCACCTGACTGGTGGAAGGTGTGATAGTAGAACTGATCTGTGAATTGTGCTTGTCCAAGGCAATACACAGTTCAGATATTATACGGCAGCTGGATCACACAACTTTCCCTGAATATATTTGGGATTTAATTTCCAAAAACTGTACTATCATGAGAATGAAATGAAACATAGAAATTAACAACATCTATATATTAAAATTTTGTTTCCAAGGTCCTAATTAAAGATGCAGATAATCCTTTGTTTGACCAGCTTTTGGTCACAGTGTAGAAAGATGTGAACTTTCAGTTCATACACAACTCTTTATCAGATCAAATGTAAAGAGAATTAATTCTTCTCTGCAGGGTGAGTAAATATGGCATACTGAAAGACTGCAGCTGTACGGTTTAAGCAGCTGTAAACATAATCATTAAGCACATCCATGTATTATAGTAAACAACAACACCAGAAAGCACCCAAAAGTTCCATGCCAAGAAAAATCCAAAATGAAAGGCACCAAAAACATATAGTGTGGTACCTCGGTTTTCGGACGTTTCCATTGGCGAATGTTTCAGTTTTTGAACGCTGAAAACCCGGAAGTAAATGCTTCCGTTTTTGACAGTGCCTCGGAAGTTGAACGGGTTCCACTACGTGTATCTGTTGTTTCTCGTAATTTTCTCTATTGAATTGGCAGACCGCCCTTTGCGTCTAGGTTTTCAAACATTTCCGGAACGGATTACGTTTGAAAACCAAGGTATTGCTGTATATCAAGAACAGGGATGCGATAGTGCTTATTTGGCATACTTCATTTTCCTTCTACTAGCTGTGGACAGAAATGAAGGGGTAAGCATGGTATGAAAACCCCAATTCATTTACTGCTGGAAGCCCTCCTCAGGTCTGCAAACCTCTCAAAATTACCTATTTTCAAAAGCCACGTGATGTCAATAGTTATGGAGAACTCCATATCTTGCTCAATATCCTGTGGCAGGTTAGCTGGTCTAAAGGTATTACCCTACTGTGGCATGGATTTTTAATTCGCCAGCCAATGTAGTAAGTCCTCACCACTACCCATTCCCTAAACCAACACAGATCTGTCAAGATGATTTTTGAACCCATGTTCAAAAGTTCCTTTCCATAGCCATGAAGGCCAGAATTCTTCTAGTGACTGTGCAGATGCAAAACGCCAAGCACCTTGAAGGCAAACTCTGCACCTACAAACCCAGGAAGGAACAACTGGGTTAGCCTCTTGCAGCACAGACACAAAAAAGAGAGTGCTTTGCAACACCTCAAAGACAAAAGCCCGATTTAAAGGCTACTTTAAATACCTAGTAGATTGAGCCTTGAGAGAATACATCGGTATTTATGAGGGACTGAGAATTGTGTTAGGAAAAAAAGGAACCGCTTACTTGGTGAGGAACAATAACTTCTTTATTTAAGTCTCTACTTCATGCGGAGGCATGAGTGTCTCACTTCCCCCAGGTTTAAACTTTGGCAAAAATCACAAACAGAAAATAAGCAGCCAATACAGAACAGTGAAAATGCCAACAGTAATAAGGGTGCCCCTTTAACAGTTCTGCTGTCAGGCGAACACACGTAGAAGCCTTGCTTTGGCTACGTTGACTAGAACTTGGTGTTTGTTAGAAGGCAGTGTTGTTTTTCTTCGTTTAAAAAAACAGCATCACTTCTTTACTTCTCCTAGATCTTCAATGCTATCATCATCAACCTGCAAGATACAAAATTCTGTTATCAAAAACACAAAAAGCAACTAAAATCAGTATAAAACCCAACAAGGGAGAAGTTGGTGCAAATGCTAAAGCACTCAATGGATTGTAATTAAAAAGGCCTAAGGTAACAAGGTGAGCTGGTGCTTAAAAGACCACAGTGGAGGCACCTGGCAAGCCTCTCTGGGGCCACACACAAAGAAGTTGCAACACCTTTCCTTTGAGCTGGGGTGGGAAGCCTTTTCAGCCCAGCAGGTTGGAAACTGAGGTCCCTCACCACTGCTTTGTCCCATGTCGTCATGATGTCGATTTGCTAGTTTTTCTAAATTATGTATGCTGTATTTGTGATATTCTGTTATGTTCTATCATATTATTTATTGTTTGTAAGCTGCTTTGGGATTCATTTGAATGAAAAGTGGCATAGAAATATAATCAATCAAATCCTGGACCCCAACATTACTTGGTTGTCTAGATGGTGGTGGTGGTGATGGCCTTGAATAGCTTTCACCAGCTTTGGCCAGCATGGTAGAAGGGGGGGGGTGGAGTCTCACTCATGGTAGAAGGAGTGTGGTGGAGTCTCCTTCTTTGGAGGTTTTTAAGCAGAGGCTTGACAACCATATGTCAGGAGTGCTCTGATGGTGTTTCCTGCTTGGCAGGGGGTTGGACTCGATGGCCCTTGTGGTCTCTTCCAACTCAATTCTATGATTCTATGTCATGAGACCCATTTTCCCATTGCAGCACAGCTTGGGTTCAAAGCAAGCCAAGCACCACTGACTGGCAGTGACTTCCAAGCCCTGTTTGGATCGGCTACACGGCAGAGCTTCCAGTCAGAAACTCTGGAGTGTTGCCCATCTAGGAACATGCATGACCACAGCTAGGCTGCAAAAATTTATGGTGGCTCCACACCCAGAGAATCTTGAAAGTAGGGTTGCCATACGTCTTGAATTTCCTGGACATAGCTAGAATACTGCAGTCAGAAAACTGCTGAGCAAAAACTGCTTAAAATGTTTGGGAAAATCTGATCATATGGCAACCCATGTCAGCAGCATTGTTTTTGGCAATGTTCCATAAAACTAGCTCAAAAACTTCCAAAACTTTTTTGCAACTTTTGTGTCTGGATTTTCACTTTTTGAAATATGGCAACCCTATTGAAAGTATCATGCAGAGTTATTAGTCTAAATCTGTAGTTAACTTAGCCACCAACTCCTCTCACCAACTCACTTTTTCCTCTCACAGACACCTGACAATGTTGCCTGAAGTGTCTTGGTGGTGCAAAACTTAAAAGTTCACAGTGACCAGAAGTTCAATTTGATGCAAGTGGATAAGGAAGGAAATACATGGGGAGAGAAATTATTTACCTCAGGCCACTTTTCCTGGATGACGTCAATGATGTCGTCTGTAAAGTCCCCCTGAATGATTATTTCATCCTCTCCTGTTACTGAGGCACCGCAGGAGAATTTCTGAGCAAAGAACCTTTGTGCTTCCTTAAGGTCTATTTCTGTTTGGAGGAGAAAAGAACACAAATAAAACAATGCTGATTTCATCTTTGCTTCTTCTAAGAACAGAAAAACAATCCGCTGGATCAGAACAGCAACCCATCTAGTCCAGCATCCTGTTTTCACAGTGGCCAAACAAATGCCTCTTCTGGGAAACCCACAAGCAAGACCACCTCTCTGCTCCTGCTGTTTCCAGCAACTGGTATTCAGAAGCAGAGCAAAGCCATCACGGCTCACTGACTGCCTTATCCTCCATTATTTTCTCTAATCCTCTTCTAAAGCCACCAATACTTCCTGGGGTAGCAAGTTCCATTGTTTAACTATGCTCTGCATGAAAAAGTTGTTTAAATGTCATAGATACCTCCATGTGAACAAGGCCCTTTCTTGACTCACCAAAAGTTGCAAGACCACACACTCTTGTGACGTATTTCTTCTTTGCTCTAGGAATTTTCGCTATCGTAACTTTTTGTGGTACCGTCTTCTTCTTCTGTTTTATCTGACCTCTTCCACCTAGGAACAGAAATCATTATTGATAAACACCTCAGAACCCACATTTTGCTCTTCAGACTACAGAAACACAAGCGTCAGGGATTGGCTGGGTTTTGTAGTTTCCTATCCCTCCCCCAGCACTGCTGTCCACCACCCCAACACAAAATAGCCGAGACCCAGCTATTCTTTTAACGTTCCCCTTATTATTGCTATTCTATCAAACTCATAAATCATCAGCTAGTTAGACCAAGAATTCCTGAGATGAACCTCAGGCCTTTGGGGTGGGCGGGAGGTGAATGCAGCCCTCCAGACCTCTTCCATCTGACCCTCAGGAATATCACAGAATTGGAGAGATGGAAGGGACCCCAAGGGTCCAAATCCCTGAAATGCAGGAATCTCAAGTACCCAAGTGCTGTTTAAAAACCTCCATTGATGGAGAGTCCACCACCTTCCCAGGTAGACTGTTCCACTGCTGAACAGCTCTTACCATCAGGAAGTTCTTCAGAATGCTTGATCAGAATCTCCTTGCTTGTAACTTGAAGTCATTGGTTCGTGTCCTACCCTCCAGAGCGGCAGAAAACAAGCTTGCTCCATTTCCCATGTGACAGCCCTTCAGACATTTGAAGGCAGCTATCATATCACTTCTTAGTCTTTTCTTCTCCAGGTTAAACATACCAAAACTTATTTTTCCCCAGGCCACTCACTCTTTCTCCAGGCATCTCTCTTTAAAGTGTGATAATTTGACTTTTATGTGGCTTGACTGTGGCCTACCCTAAGAAGGTTAAGAGCCACACCCTTTGCCTCTAGCCCCCCCCCATTTCTGCCCCCCCCATCCTGCCCACTATTAGCATGCAGACCCTGGAAGGTTATTTATTTATCTATTGTATTTATATCCCACCTTTTCCCCCAAGGAGTTGGTGGTGGAGTTGAAGGTGGTGTACATAGGTCTCTGCCCCCACATTTTATTCTCACAACAAACCTGTAAGGTAGGTTAGGATGAGAGTGATTGACTAGCCCAAGGTCACCCGATGAGTTTCATGGCCAAGTGGATATTCAAGCCCTCGTCTCCCAGGTGCTAGTCTGACACTCTAACAACTACACCCCGTTGGCTGTGTCCATGAGGGAAATGATGCCCTCAGGCTGAAAAAAATCCCCTGCCCCTGGTTTAGACCTTGCCTCTCTTTTGCTTTTTTTTCTCTTCCTCTTCACCCACTGTTCCTTGTCCTTCTCCAACACCAGATTCTTGTTTAGGAGAATTTTCTGTATGAAGAAAAAAAAAATGGTATTAATTAATTGAGCTTGGGGGGAGAAAAGAAATTTGAGTGCAAAGTGACTTTGCAAATAACGGTACTTCGGCTACACACACACACTCACACATTCCCACAACAGTGGAACATCAACAGTGACCATCTTGGCTGTGAGTCCTGGAAGACCTGCTCCCTCCCTTTGCAGACCTTTTCTCACCTGGCCTGGGAAGGCAGGTCCCTGACTGACTCCAGCTATAAAAGCTGAGGCGGCTGAACAGAATCTTGGGCTGGGGTATTGTTTAGCAGGGGAAGAGTTGCTGCTGTTAATTTTTTGTAGCTTTATTTTTTATCTTATTATTTATGTGAAAATTGTTCAGTTTGGTTATATTCTTTCTGATGATTTGTTTATTGCTTATGACTACTTTTGTTATGTTTGCAGTTTTTTAAATACAGGCAATTCCCATTCTGTGTGTGTTCAAAGAATGTGCAACTGTGTACATACGCACTGTCGCAAGTTGCTGGAAGTTGCTGGAAAAGTGGGTATAATGGGTTGGAACGGGTTACGCACGCTCTGCAGACACACACTGTGACCCCGAATGTAACCCCCATGCAAAACAGGGGTTGCCTATATGTTGTAAGCCGCCTTCAGTTTTAACTTTGGAAAGGTGGCATACAAGTAAAATGATGGATTTACTCCCCAGTAAGCATCCGCGATAGAAAGGAAGACTACCTCTTCTCTAGAAATTGAAGAGAAATTTGGGATAGTGTAACACAGCTTTCATGGAACATATTCCAGAAGAGTAGTCATGCTGACCTGTTGTAGTAAAAACCTGTTGTAGCCCAGATAGTCCTGGGCTACCTTCAAGACAAACTAATTAATTAAGACACAGGCTCTTGTAGATAATCTGTTTAAGCCTTGGTCCAGGTTAGTTGTGCTTAGCAGACCTTCTGTGTCTGTCGCTAATCCAAACAGAGGGTTGTGGTATACAAGAGGCATGTATCAGCAAATCCAGGAGTAATACACAGTTATGTCCAGAGTGAAAGGGGATATGAAGTTTGGAAAGAAGCAGTTAGTTACTACTAGTGAGATGTATCCCACTGAGGGTTTCTGACGTCCTATGTTTTATCAATGGCCAAAATGAAATAGCTATCCTACCTGGGGGGTGGAAATCATACCATGAAATGTGGAATGCTGGAAGGGAAGTGAGGCAGCCAGTACTGCAGCCTTGATCAACCTGGCACCCTTAAGACATTGTTGGACTACAACTCCCATCAGCCTTGCCCAGCATGCAGTAGTCCACCAACATCTGAAGGGCACCTGGTTGGCAAAGGCTCCATCACTGGATGATTGTGTGGAAGGGCTGGATTCAGTTCAGTGCTGGTATTCAGAACATATTCCTGTGATCATAATTCTTCAGCCCCAAGTGTACGTATTTTCCACCAGGTTCTGCTTGGCGGATCTCAGAGTTCTAGTAAAAGAAAGCATAGATACCACAAGTCTCCCTGCCCCTGCTGCACTAGGGACACTATCCTGGAAGAATTTTGTGCAGTTATGCTCAGTTCTAATTACAGGTAGTATAATTACAGATCGTTTACACGTAAAGACGCACATCCTGCTCCTTTTTATATCTGTGGCAAAATTTCCCTTGATTTTATCCTCTCTTGAGCATCTGAACCCTTTTCGTTGTCCTGCAACCTCACATTAAAAACAGTACAGAGATCTTCTTACCTACAGTAAGTTTTGCAAACTCATTTGGAAAATTTTTCTCTAGCCATTGCCTACATTTTGCCACATCCGGCATGTATTCGCAATACTGAGGAAAAAGCACACAGAATAAATTTGTTAGTTGAGGGAACCCCTCCACAGACACACACATATTTTCACAGGGTATAATAGTAGCATTGATGATAGTGTCCCTGTACAATAAGGGCTGACAAACACCCTGGGTCCAGCATATTATTAAAGAGTGCCTCTCCCCCTCCTGAGCACCATCAAAGGAAGTTCTGTTCCTGATGCCAATTCCCCACCCCACCAGCAGGGGGAAGAGTCTTTACAACAGGGGTCAGCAACCTAAGGCCCATGGGCCGGAAGTGGCCCATGGAGGCCGTTTAACTGGCCCAAGAGCTGTCCCTGAACCGAGCTGCCCGCTTGGCGAGTTCCCGCGGCACCGGAAATCACTTCTGTGCATGCCCAGATGCCGAAAATCGCCTCTGCGCAGGTGCAATTTTCAGCGTCCGGGCATGTGCAGAAGCAATTTCCAGCACCACAGACATGCACAGACGTGATTTCTGGTGTCGCGCTGCACCGGCCCGGCCCACAGAGGATCTCCGCGGGAGTGATCCAGCCCAAACCCTTACCAAACCCTGCTTTACAGCATGCGTGGTGAACCTTTGGTCCTCCAGATTTTGCTGAACTACAACTCCCATGAACCCTAGCAAGCATGGCCAATGGCCAAGGATGGTAAGGGTTGTAGTTAGACAACATCTGGGGGACTTGAAGGTTCCCCACACCTGCTTTACAGTAATGGCCGCAGCTCTGTGGAATGCCCTACCTGGCATAACTCACACTCGCTCAATCTTGATATATGTTTTGTTATCCTTGTAAAATTCTCTCTCTCTCTCTCTCTCTCTCTATATATATATAGTTAAAAGGCTTTCGTGCAGGGAGGGAAAGCTAAAAACCAGGGATGGGGAACCTCCAGCAAAACATGCCCACCTGTCCTTGCACCTGACATCACTGACAGCACTGTGTCTATTGTAATTTCCCCCTCTCTTTTTGCCACTTCTCACTACCAAAATCAGTAAAGTCTTGGACCGCCCAGAATACCTAAGGGGAGGGGGAGCTGTGGCCCACCAAGTATTTGTTAGACTCCAACTCCCATCAGCCACAGCAAGTATGGTCAGTGGTCAGGGACGATAGGAGTTGTATTCCAGCAACCACTTAAGGGCATCATGTTGAAGAATGATGAAAAACACAGAGAGAAAAGAGCAAGGGGCTGATATACTGTCTAGAACATCAGACAAGCCTGGGAAGAAGTGGCACACACTCCAGGCAATTGCCTCATTCCACTGCTTCCATAGGTAGACCAGGCCTAAATTAATCAAAATTAAGGCAACTCACCTCTGTTGGCAACGAGCAGACTGTGGAAAGAAAAGAGAAGGGAGTTTTTTCTCTTCATTTTCTCTGCAGTTTTCATATTTTAAAAAAATTAACATTTAAGACAAACACTTCTAAATAGTCTATTGATTCCTACTGAGGAAAAATCAAGGAGGGGCTGCGGCTTAGCAAAAAAAGCACCTGCTATGCATGCAGAAGGTCGCCAGCATCTTCAGGTAGGGCTAGCAGTGTCTCCTCCTGTCTGAACGCCTAGACAGCTGCTTCTAGGAAGTGTAAGTAATACTAAACTAGATGGGCCAATGGACTGACTTGGTATATTACAGCTTCCTTTGTTACTCATTTTGCACATTAAGCTGACAAAATGATGCCACAGACTTCCTCCAAAGCTATAGCAAAGGACCAAGGAAATAAGAGAGTCCAGGGCAGCAAACAACAAAGCAGTAAAAACAATAACCATTAAAGTAAAATAGATACTTGTTTAAAACTATCAGCAACATACCCTCACACAACTACTAACTTCAAGGTTGCAGGAAACAGTATATTTCAGTGATCAAATGCCTGGCTGAACAGGAATGTTTTAAAAATTCCTCTTGAAAGTTCATAATGAGGAAGATAGAAGCACCTCACCAGGGAGGGCATTCCACAAATTCTATTCTTTTATCTTTCCCCTTTTCTTTTTTCTTTTCCTCTTGTTGGTTTGTCTTTTTATTTAATTCATTTATTGGGTATTTTATATTAATCTTTGTAGATCTTTTTTCAAACTTTAATAAAAACTATTGGGGAGAGGGGGGAGAAGGAGATGGGAGAAGATTAATCCCAAGGCTTTGGTGCAGCCAGTCCTCACTATGCTAAATCACGATTTAGTCAAATGTGCAAACTTCATAACTGAGTACAAATCAGGGGGTACAAATCACTGATCAAATATACAGAAGCCACAGTGAAAAAATAGTTAGGCTCTAAGTGTCACAAGACTCCTTTCTGTTTTTTAAATAATCAGCAACTTGCCTAAGATGTCGAGAGGCTAGAAACAGAACTACAGCTGTAAATCGTAAATTAAAGGGGGAAACTTAATGAGAATATATAGAGAAATTGACTGAAGGGTTGCTGATACATTATAAAATAATGATGCAGAGAAGGGGAGGTATGGGGAAGTCATGTTTTATGTATTTGTTTGTGATTTGTTTGTTTTCCTATACCCTTGTTCCCTGCTTTTTTTTGTTCTGTAAAAACAATAAAAAATTATTATAAAAAAAAAAAAAATCAGCAACTTGCCCTCTTTTGTAAACTATCCTGGGCTGTTGTTATTTACAGTAACAATTTGGTTAGTACTTGCCTCCACAGTAGAGAACTCGGAGAGGATAGTCTGCGTCTGGCCTCGCGTGGCACCTTTGGTCTCCTTTACAATCAAGAAGTGCAGACTCAGGTGCATCCATTGCCATATCACAAGTCTAGGAATCACACAAGCAGAGGAGCTCAGTACATATTTCAGCCTTAGAAACCAACGCAAACCAGAGGCGGCAGCTGGCATGGCACTGCTATCCTGGCCTCCTTCAGGAGGAAGGGCAGGATATAAATTGAATTAATGTAATAACCGACAACAGGCTGCTCAAGACCAAAGGTGTGGTAAGAGATGGCTGGTTTACTCTGCAATCCTATCTACGGGATTTGGGCCCGAAAAGAGAAGGTGAAGGGAGAAGGTATTGAGCGATGACAGCATAGATGTAAGTGTGCGAGGCAAAGTGAGATTACTGTGGCTGCTGCTACTACCACCAGGAAGCAAAGCACAGATGTGGGAATGGGGAGATGGATCTGAATTTTTGGGGCAGAGGCAGTAGAGAAAGCCAAAGGACTGACATTTGTGTGTCTAAGGAACAGCCCAAGGTACCAGTTTGAATAAGGAGGGGAGATACTGAATGTGAAAGTGGTGGTTATAAATCTGGGTACCAATCCTGAGGCAGGCAAAGCACAGTGGTGGAAGATGAACAATAATTACTGATTACAAATACCAAGCGTGAGCCAAAAAAGGAGTGTGTGTGGCAACTGAACCAGTTAAAAGAAAGATAGCTAGGGTCCTGGCAAAACAAGGAGGTTTGGGCACTGGGGTGTGTGGTTGTTACAGTATGAGGGAGCTTGGGCCAGGATCTGGGTGGTGTGTGTGCTAGGTTTTTAATTTGTTTATTTATAAAAAGTTTTATATACCACTTTTTGCACAATGTATTAAAGCAGAATGTAAAGGTAAAGGGACCCCTGACCATTAGGTCCAGTTGTGGCTGACTCTGGGGTTGCGGCGCTCATCTTGCTTTACTGGTCAAGGGAGCCAGCGTAAAGCTTCCGGGTCATGTGTCCAGCATGACTAAGCTGCTTCTGGCGAACCAGAGCAGCACACGGAAACGCCGTTTACCTTCCCACTGGAGCAGTACCTATTTATCTACTTGCACTTTGACGTGCTTTTGAAATGCTAGGTTGGCAGGAGCAGGGACTGAGCAACGGGAGCTCACCCCGTCACGGGGATTTGAACCGTCAACCTTCTGATCGGCAAGTCCTAGGCTCTGTGGTTTAACCCACAGCGCCACCCACGTCCCATAGCAGAATAGAGTGTGATAAAAACAATTTTCCAAACTGCATTACAACAAAGCAAGTCATAGAAGAAAGAAATCACGCAATAAAACAAAGTGAACAGAGAGCAAATGGGCCACAATGGGGCACAGGAGGGAGAATTAGCAGTATATAAATTTTCTATAAGTAAATAAATCTGATACTTTTCCTCTCCATTCCTTTTTCTTTTTGCATCAGGTCTGTTAGGGATTCCCTCAGAAAGGAAAAGCAGTATATAAGCAAGGAATGAACACTGTGGGCCTGCAAACAGGGACTGTTTTGTCTTTTAATATCCCTACAGGAAGCTTACGACTCTGAAATTAAAGTCTAAATCAAGGCAACCAACAGGCTGAGCCAGAATAAGGCTGCAGTCCTAAACCCTTACCTGGTAGTAAGCCCCATTGAATTCAACAGGATTTAATTCTGAGCAGATGCCTGTTTGTTTGTTTAATAAAATTTATGCATGGCTTGATTGTTAAACACCTCAAAGTGGTTTACAGAAAGATGAAACAACAAAAATGAGAAAATTTCACAATCATATTTTAAAACATACGGAGGTTAAAAATACGGACCAAAATCACCTCAACTTTCTATACATCTGGGTAGGCTTGTCTAAAGAAGAATATTTTCAGCAGATACCAAAATAGGCAGGGAGTTCCAAAGTTCTTACAAAAGTGGGACGGGTATTATGTGGCACCTTCAGTGATGCCAATTCCACCAACCAAAGCGGTTTCAATTTAAGCTTCTTCTTGTTGTTATCTGATATTTTTAAACTGCTGCTTTACGCTAGGTTCCATTTCATTCCTCCATCGCTTCTGCCCACCTCCCCTCTCTCACACTGAGCTCTTCAGGAATTGATTTAGGTGGGGGCCAATTCTCCACAGCCAACTGCAGGCCTTTGGGACGCTGGCACCGGAACAGTTGCCCAGGGTGTGTGGGGGGGGGCAGCGCCCAGCCCTGAACGCCGGGCACCAGCAGAGCCCTTTTTGCGGGTGGGGTGTCGCCAAAGGGGTGGGGGGCCACGATGCAGGCAGGGCTGCAAGTGCCAACTTTTTGGGGGGGGTGGGGAAGAGGAAGGGAGATGCCAGGGAGGGGCTGGGCAGGGCATGGGGGAAGGAGCCGTGCCAGCCTCGGGGCTGGGCAGCAGCCGAAGTTTGCCCACCAAGTGCCAGGGGGGAGCCAGCGGGGCGGGGGCGCGTCTCTTACCCGAGGGGGGGCCCTCAGCCGGGCTCTGGGGGGAGGAAGGGGGCGGTGGTTCCTCCTCCTGCCGTTCCCACCCTCCTGAGTGGCACATGCAGCAGCAGCAGCAGCAAGCAGCAGATTCAGGTAGGGACAGGGAGATATCGCGAGAGCCGCCCGCTTCTCGCGAGGTTCCTTCCGAAGAGTCGCCCGGGCTGGCGATGACTCTCGTTCTAGGAGCGGCTCCGCCTTCGCTGCGACTGCGCGGAATGGGCCGGGCCGGCCGCCGTACTCACGCGGAGCCCGCCCTCCCTCCTCTCCCGCCCACCTTCGGCTGCGCTGCGGTGGTTCGAGCCCCGCCTCGTGTTGCTGGACTTTATTACCGTGGTTAAAATGTCCTATGTTGAAATGAACTTTCATTATCTTTGGTTAAAATGTTTTATGTTGCAGAGAGCTGTATTATCGGTTGGAAACGAGTAAAAGGCGGATCCAACTGATTTTAAACGGATCCTCATGAATTCATACGATTTTTTCATTCAAATTAAATAAAACTGCCATGGTACTGTAGACCATGTCTTAGTCTGTAGGCAGCATCAAAAAAATCATGCATCCACTGTTTCGTGGGGCTGCAGTGGCGCAAAAACATGGTTAAAAAACACGGATCCTCCTTATTTTTGCACTAGATCAGCCCGAAATAACCTTCTGATCAAAAGTGTGCTGATCAATGGAAGACAATAACACAATTAAATTCAAAACAGTAACAATTTATTGTGCATTTATTCAAAATCCATTCAAATATTAATTTTTATTCCATTCTTTTCCAGTTCTTTTTCTTCTTGACGTGGAGTTACACAGAGTAGATCATATATCCTAAGGAATGGAAAAACCCAAAATTCCGTGAGATCTTTTGAGGCAAAATAATGTTAACAATTTTCAGATCTCTCTCTGTCCCCTGCCCTGCCCTGTCTTTTGCCAGAAGGAGGCCTACAAAATGCCACCCAACCATCTTAGGGGCTCCACTCTGCATCTGTGTAGGGCTCCATCTGCCAGATATATTGTCTTCTATTGATCTGGACACTTTTGATCTGATGGTGACTTCGGGCCGTTTCCCAATAAGGATAACGGACACAACACCCCCATTATCTTCTGGCCTTATCTTCTTTGTCTCCCACTTGTAACCAAGAGTTTTGCTCAAAATGTTGTTCTGGCAGATGCACTGTTGGGTAGGTTGCTAACAAACAAAACAAAAAATAATTTTATTTTATGGGGGGGTCTATTGTGGGGCAGTAAATTATTATTTGTTCCATTGCTTACTTCATGTACTGCTTTCCTATTACTTACTAACCTCAAAAATGACAAATACTGTATATGCACTGTTGCAGACATTTTTTTTATTCTGCATCTATATATATATAATTTTTATAGGGTTTAATTATGTGAAAGGTTTTTAACCAGTTTTTTAAACCAATAATGTTAATATTATTTGCAAGCCGCTTGCAAGGTTTTATCACGATCAGGAAAATATGTAAAATAAATAATTTTGTTTTTTAAAAAATAATTGCGGGCACCTTAGAAGACCTATGGATTCATTTAACCCTGTGGCATTTGGTTTTGTGTACTCTGTATATGCCCTGATGAACACTTTCATACATATGTATTGTATCTAATTCAACTCTAAATATGTGTCGAGTTCAATGAAACTTAGTTCCAGGTAAGTGGATGCAGGATTGCAGCCCAATATAGAAATCCTATGATGCACCCTGACCCTAGAGTAAGTGCAGATGAGCTCTGTGGGGCTTTACAGGACATTTTTTTAAAGATACATGTGTGTGTATTTCTAAAACCATCATGTGTTTGGTTTTATCACAGAAAGTAAGAGTCCAAAATAACTAATAAAAAATATTTTTTACTTAATCAGAAATCCCTTTTAAGGACTGGAGCCTCATTTGCAAAAAAAACCCTCCAAAACCCCCACATTTCCAACCCTCGGGGCCAAGGCATGAAATAAAAACCAGCCCCGCCCCCTCTTCAACACTCCAGAAGAGAGATCGGGTTCTGCCGACTCTTCAAACAGTTACTAAACCTGCTCAAAGGCTCCATGTTTGACTTTCTGTGGTTGGGCCCTCGGGCTTGCCGTAGTTGCGGATGTGACGTGCGGACCATGGAGCCGGATAGGAAGTTGAAGCGCGTGCGCGCTACGGATGGCCCGTTGGGTCAAAGTAGTGGCGCTCGGTCTTTTCCAGGAGCTGCGCTCGAAAGGAGGCCGAGATGCCTCGCTATGCGCAGCTGGTTATGGGTCCCGCGGGGAGCGGGAAGGTGAGTGCGGGCCGAGGATACTTTGGCCTTGTGGATACTTTGGCCTTGGCTCGAGCCCTGCAAAGGGGCTCTGCTGCATTAAATTATCCTCTCCAGCTTCCCAAAATTGCCGTCCTTGCTATGCACAGCAACGCAGTTTATAGCCGATGTTCTTAAAAGCTTATTCTTCCTTTTCTGTCTCTTTAAGGGGTTTTACCCCTCGTTAATCGATTTTTGAATTATCAATGAAATTAACAATATTGAAGCTAACAAAACAGTCGTCGAAAAGGGAATACAGAGCTTGGCAAATAAAGTCGTTGTTGGCTCGCCCAGTCTGATAAAGTCACTGTTCCAAAAAGTGGCATGTACAGTATTGATGGCAGACGAAAACCACTTTCAATCGATTTTACCAAAGTAAAAGCTTCTTAGCATATTTTCGTTTTTAAGTGCTGCTTATTCCTGCTGCTGCTCTTCAGATGTTTTGGACCAGAACTCTCATTGGCTGGGGTTGGCGGTATAAATAAAAAAAGGAACAGTGCAGCAAAAAAAGCAGCAAAAATTTAAAGGGATAAAACTGAATGAAGGGGGGGGGGACTGGCAGGGATATCATTGCCTAGAAAAAAATAATAATGCCTAGAATCTTTCCTTTTAAAGTCCAAACTTGGTGTTAAAAAGATAGCCAAATGCAATTGAAACTGGGGAAAATAATTCCGTAAATGGGGTGGCAGCACTGAGGAGGTCTTCTGCACAGTTCACATGGTAGAGACACACAGATGAGGCCTTGGGTGATCTTGTCACATGGACAGGCTGATGTAGAGGCAGCTGTTTCTTCAGAGCTTTTCAGAATACCCATTTTCTCTGTAAAATTAATAACCATGGTGGTTTTCATAAAATTTAAACAAAATTCCTGTAAAACCGCCTGATCATGCCTATCAGGGACCCAGATAGATTGTGCTCAATGTTATTTGATGGAAAGCAAATGACTGCCCCAAATGACATGTTCCAAAGGAGACTGTCGGCAGAGATGTCTCAATTATCTCCTCTCCTCAGATGTTGGATTCCTGCCCACTGATAGAAACTCTCCTGGTGGCTTTTGCTAGTTTGTTAATGCTCTGGATTTTTTAAATTCCAGAGCACTTACTGTTCCACCATCGTCCAACACTGCGAAGAACTGAATCGCTCGGTCCAGGTAGTGAACCTTGATCCCGCTGCAGAACACTTTGACTATGATGTCATGGCAGGTAAGGCCAAGGCTTGAAGCATATAGGGATGCAGCAGGTCATGGATGCTTTCGTTGTGATCCCTGCATTGCAGGGGGTTGAACTAATGGTTCTATGATAAGAAGAGGCTTGCTGAATTTTGTTCTCACAGGATGAGTGCAATAGCAGCCTCCCACTCAAGTTCCCCAAAAACTGGTATTTTCTGCAATGCCCCTCCCTGCACACAGACCACTCACCTGGGAATCTCTGGAATCTTCCACCTCCCACATGTTGCAGCTACTGAGCACCCTTTTCACTTTTTCTGCCCAATTATGAAGCCACCACCCCCTCTTATTCTATAGCCGTTCTAATACTCTCGCTTTCATCTTCACCTCCATGCCTCCTTTTTTCACAACTCCCCTTTGCTCACCCCCGTTTTCACCTTCAGCCCCATATTTCTCCCTCCTGCTGCTTCCTTATCTCAATTCCCACTTGTACACAGACCACTACCATTTCCATGCTGCCAATTCTCCTATTCTGTGGCCTCTTTTGCACCCTGCCCCCATGATGATACATGTTATTGTATATTTAAGATGAATAGAGTCTTTAGTGCAAGCCTGTCAGTTAGCTTGTTTAAGGTAAAGGTCAAGGCCAGTCGTGTCCAACTCTAGGGTTGTGCGCTCATCTCACTTAAGAGGCCGGGAGCCAGCGCTGTCCGCAGACACTTCCAGGTCACGTGGCCAGCGTGACGAAGCTGCTCTGGCGAGCCAGCACCAGCGCAGCGCACGGAAACGCCGTTTACCTTCCCGCTATAAAGCGGTACCTATTTATCTACTTGCACTTAGGGGTGCTTTCGAACTGCTAGGTGGGCAGGAGCTGGGACCGAAAGACGGGAGTGCGCCCCGCCATGGGGATTCGAACCGCCGACCATGCGATCGGCAAGTCCTAGGCACTGAGGTTTTACCCACAGCGCCACCCGCGTCCCCTTGTTTAGTTAGAGGTTAAATTCAGTTGATGTACATGTTTAGGTGTTTGGTTGTTAATGAAATATCTCTGCTAAATCACTTCATTGAATCTGGAACTGCATGTTGAAGATAACACATGGTATCAGGAGTAAAATACGTTGTGTGAACGTACTAAGGAATATTTGAGGGCTCCATATCCTTTATCTCTCTCATATGAGGCAGCTGAGAATTGGCAGGGGGAGACAGTTTAGTGCAGTTGGACATTGAGGTCATCCTCCTCTGAGGGTCTTTGCTGGTTCCCTCACTGCGAGAAGCAAAGTTACAGGGAACCAGGCAGAGGGACTTCTGCGCCCTCCCTGTGGAACGCCCTCCCTTCAGATATCAAGCAAATAAACAACTATCTGACTTTTAGAAGACATCTGAAGGCAGCCCTGTTTAGGGAAGTTTTTAAGGATTGATGTTTTTATTATATTTTAGATCTGTTGTAAGCTGTGTAGAAATAATAAAATTGTTGTTGTTGTTAACAACAACAACCAGAAGGGATGGACACTGACATATTCTTCTTCATTTCTCCTAATGCCCCCTTGTTGCTCCTTCACAGCACTCCAAATCCCTCCTTAACCCCATCCACTTGCCTCCTCCCCAGTTCCTTCTCTTCAGCTTTCTTCTCCATCTACAGAGCCCTAAAACACACACTCTGTCACACACACACCTTTCTTCCTCCCTACCTTCCACATGCCCCCTCATTCTGTCAAATGCCACATTTCCCTTCACCCACTTCCACATTCCCTTTCCCCCATTCCTCCTTTCTCTTCCCCAGTTGACTAAAACTGTCATGCACAGAGAAACCCTTCTCCCAAGTCATTTACTACAGACATGAGGCTCCTCCTCCTCCTTCCTGCACCCTCCTCCTTTTCCTGCCCCTGCCTTTTGTATTTTTATTTGTAAGCCACCTTGAGTTCTAGTCCAGGGAAAAGGCAGGATGTAAAAAAACATAATGCACACAAGAGAGAGAGAGAGAGAGAGAGAGAGAGAGAGAGAGAGAGAAATATCAAGCAAAACTGTTGTGTTCCCCCTCCCTTTTTTGTTTTTGTTTCAGATATCCGGGAATTAATTGAAGTGGACGATGTCATGGAAGACGATTCTCTAAGGTTTGGCCCCAATGGTGGCTTAGTATTTTGTATGGAATATTTTGCAAGTAACTTTGACTGGCTGGAAGGATGTCTTGGCCACGTGGAAGACGATTATATACTCTTTGATTGCCCAGGTGAGCAAAGAATTTTAAAATAACAAAGGGAAACAAAAGCTTAGTACAGTTGTGGGGGGAGCCCTAGTACACACACTGTGGGGGAGGAACCACTGCTTTGCAGTAGAGCCCTTGGGAGCCCCTCCAGGCCCTGCCTCCTTCCACTAGCCAACCCCTCCCTCAGCTCTCTTCTGCACCCTCCTTAGGTGCTTTTACCTGGCTGGAATCTGGCCTTGAATTGTGATCATTCCTCTTGCTTGCCTGAACAGAAAAAGATCTGGTGTGGTGGCGGGTGTAGGGGCTTTAGAAACCCAATTTGGCTTTTTTTGTGGCTAGAATGTCACCTGCTCTATAAGGGTAAAATTCATGCCTGTTGCTCTGAGTCTGGACCCCACTTGCTTTCCCCTTTGTCTTTAAACCAAAAAAGTCATTTTTGCCTATTTCTGTTTTCAGTTCTTAATTATATATTGTTGTTTTTATTGGTCTCAAATAGGTTGGCTGTTTAAAAAATGAAGAGGTTTAGCTACCTTGAACCTTTTATGGAAGGGCAGGGTGCAAGTCCATGAAACGAATACATTTCTTAAAAGTTGTGACCCCTTCCTCAGGTCAGATTGAGCTCTACACACACCTGCCAGTGATGAAACAGCTTGTCGAACAGCTTCAGCAGTGGGAGTTCCGCGTCTGTGGCGTTTTTCTCGTTGATTCTCAGTTTATGGTGGAATCCTTTAAGGTAACTTATAATTCTGCCCACCCGCAACAAGTGACAAATCTAGACACACACCCCTTTTTTCTTTTTATAGTCTTAACACAATTTGACATCTAAATATGACTCTGAGGCAAATTAACCTGCTGTCTTAACCATCTGGTTGCTTGCTTTCTTGTATTGCTGTAGCAACTGGATTTCTGGACAGTGGAAGACTTAAGACTTTGCGCTGGTTCAAGTGGAGCCCCGATCTCCATCTCCCCCTCCCACCGCTGGGCCAGTGCCACAAAAAGTCTCGCTGTACCATTCAGACACCAGTTGATGAGAACATAAATAAGAGCAGTGCACCTGGTTTTGCCTCAAGGCCTATCCTTTTCCCACAGTGGCTTACCAGATGCCTATAGGAAGGAAACTTGCAAGCAGGACCTGGGTGCAGCAGCCCTCTTCTCCATATGTGATTCCCAACAACTGGAATCAGAGAGTTGGAAGGGGGGACCCAACCCCCTGGAATATGCAGCTGCCCATACAGGGATTGAACCTGCAACCTTGCTGTTATCAGCACCACACTCTAACCCAGGGGTCAGCAACCTTTTTCAGCCATGGGCTGGTCCACCGTCCTTCAGACCTTGTGGGGGGGCCGGACTATATTTTGAAAAAAAATATGAACAAATTCCTATGCCCCACAAATAACCCAGAGATGTATTTTAAATGAAAGCACACATTCTATTCATGTAAAAACACCAGGCACAAATAACCCAGAGATCCATTTTAAATAAAAGGACACATTCTGTTCATGTAAAAACACCCTGATTCCCAGACCGTCCGCGGGCCGGATTTAGAAGGCGATTGGGCTGCATCCAGCCCATGGGTCTTAGGTTGCCTACCCCGGTTCTAACCAACTGAGCTATCCCGCCTCTGATATTGGACATAGTACATAGCCTTATCTTCCGTGAATTTGCCTAACCCCATTTTAAAGCTGATAGCCACCACTTCCACTTTTGGGGAGTGAATGTCATAGTGTAACTATGTGTGAACCATTACCTTTTGTGTCTCCTGAATATTCCAGCATTGAGCATCATTTGGTTCTGGTATTATGGGAAAGTGTGGAACTTTTCTCTATCAGCTTTCTCTACATCATGCATAAGTCAGATGGGCAGGGTACAAATAATAACATCATCATTATTATCATCCTCTTACTTGCCTGTTCTCTAAACTGCAAAGTCCCAATTTTTGTAAGCTTTCTTCACAGGGGAGTTGCTCCACCCCCTTGATCTTTCTGCTTGCCCTCTTCTTCACCCTTTCCAGCTCTACAATATCCCTGCCTTCATCTATCCCTTGCGACCTCCAGATGCCACCTATTTCACCCTGCTGAATGGCTGGCCTGAGACATCTCTGCAGCAGCGGTTAAACAGGTGGCATTTTCGGAACGGGGCACCTTCACATCTCTTCTCAAATTCCGTTCATTTTTGTGTGTTTCCCTCTTGCTAGTTTATTTCCGGAGCCATGGCTGCCCTGAGTGCAATGATATCACTAGAGATTCCCCAAGTCAATGTCATGACAAAGATGGACTTGCTGAGCAAGAAAGCCAAAGCAGAAATTGAAAAGTAAGCATGTGGAAATGCAGGCTTTTTGCCTCAATGTTGTGGGGCTAGATCTCGTGTTTTATTATTTACGTAAATTATACACCGCCTCATATTTCAAAGAAAAATCTCTCAGTGGTTTGTAACATCCTAAAATGTCAAAAATAAAAGTCAAATACCAAAATACAGGGTAAAAATGAAATTTTACAGCAGCATAGATATCAGTTATGTAAAATATCCTCTTAAATAGTAATATAAGATGAAACAAATAAGATATAGGGAACACAGTAACAGCTAGAAGATTCAGAATACCACAGAGACAACCACCCACCAAATACAGAAGACTCTGTTTGTAGGTAGCAGCAGCAGCACATTCAATTCTGCCACAATCTCAAAGCCTCCCTTGTCATGCTCTGGACGAAATCCTGGCATGAGGCTCAGGCTGCCCTATTTACCACATGTTTGGCGGAAAAGCTTTGTGTTTAAGATGACTCTTAACTGGAAAAAAATTAATGGTTAAGCGATGCAATAATAAAAAGGCGAAAGGAATGGGATGAGAAGGAGAAAAAAAGTACTGTATTTTTCCGTGTATAAGACTAGGTTTTTTTCTTTAAAAGTAATGTCCAAAATTTGGCGGTGTCTTATAAAGGGGGGCCATCTCCCCCCATTTTCTTAAATCGGAGTCCCCAAAAATAGGGGTCGTCTTATACATGGGGGCGTCTTATAAACAGAAAAATATGGTAATTCCCATCCCTTTTTGTATGTAGCGAAGTTTATATAATTGAGACCTATCTGGGAAGGAAGGGACCGAGTGGCAGTTTGCAGTCCTGAGCAAGTTCAATTCTTGGCATCCCCCAGTCAGGCTGGGAATGACCCCTGCCTGAAACCCTAGACAGACACTGCCAGTCAGTGCAGACAGTGCTAAGCTAGACGCACCAATGAACCTGTCTTAGCATATGACAGCATATTCCCAACCTGTCACTACCAACTCCCATCAGCTCCACCTTCCAGAACTGTCCAGGATAAAGTCCGCCACACTAGAAGACTTGAGTTCAGCTTCCAATGAAGGGAGAAAAATGCAATAATGGAAGGGAGGGATGAAGATGTTCCCCACCCCCAAAATAAAAACGAGTTAAAAAAAGTCTATAGTGGTTCAGAAGAGCAGAAAGGGCTAATTTCTTGCCCTTCAGATGTAGTTGGATTAACTCCAGCTAACATAGCCAGTGGTTAGGAATGATGGGAGTTGGAGTCCAGAGGGCAACAGGTTAGCCACCTGGAGATATAGAGCATCTTTGTACATGTGGTGGAGGTTGACATCTGGTACCACTCACAAAACCTCCAGGGTTGGGTTCTTAGCCCTGTGACAGCTTGCAGTGGTTTGTGTACCTGGTCCTGTGCAGTTATTTGTGAGGGGAAACGGCCCTGGATTGCCGCTTAGGGCAGGGACGAACTTCTGGGATCTACTTACATGTTTGTTTGTTTACTAGAACGCCAAGATCTGCTGAAGCAGAGTCATTTGTCAAAGATGTACAGTTAGAATCCAAGCAGGTTGCTTGTGGTATCAGAACTGAGCTGAGCTCGCAGTTCCATCTCACACACATTCACACATATCCACTCTTGACTAGCACTCTTCATTTCAGCTGCCTGACTTAGGTGGGGAAAGTTGTTCTGTTAGCTGCCGGGAGTTGTAAATGCTTGCTGATAAACTGCAAATCACTCAGAGATCTACCAAAAGCTCCTCATCGACTTCTTTCCCTGTGTCAGGGAACACACATAGAAATTTTGGGGTGGGGAGTAACTAGTATAAGGTGCAGCTAATGGACAGTTAGTATGAAGATCTTCTCAAACTGCTGTGTTTTTTAACTTTTCAACCAACACCTTCCAGGTATCTGGACCCTGACATGTATTCTACACTGGAAGATTCTACAGATTTGCTCAAAAGCAAACGGTTTAAGAAGCTAACTCAGGCGATCTGTGGGTTGGTAAGTTGATGTGTTTTAAGATCCCGCAGTGGAGATTAGTACAGTACAGTTATAGCTCTGCAGTTGATACCTTAAAATTGCCACCTGCAATAACCCAATGCAGTAGCTTCTAGTTGTTGTTTTTTCTAGTTCTTCCTTTGCAGCTCTGGCTTTAATTTAAGCCACAGCTACAACGGAAGATTCCTGTTTCACAATTTTCCTGTTTCATCCACACCAAGAAACTGTGGTTAAGTCCCAGCTTCAGAACAAGCCAGGACCATAAGCTGTGAAGTTGGTTTGAGATCTGGTATTTTTGCATAGCCAGTAACCATGGTGTCCTGGTTTTGATGAAACAGGAAACCGTGGCTAATTGGAGACTTCTGCACCAGATCCAGGTGTGGTGCAAAGGGAGGAGAGAAGAAGGTGGACCTGCAAACAAAAGGGTCGTTCATAAACTGGCTTGATTCACAATACAGTTGTCGGCCCATTGCCTATTAAAGCAGACTGCATCAGCATTAGTTGCCTCTCCCACTTGTAAAGCACTCTGGGGCTAAGCGTTTTGCTTGTTAACTGTTGCTGCTTGAAGTCGTTGCCACTCACTCTCTCCACATCTGTTTATTGCCTCTTTTTTAGATTGACGACTACAGCATGGTCCGTTTTTTGCCATTTGATCGCTCCGATGAGGAAAGCATTAATATTGTACTGCAGCACATAGACTTCTCCATTCAATATGGGGAGGATCTGGAGTTCAAAGAGCCAAAGGTAAAAAGTTCCAAGGTCCTCCTGCAACATTAGCTAGGCTTCAACCAGCCTTGAACATTAATACCACAAATCTGCCCTTAACCATTGTGGCTAGCAGCCATTGATATGATCTCCCTCCAGTACTGGCCACGCCCAGGAGGGGTGACCTTTGTGTCAAGGTAGACCTCAGCCTGAAAAGTGTTAGCTGCTGTTCGGTTGTGGGGGTGTTAACCAGAATAACCCTGAATTTGCCCCCTAAAAAGCATAGTCTCATGCATGAAGTGCCATTTTGTTCAGTGGAGTTTATTCCCAGAGACACGGGTGGCACTGTGGGTAAAACCTCAGTGCCTAGGACTTGCCGATCGCATGGTCGGCGGTTCAAATCCCTGCGGCGGGGTGAGCTCCTGTCTTTTGCTCCCAGCTCCTGCCCACCTAGCAGTTCAAAAGCACCCTTAAGTGTAAGTAGATAAATAGGTACAACTTTATAGCAGGAAGGTAAACGGCGTTTCCGTGCGCTGCGCTGGTGCTGGCTCGCCAGAGCAGCTTTGTCACGCTGGCCACGTGACCCAGAAGTGTCTCCGGACAGCGCTGGCCCCCGGCCTCTTAAGTGAGATGGGCACACAACCCTAGAGTCGGACACGACTGGCCCGTAAGGGCAGGGGTACCTTTACCTTTATGCATGTACAGGGTTGCCATGAAAGAAGGCTGATCCAAATTGTGGGTGTTGCATCTTATTTTGGGGTCCATTCAGCATGTTCTCCATCTTCTTTAAATCTTGTCAAATGGTGAGAGAGACAAAAGAAAAGACAACCTATCACCATTTTCAGGTAGAAATATTTACTCTGGTGTCCTCACTGTGGATTATGGACCATAAGAAATTTTGTGTGTGTGTGTTGGGGAAAAATCACAACAGGGTTTCTTCCTTTTTTTGACAGTGTGTGTATCTTTTGCTATCTTGAACTACTCAAAATGTTGAAGGTTTGTGTGTGTTTTTCCCCCAACAGGAAAATGAGGAAGATAAATCATCTGCTTTTGATGAATACTTCCAAGATCAAGTGGACGAATGAAGATTTAAGGGTTTATTTTGTAAAAAGAAAAAGGACTCTTCAGATTTTCTATGCATTGTGTTTTGAAAACCACAAACTGCTTGATAAATCTCAGGCAGCAATTGAAGTAGGGGCATTTCTCCCCACCACAAAGCGTTTTAATATGTGTATGTGTGTGTAATACATTAAGTGTATATAATGCCACTTCACACAGTTGTATTATTTGTAGAAGTGACTAGGCAAAGAAGGAGCATCGTGAGAAATAAATTATTGACTCTCTGCATTTCTTGGTTGCTTACTGAGCTACAAAAAAGATGGAGCATTTTCATTTTAGCTTTGTAACCATTGATGGTGGTATTTTCTTAAGCAGCTGGAGCAAATATGTACAAATAAATTGGGAGTGTGTTTGAAGTGAACTGAACTGCAGTGCTGTGGTCCTGCTGCTCAGCGCTGCCTTTCTGTGGTTTGTGAAGGACAGCAGCTTTTAACAAAAGAATTCTCATGTATATTCAGGTCATTCCCTCCATGGCCCATGCTGAAAATTAAGACAGAACTTTCCCTCTCCTTAGCCTCCAGTAAAACAGGGGTGGAGGAAACTTGTTGCCCTACAAATGATGTTGGACTCCAACTCCCATCATCTCCTGCCCATTGGTCATCCTGGCTGGGGCTCAGGGGGTTGGAATCCAGCAACATCTGGGGGACAACAGACTTTCCATGCCTGCACTAAAAATTATTTCCCACAATCCAGCAGAAGCAGTCCCTGCATTAACTATCTTTTTGCTTCTTCTGCATGCCTGGGAAGCATCCTAGGCTATCTGGTGCACGCCTAGCTAGGCGTAAGTTCCATTGAACTCCATGGGGCTTCCTTTTGAGTACACCCAGAAGGCTGCATTGTTAAGTCAATAAAGAGGTCAGTGTAAAGTAACATCTTAGGCTGGACTCTGGAGCAGGAAGGGCTGCGTCAGAAATGCTGTAATGGCCTTCAGTAAGCCCCACTTTCCAACCTCAAGGCACCTCCTTCCCCACTTATAGATGGGTGGGGAATAATAACAGTGCCCTACCTTACAGGGCAGGACACGGGTGGCACTGTGGGTTAAACCATAGAACCTAGCACTTGCCGATCAGAAGGTCGGTGGTTCGAATCCACATGACGGGGTGAGTTCCCGTCGCTCTGTCCCTGCTCCTGCCAACCTAGCAGTTCGAAAGCATGAAGTGCAAGTAGATAAATAGGTACCGCTCCAGCGGGAAGGTAAACGGCGTTTCCGTGCGCTGCTCTGGTTTGCCAGAAGCGGCTTAGTCATGCCGGCCACATGACCCGGAAGCTGTACGCCGGCTCCCTCGGCCAATAAAGTGAGATGAGCGCCACAACCCCAGAGTTGTCTGCGGCTGGACCTAATGGTCAGGGGTCCCTCTACCTTTACCTTTAAGCCCCACTTTGCCAACTTCAAGGCACCTCCTTCCTCACTTATAGATGGGCGGGGAATAATAACAGTGCCCTACCTTACAGCGCAGGCACGCCAACTCCTAGGGGCCAATACAGTTTCAGCCCCCCCCCCCGTATTTTTTGAGGCATTTAGCTCTGCCACCTGGCTCCTTGCAGCGTACGATGTCAAGGTGGCCATGCCATGACGTCATGATGTTGCACGGTGTCAATCCGCTTCAGAGGATGACCCCTCTGTTACAGGGTCACTGTGTGGATATATGGAGAGACCTTCCCCAGTTCAGGAGATGGTGGGACTCAAAGAGAGCCTCTCTTTTTGATCTTAATGAGACAGGCTCATGTGAGAGGAGCTGGTCCTTTGGAGGGGGGGGAGCCTGTGACCCTCCCTATCCTGCTGGACTACTGTTGGCCATGCTGGGGTGCTGAGGCTGACACAAGCCCAACAACACAGCCTCCTTGACCTTGCTTTAGATATCATGGATCTAAGCAAGCAACCCCTTGTATGCAAGCTTCACTCAACTTGTTGGGACTTCCTTCTGAGTAGACCTGCACTGCCGGACCCCCATTCACACATCCTCTTGCTCTCCACCACCAGCCCCATTCTCTCCTAGATTCCTTGCTCCTGATCGACAAGGTCTGTGCGTGTTTAATTCAGATAAATATGAACAGAGCCAGCCCTACCATTAGACAGAGTGAGCTGGCAGGTGTTGGGAGTCACCCCAAACTTGTACAGCCTCAGGTGTGATGAAGGATGCTGTCCTTTCAAAATCATTGAAATAAGATCCAGCCACCAGTCTAGTTGGCTTCTGTACAAGGAATGGGGAGGACCAGCCCTGACTATGAGAAGTGTTTTGGTGACAAGTATGGTGTGTAGACGCAGTTTTGGTGACAAGTATGGTGTGTATGGTGTTTAGGGACGCAGGTGGCGCTGTGGGTTAAAGCCTCAGCCCCTAGGACTTGCCGATCGAAAGGTCGGCGGTTCGAATCCCTGCGGCGGGGTGCGCTCCCGCTGCTCGGTCCCAGCGCCTGCCAACCTAGCAGTTCGAAAGCACCTCCGGGTGCAAGTAGATAAATAGGGACCGCTTACCAGAGGGAAGGTAAACGGCGTTTCCGTGTGCGGCTCTGGCTCACCAGAGCAGCGATGTCACGCTGGCCACGTGACCCGGAAGTGTCTCCGGACAGCGCTGGCCCCTGGCCTCTTGAGTGAGATGGGCGCACAACCCCAGAGTCTGTCAAGACTGGCCCGTACGGGCAGGAGTACCTTTACCTTTACCTTTATGGTGTGTAGAGCAGGAGTATCTGCTTTTGGATCCCTGCTCAGCAGTGAAGCTCAGGAGGTAGTGTCAACCTGGCCTACCTTGCAGGGTTCTTGTGAGGAGAAAATTGAGCAATATCACATACACTCCCCAAAGCTACTTAGAAAAAGGGTATGATGCCAATGTGAGAGATCAGGCGGTCGATCATGGGCAGGCCCTGGTCGATCCTGGTTGGTTACATGATCTCCAGCAATCGCCTCGCCACCACCCTGAAAAAACTGGCTCACCCGTCTCAAATACAGCTCAATCACTGCCAGTTTATTTATAGTGGGAGTAGATCGCAGTCTCTTGGAAGGTGGACACCCCTGTGATAGATAAAGGGGGGCTAAGCCCTGCTTCCTCATGCACTGGCTCTTTGATGCATAGCTGTCAACTTTTCCCTTTTCTTGCGAGGAATCCTATTTGGAATAAGAGAATTTCCCTTAAAAAATGGGAAATGTTGACAGCTATGTTTTGATGGTCCAACTCTCTCTGCCCCCTCAGAACTGTACATATTAAATCCTATTTGCATTGCTGCAATGTACAGTTTTCTGTGTTGTTAAAGAAGAAGAAACAGCAAATATTGATGTAAGCTTCTGTGGGGAAAACAAATGTGGAGCCTGACCTGCATGCACATTTACTCAGAAGTAGGCACACCAGAAGACTTACACATTACTTAGTCATGGAGCTTCAGTCCTAAACTGGGTTTCTCAGAAGCAAGCTTAATTTAGTTCAATGAGATTTATTTATTTTTTAATTTCTTTTTATTGAGTTTCACTTAAATAACCAAAAGAAAAAACAAAACAACAGTTTCAGAAAAAAGAAGGGGAATATATATATATTACCATACATAACACAAAAATAACATCAATTTCCGTTACAGTTCTTTGTCTTATTCCTTAATTCTTTATATCTTTAGATATTTAGATCTTTCCTCTACACACCTATTGACCTCCTTCCCTCCCGATTTCGGGCTTCTTGGTAAAAAAAAATATTTTTTTTCCTGCAGCTAATAATTGTTAATGGTTTGCGCATCGTAAGGTTTATATCAGACCTGCTGTAGTTTTTAAGTTTCTATAGTTTCCTTCAATATATACCATAAATTTATTCCAATCGCTAATAAACTTTGTATTTTTTTGGTTTCTAATTTTTTGTTTTGTGGGGAAAACAAATGTGGAGCCTGACCTGCATGCACATTTACTCAGAAGTAAGCACACCAGAAGACTTACACATTACTTAGTCATGAAGCTTCAGTCCTAAACTGGGTTTCTCAGAAGCAAGCTTAATTTAGTTCAATGAGATTTAAAAGAGGTGGTTGCCTTTTTAATTCCTGTATTATTGTCAATCATTAACAACCCCACATACCGGGGCGTAAGCTGCATGGAATTCAATAGGACTTGGCTTCTGCTGCCCCCTGCTGGCTCCCCGAGTCCCGCTGCCTTTGCCTCGCCTGCCTCTCACTTCCTGCCTGGGTGGAGCAGGAAGGGCTTCGCATTTTGCAAGATTTCGCTGCCTTGCTCGCTGGAAGGGCGCCTCGCACCTCTCCTTCCCGGGTCGCTTTGCACTGCTGCGCCCCAAATATGCCGGTAAGGGGAAAGATCCGCGTTCCTTTTAGAACTGCAGCTGGTCCACTTGCCTAAAACAGCATTTATTTATTCTTTTAAGTGTTAGTTCATAGGAATTTTTAAAAACAGGAACTGTGGGCGTGAGATGCTGGGCCCGGGGAGAGATGGAAGGCGGTCTGCTCATTGAGCCCCTTTGATTTATCCCTGTGATCCAGAACGTGCGCAAGGAAGCCGGGGTGTATTTTTAAAACCCTTCCCTCCCCACTCGGGGTATAGATCCATTTGGGTTTCTAATTTCTGGGTCTCTGCGCCCGGATTAGCCTTGTGTTGTGAATTGCTGGCGATGTCAGGGGAAAGAAGAACTTCCTTATATGGCCAGCGGGTTTTTCTTTTCTATTAAAAAAACACCATCCTCTCTGCGGTGGATGATTCGCACTGCAACAGCCTTGTTGAAAAATAAGGGATGTGTTTTTAATGTGCATCAAATAATCACACTCGGCAGCAGTAAATTCACAGGGCAAAGGAAACGTCAGTTGCTCTTTCTTTTTTAAAAGTTGCTATTTGAAAAACATTGACCCAAATACAACTTTTGATACCTGTAGTCCTGTGTCTGGACCTGTGGGCTGGAGGTTACTAAAAGGACGCTAGGCTGATACCTTGATCCAGCCCTGGTTTGCTGGGTCCCCTGTGAATCAGTACCGTTTATCACATTTCTTGGGGTTTAAAAGACTGGCATTTAGAAGACATCTGTAGGCAGCCCTGTATCAGGATTTTTTTAGTGTTTGATGTTTTATTATGTTTTTATCTATTTTGTAAACTGCCCAGAGTGGCTTATTATTATTATTATTTATTTAACTGTACTCATTTGCCCCAAATGACCTACATCGACCAGAGCACCAGCTACAGTGATACCTTGGGTTAAGAACTTAATTCGTTCTGGAGGTCCATTCTTAACCTGAAACTGTTCTTAACCTGAGGTACCACTTTAGCTAATGGGGCCTCCCGCTGTCACCGCACCGCTGGTGCGCAATTTCTGTTCTCATCCTGAAGCAAAGTTCTTAACCCGAGGTACTATTTCTGTGTATCTGAAGAAGTGTGCATGCACACGAAAGCTCATACCAAGAACTAACTTAGTTGGTCTTTAAGGTGCTACTGGAAGGAATTTTTTTTGTTTGGGTTAGTGGAGTTTGTAACCTGAAGCGTATGTAACCTGAGGTACCACTGTACTTTAATGAACACCTTATGTTTCACTCTAGACCAGGTGTGGGGAACCTTTGGGTCCTCCAGATGTTGCTGAGCTTCGACTCCCATCAGACCCAGAAAGCAAGGCATATTGCTAAGGATGATGGGAGTTGTAGCTCAGCAACATCTGGAGGACCCAAAGGTTCTCCCCCCATGCTTTAGACACATTGACTTCTGTATTATGTGGGTTGGTCCTGCCTAGCAGCAGAGGTTGGACTTGTTGACCTTCTCACCCAGGGGTGGGAAACCTGACTCTGTCGTAAGACTCCAACTCCCATCATCCCCAGTTATTGGTTTTGTAGACTGACACTAAACCTCTGCTGCCTTGCGGGATATCTTTGCGGTAGGCAAAGGCTAAGGAGTAAGCAAACCCTACACGAATCCAGAGTGGAGTCCCTAAGGCGGTTGGATGGCGTCTTGTACGCCTCCTTCTGGCAACTCCTGCAGCCAAGCTGATGCCAAACGTCTTGCTCTGCTTTCCTTTGGACCACATCAGTGAGGCTGAGAGGGGGGTCTTGCTGTCTGGGTAGCCCAATACCTCCATGCACACTGCCCAGGCTTGCGCCCCAGGGAGGTTACATTGGTGCTGCTATTGCAGCAATTTGCATTAACCCCCAGAGGTGCACTCCATTGTCTCAAGATGCCAGCAACAAGGCTGAGACTAATCAGAGTTGGAGCCCAAGGATATCTGGAGAGCCATGACTTACCTATTCCACTGAGCAGCTGAGTAATTTGAGGGAGTGAAGCCCATCCCAGAACAGGGGTAGACCTTGAAATATTTTGGACTACCAGCCCCATTAGCATCAACTGGTTTAGCCAATGCCAGTGAATAATGGGAGTTGTAGGCTACAGCATTGAGGGTCCCACACTGGCTACCCAATGCCCTGGAGCAAGAATAATATAATAATTCCAATTGTAGAGTTGGAAGGTACCCCGAGGGTCTAGATCAACTCCCTGGAATGCAGGACTTTTGGCACGTGGTTCCCTATCCAATTTGAAACCATAGCGGATCCTGCTTAGCTTTGCAAACATGCTAGCAGTTTTATTGCTGCACCACAAGGAGGAGAATGCTTAGGTGGTTGTTACTTTAAAAGTTGCTTTATATTGGGTCAGATCATTGGTTCATCTGTACTGTACTGTCTACACTGGGGAGAGACAGGCCCCAGGCCCCTCTCCCCGGCCCTCAGGATTATTCTCAGGCCACACCCCTCGCTGGAGCTTCTTCATGCTCTCCTTGAGTACATTTGCTTGGCTGGAAAGTGTGTGACTTTAACAGAGGATGGAGAAACCCTCTGACTTGTGTGTGGCTAAAATGAAGCCTCTCATACGCAGGAAGGAGGGGCTTCCGCTGCCCTGCAGACTTTTGCCCCTGGCTCTGCCTACTGCTGGTATGTGGCCCCCGGAAAGTTCCCCCACAAGGGTATGCGGCCCTCGGGTTAAAAAAGGTCCCACTGTCCCTGGCCCAGCTCGACTGGCAGCTGCTGTCCATGGTTCCAGGCAGGGGACACCCCTAGTCCTACCCAGAGATGTCAAGGATTGTAGCAGGACCCTGCTCCTCGCAAGGCAGATGCTCTGCCAATGAGCTGTCTCTTCCCATGAATGCTGCTCTTTGCCGCTGCCTCTTTCCCATTTGCTCCCCTTGCTGGAAGCAGACAGAAACAAAAACAGAGAAAGAAGATATTGGAGGACCTGGCAGTTGTTAACCCAGGTGGCACTCAGGTAGCACCTTTAATAACTGTGCAGCAGAAGAGGGGATTTCAACAGGTGTTGCTTTGGGAAGCAAGCTTGAACCTGCTGCGATCCCCACTTCTACACAACTAGTAAAGGTGCAGGAGCTCTGCCTTCATTTCCACTTGGCCACATGACTTGTGGGCCAGGAGGCCAATATTTGCCAACCCCTATTCTAACCTTTGGGTGCTGTGACCGGCTAAAGAGCCTCCAGGGACTGGGGAACTTTGATGGTTCTGTACATGTTTGGGAAAGCATAGAAACAGCTTTTCTGTGTGCCTGTGGCTTTTTGTTACTGATTATCCCTTCTCTTCCCTCTTACAGGCTTATCATTCTACTCTTATGGACCCAGACACCAAACTGATTGGGAACATGGCGTTGTTGCCTATCAGGAGTCAGTTCAAAGGGCCGGCACCCAGGGAAAGTAAGTTCACAGCAGGCCTCAAAAGGGTGTTTTCCGCAACATGGAAGGGCTGTCCCTCAGTGGTAGAACATCTGCCTTGTACACAGAAGGCCCCAGGTTCAATCTTTCAATAGGACTGGAAGGGTTTCCCTGCCGGAAACTCTGGAGAGCTGCTCCCAGTCAGTACACACAGTACTAATCTAGGTGGACCAAGGGCCTGGCTTTATATAAGGCAGCTTCTTATGTTAGGATCCTGAAGTAGTTTATTATTTGTATCTGACAGTGTTACCCCAGCCACTCTGGGTTGCTTGGGAACTACACTTCCCAGGATTCTTGGGGGGAAGCCATGACTGCTTAAAGTGGTGTGGTACTGCTTTAAAGGTACACTGCAAATTGGGTCTAGAAAAAAAAAACGCCTATGTAAACAAATGTGTTCTTAATAGTTCTCGGAAGCACCCTGATAGTGGGGTAGGAAGAGGTATTTCTAAGAGGGGACTCCCCGACAGAGAAGTCCCCTTTCTGTGTTGTTGTCAAGCAACATATTTTGAAAAGCAGCACCATTAATGAGGCTTAGGGTGCATGTCAAAGCATTCTGTGTAGGCATGCATTTCACATGGGTACTTCCTGAGCTCTGTATTCTACCTATGTAAAGGTAAAGGACCCCTGACAGTTAAGTCCAGTTCCGGAGGACTCTGGGGTTGCAGCACTCATCTGGCTTTATAGGCCGAAGGAGCTGACATTTGTCCGCAGCCAGCTTCCGGGTCATGTGGCCAGCATGACTAAGCCGCTTCTGGCGAAACCAGAGCATCGCACGGAAACACTGTTTACCTTCCCGCCAGAGTGGTACCTATTTATCTACTTGCACTTTGACGTGCTTTCAAACTGCTAGGTTGGCAGGAGTTGGGACCGAGCAACAGGAGCTCACCCCATTGTGGGGATTCGAACTGCCGACCTTCTGATCAGCAAGCCCTAGGCTCTGTGGTTTGGAACATAGCACCACCCTAACCTTATGTGTATTATTTAAAGTACTAGAAGCTGAAGCTGCAATCCTTTAAGATGCATTCTTAGCTGGGAGTAAGTCCAGTTGAACGTGGTGGGGCTTACTTTTGCATTGTCAATCAGACATCTTCAGGAGTCAGCTTGCATTTCTGGGATGCCTTGTTTTCTTATAATATTCTGAGTACATCTATCTTCTTTCTCTTTCTTGGTAGCAAAAGATACAGACATCATAGATGAAGCCATTTACTACTTCAAAGCAAATGTCTTCTTTAAAAATTATGAAATCAAGGTAAGGAGGATGGAAAAACCTGCTTTAAAATGCTTGCTGTGCATTCTGGAGGGCCAGGGACTTGTTTTCGGAAACATAGGGTTGTATCTACTTGGAGCTGACCCATTGACATCAAGGGGCATGGCTAACTTAGATCCATCAATTTCAGTGGTTCTGCTCTGAGTAGAACTTAAATGGACACAACCCAAAGAAAATAAATACAGACATAAGAGTGACTTAAGTACCCAAAAACAAAACAAAACAACCTGTGATTTGCATATTAAAGGGATCAGTTGCTCCTGCTATTAGAACAGCCCTGCTGGAAGGTCCCCTTATCCAGGGCCTCTTTTCTCAAAATAGGCCAGCCAGAAGGTTCCAGCAGGCCCCCAATAAGGGGAAAAGGCAATTTCCCCCGTCAGCTGGTGTGTGGAGGTTGACTGGATCTGGATAAGGAGGCTCCATTTTGCATCCATTTTGCGATGAGGCTACATTTTAATATTTTAATGTTTCAATATTTTAATGTTGTATTTTAATTTTGTTTTTAAGTTGTAATCATTCTAGATGAGAGGAAATAACTTGCTGAGATAATTAATGAAATTGGAAGGTGGGAAGGGGGGTGTGGGGAAGTCAATGAAAGAAGGCAACGAAAGTAAGGGTATGAAATTTGAGATGTTTTGTTTTGTTTTTGTTTTTATGTGTGTTTGTGTGTTAAAAAAGTTGAAAATTCAATAAAAAATTATATTAAAAAAAAAATAAGTTGTAATCATTCAACTTGTTTTTATTATTGCTTGTAAGCTGCTCTGAGCCCGGGCTTGGCTGGGGAGGGCAGGGTATAAATAAAAAGTATTATTATTATTATTCTGGCTAAGAAACCTGTCCCCTGTTGTCTGATCCCTTTTTAAAGTCTTTTAAAATATTGATGCAATAATCATGTATTGAACAAAGACATTCCCAATGATTTTCAATCAGCTCTAGTATTATAGAAGAGGAACGGAGTGTGTGTCGAATAATCCCCATGCATGACGTTCACACGATGAGTGGCAATGCTTAGGGTTCACTTGTTTGAATCCCCTTACTCCCACTTTGTCTGTTTCATCTGCTTTCGTATTGCTGTTTTATTGGCTCTAGGCTGCATTTTTAGTAACTATTTTTTTATTTTAAAAGGGTTGTATGCTGCTTACAGATTTTAAATAAACAAATAGAGACTATGGCGCCATCTTAACACAACCAGGAAGTGCCAGCTGGTTTGGGCAAACTAAGATTGCAGAAAGAAGTGAATAGAAGAGATATTAAGTTTTCCCAGGAGATGACTTGGATTTATTTTTATTTTTAGAATGAGGCCGACAGAACTTTGATCTACATAACACTCTACATTACGGAGTGCTTGAAAAAGCTGCAGAAGGTAACAGCATTGAAAAGGGCACTGGCGTTGTCTGCCTCCATGAACTTTGTCTGTCAAGGGTAATGAGTCAGGATGTTGCTTTCATTCCCAGGAAGCACCGGTGGGGAGAATGCCTTTGGGTCCCCCACCCGGCTTGTGATCTTCCCAGGAGTAAATGGTTGGCCACAGTGAGAACAGAATACTGCTTTCGGACCCAGCCAGGAGGATGTTCCTTATGTGCTGAGAGCTGGTTGTTGCTTTTAAGCCGAATGAAAGAAAAGTTTAAAAACAATAAAATATAAATGTATTATTTTCCTATGTCTGTCCTTTTTGGGGGTGGGGTTGAAAAGCAAAATAAAATTGTAACCTTTCTTAGGGATTACACACACACACACACACACACAGAGAGAGAGAGAGAGAGAGAGAGAGAGAGAGAGATTATTTATTATGCAGAAATCCTAGCCACAAAAGTGCTAATCACCACTGTAGAGTTTTAGCTCTTAAGGCTGTAGCCCCAATTCGGAGCAAGTCCCTTTGAACACAGCAGAACTTGCTTCCGAGTAAAGACACATAGGATCCTGCTGTAATACTGTGTGTTGCGTGTTCATTATGTTTTGTGTTGTCTTAAGTGGCTCATTCTTCTTGTTCTCTCTTTTCCTCCAGTGTAATTCCAAAGGCCAGGGAGAAAAAGAAATGTATACATTAGGAATAACAAATTTCCCCATCCCGGGAGAGCCAGGATTTCCACTGAACGCTCTCTATGCCAGACCTAGCAGCAAACAGGAAGAAGGTAAGGGCAAGGTAACAATGTGGACTGCAAGCTTGAATTGGTGGATTTAATCCATTTACAGCTGAATCTTAAACATGCTCATTCATCAGCATTACTGAATTAAAGGGGGCTTACCTCTGGATTAAGGGTGTGCAGTATAGGATTGGATCCTTCCTCTCATTGCATTTAGAGTAGGACACAAAGCAGCTTCTGCCCCCATTTCTCCACAGCTTCATTTTCAGTGTTCATTTTCTTCTCATTTTCAGTGTTCATTTTCCTCAAGCTTCTACTCTTTCAATCTTGCGCACCTACAACTTGATTTAGAGGTCTGGGTGTGCCTGTGCCCCATGCAGTCTGATGGAAAGAGCAGCTCTGCCTGGGCAACGGAATGTGCAGATGGGCTTTCTCCATCTGATCGGAGAGACATTTCAGGGCAGCTTGCTGCATATGAACCGGCATCACTTTCCTAGGAACCACAGGCTTCAGGTGTTCACTTAGTCCAGCAGAGAACATCCCAACTTGTTTTGCAGGGAGCTTTCAAAGAGAGGAGAGGAGCAAAGCCAGCAAAACCACCTTTTGGGAGGTGGCATAGGAAAACTAGTTGCAGGGTGTTGAAAGTATTATTTGGGAAAGCAGGACACCATGAGGCTGTTTAGTATGAGAATGGGAGAATGGGAGAAAATCATTTAACATTTTTTTTTGTACTTGTTGTGTGTATATATTTAATGTGTTTATATCTACTGTAAATTTTTGGGATCAACAGATAAATGGAATTATTATTATTATTATTATTAAATTCATCAAAACCATGTGACTGAATGGGAGCTATAATATGATCTGGCCTTGGTTGTGGAGTGTACGTCTTTGTTTTTCAGAGATTATGAGGGCCTACTTGCAGCAGCTGAGGCAGGAAACCGGCCTGAGGCTTTGTGAAAAGGTCTTTGATCCCCAGAGTGACAAACCAAGCAAGGTCAGATATTGATCTCCTCTGTGACTTGGCTCTATTTCGCTAGGAGTGGCTCATCTGTGGTGTGGTGGGGACTCCTTCAGTCCCAGCCAAGTTAGCCATCCTTGTCTTAGCAGACTCCTGACAGAACAGAAGTGCTTCCTTTCTGCCAGGCCTGGGGAACCAGTGGCCTTCCAGATGTTGGACTACAGAGCCCATCATTCCTGATCACTGGCCACCACACAGGCTCAGGCTGATGGGGGATAAAGTCCAACACCTTCTGAGTGTCACAGGTTCCCCACCTCTGCCTTATGTTTTTTGGGTTTCTAGAAGGACCAGCGGAATTTGGCAAATTATTCATATATTTAAATTTGGCAAATTATTCATATATTTAAATTAAAATCCTCTGTTCATATCTATGTATCAGTTGTGTACATCCATGGCAAAGCCCTCAAGGTGTTGGATTCCCAACCCCCCTGCCTCAGCAAGCATTGTCACTGGTCAGGGATGATGACAGTTGCAGTGCAAGGACACCTGGAGAGCCCCAGGCTGGGGCAGGCTGTTTTATGGCATTGTACCTTAAGCCGTGCGCTGCTCTGGTTCTCCAGAAGCGGCTTAGTCATGCTGGCCACACGACCTGGAAGCTGTATGCCACTCCCTCGGCCAATAAAGCAAGATGAGCTCCGCAACCCCAGAGTCGGTCACGACTGGACCTAATGGTCGAGGGTTCCTTTACCTTTACCTTACCTTAAGCCAATTGGATAGGGTGTGGTATATTACCAAATAAATACAGAGAGTCTATCGGTAATCAGGGTGTGTTTTGTATGACTATCTTTTTACTTTACAACATCTAGCTAGAGCAGAACCATACTTGATTGCAGAGCCAGGATGGCTGCCAAACAGAAGCTGTGTGTTTAGTTTTTCCCGAAAGTCTCTTGTGGGAGATCAGAGGGGAACGTGGCACACAGCTTCAGTTTTTCGCAGCAGCCTCATGTCTGCCATCAAGTCTAGTTATACATGGGGCTGCCTCAGTTTGGAAAGCAGCCAGGTTGATCGGTGCAAGGCAGTTTGAGCATATAACGCTAATCCTGACCCAACTGTACTGGCTGCCAATTAGTTTATGGGTCCAATTCCAAGTGCTGGTTTTGACCTATAAAGCCTTAAGTGGCTCAGGACCGCAACACCTCAAGGACTGCCTCTCCCCACCTGAACAACCCTGGACCTTGTGATCAGCATCTGAGGCCCTTCTTTGTGTGCCTCCTCCATGAGAGGTCTGGAAGGTAGCAACATGAGAACAGGCCTTCTCTGTGGTGGCTCCCCATTTGTCGGAGGCTCGCCTGGCACCATCATCACATATCTTTAGGCGCCAGGCAAAAACATTCCTCTTCTCCCAGGCCTTTGGCTGGTTAAACAATCTATGGCCTTTTAAACTATGGAGGGGGTTATTATTCTGTATATTATTATGTTAAATATGCCTGTGTTTTAAAACTAAACTGCCCTGTGAAGGGCAGTATAGAAATTTATTATTATTTTTATTATTTATTTTGTGAAGTAATTTACAAAACATTGTGAAGTAAAAGCACAGATAATACTAACCCACAGTATGATGGGATGTCATCTCACTGAGATGTTACACCAGCCAATCACATGCTCCTGGTGTGACAATGTCATGTCACATCATGAATTTTGTTAGATGTTAATGAGAGATCGGGGAGTGTAGGGATGTATTTTTCACTGTAATGTCTTTGAAGACAAGTTGCAGGGTGGAAACCTGGGTGTATTTCCACTTCTTCACTCCATTTTCACACCTTGTCTTCTTTTCCCTTTGTCTCCTAGTGGTGGATGTGTTTTGTGAAAAGGCAGTTCATGAACAAGAGCCTGTCAGGACCAGGGCAGTGAAGAGCGGCGCATGGCTGTCTTGCCAAAGCACTTTGCTGCCAGATGTATAAAATTTTGCCTCTGTTTTAATATATGTTTTCTACCGAGAGAGAGAATAAGCGCTTCTGTGGGGGAAAGATACCCACCGGTGGATGAAAAGGTGGAGCTAAAATCATGTGCAAACCTTGCTGAGCTGGAGCTTGATGACGATGAGGAATAAAATGTGGTTTCTAGCATCGTTTTGGCTGTTCTTGTGTCTTTGACAAAAATGGGCGAGGAACCTTTAGGCCCTGGGTCAACTGTGGCCCTCCAAGCCTTTTTGTCTGGCCCTTAAGATTCTCCCCACTGGCCTGCTCTGTATTTTTTTTGCTTTTGCCTGGCTGGAGTATGTCCATCAACTATGATAACACCTCTGACTTTTATGTGGCTACTTTACAAAAGTAAGAGCCACGTCCCCTGCTTTGCCCACTTCTGCACTGCCTGCTGCTTTCATATTGTTCCCTTTAAGGTTCCCTAGGAAGGGATGCGACTCTCGGGCTGCAAAAGGTTCTCCACCCCTTTCAGACTGTTCTGGAGTACCCTGGAGACCCCCAGAAGCCTATTGGGGAGGTTCTCAGCTGGAAGATCAGCAGCGACCAACAAGTTTCCTTGAAAGACAGCTGCTTTCCCAGCACTGCGGATCTCCCTGCACAGCTGGGGCACATGCTCAGTTGGGCTGTGAGCATGGCTGCAAAGCCCAGACACCAGTGAACTGCGTGACCAATAATACATCCCAGGATCTTTTGGATTCTATGGGAGACAGGCTAGCCCATCCCAAATGCTTATCTCAGTTGGCAGCCTGGGAGGAGCAGCAAAATCAGGACACCCACCCCAGTGCACACCACCTGTGTGTCAGAAGGAGTGTGGCTGCTTGTCTGTTGCTGTCACACTGCTTGAACTTCCATTGCTGGCAGTTTTGTGGCCAGGCAAAACCACACAAGCTGCGCAACAGCTTCTCCGCGATGCCTGCAGTAAGTTGCAGCAGGGTAAAGAGGATCCCTTATCTGGGGTGCTAAAATGGCTTGGGCCAGCCCTGGAGATAGGCTGGGGGTTGTTAAACAAACCAGCAAGTGTGGGCAAAGGATTCTCTTCTTGCTTAAGAAGAGCAAGGTAAATTTACTTCAGGGGTTGCCAAACTTTTCAGCAAGTGGGCATTTTTAGAAATCCATGAGTGTGGATCCCAAAATGGCTGTTGTGGGGGGGGGGGATATGGCATAACACAATGGCAGCTGCAGGATGTGTGGCATAATGCAAGAAGGCTGCCATATCTAAAAGAGCAGAAAAAGACGGGTGCACAATCTGCTGGGGGCACCCTCTGTCCTCTCACGCACCAGATTTTTTAGGGGATATTTATGGAAACATGCTGTGGCTGCCTAGCTAGTGACCCCTGACTTAACTCATAACATAAAATTTGGAATGAGTTGAATAGCTTTTCAGACCAGACAATAAATCAGCTAGAGCCAGCGAGGTGCCGTGAATAATGTCAGACTAGGACCTGGGAGAAACCAAGGTTTAATTCCCCACTAGGCAGTGAAGTTCACTGAGTGGCCTTGGGCCAGTTACAGACCCTCAGCCTGGCCTACCTCCCAGGGTGGTTGTGAGGATAAAACGGGAAGAGAGAAGCATGCACGCCAGCTTGAGCTCTTTGGGTATAAATATAATGAAATCCTGCAACAAAGCTAAGCAAGAAATGTGCCTCCATAACCAAATATATTTAAATGATGCTAGACTAGATGGGACCCAGCAGGACTCTGATGTTCTTACTCTTGAGGAACCCACCTCACAAGAGGCTTTGAGGCAATTTTTTTCTTTTCAACACCTTTGAATTTGTGCAGCTTTTTAGTAGCTGATTTTTACCTTCCCGTTCCTTGTTTTGTATTAACATCTCCCCTTTACTTATTCATGTTCTACAGTTGTGTTTTAGCAGTGAAATCTTAGGAGAAAGTCCTATTGTTGTGTCAAATTAAAGACGAGCAGTGTTTGACCTCCACCAACGGCGTGCCTTTTTTATTGAAATGTGGGTAAAATCCGCCAAAGGGGTTTGTACCAAGCCGAGGCATAACTGGGAGTACCTAACGCGCATGCTCAGATATTTTCTGGCTCGCCCTCTGCCTGTGGCTCTGGAGGCACAGTGGCGCCTAACGCGCATGCTCAGGCCTTTCTTTCGCCGCCCCCTCTCTAGGCTAATGGTCTTAGCTAGCGGAAGGTGTCTACACTAATGCCTCATTTCTTTATATTTCTTATCGCCCTTTTCTGCGTGAACAAGAATATACAGCATATATTTTTTTTAAAGCGCATAGCGAGACCAGAGTTAGAGTTGCGGCTTCCGCGGTGAATAACTGGGTCATAGCCTACGCAGGCGAAGGTCGCGGGCAGCCCCTACCCCGCCCCCCCCCGTCGGGCTGGCGCTTTGTGCAATGGCGCTTTCTGCGCGGGTGTCATGGCTGCCTTCTCCGCGAGGACCCCTCGGAGAGGCGCCATTTTAGAGTTCCTGAGGCGACCCGGAGCTTTCCCTGCCGCCGAGTTCGTAGCTGCCGCAGCCGCCGCCTCCTCCTCCTCCTTCGCCCTTCTCTCGGCTCGCCCGCGGCGATGAGCGTGGTAGACCATGTGCGGGAGATGGCGGCCGCCGGGCTCCACTCCAACGTGCGGCTCCTCAGCGGGCTTCTGCTCACCATGAGCGGCAACAACCCGTGAGTTGGTGGGCGGCCCCAGGAGGGAGGCGGCAGCGTAACTGCAGCCCCAAAGGGCTCCTTTCCCTCGCGCTTCCCCGTCCTCGAACTCCCCCTCCCCGACCGAGCGGCGCCATCCTGCTCCGCCTCTGCTCCCTCGCTTCCCCCCGCCGTCACGACTCCCCTGCCAGGTTGGGCGAAAGCGCGCCCGGCCTGAGGCTTCGACCGGGAAGGGCCGGGGCCTCCTGTCCCTTTTAAAATGTGACATTCAAGGCAACCCTCGTCACAAACCCGGGACTTTTGTAAACCGCCCTTCATCTGTAGATCTCAGGGCAGTTCGCCACATAAAAATACGAGATAAAATAAAAACACAAAATACATGGAAAGAACAAAAACCCATTTGCAGTTGCACCCATTCTGGCCTTCTAGTTTCGCTTTCCCCCTTTCTTTTGTTATAATGGTTAACAATAGATGGTTGGCAATGGCAACCGTCTGCCTGTTAGACAATGGAAGAGTTTGCCTTTGGGAGTGAAGTCAAATCCTTAATAATAATAATAATAATAATAATAATAATAATAATAATAATAATAATAAAGCAGCCGAGTGATGTAGGCTGGGGCTGTGCTGAGAGTGTGAGGTGGGGAACCTGTGGCTCCCCAAATGTCGACTGGGCCCCCAACTCCCACCATTTTGGCTTAATGAAGAAAAAGAGAGGAGGGAGCCTTGCAGCATCTTCATCACCGTTCTATTTGCATGCTGCCCTTCCCATAGTTAAAACCACGCTCAAGATTTACGTAACTGCAAAAATATAACAAAGTAGGCATGAGCAGTAAATTAAAAGCATCTTGGTAAGTATGCAGCAAAATTTAAGCAGCCCCCACATAAGTCACAATGAGGTCTTTAATGATAAATATGCACACACACATTAGTAACAGCAAAAAAACACATCAGAAATTAAATTGCAATGTCTGGAGGGCCATAGGCTCTGTGGCCCTGGCCTGAGGTCACCCAGTGAACGGGATGACCAAGTGGGGATTTGAACCCAGGTCTCCCTAGCCCTGGAGTCTGTAATGAATGACTGCAATCAGTGCCACATTTTTTGCAGGAAATACGACCTGCCTGCAGACACAACCACTCAGAAGAGGAGAGTTAAGCTCCAGCCTACTAACTGTTTACTTGGGAGTAAACCCTATTGAATTCCACAGGGTTTACTTCTAGGTAGACACATTTAGGATCGGACTATTAAAAGGACTCCATAGAATCTTCATGAATGGTAGCTTTTTCACTTTTTCAGTTGTTTGACCCCATTTTCCCTCTTCCATCTTTCTTTATAGTGTTTATCTATTTCATTAAAATTATACATTACGTCATTGTAAAAAACAAACCTCAGAGTGGTTTACGGAAGAAAAAACAGTAAAATCAAGAAAAATTCACAACCAGACATTAAAACATACAAAGGTTAAAATACTAAAGCAGATTAAAATTGCCGCAACTTTCTAAGCATCTGGGTAGGCTTGTCTATACAGGAATGTTGTTAGCAGGAGCCGCAAAGCGAACAGTGATGGTGCCTGCTTGACTTTAATAGGCAGGGAGATCCAAAATGCTGGTGCTGCCACACTAAATGACCGGAGTTAGAGGAACATGTATTGTGTGGCACCTGCAGTAGTGCCCATCTAATACCCAATGACTGCTGATAGTACTTCACGCAGCTAATTAAGAGGACTACACTAAATCTGTTCAGGCTGCAGTTTGTTGCACACTTCCTAAACACAGTAGTAAATCCCAGTAAACATCCACAGGCCTGTGCTGCATGTATTTAAACAGTTTTTGGGCATCTTTACATTAACTAAGCACAAATGAATGTATTCTCAAAAGATTAAGCTCATTTAATCAACCTGTTTAGAATTTAAGGTGCTACAAGACTTTTTGATTTTTGTTGAAATAACTGACATGCTTGCTGCATCTACCCATACTGATTTAAAAGCCAAGAGGGCGCTGGTACTTTGGGTTAAGAATTGGTAGTTCCAATACATTTGAAGGCCTGTGGCGTGTGTGAAATGGCAAGCTGTGCACTGCATGGTATCTCAATGTACATGTGCTTCACCCTTCTCTCCTCTCACGGGTTTAAGTGCAAGAGACCTTGGAAATGAGTTGAATACTAGTATACTAGAATACTAGTATATTTAAAAAAGGCATCTTCAGCATCAGTGCAAAAGGCACCAACAGGGACACTTGGCTCAGGGACACACACCTTTCCATTTATCTTCACAAGAATTCTGTAGAGTAGATTAGGCTCAGAGAGCGGAGAGGGAGTGGCTGGCTTACCCATGGTCATCCAGTGAACTTCACAGTAGACAGGCAGTCATGTTGTGTATCCACAGCAGTGACCAGAGGAGAAATGACCGCTCGGAGGAGTGCAAAGACAAGAAACGCCATGGTGCATTTGCAGCATCACAACTGAACGCCTTCATCTGCCCCAACTGCAACAAAACGTGTATCCCGCATCTGTCTCTACAGCCACAGTGGGCACTGCAACCTTCCAGCAGCTTGACCTCACCCCCAAAGGCTCAATCCTCCATTGTCTCCCGAGACAGATGGATGCCAACCAAGCATGATAGCATTTATGTGATGCTTTATCAAAGCTCTTTATAGTTGTTATCTCAGTAAATCTTACAAAAGCTTTATAAGTACAGTGGTACTTTGGTTTAAGAGCAGCTTAGTTTATGAACAACTTGGATTAAGAACGCTGCAACCCCAGAAGTAGGTGTTTTGATTTGTGAACTTTGCCTTGGAAGCAGAACATGTTTCGCTTCCTGTTGAGTGTGTTCCATTTGTAAATTGAGTCCCCCACTGCTATGAGAAAGTATGCCTTGGTTTAAGAACGCTTTGGTTTAAGAATGGGACTCTGGAACGGATTACGTTCATAAACCAAGGTACCACTGTAGGTCCCTCCCTATTTGTAATACTAATAGTACTACTAATAAACTGCCCTGTTACCTTCAGATAAAGGGTGGTATAGAAATTTAATAAATAGTAAAAGTTGGAAGAGGTATCTTAAAATAATAGTTTGCTTAAGGTCACTTGGTCAGTTCACAGTTTCCTGGATGACAGATAAAGTTTAGCAACTTTATAGATTTTGGGGATGCTTAATGCTGTCATTGTAGGATAGCATTGCATAGTCAGAAAATGGAATGGACAGGTGGTTTCTGAATACAGACATGTTTCTGTTTATTGTTTTCACCTTTCACTAGTTCAGGGATGTTTGCTCCAGGATTTCCTCATGTGATCAGCTAACACTGGTTTGCCTTGTGTTTCTTACAGTGAGTTATTTTCTCCATCGCAGAAGTATCAGCTTCTTGTATATCACGCAGATTCTCTCTTCCATGACAAGGAATATAGAAATGCTGTCAGCAAGTATACAATGGCTTTGCAGCAGAAGAAAGCATTGAGTAAAACTTCAAAAGTGAGACCCTCAACTGGGAATGCTGCATCTGCTCCTCAGAGCCAGGTGTTCATAGCTTAAATTCTGATTATAGCTTGGTCCCTCAGTACAAGAGTCTTGCATTCACTGTTTATTATACATGGCAAAAGATATCTGAAAAGTTTTTTCCTCCTTATGTGAGTTCTGGGAGAAATTAAATATATAATTGAATGTGGTTTAACACTCGCCTTGAATAGACAGAATGGGGTGGCAGAGACTTGGCAGCCTAAGAAAGATGTTATGGTCTTGTAGTTTTCCTTCATAACGTATGTGGAAAGTGTCCCAGCCTTGGAGTAAAGTAAAGATTGCCTCTGACAACCCCAAGCACCTTACAACACACAACTTGGTATTTCCTAGATCTTGACTATCCTCTCCATATATCAGGGTGGGGAACTTGTGGCCCTCCAGATGTTATTGGACCACTGTTGTATTTTGTATGTTGTCTTTTTAGTGCCTGCCTTCTGAAATTGAAGTGAAGTACAAAATGGCGGAGTGCTATACAATGCTGAAGCAAGACAAAGATGCTATTGCTATACTTGATGGAATCCCTTCAAGACAGAGAACCCCAAAGGTAGTACTTTCCTAGCTAAGTTATGCTGCTTGGGAGCCTTTGGCTGAGGTATGGATACACTTTATGTAACCATGTAACCAGTGCTGTTCCTACTCAATAAATCCATTGACATCAATGGAGCTAAGACAGCCATGTGCCTCAGTGGATCTACCCTCAGGAAAACTAGTACGGAATACAACCCATTCTTTGAACACCCTTTGGCTGACACAAATCCCCAGATTTTTTGAGTAAAGGTAAAAACGTGCCATTAATAACTGCAAGCCCAGAGAGTTGTGCATCAGCAGGTGGAATTAACAAATCCATAGTGGTGCAAAATGTTATGTCTTTATGTCAACATTAAAACATGATTGTTCTCATCATTGGATTTCTGTGGGTTGCAGATTAACATGATGCTGGCAAATTTGTACAAGAAGGCAGGTCAGGAACGCTCTTCTGTGACGAGTTACAAAGAAGTGCTGAGGCAGTGCCCACTAGCCCTTGATGCCATCCTAGGTAGCCACTTTTCTTCCCATCGATGATTATTGTTGAAAGTGTGATTGAGACGTTGGCCTATCTGAACAGTCTTAGCATGGGCAGGTGAACAAAATATGAATTAGTGCAGTCTGCCATTGGCCTCCTCATGACTTACGACATTAAATTGTTATGACTGCATGTATTGTGTCTTAGAAGACATAAGGGCTGGGAGAGGCAGTAACAATAGCATTGCAATGCTCTTTCTGATCTGAGGGAAGAGTGTGGTGCTAGAGATGGCAAGACAATTGGTGTGGATAAGTTTTACAAAATGCACCTCTCTACAGGACTTGATCACTGTAGTCCAGCAGCAGGGAACCTGTGACTCTTCAGATGTTGTTGGTGTTCAGTTCTCATCACTTACCAATGGCCATGTTGGCTGGGACTTATAGGAGTAGTAGTCCAGCACTGCTCAAAACTCCCATTGTTCTAGGTGCTTTTTGCCACATGGAATTTCATTAGCCCGAGCAGTTTCTAAGCTCTGGGCGCAGTACTGCACCTAAGATTTCAGATTAAAACTGCAGAGTGGAAGGAAAGGAGGACCTTTTCCTGCCTCCCCATTTCCAGCTACTCTCTGAAGACTGGAGAAGAGATCCTCTTAAGAATATTAGGGGGGTGGGCAGGGGAAGGACTAGATCATTTGAAAAATGAACATAATATTTTAGTCGCAGTTCATTCATTTTTAGCTTTGTATTCTTATTATTAAAAAAGCTTGCCTAGACATTCCGTTGTTGCACCCATAGCCTGGGTTTAAGGTGCCATTTAGCGCCTAGCTTTCATATCTCGGTTTCTAACACTGATCCAGCAACATTTGGAGGATCACAGGTTCTCCAGTCTTTGGTCAATTACTGCTGTTGTTGGTGCCTGAGCACTTAATTTCCTTGTGGCTACCAAGTACATTTTGTCAAAATGGTGGTCACAACAGCTGTTGCTTCTCATTTAGGCTTGCTGTCGCTCTCAGTGAAAGGTGCTGAAGTCGCTTCCATGACAATGAATGTGATCCAGAGTGTCCCAAACTTGGACTGGCTTTCAGTCTGGATCAAGGCATACGCATTTGTGCACACAGGTGATAATACCAGAGCAATCAACACCATCTGGTAAGAATCTAGAGCAAATGCAAATGAGCTTTCTCAAAGAACCTCTAGCCTGGTATCTTGTAAGATATACTACTTGGGTATTGAAGGCCACTTGCCCTTTGCAGCAAGACAGTTACAATGCTAAGTGTTTGAAGGCTTAACAGCTTGTGGAATTTAAATCCCACATATATGTGTCTTTTGAAACAAGGATGGGGAACCTGTGGTCAACTATTAGTCATGCTGTTGAAGGTGCCACAGCCTCTGCCCCCGCCATGTCCCCCCCCCCGGAAGCCAGAGTTGCACGCCTTACCAGGTTGCACAGCTGCAGCAGCGCGGGGGGGGGGCTCCCCTCCCATCATGTGCGAAGAAGTCTATACCCCTTGGGCACCAAGCTGACCTAGAAACAAGTTGATTGTGGTTGCATTCTTAATGTTGTTAGAGGAGTGTGTGCGGCCCAAGTATTATTTGGAGATGTTCCACTGTGAAAGAAAGCAAAGCGTACACCTTTCTCTTACTAACTTTATTTGTATCATGCCCTTCCTTTTAATCCTCTTTGGGTGGAAGATGCTCTGATTCTAGACGTGCTGTAGTGGAGAAAGATAGATTGTGACATGTAGATATGTTTGCCTTAAGGAATTGAACCTTTCCCCATAAAATAGAATAAAAGTGCTCCAAGAGGTTCCAATATATTGATTTTATCTTTCAATTTGTTCTTCCCACAAAAGCTCGCTGGAGAAAAAGTCACTGCTGAGGGACAATGTGGATATACTAGGGAGCTTAGCTGATCTTTATTTCAGAGCGGGTGACAATAAGAACGCAATTCTAAAATTTGAGCAGGCGCAAATGTTGGATCCTTATTTGATAAAAGGTAAGTCTCTAGAAAATATGGAGAGCTTGTTAGAATAATTTGTATTCTGTACTGAACTTTTATAGTGCAATCCTGTGCATGTTTATTCAGAAAAACATCCGACTGAATTCCCATGTAGGCATTTGTAGTACTGCAACCTTAACTATATTTTTAACAGAGCAAAAAATTCTCACTAGTTTATTTTTTGTTGGTAAGGTTGAAAGGAAAACTAGTACAAATGAGGCAAAGAGGAGGGATTTTTTCCTTCTGTCCTTACACTTAACTAAAATAAGAAATGGTTAAACCTCAAAAACACTTGTAATTGGTTGAAGACACATTTATATTGCAAACAGCTGGTGCAACAACAGCATTATGTCAATGAAATACATTTGTGGTTAATGGTACAAAAATAAAAGATGTTATATTTCAAATTTGTGTTGAGCATATTCCCAGCTAATGGGATTCCTTTGAATGGCAGGTCTGCTGTTTGTTTCCTCCACAAATTGCACATTTGGATCACTGTGGAGCTCCAAATAATGTGGAAAATACATGGCAACTGATTAGAACTGGAGCAACCAGTTTTATGGAAAATATTTTTGAATCTTCATTTTGAATTTATGCTAGTGGATACGTGTATAGAAGTTGAGAAAACATTTGGATCTAAGCACTGTTCCTGCCTTTTAGGTGAAAGATGTGAACAGTCTTGTCCTCTAGTTTTCCTTGATCTTTTTTCCTTTGTAGCTTTTGTGTGTGTGTGTCCAACTCCTTCATGCTTTGTCTTTAGGGATGGATGTATATGGCTACTTGTTAGCCCGCGAGGGTCGCCTGGAGGATGTGGAGAATCTTGGCTGCCGGCTCTTCAATATTTCTGACCAGCATGCTGAGCCGTGGGTGGTATCAGGGTAATGGGCTGCTTCTTGCTCCTGTTTGGCTTTTACGTTGAACTTTCTGAAGGCAGAATCTACCCTATTAATGAGGAGAGTCAGATGGTCTTGGGTTTATTGCTAATGGCTTAGTGTCGGGCAGCAAAATCTTGACTGACATGGAGTTGGTGAATTCACTGAAGTCTGTGGGAGTTTGACCAAAGCTTTGTGTAAGATGTCCTGGAGTCTCCCTAACTAGCATACTATTGAAATGCCACTTTCAAAGCACATCTTGCTATTCTTGAAATTCAAAGAGGTGTTGGATCCAAAAATATCCAAAGCCACTGTCTGAAATAAAATTCTGTAGGGAGCTAAATAGCCTTTAATATATTTTGTAACACTGCCTTCTCAGCAACACAGCTCAAGGCAGATTACAAAAATTACAAAACATACTTAAAATTTTCCCTTAAAAAACACTTTGTTGTGGTGTCTAAAAGCTGGTTGTCTATATAGTAGAAAATTATTAATGTGTTTCATTACTTTGGAGGCATCACTAAAAAGTAGGTCACATTTCAGAATGCTGAAGCTAAAATTACATTTCCTGATAGCAATAGGCATTTCCGCTTTCATTAGATAGAACACATTATTCCTCTCTCTCTCTCTCTCTCTCTCTCTCTCTGTGTGTGTGTGTGTGTGTGTGTGAGAGAGAGAGAGAGAGAGAGAGAGAGAGAGAGTATATCCCCCGCCCCCCATCATCAAAAGTAATTGAAATGGAAGGTTGTAGGAGTTCGGGAGTGCTGTGGGTCTATAACAGAATAGCCCATCCTACTTTGGCAATATGTTCTGCCCACACCCTTTAATAATACAATGACAATGCTGCCATGGCTGAAAAACACTCTACTTGTCCTCTTGAGGTAGAACAGATTGAGCATGTTAACCACAATTCCCTCTTCTTTCTGCAGGTGTCATAGCTTCTACAGCAAGCGCTATTCCCGTGCTCTGTATTTAGGAGCCAAAGCCATTCAGCTGAACAGCAATAGTGTGCAGGCTCTGCTGCTGAAAGGTGCTGCTCTTCGGAACATGGGGAGAGTGCAAGAGGCAATCATCCACTTCCGTGAAGCGATACGGCTTGCCCCTTGCAGGCTGGACTGCTATGAAGGCAAGTAAAAAGGACGGACTTCTCCAAACAGGAGTTGTTAAAGCTGGTAGTGAAATGAAAGTTTCTGTAGGCCCACATAGGACTGTCACCACTGAGATGTCTTTCTGACATGCCAAGACCCCACCTTAAAGTCGTGAACTCTCAGCCTACTGTGCTAAATTCTGTGACCATTGTTTAGATGAGCGCTGGTTTTGAAAAAAAGCCAAATATTCTCTCAAATATGACTTTTACCCCTCTGACCCTCAGGCCTCATTGAATGCTACTTAGCATCCAATGGTCTTCGTGAAGCCACGGTCATGGCTAACAATGTCTACAAAACCCTGGGAGCCAACGCACAGACCCTTACCCTCCTGGCAACTGTTTGTCTGGAAGATCCTGTTGCACAGGAGAAAGCAAAGACATTGCTGGACAAAGCACTGACACAGCGCCCTGATTACATCAAAGCAGTGGTAAAGAAGGCAGAACTTCTCAGTAAGTCTTTCCCCCTCCTCTTTTATTGTGTGCGAGTCTTATTCAGCATGAATAGAGATGTATGCAGATTCAACCTCCACCAAGTCTTGAAGGTGGTGGAAGGCAGCAATTTTCACCCAAATCTCTCCATACTATAGCCAAAATCAGACTTACAGCACCCTCTCACTCCTGTTGTGAACAACCAGCTGAAAATGCCCATCTTGAATTACTCATTATATTTCGAGCTTTCCATTTTGGCAAGAAGTCATGTGAACTGGAGATGCAGGGTTTTGTCATTTTCTTTAAATTGATATTTTTTAACGTGTCTCTTTAAAATTCAAAGCGTTTGCAAATCCATAGGTGATTAGGTGGTTTAGAATAGGCATTCTTCCTTCTCTGTCACAGGAGAAGGGTGATGACGATGGCAACTTCTTGTATATGTCACAGGAAGACACAATCTCGGCATCCTCTGAAACAAACTGTTTCCTCCTCAGAAAACCTAACTGCAAAAAATGTGCATCTGAATGCATAATTGCAGAAATGGTTTTAGTTTGCTGGGTGCATAGACTTCTGTTTTTTTCTCTTATTTTTATCTTGTTGATAAAAAAGCAAGATCAGCTTTTGGCTGTGAGGCAATCTATACTTCTGCAAATTAAAATAAAGCCTCATACAGTTAATCAGTTATGATTTCTTTTTCGGGTGATAGCCTCAACATAAATAGCTTGAAATAACCCTTCTTATTGACAGGCCGAGAACAGAAATATGAAGATGGAATAGCTTTGCTGAGGAATGCCCTTGCCAACCAGAGTGATTGCATTCTCCATCGAATGTTAGGGGACTTCCTTGTGGCTGTTAATGAGTATCAGGAAGCCATGGACCAGTACAGTATTGCTCTTAGGTAAGTTTATGGAAAATCCTGTTGTTGGAGCTTTATCTGTGGGTTGCTGATAGATGTGACTGAGCTGAAATGGAGCTGTGCATGAGCCAGCCTGTCCTGTTCTTGCTACTGCTCCCTGACTCCACGATGTCTTTCTCTTACTTTCTGTTCCCCCAGTTTGGATCCCAATGATCAAAAGTCACTGGAGGGAATGCAGAAAATGGAAAAAGAGGAAAGTCCAACGGATGCCACCCAGGAGGAAGATGTGGATGACATGGAAGGGAGTGGAGAGGAAGGTGACCTGGAAGGCAGTGACAGTGAGGCAGCCCAGTGGGCGGATCAGGAACAGTGGTTTGGCATGCAGTGAAATCGCCTTCCTGAACTAACCTGGGACCATAGCTCTTGATGAGTGATGCCCAATAAGACACTCTTCTCCCTGGAATGAAGAATGCCAAGGGGACATTGTGTGCTGCTGCAAGAACTGGACTGAGGCAAGATCCAAGCAGCCCCTTCTGTCCCTTGTTTGTTTCTGTGTTATGCTCTCGGTGCTCCTTATTTCATGGTGAAGTCTGAGCAACTTAAGTGCTGAGGAGGCAATCGTGCCAAGCAGCAATTTTGAGTTCTTATTTCTAAAATTAGAAGCTTTCAAATGATATAAAGCATTTCTCAAACATTTGTTAATGACTAAAACGATGTCAGAATCATGTTGCAAACTAATTATGCTTGATCCCCAGTGGTGCATAAATGTAGGCTGCTTTTATATCCTTTTATAAAAGAGGCTTTATTTGCAAAGCCTGTACGGTGTCTTTAGATACACAAACTCCTCCAGAAAGCTGCTGGAATCTCACACAGGGGCAGTAAATTTCTTTCCAGCCTTTTCCTGGCCTCCCCAGTGTTTTTTGTGGAGGATATTTACATGCACACTCTAAAATAGAAGCATGCTGCTTCAGGCTCCTAACTGATGAGCAATTCTATAGCTGATGAACATAAGAAATTGTGGCCTGTGAAATAGTTGCTTATTTTCACATTCTGTGCTAACAAGTGCCACTGCTTTTAAGCCTCTGTAAGGATATTAGAGAAAGTGAAATGGAGCAGCGTTGAGGAAATTACAGCCAGTGAAAGGTTCTTAAGGTTACTTCTTACTGGGTAATACCAATTAACAATATCTAAACCACATAATCCTTTCCTGCATACATGACTATTAAAAGCAGCCTTGCTAACATACTGTGCTTCTGGCTTTGATTTGGCTGCATTCAATAACTTCCTCAAAGCACAGTCCAGCAGCAACTTCTGTTGGGTGCCCCATCTGCACAGGACCACAGTGCTGTGTTCTCTGTTAAGTAATTATTTTTTTTAATTATGTGACCTTCCCTTTCACAAAGGTGGCTAGCCTGCAGCCCTCCAGATGTTACACTCTCAACTCCTATTATCCGTAATTGACTCCATCAGCTTGAAGCAGATGGAAGTTGCAACATCTGGAGAGCCATGGCTCCCCACCCTCCTCTTTTGAATCACAGAAGAATTTAAAAGACCCAACGTGTCTTGATCATCTGCTGAAAACTCTACTAATACTACCAAAGATCAGGATGGAAAAGTAAGTTGCCTTCAAGGAAACATGAAGGTAATGAATTAGTGGTTGTTGATACTGTTATAGGGTTCTTGTGAATGGAGATACGACATTACCTGTACAGAAACATTCTTGAACACAGGATGCCAGATGCACGTTGATACAAAGAGATACTTTAGTTAAGATAAGGGAATAGTGCTGGTACAATGGAAATGTATTGCTTTCTCTTTAAACAGAAGAAGCACCACTCTTCGCCCCTTTCCACAAACCGTTTTGGAAATTGGAGGAGAATGTCTAAAATCACCCTTTGGTTCACACAGTTGGTTCATGATTCCAGGCCCAGTAGATAAATGAAAGGGAACAATGGCTTGTCAAAAGCAGTTTGTGGCTAAGATGAGATTTGAATTGGGGCCTTTCATGTTTGTGATGCCACTCCAGCTCTTGTAATCACCCACCACCAGTAAAATCAGGCACACAATTATTTGCTAGAAAAGCTGCTGATTTTCAATGTGTGGGCATTCTTATTTTCTGGGGGGAAACTATCTTAATTGGAGCATGTAAATTAGTTGTCCATTGTTATTTATATAGTACCATTACATTACAGTGGTTCATAAAACTCATAAACAAGGAAGAAAACACTCTAGTCCTTGTCTTGTGATTTTAAAAATTATTTCACTTATGAACTACTTCCTATGAGGCATCCCACAGTATAACAATTTTTTTTAAAAAAAACAGTTGCACATGTAAAAGCAGTTGTTGTATATATGAAATGAAAACAGTTTAAAACAAGAATAGCACATAGTTCAAATCAATTCAGATCCAGTGCTGATAAAGAGCTCCAGCTAGACATTTTGCTGGTTGAAATTTTACTAGTGGTGTAATGAATATACATGCAAATACAGTAAGTTCTGTGCCACCCTTTACACACCCTCTCATAATGTCAGTCTTTATAAATGGAAAGGAGAATGAGGAAGATGGCTCATCACATCCTTTTGGAAGAAGACTTAAGAAAAATGGTACATAAAAGGGACTGCTGAGAGGTCCTGGGGAGAGTGGAATTCAGCTAGTGGGACTGCTGCTAGTGAAGAATGACGAGGCCAGGGTTCCTGCTCCTGTCATAGTTGTTGTGTGGAAGAGGGAATATGCATCCAGCTGCCTTGTACTCTGGCCTCTTTCAGCTCACCTGCAGGAGACCATACAAAAAGGAGTGTGCCTATGCCCTGGACTGTGGAGACCCAGAAGACACTTAGAACCCTTTTGGATGAGCAGCCCACCCCTGCAGACCTATTTTTGATGGGTGGGACAACCCACCTGTCTTTGGCCTGACATAGTGACACTAGATGATTGTCTGGCAGATTAAGCCCACTCACGTGTAAGAAGGCCTTTGAGCACTGACCTTTAAGTGCCTTGACAGCCAGCCTGGGAACCACACTGCACAGTCATAGGTGTCAGGCCGCCAAAGCTGCTGGCTGTGCAACAGAGTTCCCACTGCAGGTGTTTGACGAGGAGAAGAACAAGACATTGGCCACAATTCATCTGTATCCCATAGTTTCATGAGAACTGTTGATTGATGTGTTTTCCTTCAAACCAGCCTCCCTCTGGCTTGAAAACACAAGCTGTAGTTAAGCTGGCGTGTGCATTTTATGCAACCACTACAGTGCAATGGCAGTGTGGCATAGTGGTTAGAGTGTCAGGCTAGGACCTGGGCACCCAGGGTTTGAGTCCTCACTCAGGCACTCACTGAGTGACCTTGGGTCAGACACTGCCTCTCAGCCTAACCTACATCACAGGGTGGTGGTTGTGGGGGAGAACCACATAAATGACATTGAGCTCCTTAGAGAAAATGGTGGGATATAAATGCAATACATAAATACATTTAATGTGTTCAGGGCTAGGGGTTGCTGGCATGGAAAAACACAGCAGGTCATGTGCATCACCCCAGCCTTCGTCTTGGGTGCACAACACTCTGCTAAAAAGAAACCTGAAATGCTGCTGGAGGGCCAACGGTTAATGTGTCTTGAGTCTGCTCTTAAAACAAATGATATTAATTGAATTGCAGGCAGCTGGGCTTTCTCCAGGGAGCTGGGTTTGGATCTTCGATTTCTGTAAACCTTTTAGAACTAACAGGTGAGGCTAATAGAAGTCTCCCTTGAGGCTAATATTCCTGAAAAACAATACAATACTGGTGGGTGGTTTGCACTGTCGATAAGCACTCGCTCCTAATGTCTCTAGACTAGCTGCCTCCGGAGCTGCTAATGATGGATTTAATAGCTTTTTAATGCTCTATACGGAAGGAGCGTTGGAAATTTCACTGCAGCTGGTGACGGATGTTTATATCATGAAATCCATCATTAAAATTACTGCCAGCCTTCCCTTCTCCCTCCAGCACAGCAGCAGAGAGGGCCTTAATGGACTTGCAAAGGCACTTTCCCTGGTCGCAGAATCAGCGGCCTTCTAAATCTTTCCGTAAGGCTCCAAGGTGGACACCTGCCCCAGGACTGTCTAAGCACTGCCACGTCAAAAGAAGCGACAATCTCCCAAAACCAAAGCCAAATAGCTAATAAGAAAACCAAACCAAACACCTACTGATGACAAATGTATATATTCCTTCAGCAAAGAAATGTGAATCCTTGGCTGTGTTTACTGGAACCTTAAAGAGAAACACTTCTATATAAGATGGGGGCAGAAAACCTCCTGCCTAGGACTAAATGCTCCCCTACAAGTTGTCTCCCGAGGCCCACACCTTCTCTCTCGGGGCCCCGCTGCTAACGGGCCTTGTTTCTCGCCTTCTCATCGGGTGCCTTTGCCTGTCATGTTATTGTCCTGGTTTCATTTTCTTGCTTGAGCTCAGAGAAGCAGCGGGGAGACTGATGGGACTTAATTCCAACAGTAACCTGCCAAAGCCGGATCTAAGGCAGTACAACCTGTTTGGGTGCACCAGGCACAGTGATTCTGGGATGCTGCAGCAGGAACTGCGACCATTAAGTCCAATAGAAGGCAAGAGGGCTGCCAGATTTTGGTGTTGCACAGGGTGCCGCTGGAGTTGGTGATGCCAAGGTTAGCCACTGAACCTGGGACAGGTAAATGGAACAAATTGTGAATGTACACAACTGCGGTCTCTTTAAATCTAAATAATAAATGAATTAGGTACATGGGCAAAACAAAAAAAATTCCTTCCAGTAGCACCTTAAAGACCAACTAAGTCAGTTCTTGGTATGAGCTTTCGTGTGCATGCACACTTCTTGTGTGCATGCACACGAAAGCTCATACCAAGAACTGACTTAATTGGTCTTTAAGGTGCTACTGGAAGGAATTTTTTTTTGTTTTGACTATGGCAGACCAACACGGCTACCTATCTGTAATTAGGTACATGGGGTTATTCAAAAGGATTAATGTTTGAAAAATCCATTTATACCCAGCATTTCTGTTTTACAATCCACCAGGAGAGAAGGGCTGTAGCTCAGTAACAGAGCAGAGGCTTTATTTATAGAAGGTCCTGGGATCAATCCCTGGCTGATATGGCAGCTGCTCTTACTAAATTCCTGCCTGAAACCCTGGAGAGATGCTGCTGGCAGTCTCTTTAAAAAGCTCCACCCCAGGAGCCGGCAGGGGTTGCTACGCCACTGTCTCACAGGGTTGTTGTGAAGATAAAACAGGGATGGGGGGGAACGGCATATTCTGCCTTATGCTCCTTGGCGGAAAGTTGGGATATAAACGTGATGAATGATTATGATGGGATGATGTTGAGACTGTGGCAGTTTGCTGAATAAATAGAAGAGCTAAGATACGGTTCACAACAATTAGCCATTATGTTATTCTAGCACTCTGGTTTTATTTTATTTCTTAAGTGTTAGCATGTGTGTGTGCGCGTGCGCGTGTGCGTGCGTGCTCACACACACACGTGTGTGCTTTAAAGAGTGAAAAACCACTGAAATGCTTGAAATGACATTAATGGAAAAATATAGCCACTTCTGTTCTGTTCTGTAATTTGATGTTTAATTGTTATGTTATTTACATGTATTGAATTGTTATAATATAAAATAGATAGAGAAAAACATACCCAAACTTCAAAATTCCTTCTGCCACCTACAATTACAGGTAAGTACGCATCTTCCTTTCTATTGCTTCCTGATTAACAGCTGGTAAACTGTGGGCCAGACTCCGGAAAAATTGAATAGAAAGTGAGAGAGGAGGAGGAGAACCGGTTAGATTTCTAAGAGTTTACCAGAGAACAGAAAGTACTATTGCATCAAAGCCAGCTTGGCTAGCAGACAGAGGCAAGCAACCCACAGTGTGCTTTCAGGAGTTTGGAACATTTCCCAGCTGGGATCCCAGGCTTACGAAGAGTTTAGCAGCTGGCAGGAATTGGATGATTCTATTGGCAGCCAATCCAGAAACCTGGCACTGATAGAGGCTGTGCAAAAGCCCAGATCAGGTAGGGGATTTAGTTTCATGGAGCTTTAAAAAATGCTATCGCTTCAATGAGCTATTTATTTTCATCCCAGCATAACCAACCGCCCCATTTGTCAATCAACAGACAGCACTTTATTGACTATACCGTCATAATAAATACCTTATATACAGCTGTTCTTGCTCCACAGTTGTGGTACTCCCTTTCTTTCTAAAGGACTGCCCAAGTTAAAAAAGAAAGAAAGAAAGAAAAGCGGAGGGGGGGCATACAATTTACTTTTCAGACTGGCTTTCAGAAGTCTAAAGTCAGGGAGGATGAGCAGAAAAAAACAAAACAGTATAACCAGGTGTTTATAGGATACAATGCGTGTGTTTTACTTGTTATTAAAAAAGCCCTGGGGAATGGGCCACCTAGAAATTTAATTAAGTAAGTTATTAGCTTCTTATGCACAGAGATTGGCCGGGAAGATCCACTGAGGATGTTGTGTTGGAAACAATGGTAGCTGGTGCATGTTAGAATCAAGAGGGCAGAAGGCAGGCAACCCAAATGGTAGGTGGCGCCAGAGCCGATGAAAGACAGAGTCAACTATGCGCACCTTGCAGCTTGGGTGAATTGGATTGAAAATATCACTTACAGTTTATGGAGGTCAAAGGCTTTATTCATGCAGGGACTATTTACAGGATGAGTGACAGACCAGGCCCACTGGTGAGGCACCTGCCTTGAGCAGAGGAAGCAAGGTGAGGTACCTGCCTCTGCCACCCTCCCCACTGACTCTACTGCCAGTAGTGGCACCAGTTGCTGGAGAGATCTTTCAATATCTAGCTGGAAGCCAGTGCCACTACTAGTGTTTCACAAATGTTTCCGTGCAGCACAGTTAAGACAGGTACGGTGGCAGGGCAGCAGTGAAGGGTGATGATAGCAGAGGGCACCAGCATGTTCCCATTTGACTTAAAGTGGTGAAACAGAATGTGCCGCCCCTGCTAAGTGAAGATAAGAAGAAGAAAATAGTAGACATGTTGTCTCAACAAGTTGGGAGAGAACAATACACAAAAGGGCTCAGCCTTTTAGGGGTGGAGTTAACTTAGAGAGGCTACAAGCAAGTGCTGGCTAAAATCCAGGAGAGCCATCATAAACAATATGGCCGTAAAAGTCTAGGATCCAATCTTAGGCCTTGCCTGAGGCAGGATCCTGTTCTGCTACTGTGATGACTCCATTTATTCTCTGTTCACACAAGGTGTGAAGTATCTAGATTGGGAGCCTCAATATTAAAGAATTCCTGCTGTGTGGCTCCTTCTAAGCAGACTATCTAAAAGGTTGCCATGGTATTCTCCTCTCTTAAATGAACATTTAAATCCAAGGAAGAGGAGAGAAAGATGAAGCTATTTGCAATTAAGAATTAGCATCAGCCAAATGACCTCTAAATTTGATCCCTTTCCATGGAACAACAATACCATAATAAGGAAAACTGCAAGTCAAGGTGGGGTGGGGGATAGTGTTCAATATTTCAATGCCTCTATGGCTACTGAATTGCAAGACACCAACTTAACTTTGCAGTATGTTTAGAGGAGGGAATGTTTTGGGAACGCTTTATTCCCACTCCATTTCCATTTGCTGCTCTCTCTGCCAAGGGTTATCATTGACAATGACAACAATGGTGAGAATCACCTCGGATTATTTAGCTTACTTCTTAGCTGCAAGGGCCAGGAAGATTTGATCCTTTAACCTCTAACTGTGATAATTGGCAGCAATGAAAAGGACAAGAAAAATACAAATGTAGTTGGGTGTATGTGCAAAACTATGCGCATTGAGGCAAAAATAAAAATGACGTCTATGACAATGGGGGTCTGAGCAGGCAGGTTCTCACTGAGCACAAAAGGGATTGTGGGGTCAGGGTAGGCAGGTCAATAAAAATGTTGAGCCAGTGTGCGGCAGCTGTGGAAAAAGGCAACAACAACAATCTTTATTACGGTCCAGAGACCCAACAAAACATTACAAATCAATACACAGTTCATAATGCCTACCTCCAGGTTAATTAAGGATTTTGTTTAGAATATAGGGCTCGTTTGTTCTTGCAACCACCAATAAAAACTTTGCCACTGCCAACGTTCTAGCTTTTGTCCGGTCTTCCAGTAGGAACCTGACATAGTGAGCCTTTGATTTTCCCAGGAAAGGTACCAGCAAGGGTAGTATCAGTTCAGCCCTGGCCTGCTCATACTTCACACAATGTAACAAAATATGATTTATGGAATCGATGTCTTGAGCACACGAGCAAAGTCTGTCCTGGTAGGGAACTCCTCTCAACCTACCATCCAGAACTGCAGAGGGGAAGACATTTAGTCTGGCTTTAGTGAAAAGCCTTCGATAGTTAGGTACTATCAGGTTTTTGATGTAAGATGTTAACTCAAAGACATACCTATATTGAACTCCTGCTGCCAGCGGACTACAGACTGTGTGTGATCGAGATCGCAAGTCACTGTGTGCATTGTCCCATAATCTTTGCTTTCAAACCTTTTGGGCGCCTTCATAACCCAGGTAATACAGTGGGGGGGGGGGGAGACAGACCAATAGAGGTGGCTTTTTTAGCCATGGTTTGGAAAAAGGCAAATTCCATGCCAGGGATCATTAGGAAAGGGATAAAAAATGCATCTGCCAATGTTGCAATGCCAAGACTAATGCAATCACACTTGAAATACTATGTACAGTTCTGATCGCTGCATCTTAAAGAGGATATTTCAGAACTGCGAAAGGTAGAAAAGGGTCTCTAAAATGGCTGAAGGTCTGAAGCAAATCTCCTATGGCGACACAGGGTGGAGATAAAATCACTAGGAAGCTGATTGTAAGGATTAGACAATATATGTGTGAATTGCCACCAACAGGGTCAACAAAATGCAGTAGAAACAACACACAATCAAACTTTACACTTACCAGCTTTTTCCCCAAAATGCATAGTCAAAAAGAGAGCTACAAATGGAACTTTCAAATGTATAGATGCAGAGCTTCAAATCCAGCCGCCTTTAGAATATGAAATGGCAAGGAAAAACTCCAGTAATGAAACCACAAATTCCTGGCTGAGATATCAAATATTAGCTTCAAACGAAATAGGTACCCCTACTTTAAGTACTACAAAGGACCTTAACATTGCCGAACAAAAGATGACCTCCAACAGACCTGACGCACTGAGCTCAACACCAAATGAGGCCAAAGAAATGGAAGTAGAGACTGAAAACAGTCCAACTGTCCATAACAGCCCACCAGCCACAGAAATTTCTCAGGAACAAGGAACAGTTAAGGAAGAAAATCAAGAAAGGGAGGAAATTTTAATTTCCCGCACTTTAAAAAAGAATCTAAAAGATCCACCACTATGTTCCCCACCGAAAGCAGCGACAAACGGCTGTATCTGCACAAGACAAAATCCCTCGCTAGACTTAATAACAGAACTAGAATGACTAAATGCTGTCTACCAGCCACCAACTCAAAAACGGACCCTACGCTTGCTGTCCTGGAATATCGCAGGGTGGGGAAACAAAGGCGGAGACCCAGACCTAATGAACTTCTTTAAAGACTTTGAATTAATACTTCTACAAGAAACATGGTCAACTAGAGATATCAAAATCAATGGCTTCACCTCCTATACGAAACCCGCATTGAAAACAAACACGAAGGGCCGGCCGAAAGCAGGGTTCTGTTGTATGATCAAAGACAACTTAGGGTTTGAAATCAAGCAACTAGAAGAATGCTTACCACTTGCACAAGCTCTACTTTTAACCCAAAACAAAGATTCTCTGCTACTTGTAAATGTCTATATCCCCCCAACCAAAAACAACAGCAGCAGTGAAAACTGGTCACAACTAACCTCTTATATAGAAAATCTGACCGATAAATAACCAAATGCCTCACTGATAATAGCAGGTGATTTTAATGCCAGAGTAGGAACCAACAATGAACAACTATGTAGCAAACTAAATTGGAATACTGATAATGATATCGCACATGCCCTGAAAATAGGACGATTCTCCAGAGACAGGGTTGTTAACAACGAAGGCTTACGCCTACTTGAATTATGTAACAACTTTAATTTGCAGATTGTGAATGGTTCAACAAAAGGCGATAGAAGCGGGGAGTTTACATACTTCTCCCCCCGAGGATGCAGTGTCATCGACTATATTCTTGTCCCTTATAATATTATAAATTCGATCATGGACTTCCAAATTGGAACGCGCACTGAAAGCGACCACCAGCCATTATCGTTGTCTATTAACTTAAAGGACGAAACCAAAATAACTAAGTACAATACCATAGAACCTTCTCAATACAAACAAATGACCCAATTAAAATGGTCCCAGGAAATGAGTGTAGCAGTGGGGCAAAAACTTACAGCCAACCTGAGAAAACAAGTATTATCCAACTTAAAGATCACTAATTTCTACAGTGATATTCCGAAAATTTATAATGAAATCTTTCAAATGTTTGTAGAGCTTAGTACTCCACCTAAAGTTTGGCTACTTAAACATACCGCTAGCCCTTGGTTTGATGATGAATGTTTCCAGCTAAAAAGAAAACTGCGCCAAACATTTAAAAATAATCACACTAAACTAGAGCCCTCTTATCTTGATGAAAAAAGAAAATATCATTACATTCTGGCCGAAAAGAAACAGAAATACGCAACCCAAAAATGGCTACAATTATTTGACTCAATTCAGAGCAAAAACAACAAAGCGTTCTGGAACCTAGTGTATGGAGGATTGAAAGCCGAAAACCAACTAACTCTACCACCAATTGCAGAATCCAAATGGTTCCAATACTTTACATCTGTATTTAACAATCTACACAGTGAACTTAAAGGAAATGAAACCACCAAAAATAAAATTATTAAACTCCAGGAGTGGCCAAGGGTAGAGGAAGAGGAAATTAGAGAGATAGTTAAAAAATTCAAATCGGGGAAATCTCCTGGGCCAGACGGATACCAATAGAATTATTTAAGACCTATATCGATTGGTGGGCAGAACCCTTAGCCCAACTGTTTACGCTTATAGATAAATATGGGATCATACCTGAGATATGGCTAAGATCAATAATTATTCCAATCTTTAAAAATGGCGACCCAAAAGAACCAAGGAATTATAGACCGATAAGCCTTCTATCAGTGATAGGGAAAATCTACGCTAAGCACCTCTTATCTAAACTCCTTACCTGGATGAAAAATCTAAATTTACCAGGGAAAGAACAAATAGGTTTCTCCAAAGGTTGCTCCACACTAGACCACTGTCTTATACTTATGCATCTGGTTGAAAAATACAGATCCCAAAGGCAATCTAAGATATACGCTGCTTTTGTAGATTTTCGTGGTGCATTCGACTCAATTGACCGCCCAAAGTTGTGGAGGAAACTCGCAGAATTAAAAATTGATCAGCGCCTATTGATTCTAATGCAAAATCTACACTCTTCCAATACCTGTCAAGTCAAACTTAACATCAAAGGTCACCTTTCATCAGACATCCCAATCTCGAAAGGGGTAAAACAAGGGTGTATTCTTGCCCCCTTTCTATTTAATTTATTTTTATCAGACTTGCCAGATTACCTTCAAAAAATAGATTCACATGCCCCTAAACTTAATCAGAAACCAGTTCCTCTCTTACTATACGCAGACGATGCTGTCCTACTATCCTTAACGAGCTTGGGTCTGAAACGTCTTATATCTTCACTGATCCTCTATTGCGAATGTAACAAACTCTCTATAAACTATGAGAAGACAAAAATTTTGGTCTTCTCGAATGGTTGGAAATTAGAGAAATGGAAAATAAGAGGGCAAGAAATCCAACAAGTGAAAATCTATAGGTATCTGGGAATCTTATTCCAGAGCAATTTAGGGTGGGCAACCCATCGCACAAATGCCATAAAACAGGCAAAGTGCATCTCATCAGCAGTTGCCCATTTTCATTATCAGAAAGGTAATCAATTTATTCCTGCGGCAAATCAGATATTTCAAACAAAAGTGCAATCCCAGATATTCTATGGAATCCCGCTATGGGTCCAAGCATATAACAATGATTTTAAAAAGATTCACTCTAGCTTTCTGAGACGTATTCTTGGACTCCCAGCTATGATCAAATATGAAACAATGTGTGCAGAAATAGGCATACACACAATGGAATATTGGGCATGGTCCACCTCAATAAAGTATTGGTTACGCTGCCACTTTCGCTGCCCTCCATCAAGTCTGCTCGCTGATTTGCTCAAAGACTCCTATAAATCAAGATGGTATCAGCACCTCGAAAAAAAGATTGAATCTTTAGGCATCGAGCTGGAGCCCCTGTACAATTCTAGTGAGCAATATATCTCCCATAATATCCTAACTAGACTAAAGGATGTCGAGAGACAAAATATTATGGCAGCTGTAAACAAAATTTGCTCCCCCATATTCTATGAATTAAATATCTTAGATAGCAGAGCCAATTACGTCACTAAACTAATAATCCCAGCCCAACGTAGGGCTTTTATGCTGGCCCGTTTGAATGTTTTTCCCTCAGCATTTGTCAGGGGAAGATATCAAAACATTCCTAGAAACAAGAGACTCTGCAGATGCTCTATGAATGTCCCGGACACTGTAGAGCATATTCTCCTTCATTGCCCATTGTACAGTACGCTCCGTCAACGCGTGCTGTCCCCTCTTTTGGGTGGTCTGGAACCGCAGCAAGGTGAATGTGTGGGTTTCTACCTATCCGACGTTGACCAAAGGGTAACGGCGGGGGTAGCCGAGTTTTTGGTAGCAGTCCTTCAAGGAGCAGGATAACAAGGAAAACCACTGACTCTATATGTATATATATATATGCATTTAGCAAACTGCTGCCTTTATATATATTTCAAGGCTTTTATATGTTATTTTCTCTTTTAAGGTTTTATTTCCATAATGCCTAATAAAGGTTTGATAAAGTAAGTAAGTAAGTGTGAATTGCTTTGAACAATCTGGTATGCCTTATATATTCTACGTGGGGGGTATTGGTTTTGTTTGTTATTGTGTTATGTACAGGGGCGCCGACTTATAAAAAATATTGGGGGGGCGGGGGCCCATACTGACTTATAAAAAATATTGGGGGGGCCCAAGACCTCCAAACCGCTGCTGCTGGGGGAACGAAAGGGGCGAGCCCAGGGCTGCCCCGACCTTAAGTGAACCTGTGAGGGCCCGCCCTTTGCGGCAGCCGATTGGCTGCCGCCGTGGGCGGTGAATATTAATGAGCTAGGGGGAATCCCCGCTTCTCGAGGGGCTGACACCAGCCCCGCGAGATTGTTGATGGGTCGAGAGCCCGCAACCCCATCCCCTCTCTAGATCGGGAGTGGCTTTGTTTTAACTCATTACTGAATGTATTTTAAAAGGTAACTATCGTCAAACAAGGAAAATAAAAAATACCAACATAATTTTGTGATTTTACAAAGCATAATATAACTAATAATTTTCTTAAATTATTGGGGGGGCAGAGCCCCCCCAAACGAATTTTTGAGGGGGCTCAGGCCCCCTCAGGCCCCATGGAGTCGGCGCCTATGGTTATGTATATTTGTGTTTAATATTCTAAACTGCCCTGTGATCCTTGGGTGAAGAATGGTATAGAAATTTAATAAATAAGCATAATACAACTTGTGCAAGGAAGCTGGTAAAACGTGGGTTGAACAAGGTAACTACTAGGTGGATTTGTAGCTGGTTGACTGACTGAACCCAAAGAGTGCCTGTCTTTATCCTGCTCTTCCCCTGCTTGCAATGCTGCGTCTTTCCTCCCTGCTGTCCAGAGCCTTGAGGGGCATCTTCACTTGCACACCACCCAGAGGAAGACTGTGGGTCAGTGACTGGCCAAAGCCAGCCCTCTTGGTGGGGAGGGGGATGCGCTTCCTTTGAACAGGAATCAAAGTGGGAAGGGGCTGTGGCTTAATGGAGAGTGGACGAGAGGGAGCTGGATGTGCCAAGGGAAGGGAAGCCAGGAAACAAGACCATCTCTCTCTCAGGCACGGACCTGGTGGTGCTTCTGGAATGCTCCTCCTTCAGCCCCATCCTCCCTCTGAATGAGGTCCTCCTCTGTCCCACGGCCACAGATAAGAAGGGAAGCCACACAACCATGTTCTTCCTCGTTTAAAGGTGCAAAGCTGCACAGGCCAGCCCTGCTGTGTGGATGTTTCTTCCATCTTGTCTCTCTTCTCTGCATTGCTGTACCTGGGCCCACACTCCTGGTGGGTGTGTGTGTGTGTATAATTCTTAACTACCTCCCCTTCACTCACAGGTCCCAGGCATGGGCAGAGAAAGGGGGATGCGGGGGGTGCGGTCTGCTCCAGGTGCCACCCTGGGCGGGGACATCACCGCACCCCCCATGCTCACTGCGCCCCCCATACGCTCGCCGCGGGCAGTGGGAGGCTAGCAGCACCCCCAACACTCACCACACGGGCGGCAGGCAGCTCGGGAGCTCGCTGTGTGGGCTGCTAGCCCCGTCCCCAGTCCACTCCGGGTGCTGGAGCAAGTAGCTCTGTCTCTGCTCCCAGGTTGGGTTACAGCAATGCAATTACTTTAAAACAACCTACTAGCACAGAAATAGGAGGCATAGTTTATGAAACACCTCAAAGACACACACTCAAATTTCTTTTGCATTTCTTCCTCTTTTTGTGACATTTATATGATGCTTTTGGGTGGTCTTTGGCTAATGGGTTGGGCAATTTCTAAAGCCGTTAAAGTATGTTACACACCCGCAGCGGTGGCAGGGACTCTATTGCAGCAGAAAAAATTAGTATCTGCCTTGCTTTGACTGCTTCCTGCCTCCATCGATTCTTCTCTGACTAATAAGAGGGGTAGAAAGCTATGCATGGTGTGAGTTTTCCTCCAATTTGCATAATACTAGAATCCAGGGTCACAGAGTTCTACAGTGTTAACAACAGATCAATTTAAAGCACATCCAACAAGGATGTACAGGTTACAGAGGCCATCCCTCTTACGGCTTGCAATTATTAAAACTAACAAAGCAAGTCTTGGTCAAACAGTTAAAATACAGCTGCAAAAAATAAAAAAAGAATTCCTTGATTCATGTGGGTACAAATAATATTGCCACACACAGCCTGCAACGCACAGCAAGGGACCGTGAGACCCTGGGCAGGGAGCTGAAGGGACTTGGGCCACAGGTGGTTTTTTCACCACTCCTTCCTGTTGAAGGTCGTAGCCCAGGAAGACAGAGGAAAATACTCTGATGTCTTTAAATCATGGAGATTTGAGTGGGTAGAACTCATACAATTATTTTGTGTGAGCTCTACCATGAAGCCAGTGGCTGGTGCCCATTGGGACTGGTAGGGCAGAATGTAGGGATCCCTATATCCCTGATGAGGGCAACACTGAGGAGGAAGTTGACAAGGAGTGACATCCCCCTGGAGCAAATATAAGAAAGGAGGCAGGCAGAAGATTGGTGGGGCATTGCCCCCATTCACCCTGCGGGGCCAGACTCCACTACACAAAGCACTTTGCAGCAGTGTTTCCCAACCTTGGGCCTCCAGCTGTTTTTGAACTACAATTCCCATCATCCCTGACCACTGGTCTTGCTAGCTAGGGATGATGGGAGTTGTAGTCCAAAAACAGCTGGAGGCCCAAGTTTGGGAAACACTGCTTTACAGGTCAAGTACTCTGACTCGGGAGGATGACTATTCCACCACACAGAAAACTTCCTGTGCTTTAAATTTTTTAACATCTTGTGTATGAACAGTTGTACACCCTTTAGAAAATTAAATAAATATAAATAAATCAGTTGGGACACAAGATGGTTTGTCTCACTTTTTTTATACAAACAATGGAAAACATTTTTTGTTTTGTTTTGAAAAAGGTGATTATATAGAGGTTGTCTTCTAACACACACTCTCTACCCCAGTCATGCCACACTCCAAGAGGAACGCTATGTAGTTCTAAGAGGAAGAAGTGTTGCCTTGGCATTGCTAGGAAATCGTGCGCAAATAATGCCACAAACTTAAAAGTGTGAAGAGCTTGGAAGGAAATCTCACTGGAACCGATGTCACAGATCCAAAGCAGTAGCACCCAAGGGCTTGGGCCCGTGTTAAGTGGCATTCTCTTTCCTTTGAATGACGTGTGCCCAGGCCATCTCACAAATGGGTTTTGAAATCTTCTTCAACTTCAGAAGGCGTTTTCTGTGCAATGTGCCGTTCTAACAAGCCCAATTCAAAAGCTTCCTTCTTTGGTTCTTTGGATCCCAGCAAGTGCAATGTGCTTTTATTCCTGAGAGCCAGCCAATCCACACATTACATGGAATGAAAAGCAGAATTCTGGACTCTCCCACCTGAGCCTGTGGTTGGGATTTCATAGCTCTGAATATTCTCCCATGTAAGAAAAGCTCCCTAAAATGGGAACTGGGCTCGACTTAAAAAGAAAAGAAAAGCACTCTCTCAAAGGGCAGTGATGGCCAAACTTGGCCCTCCAGCTGTTTTGGGGCTACTACTCCCATCATCCCTAGCTAACAGGACCAGTGGTCAGGGATGATGAGAATTGTAGTCCCAAAGCAGCTGGAGGGCCAAGTTTGGCCATCACTGTCCTAGAGGATAGAGCTCTCAGTGGCTCCCAGCCACAACGGCTACATGCCACCTACAGGATCAGAGGCAGACTGGCTCTGAAGGCTGGGAATCTCAGGTGGGGAGAGTCCTGCTCCACTCAGGCCCTGCTAGCCCGTTTCCCACCATGGAACCTGGTTGGCCACTGAGAGAACAGGCTGGTGGGATGGATGGGTTACTGGCCTGATCCAACAGGCTGGTCTCTCTCTTTCTGAGGTGCTAGTTCAGTATATAAAAGGAGCAGACATTTTTTGCTTTAGTATGCAGGGAACATTAAAAATGCACACTCTCCAATAGTTTCAAGCAGTGAAGTCCAGAATCCCACCCCCTTACTCTGCATCATGTGCAGGACAGGCTCTCAGTAAACGTGTTTAGAATTAGCTTACAAGGAAGCTTGCGTGTTCCTAAGCAGGACTAAACACATATCCAAACAAACACACAAACTATGTATCATAGAATAAGTTTATTTTACCCGAAACCAGGATGGCAGGTGTGATGCTTGTCACCATCAGCATTGAATCAGACAATGTTATTTACAACTTCTAACAAAGAAAAAAGGTCACACATGCTGTTTTATGAACTAGGTTCATTATTAGGCTTTTGTTGTTAAGATAAAATGCACCACAACATGTGTATTGCACCGGTGTGTGTCTACGGCTTTAGATTTAAATAAGTTACATTATTACAGTGCAAAATAGACCTATCTGCACACTCCAAGATATATTTTTTTTTAAGCTGAAGTTATGGAATTGAAGGTTTAACAGTTTCTTAAACGTTCAGCAACAGTACCGTTGTCAACGAACCTGTATAAATAGAATTGCATATTGTACAGAGCTGTTTTTAAGTGGTATGTTGAGATACAATAGAGATTATCAGCTACTTACAACTGAAAGCATGCATTACAGTCCAATATTGTACATTTTATAAACTATGACATTTTACACAACGAAGTATGGAAAGAAAAAGAAAAAAGATAAAACTTGGCGAATCACCACTCATTAATTCTTGCTCAGCAGTTTAGGGAGACTTGTCTTCATGCAACCCCAAAACTTCTTCGCAGAGGTCTGTTTTATCAGTTAAAAACCATATTGCACATTGGTAGATCTGTATATAAACTGAAGCTTTTTAAGAGCACCACACACTTCCTTCGTGGAACACGAGTTTTCAGTTCTATTTTTTTCTCCCTCCTTAAGGAGAGATTTTTATTTTCCCATTTACAAGACTCATGCAGATGTTTTCGGTAGATGCGTTCCTAAAGACGCATGCAAGAAAATTAACCTTACAATTCTGCAAAATTTGTCTAGGACTAAGTGATTACTCCAGTTTTGCTGTAAATAAAAGAAAGAGAGAGAGAGAGAGAGAGAGAGAGAGAGAGAGAGAGAGAGAGGGAAAACGTTAGTGAAAAGGATGGATAAAGAAGGCTTAATAAAAGCAAGGACATTATTGTAATTTTTAAAAGGCTCAAAAGCGATAGAATTAAATTCTAGCAGTCTGATAAGCATTCTCTCATTTTCAAATGGGAGAATACAAGTTAATTGGAAAAGTATGACAGAGAATTAAAAGCTGGAAGGACGTCTAGTTAAAGAGATTTCCACTTGCTATTTGCCCCATAAGCCAATCCTTAAAACTTTAGCCAAACTGCCAAATCTTTTTATTTAGTAGCTGTTGTACAAGGGAGACTAAAGGTACTGTGACTGCAGGACACAGGGACAAATTTCCCTTTCACTGTTAAGTCTAAGATGGGGGACCTGCGGCCTTGCCAGATACTATTGTACTCCAACTCCCATCAGCTCCAGCCAGCCTGGCCAGTGCCCAAGGAGGAAGGGAGCTGTGGTCCAACAGCCTCTGAATGCTTCCCATCCCTTCCACAAGCCCTTCCCTCCCAAACCTTTAGTGAGGTGAGAAAAAAATGCTGTTGCCAAAGCCCTGACGAGTAACCAAAATATGTTCACACATCCTTTCTCATCACTTGTTGGCTGTTAATGGCTTGTCTGCGGTGAATTAAGAGTTACAGATTAGCCACAGCATGTTGGAGCTCTTAGGCCCTAACAAATTCCTACCATTCAATTTCCTAGTGTGTAATTAACTTTGCAGCAAAAAGAGAAGTGGTTCTCTTAGTCCATTTTTGCTTCCTTTACGTATTTCCACCTAGCAAACAGGTCAGTCTGGCTGCCCATCCAACCAGTCTCCCTTTCAGATTCTCCCCAGGCAACAGCACTGCTTCTCATTCCATGTTTGTTTGTAAACTTTCTCTCAATTTCTAATAATTTTGTGGTATTTTGTGGAGGTCTTTAACCAGCAAGTCCCCTTAGCATAGGATGTCTAGGATGCCCCAGTAGTTTGCAATGCAACTGGTACCTTGGAAATTATTAAAAGGAAATAGGTACAATAAGGAATTAAGCTATTTCCCTAGCCTGTCTCTCCCTGACCCCCCAAATACACTAAAAAGGTGAGACAACATAAAGGCTGCAGGGCTAGTCCATCTGCTGAAACCTTCCTTCCAGAAAAGCTTTGCCACCAGAACCACTGGCACGCCAGCCTTGTGCTCATGGAGACATACAAGAACCAGGAGAGGGGGTGTCAGGGATGGGGGAGGGTGACACACCTCCTGCCCTTTTCGTTTCTTTTAATTTCAAAAGAGATTGTTTACAAGGCAGAGTCCTGTTGAGACCCCACCCACCAACTTTATTTGCCCAGAGTTAACATGTGGACATTGATGGCTGGCAGAATGGAAGGCAGAAACCCCCAACAATAGGGGGAACTAGAGCCAGCGATGGCCTCTGCATGAGCCAATGACAGACAGCACCAACTCATTCTCATTTTGCCCCCTTCCTCCTCTTCACAGCTGAGTTCTGCAACGTCAACACTGAGACTAAGGAGGAGGAAGCTGACAACCAGGCCCCCCCTGGTTTTCTTTGAGTAAGAGGGCTGGCAGGTGGAGGCTGGTTGAAGACACACCAACATCGCTGGTGCATTGCCTGGTTGGCCAGCTCCATTACACGTGGACATTTTGTGCCAATTGGTGCCCTGGGCATGTGCCCCAAATCCTTACACCTGCCTTGTCCAGAACGAAGCTTGCATCATGATTCAGCCCCTGCCCTATTTGCTTCTGCTGTTCTATAGCAATTTTCAACTCAGTTATTGTACAACTGCAGTGCCCTGTCCCACAGTGTTTGTGTTAGAAAATATGCAGATCTTTTTACTCTCTGTGTTAGTGTTTCATTATTATTGTTTGTTTTAATGCAATAAGCAGAAATTAGGGAAACGATGGTTAAGAAGTGCAAAAAGTAAAACAAGACAGGTGCAAGGACAGACAACTTGGGCTGTTTTTAGCTACGCCTCACCCATCCAGTTTGCTCATCATCGTTCAAGCCTCTTATTGGCTGCGTCCTTGGGAGACACTAGAACTGCTGTACTGCATTTTATCACCACAGAGTTAAGATTCCCCATTATTAAGCACTAATTTAAGCGAAACCACAGCTTAAAAAAATAAAGCGAATTGCCACAAAGCTGCTTTGCATTCAGTTTAAACAATAAAAAAATCCTCTGTTGATTTGAGACACCACTTGTACTGGTAAACAAATGGGGAGAAAATATTTGGCCATTATTTTAACATCTAAATTGTTGAATGTTTATCAGAGAAGAAAGCTTCACCCCAAAATGCTGTGGACTAAGTCAAGTTATTAATCAAAGGTCTCCTCCAGATGCTTTGTGGATTGCTACTCCCATCCCCACTGCCCACGGGCCATGTTGGCTGGGGCGGACGGTGAGCTGTGAAATCCAACATCACCCAGAAGGCACCAGGTTGGAGGAAGGCTGGTCAACCTCAACTGGCAGCATCTGTACAAGGTTTCAAGCAAAGGTGTTTCCCATCGTTGCTGCACCTGAGGGGGCTTTAATTGAACCTGGGATCCTATGGAGGAAAAGTATGTCCTCCCTGAATTGTGACTCTGCTCCATCAGGTTCTTAACATTAGAGCCACAGGTTCAATTCTAAGCTTACTGGATGGCCTTAGAAAAGTTACCATATTCACCCAACCCATGGTGGTGTGAGAACCACCGAAGGTGGCACTGGGCTTTAAGAGTTAAGAGCTTTAGGGTTAAGTTCTGCTTGGAAAGACAACAACTCCTTATTCAGTGAGAAGGGGAAGGCACCCACTGCCCCTTTCCAAAGGGGTCACTGCAAGGTTCAAAGCACTTTGAAAAAGCTTCACTAATTCCTTGCACTAATGGAAAAGTTGATGACTAGCCATCTTACAAGGCTTCACCTCCTGGCAGAATGTATGCTTCCCTTGGGGAAATATATTGCTTACCATAACTGGCACTGTGAATTGCAAATATCATTTAATTAGATGGCTTACTATACCACAAATGTATGTCTTATTATCTCCCTAATTCAGTTAAAAGGGCGATGAGAGACGAAGGAGCAAGTCTAGTGTGCTGGAGCTGTGCTTCAGAGATTAACGTTGAAGCTATCCTATACCAATCAGACTATTGACTCATCTACCCCAGCCGTGCCTATCCTATGTGGTTGGACCTCAACTCCCATCTTCCCCTTTGACCATAGTGGTTGGGACTGTTGGGATTTGAAGTCTGACACCACTGGGATGGTCACAGGTTTCTGTGTCACTGCCCTATACAGATGTCTCCTCATCTGGGTGAGAAACACTGAGACAAGAACAGTCTAAACCAACTGAAAAGCACAGTGAGAAATGGAAGCCAGATCAAAACACAACATATTTTTTAAATAAAAAAATTAAAGAACTGTCTACCTTCACAAACACTCCAAGTTGTTGGGCTAAATGGATATCCATGCAAGAACCCTCTTACAAGTGGGCTTGAAAGTTACTGGTCTGCTCCACTGCTTTTCAGAAACAGCAGTTTTGGTAACCTGCCCTTCCTTACCTGTGTAGCCCTTCAAATGTGGCTGGCATTCCAACTGCCACCAGCCTCTGCCACCAGCATCGTCCAAGCTCACTGCCACTTGTAAAGATGAATAACTGAAATAGGGACTTCCACCGTGGTTTCGATTTTCATTTGGTTAAGCTGGGCTTCTCATGTGTACATTCACACACATAAGAGTCCAGACATTCATGATTCTTGTTCTCCAAATATGCTTAGTGTTTAGTAAGGGACCTCTGAAAGTTTTAGCTTCCTCTTAACTCTGCTCTTTCTCCCTTCCAGACCTTCATGGGTGATGCTGCTTCCTAGAACATTTGCACAATGCCATTTCTTGCTTCCTCTTCAAAACCCCCTCCAGCCTCCTGTGAGGTCTTTGGCATACCTGCTTAGTCCTCCTAAATCCATGTAACTGAGAAAGAGGTTTCTCTGCTCCAACCCCCCTCCTGTCAAATCTGAGATTATAACCCCATCAAGGAAGGGACCTGTACTCTTTTACTTTGAGAATGTTAAATAAAATACTGAGATACATTGGGGCTGTCTTTGTGTTCACTTTTGTGAGGAGCAAGGGAAGAATAGCTGAAGGAAACCAGAGACCTGCAGCTAGACAGAATATGGCCAATCTATGGTGCAGGTGTCAAGAAGCCAGAAGCTGATGCTTCTGGGCCTGCCTATGAATGGCTAATCAGTGGCCTTGAAGATGCTGTTTGACTCCCAGCTTCCATTAGGCCCAATGAGTTGGAAGGGGCTCCAAAGATCATTTAGTCCAACCCCCTGCAACATAGGGGTGTGTAGCTATCCTGTACAGGGATCAAATGGGCAACCTTGGCATTATCAGCACCATGCTCTACTTAACTGAGCTACCTTTGGTAGTGTTTTTAGCCCCAATGAGTAGCAGAGAATGGTCAGAGACAGAGTTGTAGTCCAGCAATATCTGGCAGGTCACAGATTAGCTATCCCTGTCACAGAAGTCAGCCTGCACTGATAATATCGGGCATACTTTCCATTTCCAAGTGGCAAAACCAGACCAAGGCAAGGGGGTGTGGAGATAGCATGTGCACTAAGGTCAGCACTAGAGTCTAGATTTAGGATGACATGAAAACTTTGCCTAAGAAGGCTGCTTACTGCTGTGCTCCAAACACACTCCTGAGTTGCAAGGTTCTCATTTTTAATGTGTCTGCTAGTGAAACCTTCCATCTGCAGAAAGGGATTTCACTTTACACCCCAGAGCATTTTGAGCTTAGCCATCACTAAGCATTCTGTGCTAGTCACAGACTCTTCAAAGGACTCTTGCCAAATTTTAATCCATAGAATCATAGAGTTGGAAGAGACCACAAGGGCCATCGAGTCCCTGCCAAGCAACTCCTAAACGAAGAGTGCCCTAGCAGGTGCCTGAAAAACACTGCAAAGCCAGCATGCTATCTGCCGTTTTGACAGAACATGTCACCCAGTCCCTCAGCATTCAACCGTGTTATGTTCATTTGACTGCTCCGTTGCTGTTTTTGTGGGACACAAGAAGAGTCTCTACTCACTGAGAACTATTAAGATACTGTTTTGTTACAAACACAATACCTGAGAGAATGTAACTGGAAGACCTTTGGCCTTCTGAAGTTAATACCTGTTATCTGGAATGGTTCATGACACTTTATAACAAAACAAAGAAGTCCAAGTACAGTATGAAAACTACAAGCTGCTAATTGGGACCCATGTTCAAGGATGCCTATTACTTTTGAGATGTGGGGAAGATAGATTAGATTCTCTAAAAAAGCTTCCACTGCAGCAAAGCCACCCTGGAGGTGCTGACGGTTGCGAAGGAAGAGTTTAATGTGAATTTAGGAAGGGGAAACACTGTTAATTCTCTAATACTTTCAGGGCACAGGTCTTGCTAGCTTAGTTCTAAAGATTTAACCCGATAGAAATTGGGGGCGCAAAATATGCTTGTTCTTCAAGACACCTGAGCCTTATGATACTGGAGGCAGAATGTGAAGAGCGGTGATAATAATGTAGCACAGCAGAATATCTGACAAAACGCAGCATGGAATGAAGGGAAAATTAGCATTTATTCTTTGACATGTATACAGCATATGCTATCTTTTTTTTAACACAGCACATCACCACTGGAATGGTGAAATGGAAGAGAGATACTCACTTCAGTCGATGGATGTTGGAAGGCATTGGAGAGAAACACCACACAGTTAGGACTGTTAATGAACTTACACATTGTTGATACAGGACTCAATTTGGAGGGGGGGGGAACACAACATGCGGTAACATTTATCGCAATAGAATGATGGTGGTTAGTGCCACATTAAAAATAAAAATAGTTCTATACAATATGTTCATTTGGTCATGTGGTATTTACAGATTTTACAAAAACACACACAGAGACGTAACACGCACACGCACACGCACACACAAATTTGTTACTTTGCCACTTCAGGGTAAGATGTGGCCAGCAGACTATATCCCAAGATGTGGCACTGAGAGTTAAGAGACCTAACCAAAAAAAAGACCCTGTGAGAACTCCAGCTGTGCAAACGCAAGTCCTTTGTTTCCAGGTCCCATTATGAATGCCCCCACTTTAAAAAAAAAGAACACAAAAAATATTGACGCATGGATTTTGCTAATTAAAATGGAGCAGCCTCCAAGGTATAAATGAAATGAGAAACAAAATTTTCTCAATTAAAAAGTTTATTTTTTTATTTTTTGCTTTGCCTGAAGTCTATCCAGGTAGCCTTTTACCTTTCCTGCTTCTCCCCCACCATCCCAAAGTGGGCAATGCTGGTGAAAATGCTGTTACAATAAAAATACATAAGATATTTAAATAAATAATATTTTTTTTAAAAAAAAATCTACATGTGATGGGGGGGTTGAGGAGGAGAACAGTAATAGGTTGCCCCTGGAGTGGTATTTTCTGCACCAGCAAAAATAAGCATACCTCTTACAAATACAGGTGTAAACAAGATTCCGTTGTTATTTAAAAATATTGGAAAGGGCAAAAAAAGGGGGGTAGATACTGAGGTAGCAGTATACATCTGCCCAGTGCAGAAAAAAACCAACTGAATGACAAATTAAGATTAGGTGACCATGCAGAAGACATAAACAATTGCATGCTTTTTAGTTTAAGAAAACACACACAAAAACATTCATTCCCTAAAATCTGCTACCAATTACAGTTTGCTCAATATAGTGTCCACTGGCACTCCCCCCGCAAAGCACTTTTTTTGTTTGTTTTTACAAGGATGAGTTGACTATTAAACAGAACACTGTACATGCTTCTCCTCTACAAAAAATATTTGCATAAAATAGTGTTAAATTTCTCTGTACATGTCAATGGACACCCTAGATGTGTATAAAAGGGGGTGGGGAGAAATGCTACTCCCCCACTGGAGTCGGGTCAGGGGAAGTAAAAGAAAAAACCCAAAACGTCTAGATCAGCCCTTCCACAACCTGGTGCCCCTCCCAGGTGTCTGGGGTACAACTCCCATTGGGCCTAGCAAGCACAGGTGGGCTGGCTGTGGCTGATGGGAGTTGTAACAGCAGGTATCTGGAGGGCGCCGGGATGGGGAAGGGCTGGCATAGAATATGGAACCTCAGACACCGGCAAATATGTTCATGTGAAAATTCAGCAGAATAAGACAATTGCTTTAAACAATAAAAAAATTGATTTAAGTTAAACATCTCTCTGTCAATCTGTTATCTCTTCAGGTCAAGACAAGAACATGTCGCTAAAGTTAGTGTCTGTGCTATACAGCCAAATCATCAAGGGTAGGGTAATGAACACAAACGGCCAGGAAATCCCTTCGGTGCATGCAGACAAAGAGTGTGGCTTGGTGGCAGGCGGCACACTATCTTTACCAGGCTCTAGGTAGTTACGGGCCACAAATTTAAGTGTCTCGTCCAGCAGGATGACAGGCAGCGAGATTTTCAACACCATCAGCCACTGGGTCAGATTCAGAGGTGTGATCTGGAAGATCAGCTGGGGAATGGAAGAGAAATAACATTATTGGTGAAGCCTTTTGACTGAGCTGAGGGGCAAGAGAGCTGGGGATGACCAAGAGCTTTTCTTGCTCGGCTCAAGACTTGTCCTGGAACATGAGCTAGGCAAACTTACTGGCAGTGGCTCCACATAGAGGATAAGGAAGTGAAGAGACATGGACAAGCAAATGGAACCCAGCAGCCAGACGTTCTCCCAAGGAGGCATCCGCAACAAGGACTGGTTCTCTGACAGGCTGAAAAAAAGAATGAAGGCGTACATAAAGCTTCACAGTTCACAGCAGCTTGCCTAAAGGCCATCTATGTGTGACTTGACCCAGGGCTCACAGCTCCTGCTCAAAGCCACTGCACTTCACCAGCTCTTATCTTCGGCAGGCTCAGAGAGTCTGCCATTCTACTTTCCCCTTCCACTAGCTTTAAAAACTCTTAATGCAGGGGGCTTCTTTTGGTTTTTCCAGTTCTGGCTGCCATGATACCAAGTGCATGCATGTGCTACAGCACAAGGCATTTCTCCTAGTGCCCACAACCCATCAGCAGCTCTCCAGTGAAAGGTCCACCTGCTTTAATAGCTCCCTACCAATGTTCTGCAAAAACTGCTGACCCAGACCCTGCTCCATATATCTACATTACACTGGATCAAGCCTGTCTAACGTTGCAATGCTTCTGACAGTGCTGAGACAGATGTCCTGTGAAGCTTAAGACAGGCAATATTTCTCTTCAGTTTCTGCAGATGAAAAAGCTACTTCTTCTGCCCCATCTTGTGTACTGCTCCTTCATTGATTTATTTAAATCCATTGTTAAAAAAAGTAAAAGTAGCTGAATCCCTAAAGTCACTGAATTCCAGAAACACAGTGAAAATCACCCAAATGCAGAACTTCTGCAGTCAAGGCAAGTTCTTCAAATAGCATGATGCAATCTAGAGCTCCCATCACATCACCAACACACGGCACATGAAAGCATCCATTTCAAGCACACCAACCTGTTGAGTGCATTACACATCTCTATAGTGACCAAGACGGAAAGTGCCATTGTCATAGGGTATGGAGACTCAAAGACCACACAGTCAACACCTTCAAAATCTGGATTGTCCTCTTTGCACTGCAGAAAATGGCTCTGCAAAATGTGAACACAAATACAAGTTAGTGTCATGGCATTACTGCTCCTCGTCCCCCGGCTGCAGCTCATCAAAATACTCTTGTGCTATCAACCATCATTATAATTCTTCTTGTTGTTCAGCTATAATGTTGAACAAACCAAAGCTTTTCTTAAACACTCTAATCTGATCTTTATTTTAAGCAGGAATTAGTTTTTTGACATGTGTAAGATCTTTCCAAAGATAAGAACGTGTTATTTTGCAAATATACCAGTGCATTCCACTTAAACACCATAGTTAGCCAACAGCACTACAAAAATGTAAGCCTTATTCCAAAAATGCTAATGTTGAAATATTGAGAATATATTACCAGCTGGTAGTAGGTAATTCTTGGGCCACCATCAGCAGCAATAAACCACCAAGCAGCAGCTCCCACCGTAGCAGCTCCAACGTAGCCTTAAGGGGGGGGGGGGATAAATAATTTTAGTTCTTTCTAGGCTGAATAATGGGCCAACTGTATTGCCTGCTCACCTCACCTGAACTTTCTCTCCTCTGTACAATAGGTTACTGTGTAACCCTTGCCCATTTCCTGCAATTGCTATCCATGCTCATATCTTGAATGCCAAGTAACCACAACTGGATTCTTTCCAGCACCACATATCTCATTTAAAAACAGACCCAGAGATGGGGCCGGAGCTCTGTGCAAGACACACTTACACTTTCCCCTCTGAAAACCTGCCTAACAGAAGTTAACTCTTCTACAAACACACACACACAAATTATTTTATCAGATAATTCAATCCAAGGCAATGCCAGCTTTAAGAAAACATTTTGGGTGCTTAGTTAAAATGGAGAGTTAAGAAGTAGAATTATCTTGGTAGGTAAACTGTCCAAAGTGAGTTTCTCAAACTTGGGTCCCCAGCTGTTGTTGGACTACAACTCCTATCACCCCTGACCACTGGTCCTGCTAGCTAGGGATGATGAAAGTTGTAGTCCAACAACAGCTGGTGACCCAAGTTTGAGACACTGGTCCAAGTGGCACTTTGCAGTCATCTTCTGCAAGATTTGCAATTGCCAAGAGAAAGGAAGGCGAGGAGGAAAGGATGCAGCAATAGCATGTGATAACAAGTTTCAGTACCTTTAAGCTAACTTCTACCATTCGGCCAAATTGCAATGCTGATGCCATGCTGCTGCCCTAATTGGACTCACTTGTGCAAGAGCCAAGAGGAGAAGGGAAGGGAACAGGGAGGTACTGGGAATGAGGGAAGGGGGAAAGCAGAAAACCTCTTGTTCTATCCAGGGGTTTGCAAATCCAAAATCAACACTCACATCCAATGGCCAAGTAGCGGAAGAAGAGCCACCCAGAGATCAAGGGCTCTTTGGGATTACGAGGTGGTTTGTCCATGATGTCAAGATCAGGGGGGTTGAATCCCAGAGCAGTGGCAGGGAGTCCATCAGTCACAAGGTTTACCCACAACAGCTGCACAGGAATTAAAGCTTCAGGGAAACCCAAGGCAGCAGTCAGGAAGATACTGTCAAAAAAAGAGCAGAAGTAAGATTAATCATGTTAACTGAAGGATTTAATGGATATGTTGTACTTAGGGTTTTCACAGCATGAGAGGAAACTGGGTTACAACTATTTAAGAGTCAAGTATTCAAATTAGCTGCAATCCTAACAGTTCTTGACGCTATTTGACAACCAAGGCAAGTCCTATGCAGCCTATGGAAAGGAGAACTTGGGTGCTGCATTGAAAGTGGAATGAGAATGATAGTCGTTGGTAACTAGGGACATTCAGTGTGTCTTTGCAAATCACTCTTTCATTACCCAAAACAGCAGAGGTGGTTTTGAAGAATACATTGTTACACTTAAAGCCCTAGTTTGCACTTAAAAGCTCTCTGGTTTGGCATATCTATGGTCTTTGCTAACAAACTGTCCAGAGCTGAGTTGCCACTAACCAAATCCATCCTCTGACATTTTCTTCTGCTTAAGGGGGGACGGGAAAGGTTCCCTAAGTCGCTTGTCAGCCACCTCTGGATTGAATTTGTCCCAGGAGGCCAGACCAGCTCCATTTATATCAACAAAGTTCACTTGTGCAGTTCTTGAGGGGAGTTGAGACTGCTTGGCACACCTACCATACGACCTCTCCGACATTGGAGGAGATGAGGTAGCGAATGAATTGTTTCATGTTATTGTAGATTGCACGTCCCTCTTCCACAGCTGCTACAATGGTCGAAAAGTTGTCATCAGCCAGCACCATTTCTGAAGCTGTTTTTGCCACCGCGGTGCCTGACCCCATAGCAATGCCAATCTCTGCTTTCTTCAGTGCTGGGGCATCATTTACACCATCTCCAGTCTGAAAGAGAAAGTTTGAAAAGCGGGCACTGACACAGCCCATTGCGCCAGCATACAGCAGAACTGGTTCCAAGCACAGCCCCATCTTCATCATCTGATAACTTGGCAGCAAGTTAGGGCAGACTAATGTACATTCTAGCCTATTCTGCATCTTCATGCTGGGAGAGAACTGTTTGGAACCTCCGTAAAATGCAACTGCATAAAGACCCCTCCCTTCAACTAGTACACATATCTTTCTCTACACAAGAAGTTGCCGCCTATCTAATGCCCCACCTCTCACACTTACCATAGCTGTGATCTCATCAAAAGACTGGAGAAACTCAACAATCTTAGACTTATGGGAAGGCTCCACACGGGCAAAGCAGCGAGCGTTTAGGCAAGCGTCCCTCTGGGCAGCCAGGGAAAGTTCATCAAACTCACGCCCTGTAAAGGCTCTCGTGGTGACATCTTCTTCTTCCCCAAAGATGCCAATACGACGACAGATGGCCACTGCTGTCCCCTTGTTGTCCCCTGTTATCATAATCACACGAATACCAGCTTGCCGGCATAACTTTATGGATGATGCCACTTCAATTCGTGGGGGATCCAGCATCCCCACACAGCCAACAAATGTCAAATTGGTCTGAAACAAGAATAAACCTCATTAAGCATTCAGATTTCCCAGTAACAAGGTAAAAGGCACACATTCTTAAGTTGCTGAACAGAACTAATATGTCTTTTACCATTGTTATACTATTACTTGTCAGGGTTTTTTTTGAGGGGGTACTCAAGGGTACAAAGTACTGAAGCCTCTTTTTTTGGTTAAAGAGTGTGGCACTTACTGTAACAACTTCATGATGAGTACCTATTTTTCTAGGAAAAAGGCACTGCTATTACTGCTTGCACAGCATTTTTGTTTTAATTTGTTCATCTTCCCAACAATCCACAGAGGTCAGTTGCTACTGTTCCCATTCTATAGGTAAGGAATGGAGACTAGACAGCCCTAGGTAAATTTTTGTAGCCTAGGATTAGGTGGGTGTTTATCACCAGCTGTGTTAGTTGCAAGGGCATGAACACTACCCAGGATGCCTAGTGATAAATGCACAATATACTAGGATGGGACTAGGATGGAGATGCAAAATGTTACAAACTAACATCAGCTACATCCCTTCCTCCAAGGAGCTCCGAGTGGCTCACTTGGTGTTTCCATCCAAAGACAAAACTCACTTTGTTTGAGGAAACTTCTGCCATTCTCCTCAAGCTGCAATTTGACAGTAAACCAACCTCGTAAGTAATGAAATTTGCAGAATCCTCTAATTTCATGTCTTCCCTTCTTGGTGGATTGTCGTGTGTTGCTAAAGCCAAGCAGCGCAGGGTATCTCGGCCTGTGCCCCACTCTCGGATGACGCTCATGATCTTCTGCTTAATTCCTGGTGTCAATGGCACTTTAGTGCTTCCAACCCGGATGTGTGTACACCTGTCAATTACTCCTTCGGGGGCACCCTGCAGGACCACAAAGTGGGAGCCAATTAGCCTTCCAGGAAAGATCAGAATCACAATCACTTGCCTTCACACCACAAAGCCATCAAGGGAAAAAAATAAAATTAAATTAAAGTAGCTCACTCAACTGCAGGGGTCGAATACTACTAAGCACAGATTTATTTTTTGAGACGCCACTGCAATTTTGTTCTGGCACAACTTCAAGAGCCATGCTGCCTTGTAGCTAAGTACAACCGCCTGCTTCCATGAAGCATACTTGCCTTAACGAACATCTTGCTCATAGTAGTCCGGCTGGGCTTGTTTGGAGTGCAGTACACTGACATGGACTTTCTATCCCTTGAGAATTCAAGGGTGAACTCTTTCTTCATGAGTTGCTTTATCACCTGCAGAAAGGAGGTGGGAAGATGGAGAAGTCAGAAGTGCAGTGCGATAAACCTGTATGAAAGGAGAAGAGTTTCACTTGGTTCTCTGATGTGTATTATTTCAGAAGTACTGACCGAGTTGCAAGCGTTTGCCCGTTCAATTCTGGACAGTCCTTTCAACTCTGTGTCAAACACATTCATCTTCTCCACCAGACACGTGAGGGCAGTCTCTGTGGCTTCACCAACCTTTTCATACACTCCTTTAGCCTTTAACAAAAATGTTATTAGCATGATTAGTATCACAGTTTGCCTATCACTTACATATTTTGGGAGTCTTCTTGATAACAGACATCCAAAAATTCTTATTTAAAATGAAAACAAAACCAGAATTTGTAATAAAATCTATTTATGCAATAATGGATTTTATTGAAAATATATTTTTGTACTGTACCAATTACTGCTTCCTTTTCCAGCACACGAAGACCTACTGGGCGGGGGGGAGGGGGGGCTTACCTTGACTTGCATTTGTACCTTAAGTGCCATAAGAGGCCCCCATTTTGTAGCAGTAAGTAGACTGGCACAGTGAGAACGCAAGTCTAAGCCACACCAGCCCTTTCAAGTGTTTACTCATACTTGTCCATACTTTCTAATGACACTTCAAGTCCTAGTTTCTAAGGGTTTCATTCCCGGCAGTCTACTACTTTCTCTTGATTCACTCTGCAGCCCTACACTTTGACTTCTTCCACTCATGTCTGTGACCTTTCTCCCCACTGCATCTATCAAGTTACTTCCTTCTAGATCAACTTTTGTATAAACAACCCAAAGAAGCATAACTGTCCTGCATGTTCTGCTATGTTAACCCTTGCCTATTATTTATGCTCCTTTATCCAAACCTCTTTTACCTTCCTCTGTCCTGCTCAGCACCAAAAAGGTCACTGTCTTTTATCTGGTTTGCGTAAGTCACATTCTTTGCAGTTGGTATGGGGACTATCAGCACAGGCTCAGCATCGGAAAACCTATTTGTTAATTAGAAGAATGCACTACCTTGTCTCAAAAGCCCACTTCCCTTGACTGTCCCTTATTTAGTGTTCTGCCTAACTATTTTAAAGGTGCATCTCAACCAGCACTCATTATGGAAGTGCTTTTTCAAGCTAATATTGTATAACCAACCATGTGTACAGTGCCTCTTTCTTCCAGCCTTCTTTCCCCATATTTTTCCTTACTCCTGCACTCCCGCTCGATGCAAAGCCGCCATATGGCTGTAAAATGGAGCTTCCATACTAATTCAAGGGACTGTTCAAGTTCACACCTGTTTAGCTTCAGACTTAGGTGCTCTCATACCTGTCATTGAGTCCTTTGTATGAATTCATGTATGCATGAAAAAAAATTAAATTCAACATTTTGTTTCATACAACACCAAGGCTCTTCAGCGCCAAGATAAAACTATACGTTTCCCAGATCATGAAAAACTAACTGGTGCAGGCACAGTCACTTTTCACAGGATTCAGGAAAATACCTAGATAGTAGATATGCACACAAGGCTTCTTTTACAGGTGTCAGAAATGCATCTATCAGAAAAGTATAAAAATGTTGTATTGTGGCAACCCCACTTCTTAAATTCCCTTAGTGGGGATGTCTGGTCAAGACCTACATTGTTGATATTTTGATGCAACATTAAAATCTGATTATTTCAGTCTGTGGCTGTTTTTAGTTGTTTTAACTTGATGCCTTGGTTTGGATATCTTGCTGCTGAATTGTTATTTCATTCGCTGTATAGTAAAGGTAAAGGTACCCCTGCCTGTACAGGCCAGTCTTGCCAGACTCTAGGGTTGTGCGCTCATCTCACTCTAGAGGCCGGGAGCCAGCGCTGTCCGCAGACACTTCCGGGTCACGTGGCCAGCGTGAGAAGCTGCATCTGGCGAGCCAGCGCAGCACACGGAACGCCGTTTACCTTCCCGCTGGTAAGCGGTCCCTATTTATCTACTTGCACCCGGGGGTGCTTTCGAACTGCTAGGTTGGCAGGCGCTGGGACCGAACGACGGGAGCGCACCCCACCGTGGGGATTCAAACCGCCGACCATGTGATCGGCAAGTCCTAGGTGCTGAGGTTTTACCCACAGCGCCACCCACGTCCCACTCATTTGCTGTATACTTTTATTTATTTATTTCGTTTGCTATCTATTTGTACAGATTTAATAACCGAAAACAACTGAGCAATTCGTCTTGGACACAACTGCTGGAAAAGAGGTGCATAAAAGACTAAACAAACACACCCTTGAGGGAAAGTATCTGTTCCTGTGAACAGATAAATACCCTTAATCAAAGAGGATGGGAGGAATGTACCTTGACACTCGTGCTGCATCCCTTTCTAACGTGGAGAGCAACAGCAACCATTTTGCTCCCTCTCTTTAATTAGGAGGAGATACTTACCTCATTGAAATCCAGAGAAGAATCGTTGCAAAGGGCACAGATTGTTGCCAATTCTATAAGACCATCATACTGACTGCATTTGACCAGTTTCTCATCTTTATGCCTGTCAAAAATATTCAAGAGAAAAATAGATGGTGAGACTTCAGTCCCAATGTCTGTGCTGTATCAGAGGAAACCACTGGCTAAGATCCTTCCTTCTCTGGCATGTTCATGTTTTTCTCATCCTTCATATGCTGAAATCTGGAACGCCCCCTGCAGCTTGGGCTTGGGATAAATAAATCACATTGACATGTGATAAACTCACTTTTACAGGTAGTCTTTTAAAACATGGGCATTTTAAAGTTCCTGTGTCCTAATTAAGAATTCCTTCTTGCCCACTCAAATACGAAAAGGAAACATGATCAATGAGGCAAGTGTGCTGCATGCTTTAAAGATGCTGTATTTCACTTTTGCCCTAAGTGAATTTTGTTCAAGGGTAATTGAAATTAATATTACACAAAGAACATTTAGAAAGGGCCCACCATGGGATTGATTCACATCAAAAGCTTGTCATCAATGACTATAAAGACTGAACTAATTGAGATTTCTCTCTACTTGGGGGAAATTAGCTTTGCTGAAGAACTGATGAATCATGACACCTCATGTGCTCCTCTTAAGGGCTCTACGTAAACAAAGACATCAACTAGGAAATGACAATAGATGTTATGTCTTTTCCAGTCATCATCTCAACATTAACAATCTGTGCCTTTCTTTGAAGCTATGAAGAACTGAAAAGACACTAGTGTGTGCACATTTCTTTATATGGAAAGCAGAGACAAAGGCATAAGAGAAGTGGTAATATGATATGTACATTCAAAAAACATAACATTTCAGAACAATTTGGAGAAATTAAGGTTTGAAGGAGGGAAAGCATAGCAGTCTTGTAATTTTATAGGCCTGCCAAATTAAATAACAACAACAACAACAATAAATTCTAGCCTTCTGGGAGCCAGTAGAGGTCAGATGGAGAGGTCTGTCCTTCCTCTAGCACCCTGGTGTGTGATGGTGGGCTCCAAGGAGGAAACAGTGCTTTACCCATTCTATACCAGGTTACTCACTCACCTGCATGCAAATCCTTGTCCCCATAAGCTGCCAGGCAAGTGCTTAAACACAAGCCTGCACAACAGTATTCATAATGAAAGATTGCACACATAAGAAATATATTCTAGCACAACAATGTAATTCTGAAGGACAGATCTAGAGTATATTTATAATGCTTGGAGTGCTCACAGTAAATAACTTATTAAGTGAGACCAATAACACTCTTCCCCCTAGGATGGGCGAAATATCAATAACCTTGTGGAAAGCCTGCAATTTCCTCACAAAATTAACTATTCCAAAAGATTAGCTTTAAATTGGTAATCTACAAATCAAGAGGTTGCACTTCAGTCCCGCTTTACATTATCCACTTCTCTTTCAGGCTGTTAAATTCGAGCCCTAAGTGCTGCTGTGCACACACAGCCAGACCTGTAAATGGTTCAGCTGGCAAGAATCAAGCTTACACTTCTCCTATGGGAGCGTATGTTGAGCCAGTCACTGTAAATTCATTCAGAGAACAGCTATCTCCTTCCACTCGGTCCACAACGAACACCTGTAAGACAGAAAAGGGTACAGATCCAGTCAACCAACTGAGATAACTTAAAGCTTGAACGTCAAGATAAAAGTGCAGGCAGGACTTTATATCAGTGGCATTAATAGTTATAACATTTAACTAGCACTTATTTTTCAGGATTTTTATAATATGGGCTTCTTCCACATACATTTCTTTAGATCTTTGCCTCTATATTCTGGAGGAATTCATTTTATTCCCAGGAAATCAGCCAAAGTTTAATGTTTAGTCCACTCCAGGTAAGCACAGCTATACTGACTTCAGAACACTCACCTTCATTGCCAGGTGTTGGTGAGTTTTAGAATCAGGCAAATGCTTCAGAAGCAGTGCCTGATGCCACTTTCTGAACCTGGAGCGACAGGAATGCAGCCGCAGACATGGAAATGTGGCAATATGCTAGTCAATGTTCATTTAGCATGACCAGAACACAAGGAAGGTGAAGGGAAAAGACTAAGGGGGAATGGTGGGGAGGGGATCATTTTTCAGAAATTAACATGAGCACTGAGAAAGAGCCGGGGAGACGGCACTGCTGACAAGGTAGGTTTTTTAGTGAACGAGGGTCTTGAAGAGGCAGGGAAAATGTTTTTTTTTTAAAAGGAGCACTATAGTTTAAATAGAGATTGGAGCAGGAAAAGAGGACAGTGTTTACCAATAAGGAATGAGCAAAAGACTGAACTCCAATCCCCAAGGAGAAACACCACTACCCCACCATAAGGAAAACCTTTTTCAAAAGAACACCCACCATTCAAATGTATGCAGTTACTTTCCTTTCAAGCCTGCTGTGTACAAGCAACATGAGTAAATTCACATCGGCTTGGACTGGATAGTTTGGCAACAGACCATAATGCAGAAAAATAATCTCCAAGGATTACTTCTGTAAAAACTTCCTAAAGAGAAGGAGAGAGACTCTCTCTCTTTTCCACAGGAAAATGCTGCTTTACTGCTTTTATGTGCAAAGGCTTTCTTCCAAAATCTTACAGACACCACTTTTCTGCATTACCTAATGGACTTGACACTAACAAAAAATGAAACACCCTCTCCCAGCTATACAGGATTAGAAAAATATTTTGATCTAAAAGAATGAAGAGCTCAATATTGCTACTTCAAAACAAATATTTTTCTGAGGCAAAAGGGTTTGATGTTCCTATGCTAAGGAACCTTTCTGTTTTTTTGGCATCTGACTTCTTAAGAGACGGGCAGTTATGCAATACTCTGCAAGTAACCTTCTCTAGAATACAGATGAGCAGCTGCTTTGTGTTCCACAGGCACAAACACTTCAGCATAAAATTCTGGACAAGACTGGAAAGTAATACAAATAAGTAAACAGCAAGTTAAACAGGGGTACCAAAGTCTGTTACAGTCACACAAATATGAAGTAGATTCAAAAAGAAGAGGTCTGTTACTGTTTACTTATTTGAAATCTTACCCTGGCCCAATAATTTTGAATGTAATTATTTCCAGCCACGTAATGTAATCAGGAGAAGCTCTAGCCCCTTAAGTCTTTCCAGCAATTACCCTTCACAAATAAAAGTGCCTTAATTTGATTTAAAATTCTTTCTTTGTGCTTCTATTCAGTTCCTGCTTAGAATATCAATCACAAGTGAGGCACAACCAACTGAATAAAGAGACTGGCATAATTGCTAAATAACAGGACAATACCTAGATCAGCATTCATCAACTTTCTAAACACACACACACACACACACACACACACACACACACAGCTGGTTACTCTACAGAGTGCCTAGCATCAGAGGTACCTCTGGTAATCTACTCAATAACAGATTATGCATCAAATTTTAAACCAGGGCCTCCCATATCTACTCCAGTTTGAATTTACTATCAAATACTGTGGACCACCCATGTGTGCAGTATAGAGAAAAGTGGAGAAGGCTGAAAGAAGTATGACAACATGGGAAGGAAGTAACTCTTAAGTCTTATCTATTCTGTGTCTCCAGGGCCTACCTTCAATGAAATGGTAATCATGGGTCATTCTTCAAAGTTCATAGGCAATTTAATACAGAATGGAATTTGTTCGCTCAAAATTTGAGGTGTTTTTGTTTTGTTTTAAAGAGGGTAATAAACCCATTAAAAAACCTGTGACAAGGAGAATAATTCCCAAGCCATCAACTTGGGAAGAGTCTATAAATAGCAAAAAGTTTTATTTTCTTTTTCCATCTCTCCTGGGGCACATTTATCTTCACCCTATCAAGACTGCATCAGTGGTGAAGGAAAGTTATTCTCAAGGCACCTTTTCTCCTAGAGTTGAGCTCAGGAACTGAACAGATTCAAGGGATAGGCATTGGTTAGGTTTTGTCTCAAACCAAGTCATGTATTTTTCTCTTTATGTACAGAGTAATATTCAAGTTACAAAGAGGTAAGCACTATCCTTCTAATTAAACTATTTTTCTGCTGATAAAGCATCTGCAATCGCATTTTAATAAAATAAAGGCTTAGAAGCAGGCTTTGGTGACAGAGCTGTACTGACACTAAAACTGGCCTATTTCATAGTTCTGACAGAAACCCAGACAAATTACATAAGTTAAGAAGAAACTAGATAAGTGAATTGACCGTACCCTGCAAACTGACATCTGGTTGGTGGTAAGAGTTCCAGTCTTGTCTGAACAGATTACGGAAGTGCAGCCCAGGGTTTCCACAGATGGCAGGCTTCGAACAATAGCATTCTTCTTTGCCATTCGGCGAGTACCCAGAGCCAAGCAAGTGGTAATGACAGCAGGCAGGCCCTCTGGGATTGCAGCCACAGCAAGTGCCACAGCAATTTTGAAATAGTAGATGGCACCCCGAATCCAGGAGCCACCATGGACAGGATCATTGAAGTGACCGATGTTGATTATCCACACCGCAATGCATATCAGGGAGATGACCTTTGACAGCTGCTCTCCAAACTCGTCCAGCTTCTGCTGAAGCGGGGTCCTCTCCTGCTCAGTAGCCACCATTTCATCACGAATTTTGCCAATTTCGGTGTTCACGCCAGTTGCCACAACCACACCCATAGCTTTCCCTGCAGCAATGTTTGTACCCTAAATCAAGAAGTTAAAAGGGAATTGGAGAACTGTGGTTAATCACTAGGCACATAAAAGCTAGGTTATGCTTTTTCAGATACTATTTTCCACCAATACCTTATAGCCAAACTGCAAGGTTTGTAGTCTTATTTTGGCTAATTTGAGTAAACAGCAACATAAAATACATGAAGGCAGCTATCAGCATTCTGGAAGTTACTTCAGATTTCATTCTGTCTTTGAACTTTGAAAATATACTATTTTATGTGTATTTGTATGTACTACGTGCCCTACTATGACCATAAATTACTCTCTCACTCTAGTTTGGTCAGCTTTGAAAAAACAATCACAGTGAGTGTCCAACATTGTAAGAATTTAATCCCTCTCTTGTGTATCTTCTCACCAGTCATGAATGGATTCATTACTACTCCCATTCCAAGGAGGCAGATGGCTTTGACCCATGGCCTCTAAGTATTTATTGGCCAGTTATACACCAGGCGAGCTATACTCTACGGAGTTCTGAAGGTAGCTACCATCAAATTAAAATCACCAACCAAACAGAAGCATCAAGTAAAAGTGACTATTAAAGCAATATTTATAGAAGTGACAAATGAGCAGCAGTTTACCAAGAACCTCCCTCCCAAAGATTCCAGAAACACCGAAAAACATGTGCCTGCTTAACAACCAGTAAGGCTGCACCTCTCAGAGGCCCACTGAAACAAGAGTTTACCAATCTTCTGAAAACAAAGACTGAGCAGGTCTCGGTAGTGGTCATTGCTTCTTTGTGGGAGGGAGATCCCAGATGAAGGTTCCTTTGCAGATGAAATCATGGCCTCCTGCAGGGTGACCTTAGGGTAGGGGGAGCTTGAATGCAAGAAAGCATTCACCTACTGTTTTCTTAAATCCATCAAAGGCCTCACATTCATTCTCTTGAAGAATGTAATTGTACTACTCCCTCCCACAAAGAAGCATTGACCACTTCCTTAGACCAGCCTTGCCAGTATGGGCAAGAGTTGGGCAGACATGTGGTCAAGCACACTTTTTGCATCTTCAAGTGATGCTCATCCAACAAATGCAACAAAGAACAGGACGTCCTGTGGTCAAATGTGGCAACTGACTTGGAGGAGATGAAAAAGAAGCTGAGTCTTTTTTCTAAGCTTTTCTGCCAGGCACATTACAGGAGATTTAAAAAAAGAAACTGGGGTATCAGTGAAACTTGGAAGATAAGCTCTCTTAATAAATAGCATTCCAGTTACAAAAAAACACTTAGCAGTAACCGGTAGATGACAGAAACACCTTGCTTTATAACCATAGCCCTCACACTTGCCTTTCCAACATGTACCCTGAAAACCTAGGATTACAAGCCCAACACGTCCCCTGGGCAACTGTGTGTTTCCAATGGTTTCTTGTTTTACTGCTCTTCATTTTTGCCTTGCATGTACAAGTGTAGCTAAACAAAGTTTACCATGATTGACGAGACAATGTGTTTATATGCATCAGGTTTTTTAAGGCTCATTTAGTTCCATACAAGGTTACCATTTAGATGTCCAAGATATTCCTAATTCTTTAAACATGAGCTGCCCTAAACAAAATGAGTGATGGCTAACTTTTTTTTGGGGGGGGGGGAGGGAACCCATAGGAAGTAAGTCAAGAAACGGCAGAACAATCCTTTAATAATCAGTACGCACAAACAGATCCCCATTTACTCACAGAAAAGAGCATGTTCTTCTTGTCTTGGTTCACTGCACGAGGATCAGGCACAGGGTCCGTGTGCTTAATTACAGACACGGATTCACCTAGATGAAGGTTACAGCTTTAGTAAGACATTAATGCCTCCATTTCCCACCTTTTTGCATCTGCAGAACATCACCTGTGAAAGCCATTACATCATAATACAAGGTTTACATAGATGAAAAGCATTTTTTTTAATAGAAAAAGCCACTACGCTAAAACTGTAACCTAGGGTTACCATACACCTGGAATTTTCCGGACATAACCAGAATACGGCAGTCGTAAACAGTGTCTGGGTGGAAATCATGCTCAGATGTCCAGGAAAATGTGGAGATATGTCAGCCTGTTTCAGAAGTCTAGATTTCCGGAAATTTCCTTAAAAATATCTCAAAAACATTTTTTTGTTTTTTAGGTTTTGCAAAAAAAAAAAAAAAAAAAAAGTTCAACAACTTCTGTGTCCGGATTTTCACTTTCTGAAATATGGCAACCCTACTGTAGCCATTAAAAAACCAACACCACCTGAAAATAGTTTTGATGCAAATAATTGCCAGGAGAAAACCAGGCAATAACAGATGGTCTAGGTAAGTTAAAAGAAAATCCTCCAATTAAGAGTTAGAGAAAGACATTCAACATATGTAAATAGAGAAATATTGACAAAGCCTGGACATGTAAGAAGCTTCCATATATACCAAAAAAAGGCAAGTCAGTTGATCAGAAACCAGTTTCTAATTTAGATTTTGTGTCTGATTTTGTCATAAAGGTAATTTCTTCCTATACCAAGTGCCTCTGAATCAAATTAGAGGAGGAAAAATGCAGAACGCCTCTTGTCATGTACCTTTTGTGATCTGGACAAGAACCGTTGAGAATCTAATCTAACCTAGATTCTACAAAGCAAGCACATTACTCTAGCCTTTAAATTGGCAAATAAAAATCATAACTAGGACACAGTACAAAGAGTTCCCTCTCTAACATTTCCGCTGAAATATAACTTTCTGAAGAGAGATGGATGGCTGACTTTTAACTAGGAAAAGATAAACCCAACTGAGTCTGTATGAGGGAACACAGGAAGCTGCTGCATACCAAGTCAAACCACTGGTCCACTGACCTCCGTTACATCTACACTGATTACTGATTAGCAGTGCCTCTCCAGTATTTCAAACAAGAGTTTTCCACAACCCTCCCTGGAGATGCCACAGGTTCAATTCTGATATTCCGCATTAAATGTATGTATTACATTTGGATTTTGGAAACATTCACAAGTAACACTAAGCCATTATTAACTTTAGCACATTGTGCATGATCTGGAACAAATGTAGGAGGAGCCTTGGGCTTGTACACTCTCCCTCCCCACCAGCATAGGAAGAAGAAATTAGCTGAAATTTAGTTTTCATTTTCCTCCAGGATCTAGCTTGTCATGCTATCTGGACCAAGGACTGTGGTTTAAAACAAGCTCTGGTTAGTTTAACAAGTCAGCTTCAAACCAATTGGGTGGTACAATATTAAATCTTTATTTCCATTGTTCCCTCCCTTCCAATGCCAAGTCACTGAATGGTATGTTCCATGTCTTACATATGAAACAATATACAGCTCTCTTGTATACATATACAGATTTGGCTATTCAAGCAAGTTACTAATAAAAAATTATGAAGGAAAGAAAAAAGAAAACAAAAAAATATTGGTGGTTCAGAGGGGAGAGCAGTGAAAGATGAGAATTCTATCTTCTACTTAGTCTGTCCAGGATTCTAAGGAAGTTGGTTATAAATCACAATTCCTGGTCCAGACAAGAAGGAACCTGAAACACGAGTGAAGTTCTTCACTCCACCACGCAGCAGAAATATACCTTTCTAAAATAGATCATGCTAAGATTATTGAAGCAGATAAGATTGTGTTCACTCCAGCTTCTAAGCAAACCTCCTATTTTGGGTACTATATTTTAGTTTAAAGAAAGAATAACAGAATCAAAGAATTGCAGAGTTGGAAGGGAACAAATGCCAAGATATACTAATGGCTTCCACTGAGTAAGTATGGCATGCACCCAGTGTAACACTGATGGCTCTCATTCACCACAATGATGCCTAAGAGTTCTGTTAAAAACTGAGGTTGCTGCTGTAATCAGGACAGTTTCCCATTTGTTTTTAAAACCAATAGATTTTCTGATCATTACTGCCAAGAAACACTTACCTGTAAGAATTGACTGGTCTACCCTCAGAGTTGTCGATTTTATAGAAGTAATTCTTATGTCAGCAGGAACCTTGTCACCAACTGTGGATTAAGAGGAGAGTATTGAGTTTGACCAGACGTTAATGAATGCAAATATTTTTCAAGTAGTACCAGAAAAAGCAAACATCAACCATATATTTATTCAAAATATCTCTCACTTCACTTTTGAAATGAGGGAAGCTAACCCATTTTTCAGAGCTTCCCACAATTAGAAATTCCATAACCTATTTTGGAAGTGTATCTCATTGCCCAAGTGTTTATAGGAACATTTTGCTATGTGCAATTTCTCCTCATGTAGTTTAAACCCTGTTACCTTTAATGAAGTATCTATTTCGGTTAACATCATTATTGTACATTCTCAGAGAATTCTCCATCTGCCCATAAAGATGTTGACAATTGGGAGAATCCATACTATCTGACTGGTTTTGAACAGTCAATAGGACTTGGGATTTCTCAAATATCAGTGCAAACCACTTTTGAAACTGATAATATTTTAAAGAGTGTGCACTATGACATGGGTGTCTGATGTTCCCCCTAAGACCTCAGTCTTTGAGTTTGACCCGCATAGCTCTTTAATGTTGGACAGGAAATTGCCATATCCAACATCTTTTGCACTAGCCTACATTTCATCTAATAAGCATTTCTAAAGTAGCGCGCGCGCACACACACACACACACACACACGAAGGAAGAACTAATAAAACGCTATTTTGCCAACACATGACAAAAACCCTAAAACAGGGTACTGAAAATACTTGCATCATCAGCCAGTAATTACTAATCCTGCCAGAATATGTGGACTTGTTACACAATAGTCCCTCTAGTTTTACTGTAGGGATGCACAGACTAAATGCTAATTCCTACAGGAACTGCTTATGCAACTGGCAGCAATCATGCATGAGGGAGAGAATGACGCTGTGAGGAAGTTAGGTCTGAGGTAGGTCTGCCACTTCTATGTGCTAGGTCATTGATGTACAAACACCATACCAGAGGATTAAGCACATATTATTTGTAGCTTTATACTCTTTTAGAAAAACAATTTCTGCAACATTTCTCACAACGTTAAAATTATAGTGTTCTCTTGGGCAGAGTCTTAGGTAGGTAACTAACACCACTCTCTATTTAGAATAAAGAGGCCAATAAGCCAGCTAGACTTTTTCTTTTCTGCTCTGTCATTACAACATGAAAACCAAATTCGCTGTACCCTTCAAGCAGTGAAGAGAAAATAGTACAAAACAATGACCAAGGCCAAAAATGGGCAAACTATTTGAATGCAGTCCCCTGGTGTTGTGACGAGGTTTATATGTAGATACATGAGAGCAGCTGCTTTTTCATCTATCACAATTCCACCAAACAGCAGGCTAAGACTCAGCACAATGCAGGAGAAAGTTCATCAATCTGTAAGGGCCCACACGGTTGCTGGGCTTTCAACAGCTGAGCATCTCAAATGTACTGCCCCACTTGGCAAAGGCATATTAAAATAATGGATCTCTTTGCTGAAATGTATATAGATCAGCCTACACACAACTGCTAAAAATGGTTGTAAGGACTACTGGAAGAAAGCACTGAAATATTATTCTAACAAACTTTGCTTTCAACACAGCCAAGTGAACACCACAGCTCATTGCCTTTCAGCAGAGTATTTAGAAAAAGCACCACTGTTTATTTATTTGTTCCTCAACAGCATGTTCTGAAATCTTATTAACAATTCTTCCGTAAAAGTTATGACAGTCAAAAGTTGATGAGCCCAAATAAGAACAAAATTATTGTGGCTCCAGTAAATTCCCTGTACAAAATGTATACTTCTTCCCAGTAATTGTGGCCAATTGTTTTAAGCAGCAAGGATAGCAACCAAGCTGAAGTTTCATTGTTCTGAAGTTTGCTTAACTATCCAAAGTGAACAATTAAGTTCGGGTAGCACATAGAGAGACAAAGTGACCGTTCTAATGCCAAAGTACAGGACAAAAGTTTGACATTCCAGTAGCGGGGGACATTCCAGTAGCAATCTTATTTCCCACACTTCAAAGCCTAGCACCTTCCCAGAGTTCTGTACAATCTAAACAATTCATAAGGAAGGAAAAAAAAATGGGTTAATAAATATTTCTAAACTTTGTCTTATCCCCTAACTTAAGATACACTACTGGCATGTGACAGCATTCTATTCTCCTGATTGCATAAAGTGAAAGCAAACCTTTGAACACAGCAAAATATGAACTAAGCATCTATTTAATTTAGATTTTTGCCTCAGCCATATATGCTAATGTAGGTTTATATTCCCATTATATGAATTACTCATCCAGTCACACACTGCCCCCCATGCAGTTTACTGGATGGAGCCTTGAGGATGTCATTCTTGCTCAAATGTACCCACTTCCCACACAGTGATGTGGTTTTCCAGAAAAATGCTATGCAAGTTAGAAAAAATTACATCAGTTTGCATTGGAAAATGTTATGGTGCCCTACAGAATGCTCTTATTTGCCACAATTATTTTACTTGCATTTGGTACATAGATACATGTTACTTGTATGCTGCCTTTCCATAATTCAAGCCATGCTCAAGACTGCCTACAACATGAAATAAATACATAATTAATGGTAAAGGGACCCCTGACCATTACAAGATAACAAAAGTAGTAAGAGATGCTAACAACCTTGAAACTGCCAAGCTAGCCTAACGTATATATTCATAATAGGCATCAGTTCATTGTTACTATTGAACTTATGAAATGGGAAAGGTTCTGTTTTGGAAAATTGTCCATACCACATCACTGGTTCAGAGCAAGAAAGATAATGGTACCAGTAAAAACTTGAATAAAGGGAATCCAGAGAGAGAAACTTGCTAAATACATATATTACTTTTGGACTACACACACCATAAACAGCTGAACAGTGTCTGTCCAAATAAAAAGTAACAGTGGTGATGGAAAGGGGATGATAGGAGAGATGACACAAAACAATATCCAGTTTCTACTAGGGAAAATGGCTCTTTTATCACACAAATTGGCTTAACTTTAGTGAGAGGTTTTTCCAGAAGGAGGATTTCAGATGAACTGTTGAGTGTTCTCTAATTTGTTCTTTCAACCACTTCTGTACAGATACTGGACCTTTGCCATACAAGTGTAGACATTTATAAAGGATAGGATTCTTAAATAAACCTGGAATCAGAGTTTTCAAAGTCTGCTCTACTTTACTTTGAGGGAGCTACATACCTTATCCAGACAATATTCAGATATTGGTATTTATGAAACAGCCCTTATGAATGTTAGCTATTCTGTAATACAGTGATTAAATGTTATAAAATATTAAGCTATCCAGAAGCACACTCTTCCGCAACCTGCAAAATTTTTGTATGTTTGGGGGCGTTACAGATCTGACCTGAACCAGCAATGTGTAATGGCATCCCTAGATGAATCAGAGCTCAAAGTCCCATATCCTACAGTCCAGATTTCCAAACTTTTCATGTTGGTGATACACTTTATAGACATGCATCATTTCATGACACAGCAATTCAGTTTTAATAGCAAACCAGAGGTTAAACTAACCCCTTTCCAGCCCTGGAAGGAGCACAGTGAGCATTTGCGCAACACACCTACACACTGCAGCTGACACACTAACATGTCGCAACACACAGTTTGGAAAGCTCCACTGTAGTCTTTTTGCCATATGTTGAAGACTTCCCCTTTCAAAAAGCTTTCCAAGTGGAGACTTTTATCTCAGTCAGTATCTGCATGGGATCTGAAATTCTACATATGTTTCTACTGTATTGCAAAATCACTTTTGAGATGCTCTGTAGAAAGAAATGCATAGATTCTTATTTAATTTCCTCTGCCAACCCATAATTCCAAATTAGTAACATTCTCTTCTTCTAATTTTAATAACTAGCTTATAAATTCTACTCCTCGTTATCTAATTTGTTTCTCTTTCCAAGTCAACTAAACTAATGATTAAAAGGTTTATGGATTCTATGGACCCCCCCCCCCAATCTTTTCCATGAGAAGAACCACCAACAAAACTGACTTAAAGTTAGCCCAACGAAACAACTCTGGAAAAATCAAAGAAGACAGCTTTTAATAGCCAAGCACATAGTTATTTGCTCTTCAACTTCCCCATCATTTGCTTAGAGAACACACAATTAGCAATTTGACCCTGGCCAGACACCAGCGAATTCTTGCTCAGGCTTACTTAAGGACTATGACATCGGAGGTGCTCATCGACAATCTGTTGGGAAGTGAATGGGTTAAAAAAAGCCAGAGGTTTCAGCAATCTATTTTTATAAAAAATCACTCACTGATCAATTCTTGCAGTATTACTCTGAACATTAGTAAACTCCCTACCCTTCTTTATAAATGCTGCTACTCTGGATTTTTCCAATAGAGATAATTATGACTGTCTGAATATAGTGTAGTAAACTGATTAGTTGAAAATAATTAGGAGACCTTAATTATAGCAATAGCTAAATGCGTAGGCTTTAGCAAATACAAGAAAAGCAATTCACAAAACAGCAGTAGCAGTGCAGTCAACATAACTAGTGGCAGAAATGCAGTCTCTCTGCTCAAGTGTCTGGAAAGGAAGACCACCAACATTCACTTTTTGCCATGTTAGAGGATTCTAGCAAGCATGCCAAGCTAAGCAGCAACATTCAAACTACTGGATTATTCAGGTAATGAAAGGAGGAAATAGTGGTACTTCAGCAGTGCTCCTCAATATGCAAGGTTTCTATAGTCTGTGAGTGCATACTGCCTGTACTCTTCTACCTATAAAAATTTAGAAGGGGCTTTATCACACAAAACTGATGTGTATTATACAGGACTTGAACACTTAATTTAAAACAGTTACAGTATGTGAACTGTGTGCTTGAACTATACACAAGTTTCTATGTGATCCAACACAAAACTGATACTGCATGAACGTGCCTCTCCCCCACCCGCAAAAAGCAGGCATCAGTTTTGTAAGCACGCAGTTCTTTCAGAATAAGCAGTAAGTAAGTACCTTTACTTTAGTACATTTGATTAATAAAGCTTAAAACAAACACCTGCAGATTAATTAAAAAAAATTCCTAGAAGTTGATTCTCCCCAATAAAAATCTGAATCAGATGAGTAAGATACAAAGTCATTTGAGGAAAAACTGGGTATTCTTTGGTTGACATATGTAGGTTACCAAACTACATTGTGATTGTTAACAACACCTGTGGAGGTTAGTGAAAGTTCCTAAAGGTTTATACTGCGAGAACATTATTTTCTACTTTTCAAAATAAGCTTCTCATTGATAGCTGATCTTCATAAACTGTGATAAAGCAGTATTACAGTAAAGTCTCCCATCTGAACAGAACCTTTTCTTAGAAAAAGGTGATTATCACAAGTTCTAATTAGATATGTCCTCAACAGTCACTCCCCCAGCAAAATATCACTTGTAAAAGATGCTGAGAAGTTTCAAAATATGTGTCTATTGTTTGATTGCAATGTCTGCTGTATTTTGGTTCCTATGCTGGTTCCTCTACTACCTCTCTTTCTTCAGTAGTCTTGATCCATTAAGAGCATCTTTGCTCAAATCTTCATCAGCAACTTACAACTGCAAAAACTACCCACAAATGGCAGGAATAGTTATTTTACCAGTAAGCAATAGCATCAACATGCTACAACCAGGTAGTTTCAGGTAATGCATGGTGGCACTGTATATAAAATCCCCTCAAAAGGCAGCAGCATTTATCCCTGTGAAGTGACCAGCCTCCTAGTGAAGGCAACCTTATTAATCCCACATTTACAAGTGGCAGCAAAAGCATGAAGGTGGCTAACTGGCAACATTCTACCTGTTCTGTTTGTGGTGGTTATTATGCATATTCCTTTGTTAAGCTGTAAGCAATATCCTTTGAAGGGAAACAACCTATATTTAATAATTACAAGCTTCAGTGTAACCACAACTTCCTACAACATTGTCCTCATTAATTCATCATCTAACAAGTACTTTACATACTTTGAAAGCTCAGTGTTTGCTTAATGTTTTTCCAGGCAAGATATGGCTGTTGGAAAAGCAACTCGCCCCCCAAAACAAGTTGTTTGTGTTGACAAAAAGGACACTTATTTAAGGACCAGTGACTGTGCCCCAATGCCTTCTTTGCTTAAAAAAAACCCCACCTATCCTAAAACATCCATGAACATTAGACAGCACTGATATCTGAGAGGTAACTGCCACCTGGTTATTCATGACAGTCACTGGTGCCTGCAATGCAATGTCACTGGCACACTGCCTAAAATTCCATACCCAGATATGCATCCCCGCATCAAGTGCTTTGTCGCTTCCCTACATGGTCCTATTTCTGCAGGCACCATGTCAAAGGCCATCCAATATGCTTACACTTATGACAGAGGCATGCACACAGTTTCTCTCACCTCCAGGTTTTGACACTAGCTGTGGAACATAGTGTATGTACTCTTGCCACCCACCCTGAAATTTTAGCTTGGCTATAGTCACTTACAGTGACTGGATTACATTTCACAGCACAGTCTATTCAAGTTAATTGAAAAGTCATTCCAAAAATTAAGTTTAGTCTTTCCAAGGGTAAGAATGGCATTATTGCAAATCTCAGAATTATTAGTTATCTGCACATCAGCTTGACCATGAAATAATTCAATCCACATAGTATTAATATTTTTTATTAAGGATAGTAATTTGAACTAAAAAGATTAAGTACACCTATTATATAACTTTTGTCATCTATCACTGCAATAGCAGTATGATACGTAGTACAAGTTATATGCTAGATACACATATTCAATGTCCTTCAGTACACACATAAATGGACCTCAAGAGTGAAATGTTAGCAGGAAGGTATTTATACCCAATGTAAAAGCCAGGAGGGAAGCACAGAAATAAATTTATTCTCGAAAGTGCCAACTATGAAGATTCAGCATAGTTCAATGAATTTTGGAACTCAGGTTTCTATTTCAGGAGCAAACCCAACACAATGATCTACTACAAAAATAAATCAGGAGACCATGGGTCACTGGGTGGTTACACCCCATGCTTCCCAAGAAGAATATCACAATAAGGGGGAAATCAAGCTGGCAACATCCATCAGCCTGTGAAATAACAGTCTTTCCTCCTCTCTGCCAGAAAGTTCACTCTACTCCAATTGCCAGTTACTCTGGGACTGCAAGTGCTAAAGGGACACACAGCCTGGCCCAATCCATTGACCAAGGGCCACTCCAGACAGGGAGACTTGGCTTCATGTATCAGCAGTGAAAGAGCAGCTGCTCCAGTGTTGCTTACACCAGTGTGGTGTAGTGGATAGCACTGGACCACGGAGACCTGGGTTCAAATCCCCACTCAGTCAAGAAGCTCACTGGGTGACCTTGGGACAGTTACTTTTTCTCATACCACACCGAGTCGATGTGAGAATAAAATCAAGAAGGGGATGAACCATGCATGCCACCTTGAGCTCCTTACAGAAAAGGTGGTATAGAAACCCAACACATACATGAAAACATTAGATTTTAAGCCTGAGGGCATAAATATTAGTACAACTCATTATGTATGCTGAAAAAAATTGCCATGGATCATTTGGATGAACTTGTATACAGTATAACCAAACTGAACTAGTTCATTTTGTAAAGGGAGAAATGTGAACTATAAGTAGTTTGCTTTTGGACATGTTAAACTTGAACTTGTGAAAAATGAACTGCCGAAGATCTATGTATTAGATATACATTCAAATAAAATTAAGCCATCCATTTCTCTTAAACTCATGTCAGAGGAATTGAAGCTGGAACTGAGTAACAAATACTTGAACTTTGTGGAGGAGAGGGAATAGGCTATCCAAAATTGGATTCAAGTCAGGAAGCTTGTACCACGTTTCTATTAAGTGCACACATTTCTACACCTAAATTGCTCATTAAACCATATGGCAAGGGGTGTTCTACCTACAAAATGCTCATCTAGCAGGGTTCTTTGTTTTTGCCACATCAATCCAATATAGCTGCTCTCTGAATTTGACAATAAAGAAGTTAAACATCTATGCAAATCTTAACACGAACACATACCTAAACAATACACTGCAAAAGTAAGAAGTGGAGGAACACCATGGAAGGTGGAAGAAAGCCACCCCCAGTAGAGACAACACCATAATGCCACAGGGAGGGAAGCTTGATGCAGGAAGTCAAGACGCAAGTAAACATGACTTTGGCCGGCCAATCCTTCCCATTTGGTCCATAAGGTAGTTTCAGACAAGTCATGCCCATCTGCCATCATATATGAAACCAGGTGTGGGGTATGTAATGGTGGCTTAGAAAAAGGGGCTTTGAAGGCACTGCCAATTGGCAAAGCCTGCAAAGGCACTTGCGCATCACTTCCCAAATACCCTCTCTGTCAGGCATCTGGGAAGTGCTGGGCAACTTTCCCCCCTACCCCAAGTCAACTTTGACAGATGTCTTAATTATGTCAGGTGATTGACATCAGATGACTGACAAGGCAGGTGACTGGTTACACAAGACATTATTCTGTTGTCAGTCACTTCATGTCAGTTCAGCTGTTGTAACAGCTAATTTGCATCCCTAGAAGTAAGCAGTTTTTCTCCCCTCACAGTAAAGAGGTTGATGAGGAAAGGCAGTAAAGCCCACAACTTACACAAATTTAACTTGTGTGCATTCAGCTTTATGCACACAATTTTTTTTAAAAGGTGGGCAGAAAGGAAAGGGGGTCCCAGAAAATGACCTTGGCAATCCCACCCACCAATGAACCCAATGTGCTATGATTATACATGATTTTTTTTTCAAGTGAATTTTTATTGTTTTCCTTACATATTCTTTTCCAACAAATTGTAATAGCACCATACATTCCCTTTGACTCTGCCGAGTCACGACCCCCCTCCCTCCCTACAACTGGTATATTTATCCTCTTTCCATCACACACATCATTCTCATATTAGTACGATTATACATGATTTTTGTCTTTAGGCGCAATCCCTGGAATATAACCCCTACGTAATTTGCAGGCATTCCCTAGTGAGTCTCCCTCCTTACTATCAGGAGATATTTTTTAATGTTCCTGTTTACCCTAGCATTTGATGGCTGAAAGAAGCTGTTCCTGGCAACCCTGAGTTCACAGCCTTTTACAATGTTTAAAACTGTTTTTGAGTGTATTTATTTTTTAATCACTCTTTGTCTTAACAGCAAATCAATTTGTAAGAACTAAAAAGACCCATAATGTTGTAGCATATAAAGCATCTTACCAGCTACTTCCACGATATCACCTGGAACCAAGTCTCTTGCTTTTATCCTTTGTACACTTTTTCTGTCTTGTCTATACACTTTACCCATTTCAGGTTCATATTCTTTAAGAGCTTCAATGGCATTTTCAGCATTTCTTTCCTGCAAGAAATAAACACTGAGATTAGAGGGCACACAAGCTGTTGCTTTTACTATTGTGGTTGGCCAAATTGCCACCCTCCAATTTTCTCGTTTATACTGTTAGGCAAACAATCTTTGTTCATTTACTGACATTACCAGATGCTGTTGCAACAAGGGGAGCAGCCTGCAAAACATCACTTTCAAATGCAATCTACAAACCAATGCCCTCTACTTCATTTCATTTCATATTCTTGCAAATGTGTTTTGTTACAATTTGGGAAAGACAATGATAGTTTTAATGTTTTAAGACAAGAGGTTCACTTGGGGATAGTTCGATAAGAACCTCTTTTCATAATCATAGAGAGATCATTTTCTCATATAAAAAACAGGCAGGCTGCATCCTGTGTCATTTTAGAGCAAGCAGCCTAAAACCCAAAAGCATAATTCTTATAGTTAGTGATTAAGCAGTAGACAAGACAGATCAGAATCACTTCCTTGGAAATTAACTTCTATCCCTCCCACAACAATTAGCCACTGTTTGGCTAGATGCGTTCATAACTACAACTGGATATATTCATGGTTACTACAACAACTCTGGCATCCAAGTTTGAAGAAAACAATTGTCCTCAAAGCCTCCTATTTGTACTTATAAAAGAAAAATGTAGTGCATGACTTGCTAACAAAGTAAGTGCTATTAGCTGAACATAGTGACATTTTTGGCATTTTAAAAGAACATATTAAAACCTCATAACCAGTGTTAGAAAATGGGATAGAAAAGCTACCGTATTTTTCGTCCCATGGGACGCTCCGTCCCATAGGACGCACCTAGTTTTTTGGGGGGGAAATAAAGGAAAAAATTTTTTTCCTTTATTTCCCCCCCAAAAGCAGGTCGGGGAAACCAAACCAGGTCGAGGAAGGGCGCTGCACCTCCCTGAGCTTGTGGGGCTGGCCGATGTCTGCCTCAGGCGGCAGGCTGCTATCCGCAGCGTGGGGAGCCCTGCGGGGAACCCCTGCAGGGCTCCCCATGCTGCGGATGCCTGTCCTGCGCGCGGGGCGCTCTGCTTCAGGGCGCCCGACGCTCCGGGAAGCAGGCTGCTATCCGCAGCCTAGACAGCCCTGCTGGACCTCCTGCAGGGCTGCCTGGGCTGCGGATGCGCTCCCGAAGCACCGGGCGCTCTGCTTTCAGGGCGCCCGACGCTCCGGGAAGCAGGCTGCTATCCGCAGCCTAGACAGCCCTGCTGGACCTCCTGCAGGGCTGCCCAGGCTGCGGATGTCTTCCTGAAGCCTGGAGAGCGAGAGGGGTCGGTGCGCACCCACCCCTCTCGCTCTCCAAGCTTCAGCGAAAGCCTGCATTCGCCCCATAGGACGCACCCAGATTTCCCCTTCATTTTTGGAGGGGAAAAAGTGCTTCTTATGGGGCGAAAAATACGGTATTTCCCACATAGAACCTCTATTGCGGGTGCAAAAACAGAATGGCTAGCCACACACCGCCCCTCCCCAAACGTAGCAGCACTTTTTATTAATTTGTTTGAAATGCATGAACTAATGCACAATTCACACCAGTGACACATTGTTAGTATCACATTTTTAATGGCAATTCTTAATTGAACAGCACAAACATGAATGGGGCTCAACCCCTCTAATTGTGGCCAAAACCATAAGACAGTTGAATAATTAATATTTACAAATACCAGCATTATTATTATTATTATTATTATTATTATTATTATTATTATGTAAAGGGGGAAGCAAAGAGGCATATGGAAGGCAGCAGCCAGTGATCTAGCAGAGATCTCATTTTGGGGTGGGGAGGCGAGGTGAGGCAAAGGAGCATGGAAGGCAGCAGCCAGCGATCTTACTTTGAAGTCAGGCAGGAAGATATTTCTAGCAGCAGCAATTTTAACCTTGAATCTCAGTCACCATACGCAGCACCAAGACTTCTCAAATTGCTTGCAATCAGACCATTCCCAGTCACAAAATGCACCTGGTTCCCGGCTAATTTTGAATGCTGCTCATAAATGTCCACAAAAACTGAATCTGAGTATGTTAAGAGTGGTGTATGCCTGTAGTTATTTAATAAGGACTTTGCAGTTAATAATATTGTCTATTTCCAGACAGTTTAATGTTAAAATCTTGCCAAGTTATTATAGGTCACCAACAGAAAAAAAATTCCAAGTAGCCAACAGTTTTGCTACTTGCCCCAACCCACAAATCATAACTTTTCCAGATTCAACATTAGCAGATATCAAAAATTGTTTTGCATATTGTTCCATTGCAAAACACTTTATCTAACTGCTTCAACTAAGTGCTGAAAATCAAGTGTCTTTTCTGCCAATCCAACAACTAAAGAATTAGCTTTCCGGGGAAATGCTCATATTGTTAACAATATGTTACGTGAGGCAAAAGTTACATTTGTCTCCCTTCCCAGTGCCCATTCAGAATTGTAACATGAGCATACTTGTCGTTATTAAGCCACCCAGATAGACCACTTTAAATAGAAAATGTTCTTTTGGAATTTATCTGAGTGACTATTTTTAACAATCCCATCTGTGAGAGCAATTAAAAGATCTGTACTATAGGGACATCCTGCTCACACTTTCTGCTCCAGATTAAATTCATGCATTCAACTGCTTATAGCATCTGCTATTTAGAATAGTCAACTACCTTGTACATTCCAAGCAGAGAGAGACTTCAACAATCACCTATCATATACCATTTGGGCATTTGTAATACACATTGGCTGGGTATATTTTTGTGGTATAGGCTTCAGGAAGACATTACTGGATTGTAAACAGATGAGCTGCTTGAAACCATCTAAAAGAAACCCTACCTATAAAAAGTTATTAGTCAGAATCTGGTAGCTCCGTCTTGGCAGTGGTTTTATACCAATATCTTATTACCATGGTTTCAGGGGACAGTCATTCTCATTTCACCATACTTTCAGAAATAGCCAACTGGGGCCCTTCCTTTTCAAACATTTCTCAGACCCCAGATTTCTCTTGAATCCTATATAGCAATAATCGCCAATACACAAATTGGGGGTGAGGGAACTCCATGTCTGTCAGGATATGAAGGCTGTGGGCCCTACTATACATAAGCTTGAAATAACTTCCTACATAATGGGTGACCAATTTATGTATTGGGGCAATTTATGTATTCATACTGGCAACTACTTGATTTGACAAATATAAATATGTTAAAGTGCATTTAAGACTCAAGCTGTTCGATGAGCCAGCAAAAGGAAACAGTCAAAAAATAAAGGGTTTTCAAGGTTCTAGTTAGAAGTATAAAAGAAAATCTGCTAATGTGTGTTGTGAATGTGGCCCAAATCTGCTGCCACCGCCTGACCCTGGTGGTCTGCTGTTGTTTGCATTCTCTTCAGTTAAGGTGGTGCCAGAAGGATATATGTAATATGAAGGAAAGGGGGTGTAGTGAGAATCTAGAGCAGGGGTCAGCAATCTTTTTCAGCTGTGGGCCAGTCCACTGTCCCTCAGACCTTGTGGGGGGCCAGACTATATTTTGAAGGGAAAAAATGAACGAATTCCTATGCCCCACAAATGACCCAGAGATGCATTTTAAATAAAAGGACACATTCTACTCATGTAAAAACACGCTGATTCCCGGACCGTCCACGGGCCGGATTGAAAAGGCAATAGGGCTGCATCCAGCCCCCGGGCCTTAGGTTGCCTACTCCTGATCTAGAGCTTGAATGCAGAGTGGAAGGAAAGGGGGACCTTTTTCTGCCTTCCCATTTCCAGCTACTCTCTGAAGACTGAAGAAAGGACCCACATAAGAGTATCTGTAGGGTAGGCAGGAGAAGCATTTTGCAGTCTTCAGATGAGGACTAGACCATATGAAAAATTAACATAATATTTTAACTGGAGCTGACAATATACACAATTCATTTTCAGCTTTGTTATCTTGTAAAAAAAAAAGAACTTAAGTGCAGCCGCAACCCAGGTTTAAGGTGCCATATGGTGATTAGCTTTTATATATCAGTTTCTACCACTGCCTGTTACTATAAACACATACATTCTCAAATACACAAAACAACCAATTCACATGTCATATAATTATATAGAAGACAATAAAAGCATACTGAGGAAGTAGTTCAGGGCAAATTGGGTTTTCCTAACCTTAATGGCATGTCAGTCCATGCATGCAAGTTAGAGCTACCATAAATACACCATGCAGAAGCAATTCAAATTTTAGATTTAAATAAGCAAGTAAGATTTCAGTGTCATGCATCAACTATGAAAAACACATGCATCACCTCATCCCCCAAAATACTCAATTCTCATAAATGACCTAAATGGTGACAATAGATGTACCACTGTTTTCTTCTTTTTAACACAAAAAGCTTAATTAAAACTAAAATAAAAAAGACCTAAAGTTCAGCATTCTTCACAAACTCTCAAAATTTAATTTCTAGTACAGCAGATCCATCCTGTAACTTCCTGATTTCAAAAGAACTTGTTACACAATATGGAGGGCTGCTGCTTAAGCAATACAAGTCCTAAATTTCCTTGGGTTCACTTAATTAGTTGCATGGCTCTTTGGATCCTGCAGTACTTCTACAATGTAGAGCATCTCTCAAATAACTAAATCTGAAATGCTGGACTATTTCCACTATTTCACAACTTGCATCTACTTTCAGGCTAATCAAAAATATATATAGCAAATTTACTTAAAATTAGTCTGTACAAGTTGCAGCCTATTGGAACAATGTTTATGAAGTTTTCCAAGATTCAAGCATTACAAAATATTCACTCACCTGCCACACACCCACAATTGCATTGGCCACCAATATGAGTAAGATTACAAAAGGTTCTACAAAGGCTGTGACTGTTTCTTCACCTTCTTCAAACCAGGCCAACACCTACAAGAGAGATTGAAGAACAGGTCATTTTACATATTCAAATATTATATACTGTATTTTCTATAACAGTTGTCTTAATTTTAGCTATATGTTAGTCATTGGTAATTAGATATACCCTAGGATTTATTGCACCAGTTAAAAAGAAAAGTCACTTAAGTGACACATTAGAAGCTAAAAGCAAATTTCATTTTACAAAAATAATCCCATCTTCACCTTCCCAAATGGCTTGAATTTGAAAGTACATTGCACGTTAGAAGGCTAGAATTGTAGCTTTTATTTTCAAAACAAATTACAAAGTTTAGCTTTGTTAACAATGCCTAAATAAATTAGAGAGAGGAAATGTATATATATATATGTATACAGTGTGTGTGTGTGTGTGTGTGTAATTTTTTTAATAATGTATTTTTTTCTCTCGGGTAGCTTACATGGCAATGTTAGAGGTTAGTCTTAAAAAATAAAATCCGGAGACACAATCTGTAACAGTTTCTTGAAGATAAGACTTTAGTAGTTTAATACATAGTAAGCTTTGTGCTACCATGCTTATGCTTGGTTAGTTTGCTATTCTGAGATTGAAACATGGTAATATTTATCAGGTTCTAAACTGTCATTATAATCTGCTACTAAGTCCCACATTCCTTAAAGCCAAGCCTCCTCTCTGTTAACAATAGAGAAGGTTAAGTCATGTAGTACTGAGCGGTCTGGTTGCAGGGTGATCAGGAACTAGAATGTAGTTTGACATTTTCTTGATAAGGTCGCCACACAGTTAAGAGGTGCATATGTGCTAAAATACTGACAGGGCACTAGAAAAACCAAAGTGATTAAATCATAAAAATGGAAGAAGTGTGGAATGTCTCAGCAAAATTTCATACAATACTGCATGTGTGTATTTTTTAAAAAGATGTCAGACCCAACAGAGCTCAAGCTCAGCTTGCAGCTATCCCCTTATTTAGATTCATCAGCATAAAGAATAATTTACTTTAATATCAGGAAACGTAGGAAAGTGCCCTCCTAATTATTTACAGCGAAATGCAGTCAAGTACTCTCTTGAATATATGTAGTTCCTTGATTGTATCTACATGGGTGCTCCCATAGCTACTGGATATTATAAAAATCCATGATAGACTTTAAAAAATGAAACTTGATCTTAGGTAGATAAATGCCTTTATCAAAAGGTTTCTGAGCCCCTGAGCCCTAGTTTTCCCCAAAGCGTTTCCTGTGCTGCCTCAGAAGTCATCCCAGACCACTTTTAGAAACCATCTCCAACACAAACATGAAGAGCTGCTTTCAGCGGGAAGAATACGCAAGAGCAGTGGAAATCCTTATACAAACTGAAAGAATTACAATGTATGGGGTCACCCACAATGTTGAAACATAATTAAAGTTAGGGAGCCAACAACAAAATATGGCTTGTGCTGTGCTGGGTTCACATGCGCCACTAAACCATGGTTTAATGTTACATGTGAACCAGGTCACTGAATGGGGTACTTAAGAGTCACAGGCAAAATTTCATTTAATCTACACTTACTTGGTAGCCTGTATCAAACTCTGCAACAAGTAATGCAGAAAATATCTACTACTATATTCAACATATTGTGCAACAGGAAGTAAAAATCAACAAACTTAATAATACTGAAATCATTAGTGCTTGGAAGCCAGTCAATAGGAAGCTGAAAGAAGAGGAATCTTGTTAAGTAGAACTATTTTCCAGGTGGGTACACAGGCTGTGGGAAATAGAGAATGAAGGAAATGCTGTACTGCACTAAAGGCTATAGGGAAGGCAGTTTCTAGACTGAGGGGAATGATAAATCTTAAAATAGAGGAAAATGTCATTAGAAAATCACCTTCTGGTGGGTTGGAATGCAGAATCTAGATTTCACTCCTAAATTTAATCTTGGCTCTTTTAAATGGCTGTTGCTACAACTTATCATTAGCCACTTGATGGAGCTCCAGTTATACAACTATGATGTGACAGAAGTATTCAGGATCCTAGTACTAAAATAAGAGATTAAATGCCTCTGCAATGGCATCTATCAATGGAATAAGAGCACCAGTAAGACAGCCAATTTTTTTAAGTGCATCATGCTCAATATGACATAAAATAAAAACAATAAATATTTCGTACTGATTTAAGATGATTAATTCACTTCATAAAATTTATACACTACTTCATTGTAAAAATACTCTCAAAGTGGTTTACAAAAAGATAAAATAAGAAAATCAAGAAAATACAATTCATCCAGATTTTTAGGCACATTACCTCCCACTTAGGCACAGGGAATATATTACAGTACAGTGGACCCTCCGGATACAAACTTAATTTGTTCCAGGGGTCCGTATGTACCCCCAAAAGTCTACATCTAGAGTTGCTGCTTCTACACATACACGCAACGCAATAGAGCACTTCTGTGCATGCGGCGAAACCCAGAAGTATACACTTCTGGGTTTGCCGCATTTGCAACCTGAAAGTTACGTTACCCGAAGGTAATGTAACCTGAGGATCCACTGTATACATATCTACATGTTTCATGCTTGTCTTTAATTTCTGGCTCGTGATAAACTGATTATCTTTTGATCCACCTTTCTCTACAATACCCAGCACAGACAATGGGCACCGGAGAGGCATCAATTAGAGGAGGAACTAGAAGATGAGAACACAAATAACTGACTTCCAGGCCACAAGAAGGGAGTAAGACCAGTTCCAATTAAATATATCCCATCCTAACCTCTTATAAGCATTTGCTGAAGTTTCCCATACACAGCAGCTTTTTCTTAAGGAATTGTGAGGTCTAGAAACCTGCTGTGTAAAATAAATGCTCAAATTGTCAAATGGTTCATTTCATTAATAGCAGCCATGCTGATTTTAGACGCCTTGCTAGATATAAAGCACCAATTACAAAAACCACATCTTACATCTCACTTTTCTCTTCCAAAGAGGATGTAATCTTTAACAATGAGCTGTACCAACCTTATGAACAATTTCCTTTATGAGAGGTTAGTACAATTAACATGAAAAAGTTGAAACTGGAGAATTCTATGTAAAGATCCACTGTAGCTGCCTTCTGCCTTTCCTCTTCTCTACATTCACAAATTATAAACTAGTCACTCGTGTATTGCATTTTAAAGCCAAACTTCAACGTTTGCCGGCATTATAGCAAAATACAAAATTTAACATATTTTAATTATTTAGACTGTATTTGTTGTACATCATCACAAGATCCCAAGCAAGCAAACCAATCAAAATATACACACTGAAACCATAAAATCGTTAGTAAATACAAATAACTGTCTTGATATTTCTTGTAACTTTTTTTTTTTAACATCTACCACAAAGCAGTCCTATGAACTGATCTTGATTAGATTATCATTATTCCCTTTATATTGGGTTAGGGATTCTTGCTCTTAGGGATTCTTTATATTGGGTTAGGGATTCTTATATTGGGATTCTTGCTCTGAAGTTCTACCAAGCTCAATGGTCTTATTTCCAGATACACAGATATAGGATTGCAGCTTTATATTGCTAAGACTTTTAGAAGCGATTCTTTGAGTTGTAGTAATACTGTATGTGCTGTTTCATAAACTTTCCAAAAATGTTTAAAATACCACTGCTGCTTACAAAAGATTATGAGACCTGAAGCAAATAGGTACACCAACTAGGGATGGGCATGGAATAGTAAGCTGCAGGTAGTCAAGAGCCTCTGAGATCCTAGAGTCATAGTTGGAAGGGACCACAAGGGTCAACTAGTCAAACCTTCTGCAATGCAGGAATCTTTTGCCCAATATGAATAGTTCTATTTGCAAGTCCTGAAAACGTACATGCAGATTGGTATCAAATGTTTAATGTCTCTAAACATCATGTTTGTCGCCTTTTAAGTTCTGAACTACATAGCAGACATCATACAACGGTGTGTGACATTTCCATACCACACAAGACTCTTAACACACGTTTAATGACCACTTGCTCTCACAAACAGCAATCAGTTGAGGTGGCAAGCTTCGATTGTTTCAGGTTGGAAGGGAAGAGATCACATGACAGAACCCACCCACCCCCGAAACACTCTTGCACACACACAGAAAACCAACATGCTATCCTAAAATCCTACTCCTGGACAACCTGCTTTCTATGTGCAGGGCATTTTGTGTGTATTCAACCATGTAAGACTCAGCCTAGTGTATAACATGATATAGAACCAAGCTTTAAAAAGGAAAGACAAATGTGAATGTTTTGGCATGTTAGCACTTGGGCTTCCTGTGTGGCTACTGGCTGTGTGAAAGGTCAAAGCTTCTAGTGGGCATTTGACAGACTTGGTAGAAGCAGTCTGCTATAAAACAACTGGGGGTAGACAGACCAGTTCTTAAGAATTGTCATCACACATAAAAAAGACTATGCCATTATGTATTTAATATATTTCTGTGCAGGATTTGTACTCTAGTCACAATGAACTCACCAGTGAAAACTATAGGTGAACACTTGCCCCAGCTTGGGCCTGATCCTGAGTTGGTCTTTGGAGGTTCTTGAAAACAGCAAGTCTCACTGCTTCCATGAGCCTCCAAAGATCAGCTAAACACAAACATGGGTAATACTAATGGACCAGTGCTGTATCTAATGACTAATTATGAAATAAAGCAGAATTAAATTCACTGCCCACAAGCCTAAAGATCTGATTTTGGGTCATGAATGAGATTGGCATTACAAACATTGTAAAGCGCTAGATAAAAAAATAGCACATAGAACATGCATCCCACTCAATTCCAGACTCTCCCAAGTGTCCCTTTTTTCCAGCAATAGTCCCACATTTACAGAAGCTACCTTGGTTTCTGATTTGATCCCAGAATGTCCTGCTTTTCCTTAGGACGTCCCTATTTTCATTGGAAGGTACAGAGTTATGTAAACCCCGAGCCAACGAGATAAATACAACCTTTAGAAGACATCTGAAGATTTTTAATGATTAATGTTTCACTATGTTTTTATATATGTTGGAAGCTGCCGAGAGTGGCTGGGGCAACCCAGTCAGATGGGCAGGGTATAAATACTGTAATCAAATTTTTATTAACATTTTTATTATGGAAAAGGACATCCCTATTTTCACTGGAGAAATGTTGGAGGGTATGCCATTCTCATTTAACTGGTTTCACTTCTCTGTCCACCTCCTGCTAAAATTTGTTGTTGTTTTTATACACATTTAGTACTTTTTTGGAATTCACAGTACCTTATTAATGCTATTGTTTTACTCATGCTCTCTAGAGTGCTGTATGGACTCTTAATGGCATACTGTTTTTATTATTTTACCATAATTCATTTAAAATTAAACAGATAAAGCATTCCTTTGCAGTAGTTTTGATAACAAATTATCCCATACAAATTATTTTGCCCTAGAGACACTGTCCACAATCAATTCAGGTTATTTCCACTCTTTCCATGATTCACAGCCAAAAAACTCTCCCTATCAGTTGTTACAGAAAGTTAGTCAATAGAGGAGCACCCACCGCTTAGATATTTCTGTACATAAGTACCATTTGCTATAATTCAGATTCTAATAATAATAATAATAATAATAATAATAATAATAATAATAATAATTTATTAGCTGCTCATCTGACTGGGTTCTAGGCTGCTTCAAACTATTTAAAACATCAATTAAAACATCCTAGTGGGAGGAAAGCTACACATTCTTAAGTTAAGCGAGTTTTTAAAAATTCTACAGTACTTCCCATTACATATTATGTTTAATCCAATGCTACACACAGTGAAGTAGCCAAATACTACCACAAAGATAATTTTCTAAGCAGTTTTGGGACCAAAGATGTATTTAGTTGATCACTGTGCCCATTCTGCTAGATGCACAATAGGATTAGGTATTCTACAAGCATTAAAAAACTTTTGTCAGGTAAATTGCTAATTTATGTTACAAGTCTGTCAAACAAATACATGGTCAAAAAGGCAGTGAATAAATTAATAAGATGATTACATGACTTCCAGATGCCTCCTGAAAACAATTTTGAGGGGGAAATGTCCACAAGTTGTCAAGGGAGGTCATTATAAAAGGAAATTGTGTTTTTTATCAGAATGCAGGCAGCACTTTTACATACCAAGACTTTTCTCACCATTTTATATAACATGTTCGATCATTCCCTTAATCTGTCTGGTGTAAAGAAATGAATAACTCAAGCCAGCTTTCAAGGCCACATAAAATGAGCTGCATCCCCTCTTCTACACTAACCAAGTAAAATCTTTAACACCCCTCTTTTATAATTTTTTACTGCAGTGCTTCTTAATACATTACATATTATTCTTTACAGCACTGGTCTTTAAATGGTGAGTCAGGATCCACTAGTCAGTCACAGTTTGATCCAAGGTGGGCCGTAATAGGAGCACTACCACTACACAAATATTATGGTGAAAGATTAAGAAATGGGTCCCCAAATGCATGTTTGGGTTAAAAGTGGGTGCTGCCTCTGAAAAGGTTCAAGATACAGTACCTGCTTTACAGCATATCAAATACTTGATAAAAATACTCAATGTTTAAAGGTTGCCAAATTTCTAAAAAGAATGATAAAGCCACCTTCCTTTCTAAACTCTCATATAGCGTATATTTTCTAATCTCCACTATTTGGCATATCACACATAAGCATAGATCACATCTGCTAGAATCTCTCTTCATCCTGTTTCAAAGTTTAACAAAATTAATAAAACTAAGTTCAATCGCCAGAGAGCAGGGTTTTATTTGTAGTTACTGGAGTTACCAAAAAAGAGGCTATTGGTTTGGCGGCTATGTAATTTAGGCTACAAGTATCCTACTCTGTAAGAAGCAACATCAGATAAATAGGCCAATTCTCAGAAGTCAGAGAATGCCGAAGCTAGAACACTGTGTATGAATGCTTAGTATGAAGGATTGTGTCTTTGTATACAAGTGAGTAAGATGATCCTTCATGTTCCAATAACTTAACCTTATCTATGTTGCATCTGTTATTCTCCAGCACCAGGATAACAACTGTGTGTACTAAATTGCCCATGCCAATTTCATGGTCACTATTAGAAGCACAGCAAGCCATTTTTGTTCAGGAAAATAAGTAATGACACATCTCCCAAACTGCAATATAGAATCAAGGCTAATATGGTAGGAACTGGTGCTAGAGAAATGTCCTCCCTGACAATGGAGCATAATTCAGTGATAGAGCACATCCTTTACCTCCAGAAGTCACACAACCTGTAGAGAGAGGATCTTAGGTGGCACAGCTATGAAACACCTCCAAGGCTTCAAGAGCTACTGCCCGTCAAAATTAGACAACACAAGAAAGGCCACTGGTCAGGGCAATATGGCATCATACTTTCATAGGGCAAAGAATATGGTATTGTTTTTATCCCACTATTCCACCCAAGGATCTTAAGGTGGAATACATAGATTCACCTCATTTTATCCTCACAAGAACCCTTTGAGGTGGGATAATAGTGTGCCCCAAGATGACATAGTGAGCTTCACAGCTAAGGAGGGATTCAAATCAGTTCTACTCGAGCACCAACCACACTGGTTCATAAAAATGAACCAGGTTCCTGTTCCTGCTATAGAGTCCAATATTTATAATTTCATTTGTTGGAATCACAGTATTTTCCTTCTCTTGCATGTACTACTTTCCCTAATCTATAGGGTAGTGGTTCTCACATTCTGTCCTTATTTTACAAACAAAGCACTATGCATACAAACTTTAGGTGTTTTGAGTTTTAAATCATCAACAAGACTGTTCAAGACGAACATGTAGCAAGCACTCATCAGCAGAGAAAGGGGAAGTTGCATATTCTTATTATTTTTATAGACTTACAGACCTGAACATGGAAGCAAAATACAATCATCCAGAATGACACACAATACATTATTCTCTGCACATTAAAGTAACCTTCCACAGCCTTGTTTTCTCTGATGTTGTTGGACCAAACTGCATCATCCCTGAGCATTGGCTATGCTGGTTGGGAATGATGGGGGCTGTAGTCTACCGTCTGTGGAACCAAGTTTGGGGAAGGTTGTATTTAAGTAAAATGCTTGTTTTGCAGTAAAACAGATAAAAGACACTGTCTTATTTCCCTCAGAGGGGAACTGCAAAATTTATAGGCCCAAGTTTTCCCCTAATGTACACTTCACAGTTGTCCTTTTAAGCACTGCCTGGCCTCTTTGTAAATTAATCATCACAACTCCTCAGGAGCACAGTTCTTCCATTATTCTGGAGGGAAGAGGCTTATTCAAGTGCACTTCACTATTAGGGCCCTTTAAATACTTTGTTCCAACATTAAGATTCCAAATTGCATCAGAAATAAAAGGGAAAAAGTGAGGAAGCATTTTTTTTTAGGTCTCTGAGTGCAATACTTGTTTCTATATTGTACACTTCAACCAACTGGCAGACATGATAGATGTTACACTATACCAGTGATGGCCAAACTTGGCCCTCCAGCTGTTTTGGGACTACAATTCCCATCATCCCTGACCACTGGTCCTGTTAGCTAGGGATGATGGGAGTCGTAGTCCCAAAACATCTGGAGAGCCAAGTTTGGCCATCACTGCACTACACCATACTTCTAAAAAGGTTTAATGTGAACATGCAGTGTGCTGGTGCATTCAAAGTTCTTGCTCCACTCCTCCCCAGTTCCTGCTACACTGCCAGGAAACAAGCCTGGCTTGTCATGACGTCTAAAACCAGGTTCATTGTTTGGAGAGAAACAAGCCACAAGTAGTAACCTAGGTTTATTTTTAGAATACTGATCATGGTTTGTTTGGGGAAAATCAAACCATGAGCCGGGTTTCAGATATCACAACAAGCCAGACTCCTACTTGGTTCCCTGTGGCACAGCAGAGGAACACAGCATGAACTTTTCAGCAGCATGCACCAGCACACTAGCTTATTCACACAGAAACAATTTATTCTTCAAACTATGGTTTAATGTGTGATGTCAAAAAGCCTATAGGCTAGAATATTGTCAGCTTTGGACCTATGGAAACTTAGCAATTCTAAAGACAATCTCAAAAGCTTCTGCTAGGATTGCATTTCAACATCCATATGCAACCTTAACCAAAGAAATTGTTCAACAGCAACTATTCAAGGAGTACAGTCATTTTTTTAAATAAAATAGCCAATAGTGAGTAAACCAACACAAGTATGTTTGATCTATACTCTATACAGGCCTGCATTACTAAAATCAGCATAAAATTAAACCTCAAGATTACAGTGGTACCTCCAGTTATGAACTTAATTTGTTCTGGAGGTCAGTTTGTAACCGGAAACTGTTCTTAACATGAGGCACGTTTTCACTAATGGTGCCTCCCGCTGCTGCCTCGCGGCTCGACTTTCGCTTGCATCCTGGGGCAAAGTCCACAACAAGGGGCATCTACTTCCGGGTTAGCAGAGCTCGTAACCCGAAGCATTTGTAAGGAGGGTGGTACGTAACACGAGTTTCCACTGTATAGCAATAACTTTTAATAATTCAGTTAAATAAGATTGTATGGAGAACAAAATTATTCACATTTTTCTGCTAGCTTTTAACTCTGGATTTAACATCCCCCAGATTCAGTTTCAAAATATTAGAATATACTCTGGAGAAATAAATTCACTGGTTTGCTTCCTGGAAATTGTTTAAGGAAAGATTCTTCCAGGAAAACCTAACCCATGCTATAATAACTGTAGGGAATTCTATGCATAATAAGTTAAGGCATGTCATCTCATGTTGTTAACATGCACAGCTTTTCAGGCGTAGTGCTCACAAATTGTCTGCTTTCAGAATGCATAATTCTTGAGCATTTCTAATCAAATCATAAACACAAATAATGGACTGTCACTCAAATTCAGTTCAAACCTGGTTTTTATGAAGTGTTTTTTATCAAGTGAAACAAACTACAAATTAGTTTTTCAAAAACTTGCAATTCTCTGCTTAGGTTTATAACCAATAATGCTATTTTAAAACTGCAAATGTATTTAATAGGCACGTGTGATCCACATTTACTAACATACCTTCTAGTGAAACCCAAAATGGGTTGGTCTCATCTCATACTCACAACTTTCTTTACATAAAATGTTCGCTCGTTTTAAAATGGCATAGTCATACATAGTTAACTTTTGTAGGAAAAAAACCAGAATGACTAAGCCAATCGTCTCCACAAGAAAAATCAGTGCCAAGCTTTGACTAACTGCAATGATGCATAAGTACCAGAACTGAAGACCATCTTCTTTGAAAGCACATGCCAGTGTCAAGATATCTGAAACCCTCACTGGCTCAAGATCAGCAACATACTATGCTACATATTAGTACAAGGGGTAACCCTCCTCTCACCCGTTTTTTCGGATCGTATTTCCTACTGCACAATTATTTTGCAAACACTTAAGAGAGCTCTGCACCATTTACTGTTTTCTACTCTTATAGCTTCTAAAAAGGCCCCGAAGATTGAATTTAGTTCCTCTGAAAACTGCCACATAAATCCACAATTGGGGAGAGCCATTGTGGAGGTTCCACATATAACCCATTTTTAAACCCCCTTCTTTCCACCACAGTGCCTTGTGATCCATGAAAAGCTGCTCCTGGAAATAATGGGGCTCTCCAGAAGTGCTAATACGTCACAAAAAGCTGCAGTTAAAGGGGAACTCTAGAGTTTCCATATATAATGAAAGCACATATTGGTGTGCACACAGTCCTACAAACCCCAGCCTTCTCTAACCTACCTTTCAGGTTACAAAGTGCTGTACATTCTTTATCTCCATCATCCTCACATCAACCCTGTCCATAGTTTAGGCTGGCACAACATGCCCAATGCTACCAAGCATTTTAGAGCTAAAGTCTCGCCAAATAGAACACTACCATTTGCACCATGCCATCCTGTTTAAGTATCATCTCCACATATAATGCTTTTACAGTTTACCCCTTCCTTCAGCATGTCAGAATGTGTGAACCATGACCACCCTATGTTTCGATCTTTGCTGCATATCTAACTGTTTCTCCGCAAACACAGAGCTGGCACCAGGCAATGTTAAATCTATTCAACGGCTTTTAAATAAGGAAGAAGTAAAAATATCCAGAACCGGTTTCACAGTCCCATCCTACCAATTCTGCATGTAAAGCAAGAGGCTTCCCAAAGGTCAGTTACCAAATTTGGTCAACAATGGTGCCATCACTGCTGTCATCATTCTTGTCACTGTCAAGAGCAACAACTGTCACCTTGCTATTATCAGCGAGGGAAGGCAACTGGAATATTCCCCCATGCAAATTCTATTTACAGTTTGCATTGCATCCAAAAAAAGATTTCCAGCAGTCTCAGTTAGTTTCATAACAATCAACCACACAAAGAATACTAGTTCACCTTCTTACTGGGGCCAAGGTTAACAGGCAAGAACTGGGAGACCCTACCTTCAAATAAAAAAATATCATTGATCCCATGGATACTATGTATGAAAATTTTTTAGTGTGTATCTGGTTTTAACTGGTATGCAATCCTGGGCCCACATTAAAACACAACTTTGAACTGCAGTATCCCAGCAAAATCAAACTTGTTCTGAGAAAATATGGTTAGGATTGAGGTCAAAGTAACTGCACTAAAATCCAGAGACAAAACACTTTCTGGTAGAAAACATGATATTCAGTCCCAAGGCTAAAACTTAAGGCAAATTAAAAGGTATGGTTTTTGCACTTCTCAGTTTAAGAACTTTTGAAGAATCTGCATGGCAGGTTTATATATATGGCAGGTCAGACAAATATGAAATAAAAAATATAAGATACTTACAAATGATATACACGCTGCCAACAACAAAATTCTAACTAATAAATCTTCAAACTGTTCGATAACAAGCTCAAGTAAAGTTTTTCCTGCCAAGAAAAAATGTAGACATAAGTTGTCAAATATACACTGATTAACGTCATGTAGAAATATGAAATGCCTCACAAACTTGCTTACCTTCTTCAGCTGGTAGCTCTTTAAGAGATAAAGATTTCCGGAAAGCACGTCCAAGAAAGGAAGAAAAAACAAGATATTATTAGAAACTAGTATAAAAGGATCCATACTTGAAGCCTCAGCTGCATTAAAGGGTTTTTTAGAATGTTTAACTTAATATCAAAGGCACAAACAATGTAATGGTTAAGGTGCCTTCTTTCACTGAGACAGAGAGCAGGCCTCATGCTCCCAGCATTTTACCCTAAGCATCAAGCTAGTGAGGTTACAAATTCAGCCAAGTCATCACTGCTGCCAACCATAACTTCTAATGGAGCTTCACACACAGGGTCAAAGGTGTTTAAACAACACACACCTCTCTGAAGCCTCAGGCAAACAGATTTTATTTTCCCCTCAACCTTCCTTTTTCAAAAAGCAAGGAGGAAAGAAAATACACTTCTTCACTTTTCAAGGGGAGCTCCCTCACCTCTGGCCCCGTCATACAATTTCCTATGCAAATGCCGGTTTTGCAACACAGTGAAAGCAGTGTGCCTTCTCGCCCCCTCCCGCACCTTCAGAATCCTCTTTTTAAACCAAGAGCATTTAACAGGAACGAGGAACCAAGCCGGAAGGAAAAGAACAAAAGAAACAAAGGTCAAATAAGCAATAGGCTCAGATGCTAAGAACGGGAGGGAAAAGAGAGATATAAAGCGTGTTCCGTGTAAAACAGAAGCAGCTCTGCCCTCGTTAAAGGTGAAAGGCAAGCGGGCGGGCAGCTTGTACGCTGGAACAGCCCCAGAAGCCTGGGGCACGGAAGGGAACCCACGAGGTGGATCAAGAGTCAGCCATCTTCTCTCTCCCTTTCCTTTTATTCCGGTTCCTGAAGCAGATGCCGGTTTTTCGGGGGGTGGGGGGGTGCGGATGTGTCCTGCGCGTGGCTGGCCCCACGATTAGGCCTTGAGAAGGAGCCGAGGGGAGAGGAGGAGAAGGGTGAAAAAAAGAAATGCGGAGGGGAGCGAGGGGGGAGGCAATCCCGGCAGCATCTATCTCCCCTCCGGCGAGGAGGAGGCGGGTTGCTGCTCCGACCTACCGTTGGCGCCCCATCTCTCCTTGAGCTTTTTGACCTGCTCCAAGCTGAGCCCGGTGCTCTCGTTGACGCTGAAATAAGCCAAAACTTCCTCCACGGTCTTGGTGTGCGCGTTCTCCATGGCTGAGGCCGGCGGAGGAGAAGCAGCAGCAGCAGCAAATGGAGCCTCGCTCGGGTTTCCCTCGCCTTCCTTCGCTGCCTCTCTTCCTCTTCCTTCTTCGCAGCAGCAGCAGCAGCAGCAAATAATAAAAAAAAAGCGGCGCCTACCCTCGCTCACCACTAGCCTCCCTCTCTACTCCTTTCCTCGCTCGCTCGCCCGCCCGCCACCCTCCCTTCCCCTACGGATCCCCACTCCGCCTCCTCCCCGGATTTGTCACCATCGAAGACCAGAGATCCAGAGGGGCGCCCGGCGCTTTCTAGCAAGGCCAAGCCAGCCAGTAAATCAAGGCTCGCGCACGCCCTTGGGGAGAGATCTTTCGGGGGGAGGGACACGGCCCACAGCTACCACCCGGGTGAGGGGGCAATAAACCCCCTTTTCCCCTCTTCCCGCCCCAACTGGCAAGGGTGCGTCACGCAGCCCTCTCCGCCCTCCCTCGGGGTGACGGGTCCAACTCGAGGGGTGTTTTGTGAAGGGGCTGCCGAAAATAGGAAGAGGGGGCTGCTACCCAAACGGGGGGGGGGTTTAAAGAATTCCTCCCCTGACTTCGCAGTCAGTAAGTGGCCCCTGGCTCCTGGCCTCCCTCCGGGTTCGCTGAGGTGCGAGCGCCCTCAGGGTTGGGGGCAGACAGAACCGCCCCACCCTCCTCTGACGGGGCAGCACCGGCGGCTCCTCGGCGCGCTCTTCCCCGGCTCCGCTGCCTCCTCGGTCGGCTCTCCGGCTTCCTGGCCCCCTTTTTGTGTGTGGCGGCGGGGCTTTTGGGGTGTCCCTTTCTCCCGCTTCCTGCCCTCCCTCGTCCCGGCTCCCCTCCCCGGCGCTGGCTGAGCCGGCGGCCGCTGCTCTAATAGAATTTATCCGAGCCAACTCGCGGCTGCCCCTCTTGCGGCCGCGGCATGTGGACGATGCTCATTGGCCGAGAGAGGAGAGCGGAGGGAGGGGGGAGGGGAAGAGGCCCCGCCCACCCGCCGTGACGTCACCGCGAAAACCCGTATCCTGCTGCTCGGCCCTTGGGCTGCCGCTGCCGCTGCTGAGATTTCGCCAGAAGCCGGGAAGAGGCGCGAGGGAGGGGGAGGGAGTCGCTCGTGTCTACAAAACGAACAATGAAAAAATGAGCCCCCCCGCCCCGCGGATTGATTTTGCGGCGCGCGCTGACGCTTGGTTCCGTACAACTCCGGGAACGGCCTCGCTTGGAAAGGGAGTAGGCAGGCGGGCGTCGAAACCAAAGCAATGTAAACCGGTTTGAAAAGGACCCGAGGAAGGTCTCTCGAGCGCCTTCCTCTTTCCAGCCGAGCTGGGGGAGGGGAGCCGAGCTGCCCGTTGGCCTCCCTGAGGCGACGCTGGGCGGCCGTTGGCCTCTCCGCCCGCCTCCGGGTCCTGTCAGGTCAAGGGGCCGCGTGGCCGGCCTTCACACGCACCCAACACGCCCAGCTGACCTTTCCGACACCTGAGCCTACCTGAATCTTTTAAACACGTTAACCTATGGGTGTGAGAACATGTTGAAACGCGCACACGCGTGCTACCTGTCAAGCCATTCTTACTGAGACGGCTTCGTTTTTCTGCCGTTTCCACACAGCTGCCATGAGGGCAGATGCGCCCCCCCCCCCCGCGATTCTACCAGCACTTTTTAATATACAACATGTTTTTTACACTCTTGGCATGTTCGCCTCACGAAGTCTTGCCTGAAGTACAGTCGCTATTGTTGATTTGATTAATTACTCTTATCCCTTCAACCCCACCCTTTTATGTCTTCAGACCTGAAAAACAGTTGACAGGATTAAAAGCAGTTGAGGCAAGGAACATATAAGCAGTCGTATAAACTACAGCAAACTATTTGAAAGGACCACAGATAAAAGCCAATAAAAAACAGCAGATTAAAAACCGATCAAAATCATTGGGGGGGGGGAGAGAGGAAGGATAGAATATAAAATTGAAGGCTTTGTGAAATAAAAAACGCAACTCTGACACAGAAGAGGCCCAGTGGATCTTCAAAGGGAGGATATCCCACAGTGTCACCACCAAATGGCCCTTTCCAGTGTTTCCTGGTCTTCCAAGATGGGCAGTCCTTCCCCTGCTGCCTAGCTGTTAGCTGATAGTAGACAGGACTGGATTCTGACTTGTTATAAAGCAGATTCCAGTGTGCCTGAGCTGAAAGTGCTTTGATTTGATCTATTTAAGGTCAAACTCCCAGGCATTTCAACTGTGCATTATGCTGTTTAAGATCATCAGTCTTCAGTAAGTATTGCTGGAACACACAAGAGGACCATGCCTCAACCTCAAGCAGGTGGCACCAACATTATTTATTTACTACTAGTTGCCTTGCACCTGGCATTGCTTAGGACTGTAAGAAGCTAAAAAAGAAAGTGCAATTTTGAAAGGTTCAGTCCACCATCTTGATTCAAAATAGCATCTAATTGTATCCAAACACAGACAAAAACTTGATCTCAGGAACCATCATACAAAATTTGCTTTTGATATCTTAAGTGTCCAAATGAACAGCAAACAAATAGATTATTATTATTTTAGCAAATTATATTTGGGATATCAGATTACAATTTGGGAGGAAGAATTTTGTTGTTGTTGTTGTTTAGTCGTTTAGTCGTGTCTGACTCTTCGTGACCCCATGGACCAGAGCACGCCAGGCACTCCTGTCTTCCACTGCCTCCCGCAGTTTGGTCAGACTCATGTTTGTAGCTTCGAGAACACTGTCCAACCATCTCGTCCTCTGTTGTCCCCTTCTCCTTGTGCCCTCCATCTTTCCCAACATCAGGGTCTTTTCCAGGGAGTCTTCTCTTCTCATGAGGTGGCCAAAGTATTGGAGCCTCAGCTTCACGATCTGTCCTTCCAGTGAGCACTGAGGGCTAATTTCCTTAAGGATGGATATGTTTGATCTTCTTGCAGTCCATGGGACTCTCAAGAGTCTCCTCCAGCACCATAACTCAAAAGCATCAATTCTTCGGCGATCAGCCTTCTTGATGGTCCAGCTCTCACTTCCATACATCACTACTGGGAAAACCATGGCTTTAACTATACGGACCTTTGTTGGCAAGGTGATGTCTCTGCTTTTTAAGACGCTGTCTAGGTTTGCCATTGCCTTTCTCCCAAGGAGCAGGCGTCTTTTAATTTCGTGACTGCTGTCACCATCTGCAGTGATCATGGAGCCCAAGAAAGTAAAATCTCTCACTGCCTCCATTTCTTCCCCTTCTATTTGCCAGGAGGTGATGGGCCCAGTGGCCATGATCTTCATTTTTTTGATGTTGAGCTTCAGACCATATTTTGCACTCTCATTAAAAGGTTCTTTATGCCATCAAGGTTGTATCATCTGCATATCTGAGGTTGTTGATATTTCTTCCGGCAATCTTAATTCCGGTTTGGGATTCATCCAGCCCAGCCATTCGCATGATGAATTCTGCATATAAGTTAAATAAGCAGGGAGATAATATGCAGCCTTGTCGTACTCCTTTCCCAATTTTGAACCAATCAGTTGTTCCATATCCAGTTCTAACTGTAGCTTCTTGTCCCACATAGAGATTTCTCAGGGAGGAAGAATAGCTCTTGTGTTTCCCACCCCGAGTATTGATATATACTATAAAACTTGGTGCCAGCGGTGTCCTCTAGAAGTTGTTGGACTACAGCTTCTGTTTATCGCTGACCATTGGCCATGCTGTCTGGGACTAATGAGAGTTGGAGTCTAACAACATCTGGAAGGCACTACATGATAGGCTATCTTAATATAAAACAAGTGTTGTTGGCATTCATCAAATGTTGGAGAATACGCATCAACCCCTTCTTTCTGCCCCCTAATGTTTTTTAACCAGCAAAAGTATGCACACCAAGGCAGTACTAGAAATTCTGCTCCTTCTGAAAAACTGCTTATTAGTACAAAATGCTTCCTTAGATTTTAGACCAGATTTATCATCCAGTGATAAAAGCTTGTCTGAGAGGGCATGATGGGTCACACATTTTATCAGGTAGGAGTTAAATTAGTACTTCTCTTGCCGGAAAGGAGCTAGAACCTTGAAAGAAGAATGGACTATCTATGCAGATGCAATCAAAGTGTGGACAGGTCTACAAATAGGCTAATTCTGTCCCTTAAAACCAATATTGAAATATTACTCCCTGCTCCTGTTTACCTCTGTGGAACTTAGATGAGGGCATCAGGCTCTCCTGAAGGGATAATAATTTGGAAACGCATGGTGTTTTCTTGACCAATTTATCTCTCTTCACTGGCAAGCAAGTTATTTTGGCCTGTCTGTGAGAAGGCATCAAAGCTGATTGTAAACTGTGGAAGCATGAAAGCTTCAGGCAGATTAATTTTTGAGCTGGAGCAAGCTACAGAAAAATGTAACTAAAAGGGAGACCAACACATACGAATTCTCTGCTCCCGAGGAGCTGAGATTGCAGTGTGAATGCAGAGTGGGACCTTGGCAAGAAAGGCAGCACTGCAAGAGGTCAAATTAATTCTCAGTGAAATCCTGTTGGCTTTAATGGAATAAAATCCCTGTTCATTAATCTGATGAAGTTGGCCGCCACTCATGCTGCAAGATATCCTTTCACCTCTAAAGTAATCCTGAATATTTTAATAGAGATTATGAAGGCTTTGAATCAGGATACCTGAAAGCTTAGCATCCAGGTCATGTGAAGTGATAATAAGGCAAAGAGTTACACTGAGCATGTGCAGATTGTCCCTGTTTCATGGTAGCCGTATCCAGACCCCCACAAGTCTCCTACTTTAGGTTCCTCATCAGGATTTACCTCTTTCATTAAACCTTTGGCCTAATCTCATAATTCTCACCCTGATCCAAAATTATGTCTAAAATTTAACTCAATTTCTCACCTACTCTCTGTGTGAAACTTCACTTATCCTTTCTCCCCCCTTTTTTGTCTCCCTCACAATACAAATATAGTTTATGAGAAAGACCTATAGTGCAAGGGTTTTTCCACTTCTCTTATTCTGCAAATGTTAATGGCGCTGTATATATGAAGGCGGGAAAGAAATTGAATATATGCGCACGCGCACACACACACACACACACACACACACACACTTACTTTCTCTCTCTCTCTCTCTCTCTCTCTCTCTCTCTCCCTCCCTCCTATGAAAATACAATATATTGGCTAATGGTACTTAGTATAATTCTCCATTCCATTACGGCCAAATATGATACTTTTAGGTGCCAGGCAAAAATGTTTCTTTTCATACAGGCTTTTGGCCTTTAACTTGGAGTGTTTTAGATTTTGTGGCCTCCACTAATGGATGGGATGTGTTAAATTGCCTTTTATGCATATAAATGCTTTCAGCTTTTCTCTTTAGTTTTATCTTGGTTTTATTTTTTATTATATCAAATGTGTAAGAAATAATAATAATAATTACAAAATATAGCTCACTGGACAGAATATTAATCAGCCCTGAATACTAAAATATACACACAAGTACCTTCCACTTTGGATTATACTATTCTAGTCTATTGACCTGATATTCCTTCTTCATCTATCTGTATTAGAACCCGACCCCAACATTCTGTCATAGGTTGACCTAAACACAGATTCAATATAGGACTTGTGAAAGAGGATAGGGAGTCAGACAGAAGCATTCTTGATTCGTAATGGACGGAAAATTATCCCATTGCTTTGTCCTTTATAAGTTAATTGCTTATCTTCTCCTATGGAGAAAAAGCTGTGCATGAGGTCAATGAGGGTAGCATTGCTCTCTGCTCTGACACTAGATGACCCAACCCTCTCTGACAGGCTATATATTGGACTACAACTCCCATCCGTTCCAGCAGTGCTACCTGAGGATCATGGGAGTTTGTAGTACAAAGCATCTGGAGAGCATCAGATTGGTGAAGGCTGCCATGGGGTGTCATTTTCCATTTCCTCCAAACCTGAGTGGTGCCAAAGAAGGAAGTTTTGGGACAGGAGTTGGAGCAGCCAAGGAGCTGTGCAGCAGGATCTGGAAGGCTGGGCAGGGGACCTCCCCCTCACAGCTGTTGCACCAACAATTTGCAATCAGTAACTGATGGTTTTACAGTAGACCCGGCTCTGCCTCTTCTGGCATCTCCATGGGGCTCTGATCCAGAGCATGCACTAGTAGTACTTACCTCCTCTTCCCAAGCAGGACTGAGGACAGACAGGGAGGCTTCAGTCTTCCAAACAGTTTGGGTTTTTAGCACAGGGAAACATTTGGTCCCTCATTATTGTAGCCTCCTCAAGAGGGGAATAATTCAGTTTTTTCTTAGGAGTTGTTAACTTCCCAGGGTCCCCATCTGTGCTGGGGCTCAAAGTCGGGTTCTGCTTCTCCTTTGTGGAGAAAGTCTGGTTTGGTTCAGGGTCTGCACATAGGCAGGTACTGATACAGATTCATTTTGGTATTTAGACAGAGGACATCCACCACTCCCACTCCGGTCTTTGCAATGCAAAAGCTTTCCCTCTGCATACATCCTGCCCATCATCATGGTGGGTATTTCACTAGCAAAGAGTTGCAGTCATCTGGCATTAGGAGGAAGGCATTTCAGTTCAGAGAGTGTGGCTTGTTTCAGGCCCCAGCACTGAAGTACTGGAGAATTTGTAGATGCAGAATGAATCAGGGCTTCCATCTTCGTTGCCACAATGTGGATAAAACATTTTTAAAAAATGAATGAAAGCATAAATGGGATTTGGTCTCAAGAAGGACATCTGCTTAAAATATCATGCACTCACCCCACATTATGTAAGGTGGCAGATTTGTTAGTTATGCTGGTGGCTGTCCTTAATATGTGTGACAATGGAGTTCTCTTTGATGCTCAAATGTCAGGCCAGTGTTTAATGGCTTTGGCTGGAGTTAAGCAAAGCACAGGAGGGTGCCATTCAAAATCCCCATGCAGTTCAGCCAGTTCATCCAAATGCTGACCTGCAATGCCCTTTCTATTTCAGGTTTGGGCCCCATCCATATAGATGCAGACAATATTCAACCTTCTCTCCATCAGACAATAGCCTAGACTGTTGTATGTGTGCAGATGGATAAATAGGGATATACTTAAGTGTCCACTGCCATCCAGGTTGAAACCAGGTAGTTCCATTATGTTTTAATCCAAGTTTAGCTACAGTTCTTAAGCTGTGAAGTTGAATTCAGACACTATATGACCAGACCACTGTGACTCTCAGTGTTTGTTGCTGTTGTCATAACTGCTCACAGAAATTAACTTCCCAATTATCCTATAACTCAGCAATGAAAGAATGTGAGTGGAAAACTATTTTAACTTCCCTATTGAGCAAAACATAGATGGTGAAATGGTGGTAGAGGAAGCTAATCTATTCCTCATACATTTTAGGCCATGTGCACGCAAACAGGTCTCCCCCACTGGTTGCTGTGACAAGTGAAGGAGGAGAGAGCAGAAAGCTGTTGTTGGAGGAATCCATTACCAGTTCCTGGTTTTGATTGTTTTTGTGGGCTCTCATGTACCCGAGTAACATTGGGCCCACTCACAGCAGCTGCCACCCACCCACTTTCCTACCTCCTTGGCAGTTAGGTAATTTAGGTAGTTAGGTAATTTAGGACCAACTGACACCTGCCCCTTCCCTCTGGGCCCATTCCTCACAGTGGGGCAGAAGCAGATAGTGACAGTGAAGAGTGGATGGAGCAGCAGGAGTTGCTGAAATTGCCCAGGGAACATAAGGACATCAGAAGAGCCCTGTTGGATCAGACCAGAAGCCCAGGCAGTCCAGCATCCTGTTATGCTGCTGGCCCACCAGGTGCCGATGGGAAGCCCATCAGGAGAACAGGAGTGCAAGAGCTCTCACTCACTGTTGTTCTCCAACAACTGGTATTCAGCGGCAGGCTGCTGCCTTCGTACATAGCCACCATGACTAATAGCCATTGATAGCCTTATATTCCACGAACCTGTGAATCCCATCTCACAGGTAGGTAAGTAGGCTATGGTAGCAAAACAGGAGCAGTAAGATGGCCACCGCTGTCCAGCAGCACATTCAAGAGGGCTGCCATCAGTGGAGGGGGGTGCAGCTGCCCTGCTATGCCAACCACTGACACTAGTCTGGGTCTGGGGGACTGACTGGGAGGCTAAATTAGAAAGCTGTAGGCCTGGGTTGCCGTCTGGCAGCCTATAACCATTGCCTGCAATTGCATAAAAATTAGAAGATGGTAAAGCTGCATTTCTCTGATAGAATAAAACAGTTTAAATATAGCAACTACAGTTGGGTATTTTTGTAGTCATCTTGCTCTTTGATATCATGGGAATATGTCAAGCTCTATTTAAGAAGCTTAAAGCTTTGAACTACTTTTTTATTTTAAGAAATACATTTTAGGTAATTGGAATAGTTATACAAACCCAGTAAGGGAAAACTTCTCATAGGTTGTTTTAAGTGTATGTAAACGTAACAATTATTTGTGTGTCTGTGTGTATTATCTTTCTTGCCAGGCAATAGTGGGTGTTCCTGTTAGCATCAGGAGGTTGAAACTGGCAAGAGTCCTGAGATTATGGCTTCAAAAGGCAGCAGCTGAATTTCAATGACTTTTCAAGCGGGGCTGTTCATCCCTCTCTGCATTTGTTCACAATATAAGTAATGCCGGTGAATCAGTTTCTATGAGCTGTGGGATGAAGAATCAAAGTCTGGGTTGTTGGTATGTTTCTTTCTTTAATTCTCTCCCCCCCCCCCCACAAGCCTCCACATTAATATTTTGTTTGTCAGGAACATTCCTGTTTTGGAACCATCTTTCAAAATTGTCCTACTCATTGCCTCTGCGTGATTGAATTTTGTATGTACCTACCTGGATCCTGAGATCATCAGTTGCCCTTTTCCCAGTACCCCCATAAGCTAACGTATGAAAAGTGGCAAAGAGAAAGAAGTAATTTTGAGAGGTAGTTCCTGGTTATGGAATACCCTCCCCAGAATGGCTTACCTGGCACCAAATTTTCAGCACCAGGTAACGTCCCTCACTCTGTCAAGGCCAGTTAATTATCTGCATTTCACTGTTTTAGGCTGATGGCTTTAGCTCTGTGTGGATTTCTGCTAGCTGCTGGATTATATAATTTTTGTTAAATTGTGTTAATATTTTCTCTGATGTCATTTGGCGTTTTTGTGTTTTTGTGCTGCTACTGGTTGATATTATTATTATTTTAGTCTATTTTATGCTGTGCATTTTCTATACAACCTTGGGTAGTGGGTCACTAATAAATGCAACACACATACATTATTTAAAAATTCGAATTCTTTTTGGACATGAAGTTTGTGGTTAAGTCACAATGGGATGATTTTATCTTTTCAATTTTGTGTACTGAATTGGAAGTCACAGCCTTCTCCAGTCCTGCACCACTAGCCCAGGTGCTTTTGGCTGCCTGAAATGTGTCCTCGAACTGTGATATTGCCTCTTTCTTGTCTTGGTGAAAAGGTGTGTGCATGTGTGTTTCTAAACCCCTGGCTTTTGCAAAGTCAAAGGGGGTCACAACGGTTGCTTTGCTCATTCAGAGAATCTTGCTCTCTCACTTTTTGCTGCAGTCCTGCCCACCACTAACATGCCACCCCCAGAAGGAATGTGGTCCTCAGGCTGAAAAGATTTCAGTGGAACCATAGTAGCCCCAACTCATTGGGAGTCAATGACAACTAAAGGCAGCAGCGCCCCTTGAAATGAAGAAGTGCCTCACTGAAAAGTGGTGCCAATAGCTACAGTAGAACTGTTTAAGGCTCAGTCAGAGAACAACTGTTGCTGAAGCAACATTTGAGCTCTGCTTTTCCAAATTCTCCAGCCTGAGCCCTGCATAGAGTTCTCCAGGGTGCTACCGAAACTTGCCTTGCCTCTGTACTGCTAAGGCTGCTCCTCAAATCAGAATATTATATTGCAGAGAAATAAAAAGAAAACTTTATGGCTTCTAGAAAGACTTGCCTTTCTCATTTCTGCTGTTTGTTCCCTGGTTATTCCTCATTTGGAAGACTAGGGGCTTGTCCACCCCAGAGTTCACTGGGTGTTCATTGTGTCTTTACATTTCTATTTAATTTGCATAGTCCACAAATCATTATCTTCAAACAACACCAATATCCACTGTGAATTTGGGGTTACCTAATATGGAAATTATCCAATAAATTGAGGGAAATTGATCTCTAAACTTCTGCACTTGAGGGTCACAGATTATTTGGGGTGGTTTTGGGGGGGTGGCTTAGTCATCATTTTCTGCCACTACTTCCTCAATGCTTTCATTGCTTTTCTGGCTGTGCTTGTAACAATATGCAGTGCTCTCCTAAATGAAGGAGCTCACCCTTGATCCCTCAGATTTGCATGAAATCAGAAAAATGCAAAGCAAACCACTCCATATGATTGTGCTGAGAATTTACAATTGCCTGACTCTGTGCTTTTGTGCACTTCCTGGGCAGGGTTTCATTTTTTAAGGTGCCTGCACAGCTATTGATGTGCATGCCCTGTTGGTACTTAATCAGCATAATATAATAAAGAAATTAGAAGATGGGGACATACACAAAAGGTAACCCCTACTGGTATGAATGAGAAAGACCCAACTAGCTCCTGACATACAAATCCAAGCATGTGCGGGTGTAGATGACTGGCCTAATTTGAAGGTGGGGGAGTGGATTAACAGCTAAATAATGCTCCAACACAGACAAGCCCTACTAATGTACTGTATATTGGCCCTCTTGGTTTGCCATGCAAAGAAGTGTTTGACCCCCCTCTCAGGCTCTGCACTTTCATTTTTGGTTCTGTGTTGCCAGCAACAGTTTGCTGTATGACATTTTCTCAGTAGGTTTCTTCTTACTGACGTTCTTGATAGATAAGGCTCTGTGTGGCTTCTATAATGTTTTTTTAAAAATGAATTCAACTATCTCAGCCCTCAAAAATATATGACAATAAAAGCTCTGTATTAACAAGGTGAGGTGAAATGGGAATGTGCTCCCCCCCCCCCTTCCACTGTGTGCTGAAAACTGCCCCCTCTTGTTGAATTCTGCAAGAGCAGGGAACGTTCCACAAGACCTTGGTGCTTGACTTCTCTGCCCCAGGGCAAGGAAGATGAGTAGCAATGCTGCATTGCCAGAACACTTGCCTCTCATTGGAACTCAGTGAGGGGGGATGTTCCAGTGGTGGTGGAAGCGGTGGGGCAAGAGTGGTGCTGCCTCTTGCACTTCCACTGCCTGAGGCAGCTGATTCACCCTAACTAATGGGTGAGCTGGCTCTGCATTGACAAGTTTCTCCTAAAACCCAGCCACTTAGATGGGGGGTGGGGCCTAACCTTATAACCCTCCAGATGTTGTTGGACTCCAACAGTCAGGATGGTCAACCAGGATGGGAGTCACAAGTCCAACAACATCTGGAGGGTTACAGGTTCTGCATCCCTGCTCCAAATATTTAACCTAAACAGGATATGCCCAGAAGAGACTTTGAGCCCAGAGAACAACATTCACAGAGAGTTCCCAGAGCTCAATATTTTGAGGCTCAGTGTCCTGCTTTTCTCTTTGCCTTGTGCATAGCTCTTATCTACGTCAGAGGGATTTATATGCTCACTGAAATTGTCCTGACCTCCAAACCCTTTTCTATTTTAGGCTGTTTGACTTCTTGACATTTCCCCGGTTATTCTCAGATGTTTTGCTGCATTTTACCTAAAGCTACACTATGCTGGAGAAACGTGTAAAGCCAACAGCTTTCCCTCCCTAGAGCCATTTAGTTATTTGATTCAGAAAAACGGGTTGCCAGGTTTTAGAATATTCCTGCCTGGCTGTCTCAATTCCTTTAGCAGCCTGGCATGCTCATAGGAAGTAGGTGAAGCATTTCCTGGCATGGAGATAAAACTATGAGGAAAGCTTTCACTTGCTAGATTTCTGGGTCAGACATAGGAGTAGAGACAGAAAAAAAGTTGGCATTTTTATTCAGAACGTTCCACTGCAATTCAATTAACAGTTGGCTGTATTTTAACAGGTTTTTAAAATAAAAGAACCCTCTTACGGATTGCACAAATATTAATTGCAAAAGCAATATTAAATGTGCACTTCCAGATACAATTTTTTTTGGGGGGGTGTTAAGTTGTGGGTGAACATATCAGACGACAAAGCAATTCTTCCAAAGCAGCTCTTTATTTGTAAGCTGAAACAGAACTGAACTGAAGGGCTCAGTCAGCCTGCTTATATAGAGCTCCAGTACCTCGTTACTGTAACAACTTTCTAAAACTATCCAATCACTGAACATCACTTTCGATCCTTCATTTGCATAACTATCTACAGTATCCCTCTGCTGGCCCAGGGTGAGAACTTCAGTACTGTACATAACGGGTGAAGGATCAATATCTACATGGCAGTTATTGGGAGTACCTGATCCTCTTATGAGCACATTTGCTCTCACACACAAACAGAAGCACTTGCTTTCATGGGATAGGACTCAGAGATTCAGGTCGTGGTAGGAGGAAATGCAAGGCAGAATCAAGGCAGGAACAGGCACCCAGGTGAGCAGGTAGAAGTCAAGAAAACTGACAAGTCAGGGGGCGGCACTTTGGGGGTGGAATGAGGACATGGGCCAGCCCTGCCCTGTTGTGCTAAAAATATCGTTTTAATGGGGATGGGGTTTTAATATGGGTGTATGTTGTTTATTTGTGGGGATGTTTTAAATTGTTCTTAAGCATTATATGTTAATTTGTATTATGTATTTGTATTTTTTGGTTATACAAGGCCAGGGGTCAGCAAGGTTTACCTCATCTGGGCCGGTTCACTCCAGCGGAGATCCGTCTGTGGGCCGGATTGCCCACGATTTCTGGCGTCTGCATCTGCACAGACACAAGTCCCTGCGCCATGCAGCGCTGGTTTAGCGCAGGGCGTGGGGACTCGCTCAGCAGGCAGCTCGGTTTGGGAGTGGCTTGTGGGCCGGTTAAATGACCCACGTTGACCGCTTGTGGCCCATGGGCCTTAGGTTGCCTACCCCTGTACAAGTCGGATTAATATTCTACAGCCTTTTAAATTTGTGGGAGGGGGCATTATTGTTTTGTTGTTTTTATTCAAACTATTTATTTGTGCTTTTACCTTGTATTTTTATCTTGTAAACCACCCTGAGATCTTGTAATGAAGGGCAGAATATACTAATAAATTACTGCTGCTACCACTACTACTACTACTACTAATGGTTGCAGAACATGAATGCTTTCCTTGGGCGAATGGAACTGGATGGGGCATCATTACGGGACGTTCAGCAGAGCTGCCAGCTTTTAAATAGCTGAAATCAGAGGCACCAGGTGCCTGGAAGTCCTTCAAGGTTGTTTCCAGGGAGCAGGAGCCACTGCGGAGAGCAAGAGAAATACATAAAAATAGCTTCAACATTTCCCAGCAAACCCATCAGCTTTTTCTCGCCTTAGACCATACCAAAATAGAAAATAATTAACTGGGAGCAAAATGTGTGACCTAATGTGTGTGTATGCAAGGGAGAGTGCTGGGAGGTTTGGAAGTAATTAGATGCAAAGCTGCTAATATTCCATTAAAATATCTGTGACTTCTCAGTGCAGTCAGGAAAAGTTAATCTGTTCTGTACCGTTAATACTAAAGCATCGGTTGTCAGAAGCTTCATTCCACAATCTCTTCCACACTTGCACATTTCTTTGCCCACTAAGCTAAAAGTCTGGCTGGGGATGGAGCTGTGTAACCATGGGCAATACGGACTCTGGTCTATGGCATGACACTGGACATTGAGAGATCTCATCTTCAGTCTTGGTTTTGGACAAAAGTATTGTAAACACATTGGCCTTGTCTGGCAGTGACGCGCTGAACAGCAGCGGTGGCCATGGAGAGGCAACGAGATGCTGCCTCATAGTTCCTGCAGCCACAGCTGCCATCGCTTGGGACAAGTGGCAGCTCATCCTCCTCCCCAAACATGGCAGCAGTGGCAGTGGCGGGGGAAAGAGGGACTGTCCCTGGAAAATAGGAACACTTGGGAGGGTATGAGAAGAGTTTACCAATTATGGTGGGGGCACACCGTGCATGTAAAACACATTCCCCCATCCCTAGAAAGAATTTTGGGCAGTGGCGTAGCGTGGGGGGTGCAGGGGGGGCCAGCTGCACCAGGCGCAACATCTGGGGGGGGCACTCGCACTCGCAGCTCTCTGCCCCTACCTGGCTCACGGGTTAGGGGGCGCAAATTACTTGCCTTGCCCCGGGTGCTGACAACCCAAGCTACGCCACTGATTTTGGGAAAGTCTGCTGGGAATTGTAGCTCCTTGAGAAAACTACAATGTGCAGGATTGTGTGTGTTTGTGTGTGTAGGGGGTGCTTTTAAATGTATGTTGTATACATAGTGAGCTCCCACAATGAAATATGTTTTCTCCTCCATGATTTATACAGCTCCAGCAGTCTAAGGCAGCTCCACAGGAGAGACTCGTGGTATCAGTCTTGACTACAACTGTTGTTGTGGCTGAGAGCCTGTTAAGGAACACACCCAAACAGCAGACAAGCCACCTAACACTTAAATCACAGGAAATCACGGAGCTACAGGAACAATCAGACTTCATGGCCAGGCTTTTAAAATCTAAACAAGGAAGGCTTGTCACGAAAAGTTTGCAAAGGCTTTATTAGGGGAATTGCTCATTGCCCTCTTTGGATTAGATGACCCATTAATGTTCTGAGGAAGTGATACTGGAGTAATAAACATCTAATGTAAACCCTAATCTCTCTAACCTCTCAATGGCTGGCAGTCAGGAGGATTTCCTGGCACTAAATGTGAAATTTGGCTAGGTTATCGGGAAATCCCATACCTCACGTCTGGGTTGGGGGAGTTGACATACAGTGGAGATGTTTTCCTGCAACTTTGATATATGAGTACATTCAGTTTGCTTTCTTGCACCTTTATCTGAGGATTCCCTTTTGGAATTCAACCCGTTCTAAAGCTGCACCTGTTTTCCTGGGTGATGCTGATTGGTTACGTCTCAGCTAATTAATTTATAGGTGCTGTGCACCAGTCACCTCCTGGGGTAATTGCTAGCTGACCCTAACTGCAGTTTTCAGCATGGGGACCTTTGTATTTTATCAGTAAATGGCAAAATGCATGTCATTATGACAGGCCTGAGGAGAATGCTGGGCTTGTACACCGTAAGAAGAAGCCTCGCAGGTGAAGTGTGTGCCCCTGGGTGGTCTGCACACAGACACCTTCTGCACCACCCCTGAGGGATCTTGGTTAGTGGTCCGCATTGAGAAGCAGGTGCTCCCCTCTGCACAACATACCCAAATTCTTTTCACAGGAAAAATGAACTGTGACCAGCACCTTATAAATAAGAGGGTTCCATCGGGTATACTGTCAGGGAGGGTCAAAGATGGCCCCTGCTCCTAGTGACGTTTCTTCAGCTGCACAGCCTGTCTTGGTCTTGGTCGCTTGAGGCTGGGAAGGTGACTTCCATACACATAGAGGACAGATTGGTGTTTGTGTTTTTATTCAAGCCCAGTGAGCTAATCCTGCACTCAGCTTTCAGATTCCCCATTCTTTCCCAATGGACTAGTTACCAAAAAAGAAAATCCAGCCTTGCTGCAGGCCTGTATTAAGAACCTGACCAGGAAGCTGTAGTTAATTACCAACCTCTGTGTGCAGCCTGAATCAGTAGCCAGACAACACAGTGTTGACCTCGGAGCTCATGTTGTCCTGGGGACGGGGGGAGGAGGGGCACAGGATGGGAAGGAAATCGTTTAACATTTTTGGATTAAAGACTGACAAGCTTGAGAAGCCTGCACATAGCATAGAGGGAAAGACAAATCATACTTCACTGCAAAGCCAAGAGGAATTATCTTACGGTAGCTGCAAGTGCCTTTTTCTACAGCAAGTGCCTTTCCAATTGCCAGCTCTGACAGAGCGCTGGTCTCCTTTTACAAATGATGGTTTCCCTTTTCCAACAGCTCAGTTCTATGCATGCTTACTTAGAGGTAAGCACCACTTTGTTCAGCAGGTCTTACTTCCAAAAAAGGCATGCATAGAATTTCAGCTGGGAGCTGGATCTTACCTTTGTGAAATGTAAAGAACACAACCAATTTTCTTTTCTCTTTCTCTTGAGGATACCATGAAGTATGTGTGGAGTAAGAAGCAAAATACTAGAAATTTAGCTAGTCATGTTTTGTAGCCAGTTTTGCTGCATACCTGAGTGTGATGACCTCAAACAGCCATTCTCTGGGGCTTTCGTGTGGGTTATAGCAGGACAATATCTGGGAGGCAGGGAAACCAGAAGAATGGATTCCTGGTAAGAAACCTGCTTTGTCATAACTGGAAACAGCACATCACTTTTATTTATTCTGTGTGAGGAATTTGCTCCCTTCGACACATTGGCTAGAAATTTTCAGTCATTCCTCCTCCTGCCAGCACAGATAGACTGCCACTCTTCAGTATCAAATGGCTGTTATCGCCTATCTACACAGTATGTACAGAAGGTATGTGGAACCTCTGACCCTTTAGATGTTGTTAGATTCCCCACTGACCCTGGCAGCATAGCTGGTGGTATAAGATAATGGGAGTTGTAGTCCAGCAGCATCTGCATTTACACAGCTTAGCCACCGCAGTGTAAAGAAACAGGAATCAGTGGCTGCATAGACACTTAATACATTTAAAACATCCAATGCCCATTTAAAGTTCATAGCTTTCCCTGAAGAAATCCTGGGAACTGTATTTTCCCCTCACAAAGCAACAATTCCCAGCACTCTTAACAAACTACTACTCCCAGGATTCTTTGGGGTAGCCATATGTGCTTTAAATGTGTGGTGTGGCTCTGCCATATCCTCCTTGTGCCTGACAGGGTTTTGTTCAGGTGGCACTTATATGTATAAGATCACAGTCAAGAGTTTCCCAACCCTGTGCAAACAGAAAAAAAATCCATGCACTTCCTAAAACAAGGTCACAGCAATGAATCCCTTCAGCAGAATCTTAACATTTTAATTTGTGCGGCATTTTATTTCCCTGAGCATCCACGGTGTCATTTTCAGGTTTTGGAGGGCCTTTATTGTGAATTGATTGGATTTATATACTGATTTTCTGACAAGGCCCCCAAGGCAGTTTACAATTTTAAAACACTAAAGCCAAATAAGTTGCATAAAATATAGAATGACAGACTCCTCTCTCGGGCCAACTGGGAGCCAGTGGTGTGTGTTGCTCACTGGCCTGGGCTTCCTTGCTTCTGCCTCCCCTCAGGGCACACAGGTCTTTGGCAGCCCTAGGGAAGGTGGAGGAAGAGATGCCCAACACACCCTTCATGGCCCTCACTCCCTCAGTAAATCTACATCCTCGCTCCAGAGTAATATTGTCAGCGGTCACGGTAAGGTAAAGGGACCCCTGACCATTAAGTCCAGTCACGGACGACTCTGCGTTTGCGGCACTCATCTTGTTTTACTTTCCGAGGAAGCCGGCGTCTGTCTGCAGACAGCTTCTGGGTCATGTGGCCAGCATGACTAAGCCGCTTCTGGCAAAACCAGAGCAGCGCACAGAAACGCTGTTTACCTTCCCGCTGGAGTGGTACCTATTTATCTACTTGCAGTTTGACGTGCTTTCGAACTGCTAGGTTGGCAGGAGCAGGGACTGAGCGACGGGAGCTCACCCCGTCACGTGGATTTGAACAACCGACCTTCTGATCGGCAAGCCTTATGCTCTGTGATTTAGACCACAGCACCACCCGCGTCCCTTATTGTCAGGGGTTCAGAAGGAGAGACACAGGAGGGGGAGCAAATGGAGAGTGAGGAGGAGGAGTACGAGGGGGGCGCAGGCAGTGACAGTGGCCAGAGTTATTCCACAAGCCTCTCTAGCGAATCGGAGGACTCACAGAAGGGAGCGCCGGTGGCCAGAGCAAGGGAGATTCCAAGGGAGAAACCTCAAGAGGGAGGGGCCAGCGGGGAGTCCCTGAGCAGCAGCTGGAGATCAGGACCAGCGTCTCCACCAGAGCGCAGTGGGGAGGGGGAGTCCCAGGAGTCGGGACCAGTGTCCTCACCACCAGAGGGAGGAGAGGAGTCAGGTTTGGCAACACCCACATCAGGAAGCGGGGAAACGGTCAGAAGGAAAGTCACCGGCTGGGCGCGCGCGCCAAGTTCAAATGTACAGGAGCGCGGCACAGCGGGGAGCCCGGGAAGGGAGCCAGGTCCTAAAGCCCGCCGGAGGGAGGGGCAAGACTCAGGAGGCTCCGCGTCAGAGGAGTCCAGGAAGGAGGGAACCCCAGAGGGCAGAAGGACCCAACGCAGGAAAGAGCAGCGCAAGAGGTGGAGCCGGGCTAGAATCTTAAACTGGTGTGGGTGGAGCAGTGAGTCAGAGGGGACTTAGCCGGTCTAGCGTTAAGACGTGGGTCTGCGCGCCCAGAGCTTGGAAATGGAAACTAAACTTCAATAAAGACTTTTGTATATAATATCCACTGGGCGTTGGTCCTCTGTGAGCTGGGACCTAGCGGCAGTCCTGACAGTAAGTCCCCTCTCGATTTTCACCAATTTTGCAACCTCGTGGAGTGCGGGAAAGCAGCGAGGGGTGAAGATTGGTGCTTCGCGAGCTCACGAAAAACAGGGAAATGACTACCGAAGAGAAGATAGCGAGTTTGCAAAACGCAGTGACGCAGTTGACTGCAGAAATTGCGGCTTCCAGAAAGAAAGAACAGGAAGCAGCTGCTGCCTGCCAGGATCTGCGAACCAGGTTAGAAGTGCTAAGTACACAGAGGCTACCGGCCACCAGACCAGAAGGGATTGGGCTGGGGAACAGAGGAGGGAGCCTGGTATCTCACTTCAATGGGGACCTGCAGGAGTATCCTAACTTCAGAGCAGATGTAATTTATGCACTGCAGCTGCTTGACAAAGACTTTAAAAATGAGGAAGAGAGAGTGGGATTTATTATTTCGCATTTACGGGGGGAGGCGAAATCGTGGCTGCGCAATCTATGGAGAGACAAGGATCCAGCCCTCCAAAATGCGGGTGCCTTCATTAAAGTGATGGATGCGTGTTTTTTATCTGAGATTGATGTGGATATCGCTAGGAAGGAGATTCACGGACTAAGACAAGGTAGAGCCACTGTGAGGCAATATCATTCACGTTTTTTCGGATTGGTGAATGTACTAGCCTGGGAGAAAGAATCGCCTGCCGTTAGAGACCTGTTCTGGGAGGGGTTGAGCGGAGCTGTGAAAGACGAGATCGCAAGGGGGGGAAGACCCCAAACCACCAAGGACGTGGTGGAACGGGCACTCTCCATTGGGGTTCGGTTGGAAGGACGCCCTTGGGGCAAGGAGGAAGGGCATTTGGGACGCACGCCAGCGAGAGGACTGCCTCCCTTCCCCAAGGAGGCGGCGCGCGCTCGATCCATGCCTCCGCTGGGAGGGGGAGAGGAGCCGATGGAGATAGGTGGTGCTAAGGCTCACTCCACAGTCGGAGCCCTAACTCCGGGAGCAGTCAAGATGAAGCCTCCTAGAGGAACCAGGAAGTGCTACATCTGCGACAGTGCTCAGCATATGGCAAAAGAGTGTCCCCAGCGGTTTCACAAGCATACTGCAGCCGCAGCGACAGTAACAGACGCAATTCAGCAGAGGGAGTCGCAGCAGGAAAACTCCACTGTCTGGCTGGAGATGGCGTCTCTGGGGACCAGCCAGACAAGTCAGTGAAGCAATCCCCAGGGATCTTACAGCCCACCGACCCCCTCCCACCCAAACCAGTAGTGCAGCTCACCGCATCCCTTCAGCTCCCCAATGGGCTACTTGTGGAAATTCCCATCACCATAGACTCGGGGAGCAATGCAGACTTTATAGACATGCAGTTCATCCAGCAACATGGCATAGCCCTTCTGCCAGCGGCGGTACCTCTGAAAGTCGTCACAGTGGACGGCAGGGAGCTACTGGGAGGGCAAGTGCTACAGCAGACGCCGCCAATGGTGATGCGCATTGGAAACCACCGTGAGGTCATCAGCTTCAACGTCACCCGCCTGTCGGACACGCCCATAGTGTTGGGAATGAGTTGGCTGGATAGGCACAGCCCGGCATTAGCTTGGTACCAGCGGCAACTGACCTTCGGCTCCTCTTACTGCGCAGAACACTGCATCCTGGCGGACTTGGAAGATGAGGGGCACGAGGATGGACCACAGCTGAACTTGGGCATGTTGCAAGCGGTGCCTAACAAATACAAGGAGTTTTTGGAGGTCTTCTGCGAGAAAGAGGCGGATAAGCTGCCTCCCCACAGACCCTACGACTGCAAGATCGACCTCTTGCCCGGGGCGACGCTCCCGACGGGGAAACTGTACTCCATGTCTGAGGATGAATTGCAAGAGCTCAGGGAGTTCATAGATCACAACCTGAAGCGGGGATTCATCCGGGAGTCCAAGGCGGCAGGAGGCAGTCCCGTGTTCTTTGTAAAGAAGAGGGATACGCCCCAGAAGAGGCTGGTCGTTGATTTCCGCGTCTTGAACCTCAAGACCAAGCCCTCAGCCTTCCCTATGCCCAAGATCGATGACCTGCTGGCGACGGTGAGGAAGGGTCGCATCTTTACCAAGTTGGATCTGCGCGGAGCGTACAATCTCATTCGCGTACGGGATGGCGACGAGTGGAAAACGACCATGTTTACGCCGCTGGGCACTTATGAATACAGAGTTATGCCTTTTGGATTAAAAAATGGTTCCCACTGCTTTCAAGCCTTCATGCATCATGTCTTGGCGGGTCTCCTCTACAAGAAGTGCGTCTGCTTCCTGGACGACATCCTGATCTTCTCGGAATCGCCGGAGGCTCACGAGAGAGATGTTAGGGAAGTTTTGCAGAGGCTGCGGGAGCACAGGCTGTACGTCAAGCTGGAGAAGTGCCAGTTCGACAAGACAGAGGTGGATTTCTTGGGCTACAAACTGTCCGACAAGGGACTGGCTATGGACGGTGCCAAGGTACGTGCAGTACTGGACTGGAAGAGCCCACGCAATAGGAAGGAAGTACAGAGGTTTGTCGGTTTTGCCAACTTTTATCGCAAGTTCATCAAGGGTTTCGCCATGCAGACAGCGGCCATCACCGACACCCTCAGTTCCAAGAAGAAGAGGTTCATCTGGACGGAGCAGGCGGAGCAGTCCTTTCAGAAGCTCAAGCAGCTCTTCGCTTCCGAGGAGAACCTACTGCACGTAAATCCCAGCAGGCCCATGAGAGTGGAGACGGACGCCTCAGACAGGGCCGTGGGAGCCGTTCTGTTGCAGCAAGACCACCAGGGGGACTGGAGGCCGTGCGCTTTCTACTCCAGAAAACTCAGCAAAGCGGAGCAGAACTACACCATCTGGGACAGGGAGTTGCTGGCCATACATGCAGCCTTCAAGGCGTGGCGGCACTTCCTCGTCGGAGCCAAGCACACGGTGCAGGTCCGCACAGACCATAAGAACTTGGAGTACTGGCGCACGGCGAGGTTCCTGAACCAGCGACACATCCGCTGGGCGGAGTTCTTTGCAGATTTCGACTTCAGAATTGAGTACATCCCAGGAAACAGCAACGTCTTGGCGGACGCGCTGTCCAGAAAACCGCAGTATCTGGAGGCAGAGGCACCGGCGGCGGCCAAGCACATTTTCACACCACAGGCGTGGGCATGCGCGTCAGCCACGGTGGACCTGGACGCGGTGCGCCGCGCGCTGCAAACGGACTCGTTCGCCCGAGCCAAGATGGAGGAGGTGTGCAGCGGCAAGGCAAGGGGCGACGAATTCCAAGTGCACGACGGCCTGCTCCTACGCAAGGGAGTCCTCTACGTACCAGGAGACAGCCTCCGCGCGAAGGTCCTGCAACAGCTGCACGACGCGCCCAGCGCGGGGCACTTCGGCAAGGAGAAGACGGTGGACTTAGTAGCCAGAGACTTTTGGTGGCCTAAGATGCGGGGGGATGTCGCGGACTATGTCAATAGGTGCGACACCTGCCAAAGGGCTAAGCCTGTGCACCAGCCGCCGGCGGGCCTGTTGGAACCGCTACAGACACCGTTCGTACCGTGGGAGAGGGTGGCCCTGGACTTTGTCACAGATCTACCCAGCTCGAGGGGCAAGACGGCAGTGCTCGTGGTAGTGGACCTGTTCACCAAGATGGCCCACTTCATTCCGTGCGCGAAGGTGGCCACGGCCGAGCAGACCGCTAAGATATTTATAGACCACGTGTTCAAGGTGCACGGCCTACCACGGTCTATTTTGTCCGACCGGGGGCGCCAGTTCATCTCCAACTTCTGGCAAAAGCTGATGGGATTCCTGAACGTCAAGGTCAGCCTGGCGTCGGCGAGACACCCGCAAACTAACGGGCAGGCGGAAAGGGTCAACGCCATCATGCAGCAGTACCTGAGATGCTACGCGAACCAGCAGCCATCGACCTGGGTGGACTATCTACCGTTGGCCGAGTTTGCCTACAACAACACGAAGCACGGGTCCACGGGGGTGACACCATTTTTCGCCAACTACGGGAGGCATCCCAGAACCTTCCCGGGTTTGGACACAGTGTGGGAGGGGGAGCCACAGGGAGCAGAGGACGTGGCAGCGGAGTTGCAGGAGATCCTCGAGCAGCTCAGGAGGCAGTTAGAGTTGGCAAAACAGGCTTACAAAGTGCAGGCAGATCGACACAGGAGGGTTGGGGAGGACATCCAGGTGGGAGACTGGGTCTGGTTGGCAGCACAAGCAGTTCCAGCCAGATCGTTAGCCAAGAAGAAACTAGGGCACAAGCAGCTAGGGCCTTACCAAGTAGAGGCGCAGATCAACCCAGTGGCCTTCCGGTTGACACTCCCGGAGGGTTCCAGAATGCACCCGGTCTTTCATAGATCAGTGCTCACGCCCTACAGAGAGCCCCACAGGTTTCAAGCACCGGGGAAGGCGCCAGACCCGCTCAGAGAAGCGCCCAAAAAAGGGGGGTCGCCAAAAGGGGAGCCACTTAATGAAGCCACTGAGATTTTAGACTCAAGGTGGGGGGAGGACGGGATTGAATATCTTCTCGCCACAGAGGACACCCCGGCCAGCGCCAACAGGTGGGTGCCGGATTACGCAGTGGAAGAGCAGTTGCTCAAGGAAGAATTCCACACACTTTTCCCGCACAAGCCTATGCCGGCGGGCTTTTTCGAGGATTGTTTGTTCACACCCACACTCTCGGCCAGCACTTTCCGGGGTTTCTCGTCAGCTGAGGACTCGGCTCCGGGAGGCAGCTCCCCGGAGGGATCGCTTTCAGGTTTTGGCACGGGGGGATCTTATTGGTGGGAGGACCAACCCGAAGTGGGCTGGCGCAGAGACATGCCGAAGGGACCCTGGGAGGTGGACCCCCATCAAGCAACAGGGGGAGGAGGGCTCTTGGGTGATTTGGGGTCGAGCTCAGATTTCGAGCACACCGCGCAGGAGATGGAAGCGGAGGAGGTCGTCGTCGACGAGCCCATGGGGGACTTCCCGGACTTATCTCGATGGTTGCAAGCCTCAGGGGACGAGCTGTATCCTGGACTCACTCCTACAACAATGGAGCACCCGGAACCCGCACCGGAAGAGGGGGAGGGGGGAAGGGGGGGCTTCGAGGGGGGGATGGATGTCAGGGGTTCAGAAGGAGAGACACAGGAGGGGGAGCAAATGGAGAGTGAGGAGGAGGAGTACGAGGGGGGCGCAGGCAGTGACAGTGGCCAGAGTTATTCCACAAGCCTCTCTAGCGAATCGGAGGACTCACAGAAGGGAGCGCCGGTGGCCAGAGCAAGGGAGATTCCAAGGGAGAAACCTCAAGAGGGAGGGGCCAGCGGGGAGTCCCTGAGCAGCAGCTGGAGATCAGGACCAGCGTCTCCACCAGAGCGCAGTGGGGAGGGGGAGTCCCAGGAGTCGGGACCAGTGTCCTCACCACCAGAGGGAGGAGAGGAGTCAGGTTTGGCAACACCCACATCAGGAAGCGGGGAAACGGTCAGAAGGAAAGTCACCGGCTGGGCGCGCGCGCCAAGTTCAAATGTACAGGAGCGCGGCACAGCGGGGAGCCCGGGAAGGGAGCCAGGTCCTAAAGCCCACCGGAGGGAGGGGCAAGACTCAGGAGGCTCCGCGTCAGAGGAGTCCAGGAAGGAGGGAACCCCAGAGGGCAGAAGGACCCAACGCAGGAAAGAGCAGCGCAAGAGGTGGAGCCGGGCTAGAATCTTAAACTGGTGTGGGTGGAGCAGTGAGTCAGAGGGGACTTAGCCGGTCTAGCGTTAAGACGTGGGTCTGCGCGCCCAGAGCTTGGAAATGGAAACTAAACTTCAATAAAGACTTTTGTATATAATATCCACTGGGCGTTGGTCCTCTGTGAGCTGGGACCTAGCGGCAGTCCTGACACTTATGTTCAGTGGTCACAGCAAATTTCAGCAGATGCTTGGCCATGTTGACCCTTGCTGCTGGGCCTGCATCCATGTGATTCTAAACATTTATTTCACCCAGGCCCTCAGAGTGCTCTTTCCACCAGGCCACGATGCTTGGCAGCCCAAGGTGTGCAACCCTCTCACTAAGTAACCTGGGCCACAATCCGCCAGGGCCATCATCCCAGGACCTACTTCCCAATGAAACAAACGGGAGCCGCACAAGACTACTTGTGTAGTCTTCTTGAGTAGCTCCAGTTAATTTCAATGGCACTTGTGTGGGAGAACCTGCCAGCAGATGGAAGTTTTCTCCCTCTATACTAGAATCTGGGATCATCCACTGGAAGACTGGGGGCAGACAAAAGAAGGTACTTCATAGGTAATGTACTTCACTGCCACAGGATGTAGCCTGGAAGACTCTAGCAGCAGGGGATGAGGCAAATGGCAAGCCTATACATGACTACTAGCCAAGACGGCTGTGTTCTACCTCTACTTTTGGAGACAATATGCCTCTGTTAATCAGTTGATGGGAATAATGAGTGGGGAATGTCTTGTTTGGAAGCTTCCCATATGAATCCAGTTGGCTGCTGTGAGGAGAGGACTAGATGGGCCTTAGGCCTGATCTAGCAGGGCTTTATTTGTGCCCGTTGCCTCCCATCAGTCAGAACTGCTTGCATCCTACATCTCTGCCCTTAATGGCTGCCACCTTGCCCTTCCCTCCTAATAGGGCTGCCTCTTTATTTGCTCAATAAACCCCTTGCGAGGCACACCTTTTTATCTGGTGAAGTCCCACCACTTACACCCAAGGACTGGTAAGACTAGATGCCCTTGCAGTCCTATTAAAAAAAACAGTCCCCAGGTTCCAAGCATTTGCCCCTCAGATGGGACACCGAAAGGTCAAAGAGAGGCAGCTCTTTTCTTGGTAAACAAACAACTTGAGACTTGTATTAATAGCAGCACATTTCCTTGTTGGGCTCCTCTTGTTTCATCACTGGAGAAGGCAGAGGAACACAATACGTTCTGCCTACCTCCTCTCGCTCTTTCACCTTCCCCAGGGGAAATTAAGCCAATAGGAAGGGACTATTACGCTTAAAGTACAGACTCAGAGAAAGGAGACACTCCAGTTTGTATTCAGTAACTATTGGCTACCCCGGCTGGTGTCATGAGCAGCTTGGCATTGTTGAAAGTCCTACATGGGAAAAGGTTTCAGTGTAACGTCAGTGTAAGAGAAAACACCTCAATCTAATAATAATTGTTATGGCCTTCAGCAGATGGATGGCGCGTTTATCCTTTGACATTTTGCTCCGCACAGGTTACTTGAGTCCATTGTGAAGTAATGCTGCTCCTCTACATGCCAGCCTCTTCACCAAACTGTCACAAATGGCCCTGCTTTTTGTGTGCCTCAGAAAGGGGTCAGGCACAGCTCTCTGACAGGAGATCATTGTCATCGCCCTTCATTGAAGTGCATTTCCTATATTCTCATACCTTCCAACATTTATCTGATGAAAACAAGGCTGTCCTATTCAATAATAATAATAATAATAATAATAATAATAATAATAATAATTATTATTATTATTATTATTGTTCCACTTCTTCACATCTTCGTTAATTTCTTACCACGGCGGGTTGTGAAGGTATAGCTTGTTGAGGTTTCTGGTTATTTGTACCCCTACTCTTGCCTTAAAAGGCAAGAGTTTTATCTGTCTGATGTTGGTGAATTCTTTTTGGATATAAGGGGGAGTGTTGAAGCACATAGCTTAAGTTTTTGCAAAGTTCACTTGTAGGTCTGACACCCCTGCGAATGTGTTGAGTTATTTGGTTAGGGTGATTGCTGTGTTTAAGGGGTCTGATGTTGTGACCATCAGGTCATATGCAAAGAGCCCTTGTTTATAGCTTTTGCTTTTTTATTTCTACTCCCTTGATGTTGGGGGCTGCCCAGAGTTTTTGGTTGCTTTAAGTTTTGATTCATCAAGGTTTTATAGCTACCACTCTATTAAAATCATGCTCTAAAAAAGGGGACACCTGTTTGACTATGAATCCCTTATCTAGAGGCTGGCGCTGCACAAAATTACTTTGACACTAGTTTGCAGTCACCCCAAAGGCCATGAAAACTGTTTTGCAAAAGCTGGAGAATGTTCTAAAAAGCGCATCGGATTTTCCATTAACGTTGTTCTGACTTCACATACGGCACATGCTTCTAAAATAAAACTTTTGCTTCTGTTTTGTTTTTGTTTAAATAGGTAATTTGATATAAACAATTAAAGACAGATGTTGCTTGGGCGCATTTGCGTGGAGACCAGTGGGGACCTTCAGCACAGAGCAAATCATGTTCCTCAAGAAGGCCTTAAAAGGCAAGTGAGCAGAGTCAGAGCAAAATTATCGCTGGGGGTTGGGTAGCGGTGAGTGGAGGATGGGAGTAATTTTAGCATTGATAGATCATCATGTGCCTTTGCAAAGGTGGATGAATGCAAGATATTCCCTCATCCTGCTGCTTTCTGAAAGTTCAAACCCTCGCCTCCTTAGCCCATTTCTCAGTCTTACCCTGCAGTCCCAATCGCTCTGACCACAGTGCAGTGAGTCAACCACATTGGGTACGGTGGGACTTAATTCTGAGCAAGCCTGCTCAGGTTTGTGCTGTGAATTAGGCAGCATTGCCCTCATTCCTCTGCACCACCAGCTCAGCTCCCATTGCCTTGTCAGTGCTCCTGTGCTTGTAACAGCTTTGTGTTTTCAACAGGCACAGCCCCTACCAACAGCTGGCTGGCCACCATTCCAGTCTACCTAAAACTGGTCTGCAGAACCATCCCTCCAGATGTTGCTGGAATCCAACTCGCATAATGTGGCCAGTGATGAGGGAGACTGAAGTCAAGCAACATCTGGAGGGTCATATACAGGTTCCCTATCTTTGGCCAAAAAGATGTACCTTCTGGCTGAGAGGTTAGCATGCCATGCCCAGGGATGGGACGGAGGGCACAAATGTCGGGTGGTACATTATAGGCAGGTTTCCCAAATGACCATCATGATAGACTCTCCTTCCTTGGAGGTTGGGTGGCCATCTGTCAGGGATCCTTTAGCTGTGATTCCTGCATTGCAGGGGGTTGGACTAGATGGCCCTTGGGACCCCTTCCCACTCTGCAGTCCTATGTTTCTATAAAGGAACCCCACCCCACACTCAGTGGCATAGTGTGGGTTGTCAGCACCCAGGGCAAGGCAAGTAATTTGCGCCCCCTAACCCTGAGTGAGCCAGGTAGGGGCAGAGAGCTGCGAGTGCAAGTGCCCCCCCCCCGATGTTGCGCCCGGTGCGGCCGGCCCCCCCTGCACCCCCCACGCTGCACCTATGAATTTAACAGCACTTTCATACACAGAAATTAGTCAATGATGCATCAGCAGCAGGTCCCATTAGCTGTAAAATTAACACAGCATAGCTAAATTTTATCACTTGCTAATTGCTGCAGGTAAAACGTATGTTAAGGGGTGGAGGGCTTGTCAAAAGGCTGGCGACCCCAGTTCTTCAGGCCTCCACCCTGGCACCAAATAATTCCTGCTGGCGTGATTATACCCCTCACTCTCTCCCTCAACAATCCTGCACGGCAGGGAAGAGAATGACTCAGAATTTGTTGGAATCTTCCTAGGCTTTCTGGGTGCTGTTAAGTGCTGAATGAGGCAGCACTTTCACGAGAGCACTAATTGAATTAAGAACGCCTGGGGGTGCCGGGCAAAACACCTCCAGCCAGGTTCTCCACCTTTTCAGGGCTCCAGCTCATGTTAGATTTCTTTGCTGATGAGGAAAAGCTGTGCCTGTTGGATTTCTGCCTGCCCTCCAGATATGAAAAGCAGGGGTGGCCAATCCTTTTCATCCCAAGGACTGCCCACATTCATCCTTGACCAGCCCTCTAGGGCAGGGGTCAGCAAACTTTTTCAGCAGGGGGCCGGTCCACTGTCCCTCAGACCATGTGGGGGGCAGGACTATGTTTTGGGGGTGGGGGGAATGAACAAATTTCTATGCCCCACAAATAACCCAGAGATGCATTTTAAATAAAAGAACACATTCTACTCATGTAAAACCACCAGGCTGGTCCCACAAATAACCCAGGACACATTATACTCATGTAAAAACAAGCTGATTCCCGGACTGTCCATGGGCTGGATTTAGAAGGCGATGAGGCCGGATCTGGCCCCTGGGCCTTAGTTTGCCTACCCATGCTCTAGGGGCTGTGTGCCAGCAGTGGGTGCGGCCAAAAATGGGTGAGGCCACCCCACCCACAGACTCTTGCACCCAAGCGCTGACTCATGTGCACGTCCGTGTGCCATGACGCCACACACCCACGCCCACGTCACAGTTAGAGTCTTTCCAGAAACAAAGGGGGCATGCAGCCCTTGTTGCACGATGGGCTAGTCAGACGAGGAGGCATGAAAAGAGCCTTGCTTTTCTCCTGGAGTTGCTACTTTTCTACCAGCCGGAGGAAGAGTGGCCTTTATCAGCAGCTTGATGCACAGCCATTCAGGGCTTATCTCTACCAAGGGAAATCTTTCACAGGCTGATTTCCACATAGCTGCTGATAAAGGCTGCAAAGGTAACCCAGAACATCTTAATTTTATTCCAGGAGCGTAGCGTGGATTGCTGACACCCGGGATAGGGTAGGTATTGCACACCCCCCCCCCAGTGGACTGGGTAACGGTCAGTCTCTTCACTGGCCAGCTGATTTCTGCATAACTGCTGGTAAAGGCCACAAGAGTAACCCAGAACAGCTTAATTTTATTCCAGGAGCGTAGCATGGATTGCTGATACCCAGGGTGAGGCAGGTGTTGCACCCCCTTGGTGGACTGGGCAACGGTCAGTCTCTTCACCGGCCAGCGTCTAATCAAGGGAGTCTCTCCTTGCAAACTAGCCCTAACCTTGAGATAAAGCAGAGAAATGCGAAACCAACCCAGAAACGGGCTGCAGGCAGGCGTCCTTCGCCAGCCACGAGGAGGTGGAGGCACCACCGCAGTCCTGAAGGCCTGCCTGAGCGCGGCTTGCCTTCCTGTGCCTCTGGCCTGGGTGAGGGAGCCTGTCATGGGGGCGCCTGGTTTCGCTCGGGGCCATGACCCCCCTGCCTCCCCTGCTACGCCACTGTTTATTCTATTTTTCTGGAGAGTTCCTTCAGGCTTTTAAAGCACCAAGCCAGGTGTGTGGGAAGCAATCCTTTCGGGTCCCTGGTTCCTGTCTTTGTTCTTCCTTTTGACTGTCACTTTCAAAGGTAGCACCAGCAGGGGAGCTTCAGGCAATGCAAAGGAACCTCTCAGGAACTCTGGCTTCCCATCTGCTGCTCCAGCTCAAGAGCATTCAGGCCACATAGAAATGTTCTCCTGCTCAAAGGCCTCTTTCCAGAAATAAGAGACACACTTTATGTCTAAGCTGCTATAGAACAGAAATCAATACCGCCATGAGACTGAAAGGCTTTCTTTTTTCTCCCAGTTTTTTTTGCAAAATGTACAGAGACTTACAAAAACATGGCTCTGTAGTATCATAAAGTTGTAGAGCTGCTGTAGTATAGTGCAGGGGTGTAGAACCTGTGGCCTATCCAGGATTGCTGGACTACAAATCCCATCATACATTACCATTGGGCCATGGTGGGTGGGGCTGATGAGTGTTGTTGTAGTTCAGGCATAGGCAAACTCGGCCCTCCAGATGTTTTAGGACTACAACTCCCATCATCCCTAGCTAACAGGACCAGTGGTCTGGGATGATGGGAATTGTAGTCCCAAAACATTTAGAGGGCCGAGTTTGCCTTTGCCTGGTGTAGTGGCTAAAAAACTGTCCCCAGTTCTGCCACAATCTTCCAACTGGCCTTGGGCAAGGCAGTATTCTGTCAGGCTCAACCCCCTCACCTGCAGTAGGGGGATATAGGACTTATAATAAGGCCCTTTTGTTGTCAGCCCCCTCCCCCAGCTGTGGAATACCCTTCCTTCCAACATTAGGCTGGCACTGATATTAGCTGGCTTTTGCCACCAGCTAAAAACATTCCTCTTCTGCCAGGCTTATCAAATTTAACAGTGGGCCTGCTTACAGACGTAGGGCAAATGTGAGATTGGTTTTATTTACCTGCATATTGTGATGCTGTTTTAACTCTTATGTGATTTAGTATGCTGCATTGTGACCTGTCCTGGAATAACTTTACGCTGAAAGGTGAGGCAAATTTAGCAAATAAATGCATTCAAGGCAGGGCCTTGGCTGCCCATTTACTCCGGTCCATTTGCCCAGCTGTCTTTCTTCTCTGTGACCTTTAGGTACTGGTTAACACATTGCTGTTTGTGTGAGCTTTGACGGCATTTAGGGTCATTTTAGAGCAACCTTAATGGGTTTTGCATTTTCAGCTTTGGACCATGTTTCACTGCAGTTGTTCTTACAGTTTTTATTGCTGATGCCTTTTACCATTGTTCTGATTTTAATTTTCTGTATGGATTTAAAAATTTGGTATATGCTCCTTTCAAACTTAAGCCTTGGAAGTCGAATGGAACTATTTTAAATAAAATTAAACACAGGGAACCAGGCAGAGGGCCTTCTCAGTAGTGGTGCCCTCCCTGTGGAATGCCCTCCCACCAGATGTTAAAAAATAAATAAAAGAAAAATTAAGTTAAACAAATTACCCAGTTACAGACCTGCACAATCATTGTAATAAATGGATTCCTATATATAAGCTAAAAAAGGTAAAGGACCCCTGGACAATTAAGTCCAGTCAAAAACGACTATGGGGTGCAGTGCTCATCTCACTTCAAGCTGAGGGTGACGGCGTTTGTCCGCAGACAGGTTTCTGACTCATGTGGCCAGCAGGACTAAACCGCTTCTGGTGCACAGAGGACCGTGACGAGTGCCAGAGCGCATGGAAACTCTGTTTACCTAGATATAAAAGACCTGTTTTACACAGGTTTCAGCGTTTTCCACGATATATCAGACAGTAGGGGGTCTGTCAGTTCTGTTGCTAAAGTGTGTTGTTTCTGTAATATGTGCTATAATTTTGAAATTATTATTATAATAGATATTGCAATGTGTGCTATTACTTAGCTTTAATTATGTTTTGAATGGCATTCTACTTTTTGTTGCACTTCTGTATACTCCTGGCTAAGCAATAAAGATTTGGATTCCTATAGTCTTACTGGTATGTCCATACCTGTCAAGTGCCCCTTGTTTGAAGGGACAGTCCCTTATTCCAGCACCATGTCCCGCTGCTGTCCCTTATTGATGGATGTCCCTTAAATGTCCCTTAAATGATGTCCCTCAAATTTCAAAGGAAGCAGCTCCTCTCCCTCCCTCCCTGCCGGCCTGCGAGGAGGGAGGCTCCAACTGTGTTGCTTGGCTGTGTTGCTCACCCAATAAGAAGTCTAAGAATGACTGGGGGTGGAGCTTGCATGCCTTGTGTGTGGCTAGTTAATGCAAGCTGAAGGGGTTTTTGAATGCTGGATGCCATTTTGTTGCACATGCTGCTGCAAACTTTGCAGTGCAAAGCCAGGCCGGGGAGCCATCTTAAGTTGAGGCTGCATAGGCCTTGTGGAGCATGTGATTCAGATTCTATTCAGTTGAACCTCTGGTTACAAAGTTGGTTGGACTTTGTTCTTGAAGCTACCAGCATGAGTTTGACCAGACTGCAGGAGGACAGGAAGACTGGAGTGCCTGGAACAGGTGAGGCTGCAGGTCCCTTATTTTGGCTGCTGGTCCCTTATTTTCAAATCTGTAAGTTGACAGCTATGGGTATACTGTATCCTGCCTTTCTTCTGTTACTGAAGGTAGCGCACACGTGGTTCCCAGGTAGAGACCCATCCAGATATTGATTAACCTCCTTCCTTGGAGGTCTTTAAGCGGAGGCTGGATGGCCATCTGTCATGGCTGCTTTAGCTGAGATTCCCTGCATTGCAGGGGGTTGGACTAGATGACCCTCGGGGTCCCTTCCAATTCTGCAGTTCCCGCAGGCCCTGGCTCTGGCCTGCTCAGCTTCGGCAAGGTGGTGGCCTCATATGCCCTAAGGCCATTCCTTGGTTTCACAGTGCAATCCTCATGGACTCGGAACGTTTCTATGAATATGGATCTCAGCTCCCACAAGGGACAGACCTGTTATGCCGTCCTGTGCTAAGATTATAAGCTGCTTTCATTTAGACTTCACATCAAGTCACTGGCTTGACAGTAGAATCCTAGCTATGATTACTTAAACACAAAAAGAAAAACATTAGATAAACTAAGCACCAATCCATTCAAATTACATAAGGACCTTTTGGCAATAAACAAATAATAAGCCAGAAAAATTCTGGGGATAATATACTGAGAAGTAGCTTTGTTGATTTATGTCCTTAAATAAATCAGTATATCTGGGGAAATATACATGCCGGGGGTGGGAGGGATCCCACATAGCTTCTATATATTAATTGGAAGGGGTAGGGAGAATTTTGATGGGGACACCGTTCCTTTTTTTTTTTTTTTAAAGAATATCCTTCTTCCCTGTAGGCCAGCCACAAAGTCCTAAATTGGAAAAGCAGGGCTCTGGCGCTCCAAGGTCACTTGTGCTGTTTCCAAAAATATCTTGAAACAAAACGCAAGAGGGGCACTTTGTTGGATGTTATCTGGACATACAGAGTTTCAATCAAATCCTTCAAGAAGTGTTAGAATAAAAGCTGGCCACTTGTTTTGACATAGTTGAGTCACTGGCAAGAAGGAAAGAAAGAAAGAAAAAGAAAAACACCCACATGTTTTCCATGGCTTGATGGTTCTGGGCAACAAAGCTGCAGACCCCTCACCCCTCTCTCCCTCTTTAATTTCATTGCATTTTGAGTGAGTCCTAAAGAGTCCAGAGGCTTACAAGAAACAGCAGTAGGATCTGAATATTCTCGTGCACCCCTGCAGAATGCAGAGCCAACTTATGTCCCAGGATTGCTCAGTTTTGCTAGGCTGACTGCTGGCAGCTCCTTAGCATCTCAAACCAGAGTCTTTCTCAGCCCGGTGCAGCCACCACTGCAGTCCTGAATATTCTTTGCCTGCAGACACCTGCTCTCCCCGAGTTACGGCACATTTGGGCAAAACCGCACAATCTCTCTAGGGAGACTAACGCTGCAGTCATAGGATTGTGGAGTTGGAAGGGACCCACAGGGTAATCTAGTCCGCCCCCCTCCTGGGCAGGAATAATATGCACCCTTACCTGGAGCCAGCCCCATTCACTCAGTGGGGCTTAATTCCAAGTCAACATGAATGGGACTATTATTTTTTTATTATTTGTTGAATTTATATACCCCCCCCCCATACCTGGAGGTCTCAGGGCCGTTCACAGAACACTTTTCGTTTGACCTGGATATCATTAGAGCCATTATGTCAGAATTGCCCTATCATGTTGATTTGCCTTAGGTGGAGGCTTGGGGGATTGCAAAGTGGGAGGCAGAGGCAAACCATGGGGTACAAGCCAGTGTGAAGCTCACCCCCCTCCCAGCCAAACCTAATCTGTGTATTTAGAAGGAGCTGGGCGAGAGGCAAGAATATCAAGTTTCGGAAAGCAGTTTTATGCACTGGGCTCCAAGGCAACGAGGCACATCAAGGCACCGCAATATTGTATTGCACGGCAAAATTCATAGCCAGAATGCTCAGTACTCAGGCTGAGCTTTGAAGCATTAATGTAGGACTGTGGACCAGTCAGAAGGGTGGACTGGGCTGGGAGCCAGCTGGGGTGCAGGGCAGGGTAATGCCAATCTGGTAGTAATCCTGTCCACACTGGCTGAACAGCCGAGACCTCTGCCACCCGACCAGACCTTCTGGGCCTGCGGGAACTTGCAGTGCTAATCACACTTGGACCCTTTGTGTGGGGACAACTGTGGGTTCTGAGTTCAGGTCTCCTAGGAGGTGCTAAGGTCGTTTAAGAGGCAAGTCCCAGCCTTCTTCCTTATTGTTAGCCCAGACATGGTTCAGATGAGCTGTCTTTTGGGTATGTATGTATGGGACGCTGGTGGCACTGTGGGTTAAACCACAGAGCCTAGGGCTTGCTGATCAGCAGGTCGGCAGTTCGAATCCCTTCCTGCCAACCTAGCAACTTGATTAATAGGTACCGCTACGGTGGGAAGGTAAATGGCGTTTCCGTGCGCTTCTCTGGTTCACCAGAAGCGGCTTAGTCCTGCTGGCCACATGACCCAGAAGCTGTCTGCGGACAAACACTGGCTCCCTCGGTCAGCGGGATAAGCGCCACAACCCCTGAGTTGTTCGCGACTGGACTTAACTGTCAGGGGTCCTTTACCTTTACCTTTTTCGCTCTATAAGACGCACCTAGTTTTTGGACTAGGAAAACAAGAAAAAAAATATTCTGAATCTCAGAAGCCAGAACAAGAAGAGGGATCGCTGCACAGTGATCCTTCTTGCTGTTCTGGCTTCTGGGATAGCTGTGCAGCCTGCATTCGCTCCATAAGACGCACACACATTTCCCCTTACTTTTTAGGAGGGAAAAGGTGAGTCTTATAGAGCAAAAAATACGGTATGCTTCATGTAGTGGGCTCTGCTCTGTGGAAGCTTATGGCATCATACACCAGACTGATAGCCTTTAAGATGCCACAAGGCTCTTTGTGGTTTTTATTACTACGTCACATGTGCTATGGCTGGCCTTTAGAATGGATTCCAAGGCTAAGCCCACACTCCTTGTTTATTTTACTGGAGATAACATTTGCCTTGGTTTGACACGTACATCTGCATCAGTGCGTCTATGCGTGCGTGTGTATCTATACCACATGTGCAGAGCTGTTGTTTTTAAGACGAATCTTCAGTTTAATTTGGTGAGATTCACTGGCAGGGAACATTTGTGGGAGAGGAAAAACAGAGGCAGGCTTGAGCTACTGTGTGTCAAGTGCATGCTAATGGGTTCCGCATGAAGAGAATTAAAAGGCAGTGTTTTCAGAGGAGTGGGAAAATGAAGGAAATGGGAAACAGAACAGTCAGCTACCAAGATGTTATACCGGGCGTCTTGCTCCAACTATTTTTCTGTTGGAAAGGTGCTAATTCTGGCAAAGGTTATAGAAATTGCCCTAGCAAGTTTAATCTACAAATATTTGTTTGTCAAAGCCTAGGAGTAAATTTGGTGTTTTTAATGTTGTGACCCGCCCTGTGATCTTTGGATGAAGGGCGGTATACAAATTTAATAAGGAAGGGAGTTTCCTGATTTCCACTTACATCCTTAAATGGCACCGCATCTGTATCCCTCTGCTTCCTTCAGGAGCCCAGGGCAACGTGCATGGGATGGGCCCAATTCCACCTCAAAACTATCCTACAAGGTTGGTTGGGCTGGGAGATAAGGATTAACTCAAGGCAACCTATCAATAACTTTTGACACCTCTGCCAAAATGTGCTGCACTAGCTGCCACTTTGCTAGAGGGATAGATGCAAGGTGTTTTTTTACTTGTGTATAAAGCACCTAAGGGACGCAGGTGGCGCTGTGGGTTAAAGCCTCAGCGCCTAGGACTTGCCGATCGGAAGGTCGGCGGTTCGAATCCCTGCGGCGGGGTGCGCTCCCGCTGCTCGGTCCCAGCGCCTGCCAACCTAGCAGTTCGAAAGCACCTCCGGGTGCAAGTAGATAAATAGGGACCGCTTACCAGCGGGAAGGTAAACGGTGTTTCCGTGTGCGGCTCTGGCTCACCAGAGCAGCGATGTCACGCTGGCCACGTGACCCGGAAGTGTCTCCGGACAGCGCTGGCCCCTGGCCTCTTGAGTGAGATGGGCGCACAACCCCAGAGTCTGTCAAGACTGGCCCGTACGGGCAGGGGTACCTTTACCTTTACCTTTTATAAAGCACCTATATCAGGGAGAGGGAGACTGTGGCTCTGCACCCATCAGCCCTAAATTCTTGTTGGTTTTTAGGTATCAGTACTGTTTTATGATCTGTATTAGATTAATGTTGTTTTTTGTACACTGCTTGGGTATTCTCTGTAGGTTGGTTTATAAATTCTGAAATGAAATCAGTGAAAAATAAGCTCACTCTGTTGAATTCATCATGCTGTGTGGGAATTTTTGAACCCAAGTTTTATCCCAAACGGTATGCGGGTGGCGCTGTGGGTAAAACCTCAGTGCCTAGGACTTGCCGATCGTATGGTCGGCGGTTCGAATCCCCGCGGCGGGGTGCACTCCCGTCGTTTGGTCCCAGCGCCTGCCAACCTAGCAGTTCGAAAGCACCCCCGGGTGCAAGTAGATAAATAGGTACCGCTTTATAGCGGGGAGGTAAACGGCGTTTCTGTGTGCTGCACTGGTGCTGGCTCGCCAGAGCAGCTTCGTCATTCTGGCCACGTGACCCGGAAGTGTCTCTGGACAGCGCTGGCCCTCGGCCTCTTAAGTGAGATGGGCGCACAACACGACTGGCCCGTACGGGCAGGGGTACCTTTATCCCAAACTGTTTGGCACTTTGAAGGCTTTCCCTCACAACTGATGCAAGAAAATACCATAATAGTTGCAAGCTCATGTAGCCGAAGGCTCTTCATAATGAAGCACAGCGATGCAGGGCGAGTTATGCTCATGCTCTAGGCCTGTCTGAACACTGCAGTTTGGGTGCCGAATGTTTATTTTCCAGCCTCGTATGGCAGTCAACAGTCAAATATTTTTTGCTGATTTGAAACTGCCAAGAAATGTCCAAAAATGTTTTATTCAAGTAAAATGATTCTCTCACTCAGCACATTTGTAGTCTTAGATTACCTGTCACTAAATGACTTAAGGCATATCTTATAACAGAAAAAAAGGGATTTGAAAACTGCAGCATGTGAACTAAGCACTTTAACCAATTCAAAACAGCTGAATGAAGTGAATAGTTTATGCACAATCTGTAGATATTATTTGCATAAAGTACATGGTTTAGTGGGACGCGGGTGGCGCTGTGGGTAAAACCTCAGTGCCTAGGACTTGCCGATCGTCAGGTCGGCGGTTCGAATCCCCGCGGCGGGTGCGCTCCCGTCGTTTGGTCCCAGCGCCTGCCAACCTAGCAGTTCGAAAGCACCCCAGGGTGCAAGTAGATAAATAGGGACCGCTTACCAGCGGGAAGGTAAATGGTGTTCCGTGTGCTGCGCTGGCTCGCCAGATGCAGCTTGTCACGCTGGCCACGTGACCCGGAAGTGTCTGCGGACAGCGCTGGCTCCCGGCCTCTAGAGTGAGATGAGCGCACAACCCTAGAGTATGTCAAGACTGGCCCGTACGGGCAGGGGTACCTTTACCTTTACCTTACATGGTTTTATGGTTTATTATTTCATAGGTACATAACAACTGTACATAATAACTACTCTAATCCGAACTTAAAAATGGAAAGTGTAATGTTAGTGGTCAACAAAAGAGATTTAAAGACTGTCTCAAGGCAAATCTTTAAAAATGTAGTATAAACACTGCCAACTGGGATACACTTGCCTGCGAGCGCTCCAGTTGGAGCACAGCCTTTACCAAAGGTGTCATGGGCTTCAAAGACACTCAAACTCAGGACACAAGGGAGAAATGTGCTAGAAGGAAGGCACGCTTGGCAAACCCACACCATGATCAACTCCCGCCCGGGAACATATTTCCCCACTGTGGAAGGACGTGTGGATCCAGAATTGGCCTCCCCAGTCACTTACAGACTCATTGTTAAAACCGTGTTTATGGAAGACAATCTTACTCGGCTACGAGTGATCGCCAAAGAAGAAGAACTGCCTTGCTATGTCAGCTGAAAAAGGTCTGGCACTTTAAACCACCCTGTCCAGCATTCCATCCAAACAATGGCCAGCCAGATGACTCTGGAAACGCTCATGCAAAGCAGGGAGGAGGCGGCCGGCTGACCTCAGCACCTGAGATTCACAGTGAGAATATAATGGAACGTAGGAGAGATCTGCTTGATCAGAAAAGCCAATATAGCCCAGTATTGTTTCCAATAGTGGGCAGACAGTACTTGAATATGGAGGTTGCATTTAGCTATCATGGCTAATAGCCGTTGCCAGGCAGGAATCTCAGCTGAAGCATCCAGACAGATCTAGGACTATTCCCTCTTGAGATAGAGGCTTGATTTAAAGGTGGGGGCATGCTGGGGTATTCATAAATATTAATAATTTATTACTTTCACCCCACCCATGTGGCCGGGCCTCCCCCACTCTGAGCGGCTCCCAACAGAATATTAAAAACATGATAAAACATCAAACATTTAAAACTTCCCTAAATAATGTGCCCTTGCAGAGTCCCACGTGCGAAGTATCATGTCTAAGCCCAGTTGCCTCACCTGAAGAACTAACACACCAGGGATTTGTGGCCTGGGCAGATGCTGTGCTGGCTTGCACTTGGCAGATGGAGGCCTGGTTTAGGTGCCTGGGACCCCAAGTGGGTAATCTTTCTAGGCTTGTCTGCTACCATGTTTAAATTGGACTTCAGACTCAGTTAAAGACATTATTACATCTACATGTCCCTGCACTTATTGCCGGACGGCTCACTGCAATTTCTTTTTAACCCCCTCAGTGTATAAACAAATTAATGCAGAAGTGAGCTATTCCTGGATATGTGGTCACATATGAGCAGGCTCCCAGGGGTTCAGGATATTCAAAATGTACATTTAACAGACATTAAATTGTTTCTTACATGTTCTTTGGAACGTCACCAGTAAGAAGCAGGTGATTTTCCAAGCCGTGTGTAATATCATGTATTAGCTGGTTAGAGTATTAATGCTAATAGGAAAAGCGATAAGCTGAAGGAGCTGTCAGAATTCTCCCACTCTCCTCCCATGAAACGCCTATCAAATCTCTAACAGGTTGGAAAAAATAGTCACTGAACAAAAACCATTAAAGTCACATTATTGACTGTCCACTTGCACAGAAGCTAAAGATAGCCACTTTATCCCTTCCTCCAGTTTTTCTTTTCTTTGGATAATTATAATTTTCTGCTTCAGCTGAGAAAGTCATTTCTGATGCTGCTGAAGTGCGTAATCAGTTTGCCCTTCTGGAGGGCAACAGGAATGACGCAGCAGGGACAAAGGACCTCTGAGAAAGCAGCATGGTGTGTTTTGGGGTGCAATCCAAAAAGTGCTGCTACTGCAAAACCTCCTCTCTCTGCCTTTATATATATATTTCTCTTTGCATTAGGGCAAAAGAAACTGTGCCACAGACACCATTCCAATAAGCATCAGTAAAACATTTTGAGATTTTTCCTGTATGTTCTTTAAGTCCAGAAATTGATCGAGGCTTCTACTCTCTCACTTGCTCCTCTAAACCTTAAATGAATCATTCAGTCAAGGTAGTGCCCTTGTTCATTTCAATAGGGCTTTTGCAAAGCTTGTCTGCTAACCTGCTGGAAGCATACAGATGCTCTAAGAGTTATAGGTGCACTTCAGTTTGCAGAGTATGTTGAGGAAAGATGATCACAAATGCATGTGTTTGAGATGTGCTGTCACTTTGGGGCTGTGTGGTTTAGAGGTGGTTCCATGGACACTGACTCCATCTCCTATCAAATCTCCTGCCGTCCCTTCCCTTCAACTCCTGCCTCAAAACCTACCTTTTCTGAGAGACCTCTGGCTTCAACTCCTTAAATCCTTACCTCCAACTGTAGCCAAGCTTGACTAGAACTGCATTCACACCCATTTTAACTTTGCTACTCTTCTTTCCCACTTTCAATTTTAGACTGCCCCCCTCCTGGGGAGCAGAGGTCTTTTTTTGCAGAACAAACCATTGTGAGCCTTACACAAGCAGATGCAACGGAAGCTTAAAAACATACAGAAGAGTCCGGCATCCTGCTCCCACAGAGGCCAAACAGATGCCCACAAGCAGGACCCAATCATAGGAGCACTCTTCCCTCCTGTAAAGGTAAAGGTAAAGGGACCCCTGACCATTAGGTCCAATCGTGGCCAACTCTGGGGTTGCGGCGCTCATCTCGCTTTATTGGCTTAGGGAGCCGGCGTACAGCTTCCGGGTCGTGTGGCCAGCATGACTAAGCCGCTTCTGGCGAAACCAGAGCAGCACATGGAAATGCCGTTTACCTTCCCGCCAGAGAAGGTATTTATCTACTTGCACTTTGACATGCTTTCAAACTGCTAGGTTGGCAGGAGCAGGGACCGAGCAACGGGAGCTCAGCCCATCGCGGGGATTTGAATTGCCAGCCTTCTGATCGGCAAGTCCTAGGCTCTGTGGTTTAACCCACAGCGCCACCCGCGTCCCATCTTCCATCCTGTAGTTGCCAGCAATTGGTATCTAGAGGCATACTGCCTCGGAAACTGCAGCACTTTACGGATGTGACAAGAGCATGTTAACAGTTGTCTCTGTCCAGGAAACGTTGAAGGTGAGGGGGAAGAAGCTGATGATGAGCGTGCCAGGCTACCTGGAGAGTTCATGACAAAGGTATTATTTTCTTAAACTAGACACATCCTCTTTGGTGGTGTTGGCCGTTACACTAGGTATATTAAGCAGATTACAAGGATGCTCCTGAGCTACATTCCTCAAGGGCGTTTGGGTCTACTTCTTACGAAGTTGATAAATCTCCACCTGGGATTTTAGGTGCCTGTGTGGTAGAATGTCTCTGTATGAAAACACTGTTCCATTGCCAGTGCTGAAGGAAGAATACTCCACTTGAACAGCTGTCTGGCCCCAGTCCGGTTTGAAGTTGAAGACCCCCTCCCCTGCAAGAAAGCACAGAGACTCTGAAGTTCCCCATCAATGGTGAGCGCCTGGATCTGTACCAGGGAAGATTCTGGAGCAGATCATTAAGCAAACAGTCTGCGAGCACCTAGAAAGGAATGCTGTGATCACCAATAGTCAGCATGGATTTCTGAAAAATAAGTCATGTCAGACTAACCTGATCTCGTTTTTTGACAGAATTACAACCCTGGTAGATGAAGGGAACGCAGTGGATGTAGCCTACCTTGATTTCAGCAAGGCATTTGACAAGGTGCCCCATGATATTCTTGTAAAGAAGCTGATAAAATGCGGTCTTGACTATGCTACCACTCAGTGGATTTGTAACTGGCTGACTGACCAAACCCAAAGGGTGCTCATCAATGGTTCCTCTTCATCCTGGAGAAGAGTGACTAGTGGGGTGCCACAGGGTTCTGTCTTGGGCCCGGTCTTATTCAACATCTTTATCAACGACTTGGATGATGGACTCAAGGGCATCCTGATCAAATTTGCAGATGACACCAAACTGGGAGGGGTGGCTAACACCCCAGAGGACAGGATCACACTTCAAAACGACCTTGACAGATTAGAGAACTGGGCCAAAACAAACAAGATGAATTTTAACAGGGAGAAATGTAAAGTATTGCACTTGGGCAAAAAAAAATGAGAGGCACAAATACAAGATGGGTGACACCTGGCTTGAGAGCGGTACATGTGAAAAGGATCTAGGAGTCTTGGTTGACCACAAACTTGACATGAGCCAACAGTGTGATGCGGCAGCTAAAAAAGCCAATGTAATTCTGGGCTGCATCAATAAGAGTATAGCATCTAGATCAAGGGAAGTAATAGTGCCACTGTATTCTGCTCTGGTCAGACCTCACCTGGAGTACTGTGTCCAGTTCTGGGCACCACAGTTCAAGAAGGACACTGACAAACTGGAACGTGTCCAGAGGAGGGCAACCAAAATGGTCAAAGGCCTGGAAACAATGCCTTATGAGGAACGGCTAAGGGAGCTGGGCATGTTTAGCCTGGAGAAGAGGAGGTTAAGGGGTGATATGATAGCCATGTTCAAATATATAAAAGGATGTCACATAGAGGAGGGAGAAAGGTTGTTTTCTGCTGCTCCAGAGAAGCGGACACGGAGCAATGGATCCAAACTACAAGAAAGAAGATTCCACCTAAACATTAGGAAGAACTTCCTGACAGTAAGAGCTGTTTGACAGTGGAATTTGCTGCCAAGGAGTGTGGTGGAGTCTCCTTCTTTGGAGGTCTTTAAGCAGAGGCTTGACAACCATATGTCAGGAGTGCTCTGATGGTGTTTCCTGCTTGGCAGGGGGTTGGACTCAATGGCCCTTGGGGTCTCTTCCAACTCTTCTATGATTCTATGATTCTATAAGTACTTAGGAGCCTGGCTGCTGCATCTGGCCAGTGGCCCATCTAGTCCAGCCTCCTATTCTCCCAGTGGCCAAGCAGATGCCCCAGGGGGAGCCCACAAACAGGGCAAGAGGGATTCCAGCAACTGGCATTCTTAACTTTTCTGCATAATGTCAACAGGTGTTACAATCTGACTACTTTCTGCAGATGGAGGGGGGGGGGGGGGAAAGCAAATTACAACCCAAATCTTCCTCGAATCTCTCTGCTGTTGACATGAGAAGCCAGAAAGGGAATTTCAGTCTTATTTCTAACCACTGGCCTGAGATTTCAAAAGTGCTCACTGCTGTGGCCACAGGCTGTGTCGTAGGATGGCTAAATGATTTAGTGGGTAATAAATATGATTTAAGGGCTCCGGGGTGGATTTTCAAATGGCAGTGAACCTCCCAAGTCCTATCAAGCTGCTATTTAGGCCTCAAAAATACCTCAGAGGCAGAATCAGAGCTACTTTGCAGCTCTATTTCCACTGAGATTGCCTTGGGCACTGGCTATTTACATTTCTCTCCTCCCACCAAATACATTTTCTCACACTTAGAAGCATGCTAACCCTTTCCTCTCCTCCAACTGTGCTTTAAATTAGACCCTGCTTAATTTATCTCCCCCAGAGACCTAGGTTTCAGAAACCGGCTGACTGATCCTTCCTTTGAAAACTCAGACACTTTACTGTTGGTTCCACCAGCACAAAGAATAATGAAGAAGGAATACCAGGATTTTGCAGACATGAGTGTACCAATGACTATCACTCAGTCTTCAGGGTTAAAAATCACTTTTTGGTCCTGCAAATACCAAATTCTTTTTCAGAAAAACTATTCAAATTAAGCATATTTGCATTACATCTGCATCATATGGAAATGAAAGTTTTCAAATAATTTCTGACATATTTTATACATTTAAGAACTGTACAAGTTTGTCACATTTGCCCACACAAAACCACATGTTGCAGATTGCAATTTTCATTTGAGAGTAGGGAAGGCTGGAGTCGAGGAAGTGGAGCACAACCACAGTACCTAGCAGAGATGAGACCAACCCAGATCTCACAATTTTTAGGTGTATAAGTGTAAGAGCGGGGGGAGATTTATCTAAAAATGTAAAGCATAAATGCAGCAAACAGGTGGTTGAAAACAGGTCCATAACTCATGTACACTCTTCAGAGCCTGCTCTTTCTATGGCTCTCTAGTTTTTCATTCAGTAATGCATGTTTTCTCACTGGTGGAGGTGGCGAGGGTTTATAGCTCCCGATTCAAATCAGCACTTAACTCTGTCACACCATTTCTTGTTAAAGAGTAAGACAATAGAGCAGCAAGGTCTTGGACTCTGTGTATGGTTTCTTTTAAGATCACCTGTTCCATATCTGACGCAGAAGGGTCAGATGCTGACAGCATTTGGCCCCGAGTCAGAAAGCAAAGCCTTTGGACTTCTCAAAAGAGTAACTCTGAGAGGTGAAGTGGAGCCTGACAACCAATAAACTCCTGTTCTTTATTAAGTATGGACAATGGGGAACTGAACAAGCGTACAGAAGAAGAACAATGGGAATGTTAGCCTTTATTGTCTCTGTGGCTACATTAATGAAATACATTAATTTAATATCTACCAGGAAAAATTAGGCAGAGAGCAGAAAGCTACAGGGAATGTTAAAATGCCATTGTTCTAACAAAGCTAGAAAAGGTTAGAATAACTCCTTTTCATATGTTTCTAAAAGACTTCGCTATAGGTCAAAGGCTTAAGGGAAGCAAGGAAACTTCTGGAAGTTCCTGCACCTCAGTTTTAGTCCAAGGACTAAATTTACTAGTTTGAGTCCAACTAGTAAATTTTCTTTACACACCCTTTGCTTATCTCAAGGGAGCCAGGCAGACTCATGAGAAGTCTAATGGCAGGGATCAGAGGCTCTTAACTGGCCACACTTTGCTTCCCCAAAGCAAACTTTGCCTGTTGCTTCTATACTCCACCGCAGCTCTCCAGGGGGAGTGGCCATTTAAAGATGACACCTGATGAAAGTATAGGCATGCACATATTTTGATGCAAAAAATGCATTTTAAGAAACATGCTGAGAATTTAAGCCTTGCTCTGCCCTTGGAAGATAAATGAGCATCCTTTCCCCAGTACCAAGAGAAGCAATATGCCAGGTTTGGGCATGACTAAATGGGGTGAGTGGACTTCTTGCATGCCAGTTTGGCTCTGTGTCACAGTATATCCTGCTGCTTGGCTGTAGAAGCTGCAGAACTTTTTGGGCCTGGGGAGGGAGTATCATTTATCTTGGTTTCTCTGTGAAAACAGCCAGCTTTCAGCTCAACACATGCACTAGACCTTTGCCCATAAGCCCATTTCAATGCAGTAATTGAACAAGAAGCCCGTCCCACTGCTTAAACTGGCCTCCAAGTGATAGAGCAACTTTGCATCTGCAGTACCTGTAGAATGAGAGTTATTTTCTCTCTTTAATACAAGGAGCGATTGAAAAGGCTCCCAGTCAAACTGGGAAACCATTGCCATTCTATTTAGGCTGGGACTTTTCCAAACAGCCGTTGTAGCTGAACAGCAGCTGAGCCCCTGAACAACAGCAACCAGAAATCTAACTTTTGTTAAAAACAGTTGTAGAACTAGACCAATTTTCACAACAGAACTGATGCTGAGTATGGCTGGGATTCACAAGACCAGCCGGTCCTCTCCTCCTTCCTGAATGACCTGGCCAATGGATGCTTGGTTTTGCTGCTTGAGGAAACATTCCTTCTTGCACTCCATGAGCAGCTGGAAATCTCGCCACATTTTCACTTGCTTCAGATTTGGACCGTGGCTTTCCCGCACACTCTTCTGCTTCTCTCGCAGTTTCTGTTACTCAAAAGAACAGTCAAAATCATTCCAAGAAATGTTTCAGAGTTACAACAGTTACCTCACAGTGGGGCACAAACATTTATTTCTCTGAATAAGAGATCCTGGCCTCGACCCAGCACACCCAAAGGAGCATCTCCCCATTGTTCAGCCCCGGACACTGAGGTCCTCCTTCGAGGGCTTTCTGGTGGTTCACTCACTGCAAGAACTGAAGTTACAGAGAATCAGGCAGAGGGCCTTCTCAGTAGTGGAACACCCTTCCTTCAGATGTCAAGGAAATAAACAACTACACAACTTTTAGAAGACATTTGAAGGCAGCCCTGTTTAGGGAAGTTTTTAATGTTTGATGCTTCATTATGTTTTTATATATGCTGTAAGCTGTCCAGAGAAGCTGGGGAAACCTAGCCAGATGGGTGGGATTTTAATAATAATAATTCAATTGCTGCTACTTTGTCTGTGTGGCATTACAAGATCCTGAATTGACTGGGGCAGCCACTGTTGGGGCAGAACTCAGCATGCATATGCAGAGTGCTCAGCCTGTGAGCTACAGCCTGTCCCCTAAATCTGAGCTCCATGCTTAGCACTAAAAAAACACATAGATTAAGTGTTTTATGTATGTTTTGTGTGTGTGCTTTGTGTATGTTGAAATAATAGAAGACAATTTTTGATGACAATTCTGCAAAGAAGATCTAAAACAGGGTTAAAAGGCAATTCAAAATGCACTGTTATCAGGACTACAAACATATTAGTCACTGCTCTGTAGTCTGCTTTGTAATCTGGAATGAATAATAATGACAACAACAAGAACCTCATTTATACCCCACCTTTTTCTCCAAGGAGCTCCAGGTGGCACACATGGTCCCCCCCCCCCCATTTAATCCCCACAACAACCCCTTAAGGTAGAGGTTAGGCTTAAAGACAGTGACTGGTCATCCTAGTGAGCTTCATGGCTAAGTTGGGTTTTAAAGCCTCCCATGTCCTAGTCTGACCCTCTCACCACCACACCAGACTAACTCTAGAACATAAAGAAAAAAATGAAATTAATCTTACAAGGAATTCTGTCCTTAAAAGTATAACACTTGCATAACTGAATTTATAAGGGAAACGTTAAAGAAAGAAGTTAAGAAAAAGGAATTATTTGTGCAATTCTTAACTTTACAGAAGACGATTAAAAATGTACAGAACTCAGCAAGGGTCTTAGTCAACGCAGCTATCTCAAAAGCACTTCAGTTACTTTCTATAAAAACACCAAGGACAACAGCTGGGAAATGTATCATCTTCAGCCAGTTTCTGTATATACCACTTCAAATTTGATCTACCAAAGTGTCGCCTGCATTACAATATCTTATCCCCAGGGTTCCTGGGGAATGTGCTGTTTGTAAAAGATAGTCAAGCAGCTTAAGCATTATCTATAGGAAACCGACTTCAGAACTGTTTCCCTATTTTATTTTGAGAAGCCAATTTCTCCCAGCTGCAACAGAATGGTTTTTGGGAGGCTGTGCATAAGGACCAGAATAAACTAATGACAGGCATGAAATGTAGCATTTCTAAAACTGAAAGGGAATATTTTTAAAATAATAACCTATTATTACCTTTCCAAGGTTTTCTTGTTCCGTGATCATCCGGGTGTATTGTTCCCTAAAGAAGAAGATAAAATAAACACATACATACGCACATACACATTATTTACAAAGAACCTGCGGATGTGAAGTCAAAATGCTGGAGAATCACGGCACCTGCTGTGGCTGCAGAGACCGGGAACTCGTGACTGCTCCTCTCTGGGGAGCAAGCCTGGGCAGCGTGTATGGAGGTCCTGGGCTGCTAGGCAACAAGACTCCCACTCTTGGCTCCACTGATGTGGTCCAAAGCGAAGCAGAGCAATATGTTCAGCATCAGCTTGGCTGCAGGAGTTGCTGGAAGGCACCATCCAACTGTTTTAGGGACTCCACTCCAGATTTGTGTAGGGTTTACTCCTTAACCCTTTCTCCTTCCAAAAATGTCCCGCAAGTCAGCAGGTATGGGTTTTTCCTTGGAGTTTACTCTCAAAGCCTTTATCACAGTTGTGTATAGCTGCAACGCAGCGGAAGTCTAGGATCAGAGTTTTCCTTATTCTAGATGAGCTACCTTCCCATGTTGTTGAGCCCCATCTGCCCCTCATTTCCCTCTACAGCACGTGCATAAACTGCCTTCTTGCTGTTAGACCCACTACTGGCCTCATCCACCGAATCTGCCAGAGCCTGTCTTCACATGCAAGGGAAGTTCCTGACTCACTGAGGGTTTGAGAGCCATTGGTTCCCCTTACCTGGTTCTGCCGGCCAGTTAAGTCATTTCCTGGAACTGTGGCTACTGTCATATGCTGACAGCTTCTAGGAGCCACGGGAGAGAGTTGAATGCAGGGTGGGGACCAATGGCGGACAAACTGCCGCAGAAGGAGCATGATGTGTCCCCCACCAGAGGTACTTTCCCGCCCTTAGCACCCCATACACCCCAGCACTTTTAGAGTGTTCAAAGTAGTACTTACTCTGTGTGCCAGTCAAATTTACAAGAGCCCTGTAAGGCAGCTCCATATCATTATACCCAAGTTGCAGGTGAGGGTCTGAGGCTTTTTAGTCACAATTCCAATGGACTCTTGAGTAGATGATTCATTATTATTATTATTATTATTATTATTATTATTATTATTATTTACTGTTAAAACACGTATTTGTTGTATATCCTGTCTTATTTCAAGGGTCTAGGAAAGTGATAAAAACCTATTATATTCCATTTGTCACCATCTTATAAGGTAGATTACATGACTAGGAATGAATTTTCTGAAGCCTGGCAGAGAGCTATATGGCCAAAGGGGAATTGGAGAGGAGTGTCCTGCATATAAAGCCTACGAGACTATGCGCTGAAGGACACTGGTTTCACACATCTAAGCTTCTATAAATCTGTGAGTCATCAAGGTAAGCTGAAAACCCCAAAGGAATTCACTGGATGATAGAAAAACAACAAACTTGAACCCTCCTACTTCAGCAGCCTATAATGATCCTTTGAATACACTGAAATCATTGCAACTCTTGGCTCTGTCATCTGAGCAAAATGACAGTTTCACAGTTGACTAAAAGGGACTGGAAGCCTGGGACAGAAAATTCTTCCAGCTGGGAATCGTAAGAACGATAAATCCTCTCAGGCGGGTGTTGTAGCTTTCCACTGGGGAAGGCAGGATGGGATTCCTCTTTTGCTTCCCCCACCCCAGCCAAGACTACTGGGAACTTGCTCTTGTCTCCAGGGCCTGTGCCAGGCATTTACACATTCCCACCCCATATATTGCATGTCCTATGGGGAAATGGGATTTGCGCCTGGAACAGGTTTACTCTTGCAGCCCAGGATATCCATCTTTCTCATAACCTGCATGCAGCTGCTGTAATTTGTGCCAGGGCCAAGACGACCTCAACTGCCCCCAAGAGAATGCACATCTATTGACATCCTCCCCCATCACTTTAGGTTCACCAATTGCTCTTTAGTCCCAAGACTTGGAAGGAGAAAAAACAGACAACAGAAAACTAAACCTCTGAATGTCGCGGGGGGGGGGGAGGGTTGGTGGTTGTTGTTTTTTTGCTATTTATAATGATGTCTGGAAAGAATGCAACTTAATTTTGAAAGTTAAAACTATTTTTAGAGAACAAAATTAACTTTTCACATTCCTCGGTACTGACTCCATGGAACAGAGGATGGGGATCAGAATTAGGGCATTTTTGGTTCATTAGTAAACTGAGGTTCTGCTTATGGGTTGTTTGAGCTCAGTTTACATTCCAGTGCTCGCAAGAAGAGACATTCAGCCCTGAAAGGATTTCTAGAAATCTGCCTTCTCTTTCCATCCTGCACTTATTGAATTTCTGCCTATCAAAGCCTCTGCTTATTTCCAAGAGAATTTGCACTCTCCTGTTTTTTTCCTTCCTCCACAGGGAGTAGCAAATGGACATTCAGAAGAGTAACTCACCCAGAAGCACCCTGTATTTTACTGTGCAATAAAAAAGCAAAAGTGCAGGAGGCAGACCCAGAAGACACCTGGAAAATGAACATCCCCCCCCCCCCATGACAGATGGGCATCCTGATGTGCCTCTTCATAGCTCTTGCTGCTCCAGAACTGCCCCTGTCTGCAGCATGGGGAACAGACAAGTGAGTGACTTGGGCAGGAAGAAGACTGAACAGCACAAACTCTGTGGCCTCTTAGGACTGGATGGGATGAGCACTGGACACCCAGCCTCTGACATGCTCTTCCTTCTCTGCATTAACCACTGTAAGCACCTAGATACCAGGCAAACCACAGTGGCCCCAATAAGCTTGGCATTCTAAATACAGTACATACAAAGTTTTTGAAGTAGCCACTATAGCACACCAAGGTCTGAGTAGGTTACAGCAAACAGACTGAGAACAAAACCCACTGAGCAGAGAAACGCTCTCAGTGTTCATCCACTAATTTGCACTGCAACTGTCCTCTCATTTCCACTTTTGCTTTACTATTCCTACTATTTCTTTGCTCAGCATTCAGCTTCTTTCCTCCACTGACACGGATTACATCTCTCCATATATTTGCAAGGGGTTTGTCATCTGTTCCTGGCTGCTCCTTGATTTAACCACCATAAATGGAGACTCATGAGATCAACAGGCGACATAAAAAGTATTTTGTTCTTCAATGAGCTCTCTCTCTCTCTGTGTGCAGTCCTGCTGTTTTCCTATGGAGAGAATCCTAAATGGAGCCACAGCAAACAAGTGTCACTGCTGAGACTGTTAAGCAGAGGGAACAGGGAATTCCACAAAAACTTAACATGGCCAGTTTCTTCTAGTTCAAGACTAATTACACCTCCATTTCTGAAAAATTGTTTGGAATTAAATCACAGTCCCAAGTGTATCATAGAATCATAGAATTGTATAGTTGGAAGAGGAACCAAGGGTCATCTAGTCCAACCCTCTACAATGCAGGCATCTCGGCTAAAGCATCTGTGATAGATGGCCACTCAACCTCTGCTTAAAAACCTCCAAGGAAGGGGAGTCCACCACCTCCCAAAGGAGTCCATTCCCCTGACTTCCGGGTTGGCACCATCGCCGAATGGCGGACTCCCTCCGAGCTCCGGAGGGAGCCTGCTCGGCAGGGGCTGGGTCCTACCACGCCGGCGACGCGGGGACCCTCAAAAACCATGGGCGCTGAAACCCATGGACATGGTGACTCGGCTGGCACCTTTTGCGCTCCCCCCCGGCCCGCGAAGGAGCCTTTTTAAAGGCTACGGAATGGGTGACGGGGGTGGTGGTGCTTTGAGTCCTCCGCTTCCCCTGCCGAGCGAAGCCGCATGCCATTCGACGGAAAGCGCTGACTTCTTCTATTGAAAATCTGGACCTAAAAGAATAACCCGTGAGTAATTGGAACCTGGACTAAAAAGGGGGATAAATTTTTTTAAAAATTCGGAGCGAGCGGGGGAGGCGCAAAAAGGAAGTCAGCCCCCCCCCCTGTTGTAGAGGAGTTAAAGCAAAGGATTTGACATCTAAGATCGCGTGCAACCCTATTTTTACAAAGTTATTAATTTCGCGACGGAAAACTATAAGACTGAGCTGGAGGAGAAAAGTGGAATTGATTTAAAAAGTAACCCCCCCCCCTGGAACCCTGGGAGCATTTTGCGAGAGCGCCGGGAGAAGACAAAGAGAGGTTTTGACAGCTGTCAAAGAGCTGTCAAAGCAGAAGAACAAAAATGAGAACTTTGTTACAAGGACTTTGCCGGTTACATTTGTTATAAATTGGATACAAATTGTTTAAAACAAGGAACAACAAGTTATTTGGACTGATTGGGGTGATCTGGAAGGGAACTGAGTTATTGCAACCCACCTAGAGGAGCCGAGGGATATTACAAGTTGTTGACATGGAATTTGAATAGAACTTTCTATCTCCTGGGAAACTGCAGAAATGGAACACTATTTTGACTACAGAGGCTGACATACTAAAGAAGACAATAGACTTATCTATTGAAAAATGGAAGGGACTTGGCATTATGTTTCGTTCCTGAATAACAGAGCCTCTGCAGCTGAATTTGAAGCTTTTGGAATTAGAACATTTGTGCAGGAAAACAGGAAAGGAAAAAAAAAAAAGAAAAGGAGAGAGATCAACAAGAACAACAAGAATAACAAGAATAACAAGAATTGGATAAAGTTGGAAGAGGGAACATTTGGGACATCCAGATTTGAAAGGTTTAAAGAAATAAAATTGGAGTTTTTACTCCTAATGTATAAAAATCTGGATGGAAAAAATGGGCCTTTTTGAGACAGACTCCTTCCAAGATTGGACATTCGAAATTAAAGATGACTGGTAAAGGACTATGGCTTAAATAATTGTGGGAGCTCCAGGAAGACATCAGATGTTGATAAATTTTGGGAACGCAACCGGGAAAAGGGGGAGGGAAATTTGGAATCCAAAGGGTGTTAAACTACATTTTATCTCATTATATTTTAATTTGTAATGTATGTTAAAGGGGGGAACGCGTGGAAGGGAACAGGTCGATTTTAGGAGATGGGAAAATATTTTTAAATTGGGTCAATGACAATAAGTTCAAAATTTGGGATAAGAAATTGCTGAATTTATAAGTAAGAATTGGAATACAAGAGGGGGAGGGGAGGGGAAGTCCTGGAAAGATGTTATCGAAAACAAGATTTTAAATTTGGATGTTTTGTTTTTCTTATTTTGTTGTAATTGGAAACTTTTAATAAATATTATTTTTTTTTAAAAAAAGGAGTCCATTCCCCTGTTGAACAGCTCTTGCTGTCTGGAAGTTCTTCCTCTTGTTGAGTCTTAATAACCTTTCTTGCCACTGGAATCCACTGGTTCGGGTCCTGCCCTCTGGAGCAGCAGAAAACAAGCTTGTTCCCTCTTCCATGTGGCAGCCCAGGCACATCAGTTCCCTGGGGCCATAAGTGCCCTAGCCCCCACAACATTTTAAATGGGGGGGCAGGGCACCCACAAAGTGTGGCGGGGGCCGTGTGCATGCTGTGGGAGCATGTGTGCGCAACGTCATAAGGCTGCCACTATGTGCATGAGTGATGTCCGCACACCAATGTAGCTGATGTAGTGTGCATGCGCCAGTGGATGTGCTGATTTAGCGGCCCCAGGCACCCACAGCCGTGGGGGCAAGCTAGCGCCGCTGTGACAGCCTTTGAGGTATTTGAAGATGGCTCTCCTCTCTCCTCTCAGTCTCCTCTTTACCAGGCTAAGCATACCCAGCTCCCTCAACCATTCCTCATCAGGCTTGGTTTCCAGGGAATGGTCTTAAGGCACTAGTGAGCCCAACCTCTTGCTGCAGCTAAGCATGTCTGGGACTGACCAGTACTTGGGATGTTCCAGGGGAGCATGTGTGTGATGCCTCGGGTTCCAGGTTGAAGGAAGGCAGAATATAAATGTAAGAAAATGAGTAAATACCTGATTGCCTTTCTTCTTTCCTGCATATCTGAAGAAACATACAGCTTCATCTCGTCTTTGGCACGCTGAAGGCTGACTTCTAGGATCTAAGAAGAAACACCTGAATTTAGATACCAACTGCCCTTCCCATGAAAGCAGCATCATCTTACTGAATGACTACAAAAGAACCTTTTTCAGACCGACCTTTTTCATGCAGTTGATGTGATGATAGCGGCTTTCCTCCTGAATACACTCTTCATGAAGGGCCTTCACCTCCTAAAGCAGGAAGCGCACATTTTTAACATGTATGATGACAAAAAGCCTGCAACATCAGGACTATTTTCAAGGAAAGAGCACCTGTTGTCAACAGTCACTGATGATTTAATTGCTTCCTCTTCAGCCAAAGCAAGCAAAATAATTGCTGTTAAGTTTAACTGGTCCAGGGGTGGATGCAGCCAACCGTTTTGCCACATGTCTGCCCCTGGCAGAATGCCTGCGTGGGCCAAGTGGGGTAAGCCTGAGCGCATGTAAAACCAAGCTGATGAGATATGGAAGGGCAGCTCTGTCCTGCCTGCCTTCCTACCTGCTCCAGTGCAGAACGGTTGCTCTCCAGGCCTGCTGCACAGCTGTCATACTGGGTTTTTTTCTCTCCGCATTCTTGGGTCAATTCCTGGCGGGGGGAAAGGTAGAAGGGCACATGAATTCTATCAGCATGTGGCACCCGGGGAGATCATGTTCTTGTCAGTCCTGCTGCCTAACCTCAGCTATTGGCACACAGAGGCCCTTACATAAACGGAAAAGGCATCTGGGGCACACCACTCATGGGGAAGCCACCAGCTTCGCGGACCGATAGATCAAATAGGGTAAACCACCACGTAACTTGCAAGCTCCCCCCTCCCCCCAACTTTAAAAACATGTATCACTACCCAGCGTCGTTAATGCTTTGGTGGATTAGGTTTCCCACTTGTTCATTCCATAGCCTAGATTTTGACTCGGCTGCATTAAAATTAAGCTCGCGAGATTGTCAAAGGATTGTGTTCCTGTACAAACAGTTTGTACAGATATTCACTTATGCCATGAGATAATCGGCATCACTAGCAACAGAGCACCCTAGTGAAAGGTAAACTACAATCCAGCTTGTGATAGAAAGTATGGCAGGGCATATTATACTGGTGAAGCAGCAAGTAGACCTGGTGTAGGCCAGCCTTCCCTAGCCTGGGCCCCCAGCGCTGAAGCTGATGGGATTTAGAGTCCAAAACAGCCCCAGAGCCCCAGGCTGGGAAAGGCTGGTGTATTCTACAAATCGTGCTTAAAATCAAAGCTTGATTAAAATCAAAGCTTATTACCCACGTAATAAAATAACTAAGGTTAGGGGAGCGTATTTCAAATGAGGGTGCAGGACACTAGAAATTTCTCCTACCTTAGGCCCACTGTAATAAATATAAGAAGTATCTTGCTGGGTTACATCAGACCACCTGAGTGTTCTGCTAGGGGGCGTCATTTTAAGAGGTGAAATCTAATTTTTGCAATTTTTTTCAGTGAGGCACCTTATATTTTTTAAGGTTTTGGGTCTGCTATTATTTTTGTGATTGGTCAATATTTAGCTTGGTAAGTCTACATTTGATGAAGAAGTACATAAACTACTTTTGGAAAACCAAAGAATTTAATTTTACCTTCTGAAAATGTCAGATAATGCTAAATAACAACAACAATAAATAATAACAAAAACATTAACATATAACATAACTGCAAGTACTTGGCAATCATTTATAATGATTTCTATGCACTTTGACACTTATTTTTCTTACCAAGAAAAACTAAATTATATTAATTTATCCAAAATACATTTCAAATTCCCATGTCATGTTACAACATTTTAGCACCCCTCATTTTTGGAATTTGAAAGTTGGAAAATTCAACATGCCCTAATGTTCTGCTCATGTGAATGGCCTGAAGGTGACCATCAACCCCTTCCTCTGGCTGGCAGATGAGTACGATGCATCGGAACATGGAGGTTTCACCCTTATTTAAGGCATTTTATCCTTTGCCCTTTAGCAAAAAACACTCTCAGGTTGGCTTTCAAGAGAGCAGCAGCTCCTTCCCACTGTCAGTGGCAGTTCTACCTGCCTTGCTCCCCCCCCCCCCGAAGCTCTCTTTCTGCCCCCCATCAGATCCAGGAGCACAGCTTCTCGCAGGGCCCAGGCCACGGGAACAGGGCAGCTCCTGTCATATAGTTCGCTCATCAGACAGCTAACAAGTTAACCATTGCACCAAAACTTTACACAGGTCCTCTGGATAAATATTCAATAGCTGTCTTCCCTGACCATCTCAGACTCCTTAGGGCACCAGTTTTCCTCATCTCAGCCAGAGCTTCACAGCAGCGCTCCCCATTCCAACCCTGTCTTGAATTTAGCAATGTCTTAAAGCCACACAGGTTTGTATCTGACACATATACACTGCCTTGAGTTTGAGAAAAACACTAACAGACCCAGCAAACAAACACATGATGAACATACTAAATGGTGGATCCCTGGGAGTCCAATGTAGGAGTGGAATATAGGTTTTTTAAAAAGTAAATACTAACATTCACTCAACTATTATTTCTTCCAATGAGGTTTACACTTGAAGAAACACTTTAAAATACAGTCATACCTCGGGTTGAATGTGCTTCAGGTTGAGCGCTTTTGGGTTGCGCTCCACGGCAACCTGGAAGTAACGGAGCACGTTACTTCTGGGTTTTGCTGCTTGCACATGTGCAGATGCTCAAAATGACGTCACGCGCATGCGTGGAAGCGGCAAAACGCGACTTGCGCACGTGCAAAGGCGCAGTTGCGTCTTACGTTCTATTCAGGATGGGAACGGGGCTCCGGAACGGATCCCGTTCGCATCCCGAGGTACCACTGTAGCTGAAAACACCAGATGCAGCTGATCATCTCCCCCAAATGTACATTTTGGCCTATACGATAGAGGCATCTAGCCACAGATCGTGTGGAGCATTACTTAGCGGGAAGCTCTGAGCCTCTTACTGCCATACAGGCAGAACTGCAGGAGAGGTGTTGGGAGAAATAGAATCACACTGTAATCAGCCCAAACCATTTGTTCAAACAAACAAAAACAAAAAACAAACAAATTCAAGTCTCCTCTACTCACCTGACACTTCTGTCGCAACTGCCTTAAATCTTTGATAATTGGAGCAAGGCTTGACTTCTTATCAGCCACCATAGCATTCAGTTTTTTCACCTGTTTTATGGGAGGGAAACGCATCACATGAATATGTTATTAACAGCATAGCAAGAAAGCTGGAAACATGGGGGGGGGGGCGCGGCAAAGGAAGATTAGAAAGACAAATGGAGAGGGAAAGATCAACTAAGATGTGATAAATGGAGACTGGCCATATACCCAGCACAAACAGTTTTGGCACACCAGTATACCCACAGCCACGCTGGTCTGCCAAAGTAGATCTTGCAGGGTGGTGGTAAGATTCAAACAGACAACACCCTTCCTTCCAAGAGAGCCTTTAAATACAGGGGAGTAAAATCACCATTTCAGACATGTTATCCAGAGTCCGACCCTTCATTTCATCCATTTCGCTCTTCACGGCTGACACTCTCTCTAGCTCCTCCTGTGTATAGCTGTATCCAGAGATACCCTTCTTGTCTTCAATTGCTTGCTGTTAACATGGAAAAAGAAAGACATTTCTGAGTATACGTTCTGACAGCAGACAAGCAAACAGATTCTGAATTGCAACCAATAAATAGTAAGAAAGCCCTATGAAAAGTTAAAGACTGTGTCAGGGGACTGCCATCGGAACAGGGGAGGGAAGTGGAGGGTCGTTGGGATACAGAGAGCCTCCAAAAATCCTGAGGAGCAGTTCCTCTTCCAGCGGTGGGGAAAGCCACCCCTCCAGTGGAGAAGAGGGGAAAGGGCTTGAGGATGCTGCAGAGAGCCTCAGTGCCTCACCTGGCCAGGAGGGACGCACACCACTTCCGTCACCCACCTTGCGCAGAGGGGTAAAACACAAGGAGGGGAGGCGGAGGCTTGGGGTGCCTAAGTTCTTATGTAAGGGGAGAAGGGCAACTCCCAGATTCTGCAAGTGACTAAGATGGACATGAACTTTGTGTATCTGCACTGTAAATAGTTTGCACAATAAAACCTGTAAAAGACAGGTCGGAGGCCTGCCTGGTTACTCATGAGCAACCACCACCACCATCTGACAGACTGCCTAGTTTGTTTTTTGATCAGGGGTTGTCAACCTGGTCGCTGCCACCCACTAATGGGTATTTCAGGATTCTAGGTGGGTGGTAGGGGATTCTATGGCACAAGCTGAATCCTCCTTCCATCGAGCCCCGGCTGGCGGTAAGGAAATTTTACCATCAAGAAAGATGCATTAGTGGGCGGTAGGTATAAAGAGGTTGACTATCCCTGAACTAAACTATATGAAAATCACTAAGAACAGGTCAGCTGCTGTGGGAAGACATCTCTCCTTAGAGGGCATCTTTGCACAAATCGCCTAGAGGAGCTTCTAAAGAACCAGGTGCATTTGCAATCATCCATTACTTTAATTTGTGGAAGATGAAATAATTCTGAGTGTGCGGTTGTTTTTTATTTACTAAGCCATGTCTTCCACACACAGATTAATAATGTTTGATCAAGAAATGGGGGACAACACTTATTATCATCTTACAGCCTCTCTTGCAGCCTGTTCTGCTTTCTTTCAGAAGAAATAAAATGTTTTACTGAGCAGGGAAGAAAACAAAATACACACTTGGTTACATGGGTTTCCATATTTTGCCACAGCTTCTCTTTTAATGGATATAAATATGAGTAGCTTTAGGAAAAAGGCCCATCTCTACACCAAAGCAATTTTCTAGCAAAGCAAGTGCCAGAAGAAAGGCATGAAGCCATGGAAGTGGGCTGGGAGAAGGGCATTGGGCACTGAACGTTCCTGCAATGATTGTATCTTCACTGACTTCAGCAGCCCAGTTTGTGTCTAAAACTAAACCAAACTGCGGCTTAGGGCAAAAGAGGGAATGTGTGGGTTCCCAAAGCTTAGCGCTACATGTACACCAGGTCAATGTGCATGGGGAAGCCACTTCAATTTTTTAAAAGCAAGGCAAAATTTCAGCTTTTGAATAACAACATGCTAGAACTGAGATACCACATACATAGCTTCTTTTAACATACAATAAAGTCTAGCACATGTCATTAGAACTGTCTCAAAGCCAATGCTAAAATACTGAACCTAAACCAAAGGCTTCACTTAACATTGTTTACAACACAAGTGTAAATGTCAATCTGATCATGAAAACACATATCTCAAACAAATGTGTGGGTGCTCCCTCCCTCTCCCCCTTTCTCCTTTGCTGCTCTGCGCGATTGGAACTGCCTCCCAAAAGGCTTTGGATGCTGCCTCTCGAACTTCCTTCAAATCCTTCCTCAAAACCCACCCTTCCTGTGAAACCTGAACACATGTAACTGACACAGTTGAATCTTTCCCCCCTATCTCCACCCCTCCCATGCTGCATTTTTGACTGTAGGTTCCTTGGGGCAAGAAGCTCTCCCCTCCTGCATTGTGGCGGTGCTGGAACAACCCCGGGCTTGGCCTGCTTGGCTTTGCAGGAAGAGCTTGAAGCTAGAAGAGTCATCCTGGCTACCTGCATTTCGCAGTATGGACAGGAAGACAGAATGGCCCATTACCAGCTGCTGCTGGATATCCTCCTGGCGCTGTTTTAGGAGCTCCTCTGTTCTCTGCAGGATGCCGTACTCAGCTGTAATTTCTGCTATATCCAGGCGCTTCTTTTTGTAAAGCGTGTTTTTGCTCCGAAGCTTATTAACATACCGCTTAAACTGAAATGAGAGATAACAGGGGACTTTGAAATGTGAGGAAGTTAGATTTAGCACACACTGTTACACCCCGTCAAAATGTTTTGGGGCGCCCTTCCTCTCTATTAAGTATGTACCTCCTGTACATAACAATACCAAAACAAGCTTTTTTTAAAAAAGGAAACTACATTTCTTTTTTTAAAAAATCTGTGATATAAGTAACCTTTCTAAGTGTAAAAAATTGTGCTGCTTTTAAATAACAAATGCTTAAAGGCTGCCATCATTGGCAGTCTGAGACCCCCAGAGTAAGTGTATGTTCTATAAATAGTGTTGCAGGCAAAGAGCCCATCCTGAAATCAGCCCAGATCATCTGCCATCCTATGCAGGGCGGTGATGCTTTGTCTACCTTGCTGTGCTCCCGTAACTATTTTTAAAGCCAAACACTGTGGACATTCTTAGTGAAAGAACAAACCCACCTATTGCTCAGTGTGTGTTCAACACAGACCAGGCTATGTGTACCTTTAAGAACAGTCTTTTCTGCTGTGCCAAGGCTCAGGGCAAGGTCACAAAAGTCACACAAGAAAACAAGTGCATGATCATTCCAGGTTTTGGAGCCCCAAAGCAGAAGCTGCTGTGGAAGATCTGCTCATTTCAGTGGGGCTTGCACAGGAATCTCCCTAGCAGATGTTTGTTTTTTGCTTAAAATAAAATAAAAGGCCCCCTGTCCAGCAACAGCATTTGAAAGAGAGAGGCCTATATTGCCCACCTAGGAGTGATAACCTTGGTAATAAGTTGCTTGCACACGCACACCTAAAATGGCATCTGCAGCACTTCGGTGGTCTTAAAAGAAAAGAAAAAAGGAACCAACTCACTTCCATTTAAGAAAAGTTTCCCTGCCTGAGGGGATTCTGACTTGCCATAGGTGAGTCACAGGGTTGTTTACGTATGAAAAGTCAGACGGATACTGATTGCCCTGTCAAATCTGATCTTGCCTGCAGAATTCAGCATCCTGATAACCTCAGCTTTCCTTTTTTTTTTAAAGAAAACCAAGCAACTCTCTTGCATATACACATGCACAGTGACAGGTTTGATAGTGTGCAGCCAAAGCCTTGATGGAAGCTTCAAAGCCAGGCAGGAGCTCTGTTGGGTTTCCAGTGCTCCGGGCAGGAGTCGCCCCACACGGATTGGCAAAAGCAGAAATAATGATGTAAACAAAGGACACATAATGCAACAATCGCATAATTTATACAGGTCATTGAATCCGGATTTTCCACACACATAATTACTTTTGCATAAAGTTTTGCTTTAAAACAAGAAACACTTGATACTATAAAATACACTAAAAGTAAATGCTGGGATAACTAAGTGTGTGGAGCATGTGACTCTTAACCTCAGGCTTATTGGTTCAAGCCCCACACAGATTCCTACATTGCGGGGGGTTGGGCCAGTCCCCACCTAACTGCCTTCTTACCTACAACCAGTCCAGGGAGTGGCACTGGCTGAGAGCTCCACAGTCTTTTGCCCTTGAGGAGCTCAACAGGGAGAAGGATTGGGGTGCAGGAGCTGGCCTTGGCTCTGCCTCCATCCACTATTGGCCTCCTGCCTTCCACCCCAGCACTCCAAGGGTTATCAGCAACCACCTTGGACCACCTTCTTCCCTGGAGATCCAAACTGCTTCTGAGCATGCTCAGACTTGAGGCCACTTCCTCAGCACTGCACATCCTGGGGAATCAAGTGGTGGGGACAACTTTCAAAGGGAAAGGAATACTGTGCTGACAGATTGTGAGGAGCGGGGAAAGTACTGCCTGATCAAGTCCATTCTGCTTACAGAGCGAGAAGAAAGTGAGGCCTCAAGGTCTTCCAACCAGCTGAACCAAATGGTTGAACTGAGCAAGTACAAGATTGCAAAGTCTTCCCTGCCGCCGGACTGCTTGGCATTTTGGTGAAGTGTGGGTCTAAACCTGCCACAGCCGCTAACAACTGAAACCATTATGTAAAACAAGCATCTATCACGCTGTCTTCTCAGGAAAGAGAGGATTATAAAAGTACAGGGAAGTCATGACAAAGCAAAACTGCAGTGAGAACAGAGATGTTATTTACATAGCAAAGAAAAGAGGGCCTTGCAAAACAAAGCATCACACAGCGAACCTTTTGACTGAATACCAAAGAAGTTCAACTCCACAAGAGGAACTATCTTGAAGGGGCCTTTCCTGCTCTGTTGTACTTCTGGCATTCACAAAGTAATTGGATGCAGATGTTCAAGTGTGATTGTTCTCTCATTACTGTGTGTTGTTGTGGGGCAATCACAGGCACCTACTGAGGGCATCAACCCCAAACATATATCTTCCATCTGACAGCTTTCAGCACTGGTGGTGGTGGAGGTGTTAACCTCCTTTCTGCAGCAACAGGAACGCTCAAATAGCCCTTTAAATAAAGTAAGCACAAAACAAGACCACCTTCTTTCACAGCTTCAATCCCTTGCCATGAAAGAATCATTTTGTTTTAAGAATTATTTTCCTTTGCTAGGATGTGCACCTTAGGACATTTCCTTTGCTGCTAAAGAAAGGGAGGAGCTGACTGCCTCAATCCTTCCAGTTTTACCTGAACAAGTACAGGATCAATTCTTGCACAAGTGAACTGCTAAGATGGAAGTGCTCCCATCACTCCTATAATAATAATAATAATAATAATAATAATAATTAACATCTGTTCTGGGAAACCCTTTGGCATTAAACCTTCCTGGATTTTTGGTTGCTCAACTGGGGAAACCTTTTCACCCTCAGGGTTTCGTTCTCCTGCAGGAAACCCTCCCCACATGCCAGTAGTGGTGGGCGGAGCTGGAAGCAAAAGTGGGGAGGCTTCCTTCCAGTCACACAGAAGCTAGTGGCCTCTCCCCCCCCTCCCCACATTTCTGCTTCCATGGAAGCAAGGGCTCAAAGGCACATTCCAGCCTGGCAAAGGACCTGGTGGGTGGAAAGCAGAGAGCAGGGCTGAGGGGGGACACGGCCTGGAGGGAGATGAAAGAGTCAGCTACAGGGGCATGGCGGGGGCTGCACTTGGCTTGCAGGCTGGAGGTTCCTGCCATTAAACTGTTCCTGCCTGTGTGGTTTCCTGCTGCTTGCCCTGTTCTGTGTCTGGAGAAGCAAAAGGTGTTTATTTACGGTACACCCTTCCCCAAAGGAAACCCACCCTCTGAACTGCAGAGTGTAAAGAGCGGAGGGAACCTGTGGCCCTCCAGATGTTGCTGGCCTGCAACTTCCATACTGGTTGGGGTGAGGAGAGCCACAGACTCCCCACTCCTGTCCTATGATAGCCCTGGACTGCCCACCATTGTGGAAGGAGGAGAGCAAAATAAGCCTGGAAACACAAAGGGAAATCATTTTTTCAAATAAATACATAAGTCAATGTAGGTTCCTGAGAACATTCTTAATTAGATACTGCGAGACTCTCTTTAACTGCCTCAGCAGGATGCCATAGAAAAATGTTTGCAAAAGATATATATTGAAGATGATGGAGCAGATGGCCAATCTTCCTGCCAGTCCAATTAATGCAATACAGACAATCCCAAGCAGTTAAAAACATTTAGTCTAAGCAAATCTCTGGCTGTGACAAGCTCTCAACAGCCATTTGCAAGATATCACAGATCTTATCTTGGACAGCCATTTTGGGGTATGATTTATTACAGCCACTTCCATTCCCAATTATGGAGCTGAGAAGCCCCACCCATTTCAGTGAGGTCTGGGGGGGCGCATAAGCAGCTTCCTGGCTTCCGCCTAATGCTTGTGGAGAAGCCGACTTCTACTGAAGAAGAAAAATATCCTGCGGTCGTCTTGTAGGAGAGGCCATTCGGGCCATTTTAAAATATCAGCATTAGGGAAACTGTTTCTGGGCCACACATGACTAAGGCTCCTGTTTGGCGTGGCTGGGACCAGGGATGACAAATGTCTTTTAATTTATAGTAAAGACCTCTCTCTTAATCCAGAACTTTGTGCCTTAAAGCAGTGTTTCCCAACCTTGTGCCTCCAGATGTTTTTGGCCTACAACTCCCATCATCCCTGACCACTGGTCTTGCTAGCTAGGGATGATGGGAGTTGTAGGCCAAAAACATCTGGAGGCACAAGGTTGGGAAACACTGCCTTAAAGTACATCTCTATTAATCACCAGGGAAACCTAAGTGAATGTCCCATATTTAAAGGAAGAAAAATGTTTTGAAACAGCTCTGGTGCTTCAAAATGTCCAGTACTTTTTGGAAAATTAAGTGTCACCTTAAGGGGCACCAGGCACCTCTTGCTGGTGTACACCTCCAGTGGCAGGCATGTGAGAAGGCACTCTCCGATTCCACCCATAAGGCTTGCTTTAGCCGCATGTTTTTATACATGAACTGGAGTCCACCCTAAACCTGTAGTGAAGAAATGCCCAGGTTCAGAATTGCCCTGAGGTCTCCTTAGAAGAACCACCAGCACCTGGTCTGGATATGTCCCCTGAAGGGACATCACTTGCAGCTGTGGACAGATTCCCCGTAGACAACCATGACCCATGACACGATGGTTGGCTGGTTTCTGTTCTTCTTTTATTATGCATTTTGTGTTCTCGTTTTGTACTTTTATGTTGTGAACCACTCTGTAATCTTTGGGTGAAGGGAAGTATATAAATTTAATAATTATTAATACTTATATTAATAATTTATTTGTTTACTTTATGCCCTTTACCATATAATCTGAGGGTGAGTTACAACAATTTAAAAATAAAGTATAGTTATGTGTGTGTATAACGTCAATCATGCTCTGGGAAGCAGCATCTTTAGTAATTCAGACCAGTCTATTTATTCTGCAATACACTCAATCATACTGGAAAAAAGCCTTCTTAGTTCTTGGTGGAAAGCTGCAGATGAGCAAGATGAATGCTTTATCCATTCGAGTGAGTGCTCCAAGAGCATTCATGTGTGCTAAGCCACATTTTACACCTGAGCCACACCGTAAGTTTGACTTCACTGACAGTTAATGCCCTGCTTCAAATGTTCCTGGCTTCTGTAGCTGTATGTCAGGTGACTGTCTGTGGCTGCAATCCAGCCTAGGGGTTGGCTAGGCTGACGGCTGCCAAGGGCGAAGAGCCAGGGGGGTGCAAAAATCAGGCCTTTCCACTCTGGCTTGGAGTGGCTAGGAGTCCGTCCGCCTGTCCACACGCTCCCCAGGCCAGGCCAGGTAGCCAGCTGACATGCGCATTCTCCTCTGGCAAGAGCACAAGGGGCAGGGAGAACCAATACAGCTCCTTGCCAAGGGAGCCTAGGTCCACCTCTGATGCACCTAAATGAGTAAACCTCATTTAAAACAATGAGGCATATAGGATGGCACTGTAATCTCCACCCCAGCTCCCAAAGCAGGAGCCTATTTTGAACAGGCTGAAGGAATAGAAACAGTGGCTCTGCCCACTGACTCAATTTGGCACAAAAGACTCCCCAATCCCTTTGTTCCAGGGCAAATACTGGGAGGCTTTTGCAGCATTCCACCCATTCCCCCTGAAGGGAATGAATAGCCAAAAGGCAGAAAGGCAGGACTCTGACCAAGATTCTGTTGCTATTCAGCTCTGAAACCGGGTCTGAAACCAGACTGAGAATTGGTATAATCCAAAAACACTTTGGAGTTAGACCTTCACCATATACCTTGCTCCCCTGAAAGCTGTTTTGAGACTGGATAACTATTAAGTTCAGTGATGTCCTAGGAGCGCTTTTTCAACAGATGTCTAATCACTGCCTAAACAGTGGGGACTTCAGGCTCTCCCAGCAAGGGCTTCGTGATCTCTTCTGCCTTATCCGACCACTAATGAGACAGGAGAGGCAAGGCTTCAGCAGGCAGGTGGCATCTCTGGAACCTCCAAGTATTAGGTCCATGTTATCAGCCTGCACCAAGTGAAAACTACCTTGCCCAAGTTGCCTATCCCTCTTCTCTGTTGCCATCTGGACCTTCCATCTCCCCTGCTGTGCTTTCAGCTTTCCTTCTGACCAAGAGTGAGTCAGGGCCCTAATCTCACCAGGACTGCCCACAGCCACCCCCTCATCCCTCTGACATCAGTATCTGCTTGGTGTCCAACTCTGAAATGGACTAGGCTAGAGCTTGCTGACCACTGGACCAGATCCTTTGGCACTCATCCTGCTGCGCTCATCTGACAGCAAAATAGTTTCTGTGAGATTAATGCCACTTTGATTTTGTTCCATCTAGCATGCTGAGGAAGTCTGGCGGGGGGTGAGATCTAGGCTCCCCCAAACCTGTGTTCAGCTTTAAAAAGAGTACAATGTGCTGTGAAAGGGAGCTAAAAATATATCCAGTTTACCTAGGATCACTTGTAATTGAACCACCTACCCTTCTAAGAGCTGGAATGTGATTCTCTAATTTTCAGGATCTGACAGCTGCAGGGAGAAGCGTGCCAGCATTGTCTGCGTTTCTTCTGCTTTTTTGAAATAGCATCTCAGATTCTTTCATGATATTCTTCTCTTTGCAACAGACAACTTTACCCCCTGACTTCTATGCGGTTTCTACTAAACACACACCAGCTATCTCCTGCTGTTAGCTTGTCAGTTCCAGCCAGCTGTGCAAACGTCGGCCCTCATAGGACTGGAGGGCTGTGTGTTCCTCTGCATCGTTAGAGGAGAAAGCTACATGCCGGGAAGTAAAAACATAAGCCAGGGTTGACCTTTCTGTGGATGAAGTGTTAAGACCTCAGCTGAGGATATGATTGCTGGTATGTGAGAGTCCAGGGAGAGAAGGCATTAATTCATCTGAGTGCCAGCGTGAGTGAGGGCCAGGACACAAGGGGATACAGCAACCCAAACCTAGGGAGCGGTGGGCAAAGACATAGCAAACCAGGTCAAATAATAGTTAATTAAGATCTCTAGCACCACATCCAAAGTATTAGGGACACAGAAATTAGGAACCAAGTGGTATAAAGGGCATCCCAGGATCACAGCCCCCAACCACCTCAAACCAAAAGGGTGTTCAGTTTAGCACATGCTGTCCTCTATAGCAGCTGGTCAGACAGCCAGGGAAGCTCAAAACCACTGCAAAGGGGCATCCACTATGCTAGTGTTAGTTCTCCCCAGTGACATGCTCAGCACCATTTATAATTTAACAAGACTCGTTCATGGTTGTTGTTTTTTTAAGCACTCAAGAGCTTGGAGTGCTTAAAACTTCATTAGAGCTTCAAAACTATGGAGAAGGTGCAAAATGAAGTTTATTATGTTAATTCAAAAATAAACTAGAATATGTGCCAAACCCATCAGTGGTGTTTTCTCAAAACAGCAGTGAATGTGAAACTATGGTAGGCTGCTGGGGTCCTCTTTTTTCATTTAGAAAAAAACAATGGCAGGGAGGCCATGAGAGGTTTATAAAATTGTGCAGAGTGAGTGCAGATAAGAGTGTCTGCCACTTTCTCATGCTACTAGAACTCAGGGTCATCCAATCAAGCTGATTGGAGATTCAAGACAGACACACATTTAATTTATGGATTTCACTTCCACGAGTTGTGGTGACTGATGGCCAGTAGCAGCTTAGATGGCTTTAAAAGGGGACCAACAGCTTCATGGAGGAGTAGAGCCTATCAGTGGCTTTATGGAACCTCTGCAACAGCTTCTGGAGGCAATATGGGAGAAGCCTATTGCCTTCATGTCTTTCTCGTGGGCCTCCGGTAGGCCAGCATTGGAAGCAAGATGCTGAACAAGACAGCCCTCTGGTCTGAGCCAGCAGAGCTCTTCTTAAGCTTTTGTAGAAAACCTCCTAGGCCCAAACTGATGGAAGTTAGAAGGTATTTGAACATGTCTGCCTGCTCATTCCCCTCCTTGCCTTACTCCACATTGCAGCACAGCCATGAGCTCAACTTCCTTTGCTCGCCAGTTTCCTGTTCCACCGTTGTTGTGGGTCTTAACAGTTTAGCTACTTTACAGATTGTTCCTGTCAGGTGCATTGACAACGTGGAACATTTTTTATGTACTTTACAATACACTGAACTAACAGCAGATAAGACAAAGCGTTTGTGGTTCTCTCTCTCTCTCGCAACACTCTGCTGCTGAGTAATTAATCACTGCTTTGCGTAGCAGGAATGTTATGATTGTCTGCTTTCAAATTTGACTAAAACAAAGGTTAAGTGTGAAGCTGAAGTTAATATACTACCTAGGAGGATTTAAAAAAACAGTCTTGGGTTTATGGAATAATAGGAAATAGTGGACTTGCCACAGGATTAGGTGTTGAAACCAGAATGTCATTTTCCTTTAAAGACTCTTATCTCAAGGGTTTGTCATCTAGCTGTCTTAGGTTGCAAAGACTGGCTGCTGAAGCCATATTTGGTATGGGGAATAGTGCCCTTTACTTCAGAGAAGATAATGCAGCAGGGGAAGGGCCAAAACTCTATGCTTAAGTTCTTTGCATTCAGCAAGAGCTACTGTGACTGCTGCTTCTTCCTTGAACTGTCCGCCTCAAAGTCTTGCTTCTTAACCTCTCCCAACCTTTTCCTTACCCTTTCCTCCCACAGTCTCTCATGGCCCCCAGACCCAAAGACTGTGGAGCCCCACAGATGGCTGATGCTACTTCTGCCTCCTCCCAGTTTTCTCAGACCCATGTAGAGCTGCAGTAAAAGCAGAAAGGGAGGCAATAAGAGCATCTCTGTTTGCTGCCTGCGAGCGGCACGTGGTTCCCATGGGCCACTTTAAGAGGGCCTTAAAGATGACATAAAAGCATGGAAATAAAATAGTACGGGACCAGTCTGTCAAACCTGAAATGTAAGAACGGTGTGTGCCAAAATGGTGTGTGCTATTCAGTTGTCCTTGGGAGTTAATGGGATCCACTGGAACAGTTAAACACGGAGGCCAAGAGACAAAAGCATGACAAGACATCTGAATGGGGGCTTTTGGTTTACAATTCTCTAACGTCAGCTGCCGAGGCAGTGTGACAAATTGCTTTTGATCTGAGAGGCTTTCCCAGAGCAGCCTATTCAACCACACTGGCTGCCCAAGCAGGAACTGCTGGAATGGAGGGTGTAAGTACAATAAGCTCATGACACATGTGCAAGCTTTCACATTTTCTCTCCTCACTCACCCTGACCCTTACCTCATCCCCTTTCAAGACTTCGGCGCCGTTCAGTTCCCGGGCTTGGCTTGACTTCTGCAACATTTGCTTCTCTAGGTTGGACAGCTCTTCCTTGGCAGCCTGAAGCTCTTCAGCCTTGGCTGCCTTCTTCCGGGAAATGATGGAGGCCTGTTGGGTCATGTTTATCGATCATCATTGCAGCACACGGCAAGTTGAATCATTCCAGGTAGGGCAGCACAATGGGCAGAGTGGAAACGATCAAGGCATGAGATGCCAGCATACAATACAGACTTGAAACTAAATCCTTGGATTCATGTAGCTGCACTAGGTACTTCAGTACTTCAGACACATAATGACCTCGAAAGGAGAAGGAAAACAGATCCCCCCTTCCTGTAAAAGGACTTTGCTGCCTTGCTCCTTAGAAATAATTCCTCCTTACCACGGGTGTGGGTAAGTGGCAACTGTGCCACTTAATTTTTTTAAAAAAACTTTTTCTGCCATCACAGAATTCCGAGAGGCATACCTAGGAGTCCCAGGCAGTCTCCCATCCAGGCACTAATCAGACGCAGACCAGACCTGCTTAGCTTTTGCAAAGTGCTGCATTATGTGCCCTCAGCCATGTTCTGCGGCTTCTATGCTGCAGTTAAGAATCAGATTACCATTGGCCAAGCATTCTACTTCGGCAGCCACATCTGATGATTTCCTTTAGTTCATTTTCAAAAATTAAAGATTTTAAACTGTAGCAATGAAGAGAAAGATCCTGCAGTTATTTTACCAGTATCTTAATGTGGATTTAAAAAAACTTTTCCATCCAGTCTTTACACAATTGCACAAGGCAGCTTGCAGCATTTAACTGGAAATGTCAGGGGTTGAACCTGGGACCTTCTGCATGCAAACCATGCACTCTGCTACGGAGCTAAGCCCCCACCCATCACCCCCCACCCATTAGCAGGACGCTATGAGGTCATCATACAGACGGGGGAAATACAGAATCCAATTTAAGTGGCGACAGATAATATAATGAAAGAGGAATGCTTTTATTTCATTCAGGCCTCCTTGGGATAAATATAATAATTTTTACAACAGCACAATCCATTATTTCCTTTTATGCAGCATTTTTAGTGTTGCTTTTAACAGAATAATGCTTTCCAGAGCATTTCTATACTATAGCAAGTACCAAAAGGCTGCAGTTCAAACATACAGCTTCGGATTATGTTACAGAGTTCTAAAAATTAAACACAAGCCTGCTGTTTCTTCTTATTTAAAACATGGATTATACAGCAATAGTGTAGGCAGTTTTTGAGAACAGCCTCCACTCACCGGATTAAAAAGCTTTCTATAGCCTATCTATGGTGATTCAGCCTCTACGGTATCCATGCCTTTTCCTTCTCCAAACTAGGCCCATGGTGACAAATTGTGTTAAAAACATATGGGGTGATCTTGTGAAGCCGACGACAGTGCCCTGTGGAGCTGAGAGGAGTCTGCCATATGTTATTGACCAAGGGAAGCGCTCTGAATTCCTGGAATGGCTCATCCAAGGGACGTCAGCACTTTATATTAGGAGCCAGCTGGTCTCTTGTACCAGCACATTATGTAGCATTCTTAACCTTGTAACACATCACTCACTTAAACAAGATGCTGCAGGTCACATTCGCAACCAGATATCCTACCTTTTTAATGTACCCAACTCAACATTTTGACCACTGACTTTGGAGCTGTTTCACATTATACAGGTGGGTTGATCATCAAATTTGTAAATCAAAATACAAGCAAAATTCAAAGTCTCACAGGCAATTGGCTGCTCACCATAAGATCTTAAGATGAAGGGCTGTGTATAAATGCAATAAAAAAATAAATAAATGATTTTTCAAAATAACATTTCTCCTTAGAGAAGACTTTGTTCTCACCTGTTGTCGATACATTGAAAATTTACTATCGATTGGTTCATATTTCATCATCCGCTTCTCAATCAACTGATTGATTTGTATGTTGACCTCATTTATCTGAAATATAGATTAAAACACGAAGAACGCTTGTCATCTGAGAAAAGGTTTTCACAGCCAATGCAAAATTATGCCATTTTTATTGCTCTGCAACAGAAGAGACTTCCAGAAATTGCTTCAAACGTCAATAATGGATTCAAGCACAGTATCAGATCTAATTTTTAAAAAAGCAGCTCCAGGACTTTTCCAAAACCGCACAGGGTGTCTGGAAACATGTCATTAGCAATTACTCCTTATTTATTTAAATATCACCATTCCCTTCAGCCTCCCAGTCCAAAAGCTTAAATTCCTTATTAGCAAGGAAACTCTCTGAGCCAAAAAGCAAAGAGGCTGGTGGACCCATTCTGCAAAGTGTTTCTCTCTGTGAACTTTTCATTCAGTCACGATTAATAACTAGACTAAACGTCTAAAATTCCAGCCTCTTTCTTTCCCCAGAACAATTTCTTGCGATTTAACTGTGCTTTGAAAAGACACAGATGCTCCTCTTTCACAGCCCGTTTCTGTAATCTGCCCTGAACCCTGTGGGATGGCTGGATATAAATCAAGACACTTGTTAAAATAAAAGAAATCAGAGCAAGGACAGAACTACTCCATTTCACTCTCACTCACTAGGCTGCTGCTTTAGGCAGCCAGTTTGGATGCAAATAGCAAAAACTCCCCAATACTTGTTTGTTCACTTTTGGCACACTGCTATACGACAAAGAGTCTTGTAGCTTCTTCAACATATCTTTGGGCTTTAAGGTGCTACAAGGCTCCTTGCTGGTTTTGCTGCAAAACAAAGACCATGGCTATCCCTCTGAAAGTTGCTGTATTGCAGGAATGTCTCAAGATTTTGAGACTATATCATGACACAGACCTTGGAAACGAGTTCTCTCGGAGGCTCATGGCTTTGCACATGAAAGATTTCTAAATATCAACATCCTCATATTGGAGGTGCTTATTTTCCCCTTCCAATATCAGTGCAGAGCGAGTATAGAATTCTGTTGGCCTGGTTTGCACATCACGTTAAACCACAGTTATAATAGCTGAAATCGTGGGTGCTTCACTATTCCTGCACTCCTTCTGTTGCATTATCTGAAGCTGGGTTGTAGTTTGCACCCCCCAAGCAAAGAATAAACCTTGGCTTGTTTGGAGAAAAACACAAGCCATGAGCCCCTGTTCAAACAACAAAACAAGCCAGACTGCACTAGTTTAGTTTAATTACAGCTTGACGTGACGTGCAAACTGGGCCATTATACCCACAATTCTTTTGACAAACACATTCAACTATTTCACCCAAAGATGGGGGAAACTTATTTGGAATGAACTCACAAAAGACTCTGAGTTAATATACAATTGCTAAGGACTTTGTATTCTTTTGGAGTTTCATGAATGAAGACATTGTGTGAAAGGGACATTTGCAGCTCCAGTTCATGAATATAAAATGGATGCCCTGGGATAATGTCCAGGAAGCCCAGAGGTATCCTGGGATAACCCCCAGAGGTCTATTCCTGGACATTCAGTTGGTGCATAGGCAGTTCTGTTGCAAAAGAGTCCCTGAAGTGCCATACACAACAATAGTATACATTAAATCAAGGCCTGACAGGGGATCTGTTACCATGAGTCACATGAGTGTTCCTACTGCCATGGCCTTCATGCCCTCCTTGTGGGCTTCCCAGAGGCATCTTGCTGGCCACTGTGGGAAACCAAGATGCTGGACAAGATAAAGCTCTGAGCTGATCCAGCAGGGATCTTTTCTCTCTCTCTGATTTCAATTTATATCCTGCATTCTACATATATTACATATATAATAATTATATTTGTAGAATTATATACGGGGGGGGGGGTTATTGAGTTGTTTTATTTTGATTATATGTTTCGTGGTTTTATATTTTGACTTTGTTCTGTGAATCACCCTGAAATGTGGGTATAGTGTGGTATATAAATTCAATCAATCAAATCAAATTGAAGAACAGATGAAACGAATTAAGATGGGTTGTATGAAAGGACATCAGAGGGGAAGCTAAGTGGGCCTCACTGGAGAGAGAGTTCAGAATGTTGGGGCTCTTATGTTTGCAAAATTATCAGCATTACATAAATGTGGAATGACTGACTTCTGGTGCTGCCGCCACGGCGAACAGCAGGTCCCACAATAGCGGATGCTGGCCGTGCAGCTAATTAAGGATAATCTGAAAGTAATTAGCCTTGCAAGTCCCTCCCCTCATTAGGGGGGAAAACTTCCACGGATTGTCCGATAATTGCCTCTCGCTCCGCACATATTGGAAACTCTCCAACGTGGTCGCCATGAGCAGAGGTACTTCTGTTTTTTAAGATGGATCTGAATTTGGATTTAAGAAACAGGCATGTTGTGGATGAAGGAGACAAGATAACCTACTAAATGAATCAGCCACTGAGTGCCAAGGTTTTGATCTGGAGAGGATTTCTTCGTAACTGGCTTGCTATGTAAGTGAAGGGGAGCCTTTGTTCTCTTTTTACGTTATATTTGTTGTTTTATGATTCGGCAAGCCTTCAATGAAGAATTAATTACTAATGGAATGAAATTATTAATGGATTACAACTATAAATGGAATGCAAAAGGGATTCAACAAGAACTTTATAATTTTCTTTATGGAGTACTTAAACGAATAGACTGTGTAAAATACTGTAATGATTTGTGACATTACTTTCTAAAGAGGGCTCTAACTCTGATTTATTATGGTTTTGGTGACACACCAGCTTGTTAGACAATCAGAAAGGATCAAAGAAGACAATGCTGGAAGTCTGCCAGGAATCACGGCTGGACACCGGAATACTTTCAGTTTTGAAAAAGCAAAATGGAGAAGCTGTGGCATAATGATAATTGAGTCCTTGAAGGAGGAGTAATGTTGAAGAGGACTGATTGATTACAACATGAAGGAAAGGACAAATGTAAACAAATATTTCACACAGAAAGTTACAGGAGATAAATTCCCTTTGCAAGTAAATGGATATGGATTTGTTAAATATGAATGAAAGTCATCACACCAACGGCTGCTAAAATAAAGGATTAAGATTGGAACTGTTGTATTTGGACTAATTAAGAGAATTGGAGCAGGACCAAGGAATAAAATCAACTCCTGATAAACTGAACATGCAAAGTCATCCAAAAATGTTTAATTCGGAACTGAATAAATGGCTCTTTTGATTGTATGATTTGGTATGATTTAGTATTGTATTAATGTGGTCTGCATTGAACTGTTATTAATGAAAAATTAATTTAAAATACCTATTTTAAAAATGTGGAATGATTAAGCAACTAAACACTCTGGTATATGGGATGCCCTAGATCAGGGTTTCCCAAACTTGGGGTAAGCCAAAGTCCAATGAATGGATATTGACAGAGGGAGATCAAGGCATAGCCAGTCTCACCTTGTGTGGGTGCAAAAACTGATCTATTCTTGAAGGTGTGCAATTGGAGGAAGGAACACAAACACGCAGATCTCTGCCTGCCCCCCCCCCCCGCCTTGCGAGAGGTGGAGGGAGCAGACCGATATGTAAGCGCACAAATGCAGGAACTTTTTGAGTGCCTTGATGCTCACAAAATCTCTGATTGTGGTGCATATTCAATTTCAGCCTTTTAAAAATGAGGTACCAAAAGGTGGACTCTATTTTTAGATCTATTTTTAGATTTCAAAGTCTAATTTCTATTTTAAAAATATATTTGATGGTTTGAGGAACACCGAATGATGTGGATTCCAATCTAGTCAGAATTAGTTGTGAATTAAGGTGATAGTCCTCTCTCCACTTGCCAGGGAGTAAGCCCCCTTGAACTTAGTTGAATGTAGGATTGTGCTGTAAGTCCCACTGAAAGTATTGAGTTTTTTGCAACCAACAAAAATAGCTTGAATAGCAATTAATCCCAACTCAGTTTTGATGTTTTGAGGCCATCAGTTTAGCTCATAACTGAAGCCTTAACAGCAACGTTATGGATGTTTTATAATTGTCTAGTGATTCTCTGAAAACCTCAAAAACTTTATCAGAATACTGAATTCACTACTTTTTAAAATTTTTGAGCAGTTATGCTCTTTCACACCACAAGTTCAGCACACCTGCAAAAGGAAGGGAAATTCCAGTGAACCTAATAAAAAAAGCGAAGGATTTGTTCACTCACAGGGCCAATTTGGGTTGTGTCTATGTGTGGGGTGCTTCCTAGCTCCCTTACTACATCTCTGTTCAATGTCAGAGCATATCTGGAGCTTATTCAAGATCATCTATGTGAAAAATCTTGTATTCTCTTTTACCTATTCTTTGATTTCCCCCAAACACAGAAGAAACGGTACAGTGGTACCTCGGGTTACAGATGCTTCAGGTTACAGACTCCGCTAACCCAGAAATAGTACCTCGGGTTAAGAACTTTGCTTCGGAATGAGAACAGAAATCACGCGGTAGCGGCAGCAGGAGGCCCGATTAGCTAAAGTGGTGCTTCAGGTTAAGAAAGTTTCAGGTTAAGGACAGACCTCCAGAACGAATTAAGTTCTTAACCCGAGGTATTGCAGTCAATTATCAAGCCTTAACAAGCTCTAGGTTTCAACATTTCAAATGCTGCAATAAGAAGGAAAATTGCTATGCTAAATTTTATGCCAAATTAGTCATAATGTTAGTATCTAAAACAAAAAAAAGACCGTGTACGTTATTACTTCAATGCGAATGCCAATCACACTCAGCATTCAAATTATTGCAGAAATATATGGAGCCTATTTCTCCATTTTCCTGCAAGCCCTGAGAGGACATAACTCTAACACATAAGGCTGTGAAGAAATAACCTTTTGAAATGCAAAATGAGTAATATACCGTAATTTCCTAATTAGCTTTGAGTAATAATCTGTATGTGTATTTTAGTGAGCACCTTGGAGTTTCTTGAAAAAAGTTAAAATAATTTCCTTATGATTTAAAGCAGAGAACAAGTTAAAATATTGATGGATGTAGTGAGGGATAACAAAAATCTGACAACAGGCCAGCAGAAAACACGCTGAGTCTGGTCACATACGTTTTTACATTATGGTTCAAATAGATTCAGCCCACTCTCAAAACATTGTTTGCCTCAGATGCGGCATGCAGTACTATAATGCCCTCTTATTAAAGATGCCAGTAATACAGGTTATTTACATGCTGCCCTCCCCCCAACTACTATGACACAATAACCTTCAAATGTTCATGGTGGAAACTCCTGCAGTGAACAGGGTTCCAAGTGCTCTCGTGTCTTACAACCCAGCAGCCAGCAGAGTGCAAACAGGTATCCCATGTTATATACCAATCTCCCCCCCCCCCCCCAAAGCTCAACAACTTTGATCAATCCAATGGGTAGATCACTGCCAGTGTTTTTAGAGTGGGAGTAGATCGCAGACTCTTGGGAGTTGGACATCGCGGTTATAGACCAACCACCAGAAGAATGGAGCGAGTAAGATGCACAAAGAAATAGCTGCTTTTAAAATGAATTTGTCAGATGTTTTTGAGCCCTTAAACATGGGAACTGAACTTTCTCCCTGTCAACATACTTTGGTTTCAAGTTCGTTGAGATCAGACTGGCCCATTGCTGGCTCTGCAACTACTTTCTGCAAGAAGTACAGCGACTGTTTCTTTATTTCCAGTTCTCTAGGAAATTTTTCAGAGACCAAATATGTATTGAACTTTGTCTCCTCTTCCAGTCTCTTCATTAAGCCTGGAAAACCAAAACGAACAATATGAACACGTACCTAAACAAAGTAATGAGAAGGTCAGTTTGGTCTCATGCTGTAATAGCTGTAATTTAAGCAAAAGTATTTAACAGTCAAATACATTTATTTCTGTAGCAACAAACAAGCAGGGGCATAGTGGGAGGAAGGGGTGCCATAGCCTCAGGCGCACAATTTTTAGGGGGCACGAGCTAGGTGCCCCCATGCAAGGATCCCCATCCCATTCTGCTTGACACCGGAGGTCTCTGGGTCTCAGCCTGGCCTGGCTGCAGTGCCCCTAGCCCTCTGGCTAGTGTTAGGGGGGATTTGCACAACAAGTGGTACATTGGCTGGCCAGGCTCCTCCCTGCACGGGCAGGCAGAAGAAGAACAACACAGCCCTGTTTGGCTCCAGTGGCCAGGGCTGAGCGGATGTGTGGGCTCCACAAGCCCTTTGCACCCTGTGGGCATGCACTTGGCAGCGTTGGCTGGCTGGCACAGGAGGTTCTATTGACCCTCTGTGCTCTGCCCCTGCCTGGCACACACACATGTCCCAGGCAACAGAAAAGGATGCAACACTGCTGCAAACAAGGAGTCTCCTGAGCTGCAATTTACACTGTCTATGGATGAAAACACAACCTAGTAGCATATAACTTTGCAAGCTATACAAATCCTCTCTTCCAGGCAGGCCTGAATTCTTGCCACCTTGTGATTTGGTTATGAATTTCTTAATATTTGCAGGGGTGGTATGAAGGGTTACATTTTAGGTTTTAACAGTAGGTCACTCCTTCTCATTGTAGTTGAGAAATGCTGTAATACATTAATCAAGTACGTCACACCAGCTCAAAGGACTATGATGAGAATGTCCAAGATTGTATACATCAGTCACGTAGGTCCTCTCTATGTGTAAACCACTATGCAAAGGCTAAGCTGAATGTATGAAATGCAGACGGGGTGGAGCAGGCATGTCACAGGGAAAAGGTTGGAGCAATCCTACAAGGGAATCTATTCAGAACAGGGCTACAATGTTCAGGTTCACTGGCAATACTGAGTATAGGTATGGTCCTCAAGGCATGTTGTGAACCCCTCAATACCGTCTGGCACGGGGCTGGGAGTGACAGGTGAGGAAGGCGAGCAGGAGGAGGTGCTGTCCTAAGAGGGCTCCCATTCCTTTGCCTTCAGAGCTGGGGAAACAGAGACAGTCCTGTTGGCTCCCTGTCTTGTCCCATACACACAGTGGGATGGTTCCCTTGCAGCACTGGAGGACTAGGCAAGGGAGGGAAGCTGAGCAGCAGCAGTAGCCGCCAGAGAGTGACCTCTGTCCCATCACCAGGAACTTGGAGCCACCTTGATTGTTGGAAATAGACCCATGCCCCTCACAAAAGCACTTGCTTCCAAGTGCCCCCACTCTCATAGAGAGAATCTCGTGAGTGCACCACCTCTCAGCTTTAAAAGCTGGTGGAGGGCCACGGCTGCTTGTCCATTCTTGGACTTCTGCTGCTGTTCTTGAACTCCCTAACCACATATGTACCTGTAACCTGACCTGTATCATTGTAAGCCCTTCAATAAAGCTTTGTTACTTGTACATAACAGCCTCTGTCATAGCATTTGGGATGGGAGCCCTGACAACTGACAACTCAAGTTCCACTAACATCACCCAGGCTTGTGTGGATGGAAGATCTTGAGAATCAGGCTACAAATTGGGCTGTCACATACAGACTCTCATGCAAAAGTTCATTAAATTGAAATTGGTGTCATTCCTGGGAATACTATACTCAGATAGCTCAATGTACAATCTCCCTCATTCATGCTCTAATCTTAAGCTTATTGGATGCCTAAGTTCTGGAATAGCCAATTGGTATTATTTTCTAAGTTAGGAATATTCTAAATGTGCAAAGATGGTTCTCAATTTGAGCACAGACTGTTCTCTGCTTCTAAAAACAGACATAATATTGTTTTGATGATGCTGGTCAGACCACATGGGAGTTTTGGTAAACTGAAGGGCAGCATATTTTAAAATATTTTAAACTAGCAGCTGTGTACCCAGGATTGCTCAGGAATGTTAAGAACCCCCAACATCAGTCCATTTTTGAAGGTTCAGGCTGCCATCTTGAATGCAAAATGGCATCCAATTGTATCCAAACTTAGAAAAGAAAACCCTGCTCCTTGATCTCAGGAACAAGCAGGCGAAATTTGGTTACAATATCTTAAGAGGTGTCCAAATGCATAGAGAACAAACAACTTTCCAAAATATATTTTGAACAATAAATATAAAAGGAGCTTGCCTTAAAGCAGTGGTCTTTTGCAAATTTCCTGTTTTAAAGCTGGTTAAAGGTGTGCTTTCACAGGCAGGGGGAAAGTGTTAACTTGCCAAGTGAAAACACACACACACACACACACACACACACACACACAGCATTCTCTTTTGTGGCATTAAGTTTATGGAATATGCTTCCAAGTGATGTTTGCTTAGCTCAATTTTTTCCAGCAAGCAAAGGACATCAATTTTATTAGCATTCCTTTTGATAGCTGTTGGTGGATTGATTGTAACTTCTGGTCATTGTTTTAAATATTGTTCCCTTTTATGCTGAATTGGTTCATAGCTGCTGTGTTTTAGCCTTTCAGTATTTTAATGACAATACAATTTCAAATAGAAAAGTGAATATAAATGTAATGAAGGTGGGGAGATGAATGAATTAAAAAAAAAGGCATTTGTAACTTTCATATAAGGAAATATCTGGTTACATCAGATCTCTCCAACAGATATTAGAGTGCAGAATATATACAACATACTATTAGAAACTTCTCTTTTTTTTAAAGGCTTCTAAAGTAAACACTGATATGTCTGCTCTGAAGCAGCCTTTTTCAACCTGGTACCCTCTGGATATTTTGGATTACAACTGGGGCTCAAGGGAGTTCTCCAAAACATCCAGAGGGTACCAGGTTGAAGAAGGTTGTTCTAAAGCTTCCACTGATGCCAGAAACCAGAGACACAAGGTAAAACGTGAAAACTAACTGGTTAAGTGAACACAAAGAACAACAGATGCCTAGCCTACTTTGGATATTTCACATAGAGTAAAATGTTCTCAAACTCTGTGGAATTAGTCACATAGGGAAAGGAATTACCTAGTTCTTTCTCTCTCTCTCTCATTTTGGCAGCTTAATTGAACTTTTTCTGAAAACATTGCCTTTCACAAACTCTCAAGCCAAAGGGAAAATAATAGAGAGCACTTTAGGTCTTTCCATTATCCACTTCAGAAGCTTTTTATTTTTCTAAAAAAACATTTTCTTTTCGACTCTTTATGCACAAAAGCTGTATAGTGTGCTTGGCTCAGGGCCTTAAGCTTATTTGAGTTCCATTTTTGCCAGTGACATATGTGAAAACCTGTTAATAGTGATTCATCATGTTTTCCGTTCAAATTTTTTATGGTTATAAGAGAGGTTCCGGAAGAGTGAATTAGTGGCTTGTTCAGACACGGGGAAATAGAAAACTTACCTGACTAGACCTGACTAATGAACTTGCCCTAGCTAGAAATTTCAGCGGCTTTCCCAATACACGGGCTAAATGCATACCTTCAAACAAAATTGCAAGCAGCGGAGCTCAAGACACACTTGTCTTCTGAGATCCAGAGTCTAGCAGTGTTTTTAATTTGTGTGCAAACCCTACTGCCAACAACAGCACATCACTAAGTTAGCGGTAAAGGAGTTATAACATAGCTGGGGGGGGGGGGAATCCAAAATGTATGAAATGCACTGAAAGGTTTTTAATTTCAAATGGAACTTAGGCAGAACTGCATGCCAGGAGGCAAAGGTGGGATTCCAAGTCTCACTAGAGGTAGAGCCAAGGCTGACAATTGGTGGGAGATTCCCTCCCCTTTCAGCTGGCCACCACCACCTGATCTATCAGTCAGTGCCAACCATACCTCCAGGAGGAGCTGACCCTTTCCTGCATGCTACATTTCTTCAATGACCAAGAAGTTGTCTTTGCTGCCATCAACACTATATGGAAGGGTCAATTCTGTGTTCTCATTTGTGTTCAGTTGTTGCTACCCTGAGACTTACACTAGTTTTACTCCAGCTGTCCTCCTGCCTCTTTCATTGCCCGGAGCTCCCCCAGAAAAACAAGATTGCCATTTGGACTCCACAATGCCTGGCAGCAATCATTTAACAGCAGTCATGTGTGTGGCTCGTTCTATCTCACCACTCCACTGTGAGATCAGGGCCTCGACAGCAGGCCAGTCACACTAACCAGAAACCACCTCACAGCATTCAGAAGTCAATGAGAGTTTAAAATGCTTAACTTTAGGTGGATCATAACCAACTGGTATTCAACTTAATGACAGTACATTTTTATCATCAATTACTTGCAGGAAAGACCCATTTATCTCAGCACAACTTACGGTTGAGAAACTATGCAGAGGATGGCAGGCCTCATATAAACCGAGGAGGAACAGATGGCACTCAGTACTTAACTTTTAAAATCGTACAATACGTCATCTTTCAGCTGATGTACTTGAAGTTGTTGGGTTTTGTTTTTTGTTTTTTTAAAGCTACTAATAACTCTTAATGGCAAAATGTTCTGGCAGGGCTTTAGGCTTCTCTTATTAATTGCACACTGATGTCATCAGGAGGAGTGCCTGAAAACTAGGACTTAAAGCTTTTCCTTAAAATAAACCTCTCTCTCGCTTACTATGAAACAGCAAAAATGTGATCAAAGTGGTACTGGCTAGGAATTTACATGGCATTTCAATGTACTCGAGTGCTCAGTCAAGAGCAAAAATTAGAGTGTCCTCCTCTTGCTCCTGCATAAAAAATACCATAATCCGATAGGGAACGGGGAAAGTGAGCAGAATTAGTTGAGGATGAAAATACTAAATCTTCAACTCTCAGACAGACATTGATAAGGATAAGCAGGCAGTCTGATATAGCTGTGGTCAAAGAGGGCTTACTGATTGAAACTGAAGTCCTACCTGCAGGACCAACTAGCCTTAAACATAAATTGTATCCTGCACAATACACTTTGGCACCCACTCATTCAAAAAACCAGATGTATTCTCTTACACTGGCCTCTCTACATCTCAAGGGCCTTGTTGGCCAGGAGAAATAGTGGGAAGTTCTGGCTCCATTACATCTTCTTCAGTGCTTCACAGTGGCTCTGCAAGGAACCACTACAGAATAGGGTCCTTCTGGGCATAGCTGTCAACTTTCAGATTTGAAAATAAGGGATCAGCAGCCTCGAAAATAAGAGATCAGCAGCCTCACCTGTCCCAGGGAACAGTCTACGGGATATCTAACAATCCGGGAGAGCAGTGGGAAGCAGCGGGAAACAGCGCTGAAATAAGGGAATTTCCCGCAAAAAAAAAAGGAAGGTTGACAGCTATGCTTCTGGGAGTTAACAGAAGATAAGTATATATAGAAATACAAAAGTCTCACCATCCCTTATAATGCTAGAGATTATATCTGGTCTTTTCTAGCTGCTTATTACAATTCAGTTATTTATTTTACTGGAAGTATTCCACTGCCCCTCCATCGAAAATGTTCCCAGAGCAACTTACATAAGAGCAACTAAAACAATAATAGATACAAGAATGATACAGCCCACAAGTTAACATTGTAAAACACATGACATAAAAGGGAAAATGTATGGGGACAGAGGAGGAAAAACAAGCAATCTCATGCACCAATCCTTAAAATTACAAAGTCCTTATTAATGACTGACTTAAACAGAAACAGTTTGGGTAGGGGAGGCAGTTGACTCTGAGCAGAGCCAATTGAGAGGCCCCTGTTGTCCCATCCCTCCCTCTATAGCAGAGCCATCAAAGTACATGGCACTATTATGGTTTTGCCACTCTGGAAAGACAGAGACCAGAGTAAAAATGGACAAATATGAACAGGTATAGTTACCCAACATACAATAACAATAACAATAATAAGAATAAGTTATTATTTGTACCCCGCCCATCTGGCTGGGCCTCTCCAGCCACTCTGGGCAGCTTCCAACAAAGATTAAAAATACATTAAAATGTCACACATTAAAAACAGATATAGTTGCCCACATTTTGGCTTCATTTATAAAGTGAGGATCAAAAGGTTAGCATAAAATTATTAACAGCAGCAATGAAAAGCTCATCAATCATGAATATAGTCATGTTCAGATCTTATCTGCAATATTCAGATCTTCAAAAATCTGTACACCTACATCAAGCCAAACCTTTAATATGAAAATGTAAACTCAGGAGGGTATAAATTTTATCTTTCTTGACTTTTAAAAAGTCCATCCTAGGTTTTTGGCAGTAGACAAGGAGGGGAAAAACATTTTGGAACTCCTACTTACTTTCTGGCTTTGAATCTACTGCTGCATGACGCATATCCTTTAGCTGGAGTTGGACTCTTTGCAGCCTCTGCTCTGCATGAAAAAGCTTCGGAAATATGCACAGGTCTATTAATAAGCTTAATCTTTGGAAACGTACACAAAAATACACAATAGAAATTTGCAAAAAGGGAGGAAACATCTATGCAAACCCTACTGAATAGGCTGGGAATACACACAATATATCCCCTTCCCTCAGCCTTTAAAAGGAAGTAATTAGAAAGCATTATGATGGCAGATCTGGCAAGACAGTGCTATAACCAGCTGTACCATTGAGTAAACCAAGAGCAGGAATTGCTTGGTGGGCCTGGTAAATCTTTGGCCCACATTGGCCAAGAATGCAGCTAGAAATGACTATTGGAAAGGTCAACAGATGACCACACCACCATCAGATGAATGTATCACGTTCCAATTATCACTGCACCAAAGAGTTAAATTTTGAAGACCATTATAGAAACTTGTCCATCTAGCCCAGCATCCTGTTTTCAGACTATGACGAGCTAGATACCTCTGGAAGCTCACAAGCAGTGACATCAAAGCAATAATCTTCCTTGATTTTTGTCCCCAGCATCTGGTATCCAGAAGCATACATGGATTTACAGCCATGACACCCCCAATTTCTCCGTAATCTAAATAGAAATTCATACCAAGACTAGATTTTAAACTTCTGTAAATGAGGTCATCATCCAGTGACAATATTGACATTTTTTTAAAAAGTCAACTGCAATTTTATTTACAAAAATTAGTTAGGTTTTATTTTATTGGGAAAAACCACCCTTAATTTAAGTGGCATGCTTTTGCACAGGTACCTGATTTTTCTGTTCTTGCTTCTGCTGGGAGAGAGATTCCTCCCTCTCCTTCTCCACTCGAAGCTGCCTTGCCATTTCAAGCATCCGCTGATGATTCTGCACTGTCTCCACCTATGGTAAAAGGATAAGCAAAGCAAGTTAACTGCTACATAGCTGAGAAATCAATTAGGGTGATCAGGTGTCTCACAGATTCACACCAAACTTCCTCCCCATACGCAACACTTCTTGGAGCTCACACTGAAGTGTTGGACTTGAGGACTTTAAAAGTCTTGGACTGCTGCCTGAGGGGAAGATTCTCTTTCCTCCCTTAGCCATTTGATTCCTTCCCAAGGCGTGCAACATGTTAGTCTTAATCCTTGTTTGCATTCCCCAGTCCAACTTGCAAGCCAAGGATGATGACATCCAAATGCCACAGCTTTGCTGCTCTCACTTACCCGCTTCTTAAGACGCTCTACTCTCTTCATCAGCTGATCCTTCTCCTCTTCCATAGCAGTGATATCCTAGAAAGCGTCAACACAGAAAAAATATGACACACACCAGAATCAGTTATTTTTCTACACACCTGGAACTAAGAGAAGATTCTATCATAATATTCATGTAACTGAATCACTTATGCTCGGGATTTTAATTATATTACCTCTTAGTTTTGTACAGGTTAATCAAAGTCAAATCAACATATTCAAAGAGGTACTCTTCAGATCCTATAGAGTTTGTTAGTGCTTAAAAGAAGAAAAAAGATCAAACTGCCTCAAGTCATTCAACACATAGAATCTCAATACCCTTAAAAAAAAGCAATGTCTTTTGGGGCAGATAAAGTAACAAAGTTATGAGTGGGCAGATGGGCTAGAAATAAAATTTGCTTTGAACATAAGGTGACTATGTCCCTTTGGATGCTTTTCTGGTTAGCTACATTTTATTTATTAATCCATGTATATATTGCCTTTCAAATGATGTTTTTCAAGAGCAATTAAAGGGGGTTAGACGAGGCTAGGTTAGCAGTTTCGGTGAAAAGTAGTTGAACCTCTTGAATGAGCTACCTGTGACAGCAAAGACTTAAGAAATGCTCTTAGTAGTAAGCCCTAACGGGAGAAAGACAAGTGACAATTGCTGTATCAGTTATATTTTACCGAGTCTCACTAAAAAATCAGTCACTCTCTTCTGCAGGTAGCAACATTTGTAGACATACTTGTAAGGCTAAATTATGCATTTATTTTATTTAGAAAATGTATAATAGGCCATTTAATCAAAATAAAATCAACAAAATTCAAAAACAAAGGCTAAGTGTCTGGATAGGCTTTTGAAACAAAAAAAGTTTTCATCAGGTGTTTAAATAATATAGTGAGTGTGTCTGCCTAATGGTAACAAACAGGGAATTCCAAAGCACAGGGAGCCATGCTAAAAGATCAATACAATCAATTTAATCAAAATAGTGGCTGCTACAATAGTTGATCTCAAAAGCACAGCTAAAAATATACAGCATATGCAATGTCTCCCTCTTTTTTACCCTTCGTATTTCTGCAGTTGAGAAACCAGATGTCTTCAGCTGTTCACATTCTTTATGTAGGTTTTTGAATGCTTCCATCAGCTCTTCATACTGCAAAAAGAGTAAACTTCTAAAACAAATGATATGACTCAGGGTTTGCTAAGCTGTTTGGACCAGTGGACAGATATTCAGTTTTGAGAGAATACTAGGGAGAACATGGTATAACACAAAACTAGAGGGACAACTGCTCTGAACAACAGAAGTCTGCTATGTCCTGATTGTGGAAATCACACAATACTGATTATACAAACATACTCTCTGATAATCTTGCTGTCTAATAACAACAAGGAGCATTCCTCAGTACCAGGAAAAATACACAAGGTGACAACATCACACGCTCATTCACAGAAATCTCCTAGAAGGTAACTGCACATTCTGCCCCATAAAATTCTTTCTAGGAAGACTAAGGATTGATGTTAACAGTGCAGTGTCAAGAGTTCATTAAATCATAACAGGAGTTGCTAACCCAGGGCCTGCTAAGGTTTTCATTGGTGCCCCTGGGCAGATTCCCTAGACTGAGTTTTTATTGAAAAAATGAAATAATGTACATTCACATGATCAAAACTGTGAGCAAAGGGTCCTTCCTCTAACTTCAGGTGAGCAGACCAGTGGGCAGGTCATAACCATCAGAATTAATGTAGCTTAATTCTGGGCCTAGAAATTGTGTGTAAGCCATGTTTGTTCTGTATGTAAGAAACTCTAGCAGAAAATGAAGACACACACACACACACACACACACACACACACAAATTGTAATGATACATAGCTTAAATATCTCAGGTCATAACTTAAAATATTACACAAATAAATAACCAAATATTATCAGCAAAATCTCTTCATTTTTAGCAGCGTTTAAAAAACCCTCACATATTGTTTTAAGTGTGGTGTATTATTATAGTTTCTATTTTGGAGAAGCCAGTGGATTATTGGAAACATTTTACATAATGGAAACTGTGGAGCTGTATCTTTATACAAATTAGGAGTGGCACACACTGAATAAATATACAAGCTGCATTCCCTGCTCTAAAGGCAGTGTTTGTTTAGTTTTAATTTTACAATCGGATATTATCAATGTGGGGAAAATGTTTGCTTTAACTTCCATGCAAGGCAAGAGCAATTTTTCCTGCTATACCTGGTATCCGCACACACTTGAGGAAACACCAAAGCAATGCACTATTTCTGCTGCCATTTCCCAAACTTTCTACCCACCAACACACTATACAGGTGAAGCTTCTCTGGGGACAACCAAAGCTCATTGACCCCTCTTGAGAGCACAAATGCATCAGGTAGCATTTGGATGCTCTCTCATCCAAGCAGATGCCTCTGAGCACTTGATAATTAAACAATTCCAGATTATATACAGGTTATCCTGGCTTTCTGTATTTGACCAGCCTTAAAGGCTTTCATTAATATGCTTTTTGCATGATTCTCCCAGTGCATATAAGGTTTATACCCATTCAAGAAAACCTGCCATGGTTTTAACCAACATTACTACAGAAATACAATCTGGATAAGAAATGTGTTGCAAATGCTACCTGTCTATTGGTATCTGACACAGCATCATCTTGAAGGAACTCTGCTGGCACGTCTACTTTGATTAGGAACCGTGCAAGATAGGCTCTTTTCTTCAGCTCATTTGTCCGTTGAAGCAGCCAGTGCAAGACAGGATGAATGACAGGCTTACTTCCAATGACTAAACCCTGGCGGAACGTACTCCTGAATAACAACAATAATAGTGACATCAAGCTCTACCGAGAGAAAAGAAGTCTGAAACAAACATAAGCAGCAGCCCCCCACCCCACCCTTGAGTGCTTAGTAGAAGATGAAGAATTAATACTAAACATTTACTTGGCTCTTTTTCTAAGCATTTTACAACCTGCAAATATAGGCAAATAAAAAACAGCAACAGCACTGGAAACAAAAGAATCCTGCCCCCCCAAAAGATAAACCACATTAAAAAGTAGCAGCATCAATATTCCACAGCTGCAACCGAAAGGCAAAAATTGACCGAGGAGGTTGCTCCACAGTCATGTCACCATAACCCAAAAGACCCTGAGGCATATGCTCACTTATGCCACCTAAGTGATTGGGGAGGGGGATATAAAACAGTTCCTCAGATGTTTACCTAAGAAAGCAGGTGGGTACTTCAGATAGTCTGCCCCCCAATCATTTAAGACTTCAGAAGGTCAAAACAAGCATTTGGATGACAGTGCTTGCCTCTGTGGGCCTTTTACATGGCTGATGTCACTCTCCCCAGGCCCTCATGCTGACTGGAGCTTTTGAACCCAGCTGTGAATGGACGTGGGTACCACGTCACTTCCAGACCAGCTGTATTTACTCTTGCCAGACATGCAACAGAGTCACCAGAGCACTGTGGCTCCTGACATTCAATTTACAGATTGTGTTTGTGAGAGATAAGCTGAAAGACAGCGGTTTCCCTACAGCCATTGGTCAAGGGACAGTGTAGATCACAGATCTTTCTCTTAACTGAATCATTCCCAAGCTGTGAGGGAAACAAAAAAAGGCCTCTGTAAGTCCCAAGTACACCAGAAGGCAGAATGTGATCATCTGCTAGATCTCATAGCAATTTGCAACAGATTGGGAGTCAGAAACTCATGCCAATAATTTAACAAAGCAGCACAAAATGACTCACCCCACTGCCCTAAATTATATTGCTTGAATTAAGAAAGCTTGGGATAGCCAGAAGTGTGCTTTTGCGTGAAAGGAGAATGAACTCAGTTCTGGTACTGAAAACATGTTCCTATGCTCAGAATGTGCTCAGAAGAAGCCAGTTCTTCAGTACTAACTGTGAATCTTACCCACCTGACTCTAGTAGTTGCTAGATCTTAGGCTTCCAGTAAAAGACAAAATAGATCCAACAAGCCTGAACTCTAGGCATCCTTGAAATACATGCCCATGGTTGTGGCTGCCTGCTGTGTCTCTGCATGAGTCACTGCTCTGGATAATTCAGTCACTGTGAGAGCCAAGATGCAATAGAATTTTCTGCCTTTAAAGCAGGCTGATGCCTCTCTGCACAAGTTGCTGCTCTGGGCTGGCCTCCTTCCATTCAGGAGTCATGCTAAAGCAGTGACTCAGCAGACACACAGAAGTGTGGCCTTTCTCTGTGAGAGCACATAGGAAGCTATCTTACATTAGACCCTGTTATTCATCCACCTTGCCTGGTACTGTGTATTCTAACAGGCAGTGGCTTTCTCAGGAGAAGATTGAAACTGAAATTGAAATACTTTATTGTCACTTGTACAACTTGTATACAGTGAGATTACACGAGAACCCCCCACTCAGCTCCCTTAGTCTTAATTCCCCTCGTTTACTGACACACACACACCAAACCCGAAAGTCAGTTGCCCTGTTGTTATCTTTTCATTCAGAAGCCTAACAACCCATGGATAGAAGCTGTTCTTTACCCTGTTGGTGTGACTAATCATGCTTCTATATCTTCTCCCTGAGGGCAGGAGATCAAGAAAGTGCCGGCCAGGGTGTGAATCATCCATGAGAATTTTCCTTATGCTACCTGATGATACCAGGAGCTGAACCTAAGGTCTTCGGCATGCAACTAATGTGCTCCAGCACTGTTAACAGGTATAAGTGTTTAGGGTGTCCCTGTTTTTAATTCAGAAAAGGAGTGTTCCTCATTAATCAGAAATTTGAGAAATTATGTCTGACTGCAATCCTAAAACACGTTTGTTTGTTTGTTTGTTTGTTTGTTTGTTTGTTCAAATCAATTTATATACAGTCGTACCTTGGCTCGCCTTGCGACTCAAATGTTTTGGCTTCCGAATGCCTCAAACCCAGAAGTGAGTGTTCCAGTTTGCGAACGTTCTTTGGAACCCGAACGTCCAACGTGGTTTCCGCAGCTTCCGATTGAGTGCAGGAAGCTCCTGCAGCCAATCGGAAGCCACACCTTGGTTTACAAACGTTTTCGGAAGTCAAACGGACTTCCGGAACGGATTCTGTTCGAGAAACTAGGTACGACTGTACTACTATTTATTTGGAATCGCAAAGTAGTTCACATTTAAAATATACAACAAACCAAAAGTATATAACATGAAACACAAAGTATATAACAGCAAAATAAAACCATAAAATCACTGAAAACCTTACAACGGCAGGAAGTTAAAATTTCCGTAGACTGTACTTATGAGATCAAATCCAGCTAAACACATCCTCAAGACAGCAAAAAAAAAAAAAAAATTCATTCAAGAACTGGAGAAACTGAAGACTTAGGAACCTCCAGAGAAAGGGTGAGAGGACACCTTTACAAGGTCACTGTTCCTTGGGCTGGGACGCGGGTGGCACCACCAAGCCTCGTGGGCTTGCCAATCTGCACAACGGGGTGAGCTCCCTTTGCTCTGTCCCAGCTCCTGGCAACCTAGCATACCAGTGCGAGTAGATGCATAGGTACCGCTGTGGCAGGAAAGTAAATGGCGTTTCCATGCGTTCTGGCACTTGTCACGGTGTTCTGTGCACCAGAAGTGGTTTAGTCATACTGGCCACAGGACCTGCAAAGCAAACTTTGCAAAGATGAACACTGTACCACATAGTCAAATTTGACTGGACCGTCCAGGGGTCCCTTACCCTGTTCCTTGGGCACTGCCCATCAATATAAGAGGTGCTCTGTCAAGTATATGGGCCCTGAGCCATTTAGGGTTTTATAAGTCAATGACAAGACCTTAAACTGGGCTCAGGAGTCAATAACTCAGCCAGGGCAGAACAAAACTCTGAATTGGCATATCACTCTGCAACCAAGTAGCAGCATTCTGCAGTAACTGTAAGTTCCAAACTATCTTCAACGCAAGCTCTTGGAAGCATGCACCACTGACCATCACAAGACTTAATTCAGATTAAAATGCTTAGATGTGGGCTTTTAACCTACTATAGTACTGCTCCTTTACCTTTACCTTTAGTACTGCACAAAAAAAATCTGCAACTACAGAACAGTGGTAAGAACAAATCTCCACAAATTTTCTTAACCAGAACGATAAACTTTTTAGTTTTTGGATTTCAAAATTTGCAGAATTTCAAATTTTATTAAACCATGAGAAGGAAAGAAGAATACCAGGGAAGGATTCATTTATTAAATTTTATATTTTGCTCTCCAATCCATTAGCAGGGTAGCTTAAGTAAAAATAAAACACACACACACACAAAATTACTAGAAAGAGCAATTTCATAAAAGCAGCATAAAAATAAAACGGATAAGGAAAGAGGTGCATAAGAATGTGTAGTAAAGAGTAAGTATTATGGGTTGGTCTGCGGCATGTTCAGGGAAACTGCAGGCCACTTGAGGTCAAGCCTTCCCAATTCTTCCGTCCGGTCTCTTCTAGGCTCCTGTTAATTAGGCCCAGCTTGCTTCTGACCCTATCCCAAGTCCATTTCTGCCTCGATTACTTCTCCCATCTTAGTCCATTCCACACAAAGTCACACGCACATCACCTCAGCCACCACCCACCTTCTCTGAAAAAATTCTACATTTCCTGCAAAGCAGCTTTGTTTCTGTGCTACCAGTGTTTAGTCCTTACTCCTCCCTTCTCAAAGCCCTATCCTCCTCCATCACCTTTGCCTGTCATGGGACACAGACAATCAAGCTCTGAGCGGCAGCCACCAAATTGTAATCTAAATGCATCATAGTCGCATCCATGGGTGTTGGGACCTGCTTTTTTTGTATCAAATGGCCACACCATGAATGAGTCTGATATTATCGTTCCCCTGGAATCATACAAATGTGAAGAGAAGGCCTCTGCACCAGATCCATCATCTGACTGGCTGCCAAAGGCAAGCTGTTTGTCCCACACATAGGTGTAAGGTGGCATTTAGTAAGATTATACTAGGGAGCACTATATTTTTCTTGCTCATTTTAATCTGCATTTTCTATTTTAGAATGTCCCCTACAGGATAGGGGAGCTAACACAAAATAAACATTAATGCAATAGCACCCTCTAGTGCCCAGTATCAGGAAAAGACGCTACTGAATAAACAAGGAATACAGCAACAAAGAGCAAGTGACAACACATCATAAATGTTTGAAAAGCAACTAGACATATTTTCTCATAGATGTGTACAAGTTTGCAGCCTCTGGAAGGTTAACAGAAAGCACACCTTCAGGGACTCCACATTCAGTGTGGACTATTCTAAATTCAACTTTATACCTAACTTTTAAGCAATTGGCAGTGCTCCCTGAAACACATTCACTCTTAAAGTGGAGCTGTTTTAAGGATTGGATGATAAGAAATAAATTTAGTACAAATAGGCAACCAAGTCAGAGCTATAAGGCATGACATCTAGGCTAACAATAGGATACTCCTGTAAGTGACAAGATTAACTGATTATATGTTAATTCTATGTCTTTTTACAGGTTCAGATAGCTTCAACAGTAGCTGTACTGTACAACTATCAACAGGACATAAATACTTACAAGTCACTAGTGCCTCCTGGAGGTTTATATTTAAGAATGCCAAGAAGGCTCAACATCCGTTTAGCCGTCTGCTCTGGAAGCTCTTCTCTAATGTCAACAACTTGCTGAAAAAATTTAAAATAACCAAGGCATAATTAATAAGACAAGCTTCATTTCAGAAGTAAAGCAAAGAATGGATTTTAATTAACTATTAGTGCACTGTTGAAACGCCTAAGTGAGGTGTTGCACATGTAACTAGGCAGGTTTCATCCAGGCCACTACCATCTTCCATGACATGAACCTTTGCAACTCAATTCCCCCTCCCCAAGTTTCAGGCAGGCAGGCTGGCTCTGACCTTTTCAATTTTTATGTGCCCAGAGTGTTTATCCATTAATTTGTGGCTGCATACATTTTTAAAAGGTAAGCATTTCAATGCAATGTTGTTCTGGAAGTTATTGGGGGATCGTGGTGATATCATGGGGGACTGGTCAGTCACGCCTAGTAACAGAAGGCAGGTCAAATCAGAGCACCATAGCCAGCAACAAGATGCAGTGGTGGCCACCAAGCTGGGTGGCTCTTCAAGGGGATTAGACATATTCATGGAGGATAAAGCTATAATGATACCTATATTACTTCTAGTATCAGAGGTGGTGTGCCTCCAAGCATCAGTTGCAGGAGAACACAAGAGAGAAACGGCTAGTGCACCCAAGTTCTGTTTGGGGGCTTTCTATAGGAATCTGTTTGCCACTAAGACAAAAGAATGCTGGAATAAACATGCCATTGGCAATCAAATCTGTTTAATAAGCTGAAACAGGAAAAGTGCCCCTGCGCTCTTCCCTTCTTGGTGTGCTACAGTAAGCCAGGAAGTCTTCAGTTAACTGTAGCTTCCCATTATTGGAAACTATGATTAGCAAGTTCAGAATAGGTCATGATCTTAAACCACAGTCTGAAGTTGGTTTAAGCTCCTGGTTTGTTCTGAATCTGGGGTAGTATTCTACCAAGTTTTACACTTGGTTGAGTAAACCCATTGAGTAAACCCATTGAAATTAATAAATATGACTAAGTCCAATAACTTAGTGCCATCCATTGCACTGGTGAGAGAATTAGCAGCTGCAGATAGTTTGCTACCCCATCCCTGGGAGAAAGAACACTCAGGGTTGCCAGTTGCCTTGGAATCGCAGAGCCAATAGGAAACACACTTTGTCTGGCCCCTTCCACCAGCCTGGCAACTTAAGATACACGTTTTATTATAATTTACTGCAAGCCACCTTGAGGATCGTTTGATATAAAGGCGGGATATAAACCTTTGAGACAAATTAATAATCAGCAAGTTTCTTGACACCTGTAGTTCAACATCTTAATTTTCCATCTTTACCTTTGGGTCAATCTCTCCCAGAACATCGTTTAGCAGCTGTAACAGCTGCATTGACTCCAATGAGTCAAATGTGATTAAATTGAAGTTCTTCTTAAAGGGCTCCTTGTTGAGCTTCTCAACAATAAATTTTAGCTGGTCACTCATAATGGCACTCTTGTAGCTATCTGCAGAAGATACAAAGCAGCATCATGAGTCAAAAAAATCATTGCAAAAACATTTTAAAAAAATTAAAACCTCAGACAGGTGGTTGTGGGGGTGTTGCATTCTGCTTCTATTGTAGGTTTGACAGATGAAATATTTGTGTGTTGCAGCAGTCTACCTCTAGAGAGCAAGATGAACAAAAAACTGCCCTGATGCAAATGCAATAAAAAAACACCTTCCCACTTTTAGCACTCCTGGCCCCGGAGACTCTTCCCCACACCAAACCCCCTTCTCTGGAGGGCCTGCCCCTCACATTCTGGCTGAGATGTGCCCATGAATACTGGTGAAGCCACTTCACCACTTCTATTCGAGAGTGGTGCGCACACATGGAAATCAGCCTACTATACCAAGGGAATATTCACATTCACGTTGAAGGGAGTCCCCTTCACCCACCCACGGGGGAAAGGCCCAACTCTGCTGCAGCCTGTTTGTTATGCAGACCTCTCTTCCTCTCCCTTTCTTGTCAAAGTGTTGGCTGCAAGCTCCGTCTCTCCACCTTTGCTTCTACAGTGCTGAGCTTTCAAAAGGGAATAAAACGATAACAGATCCCATCTCCTGGCCCCCCCCCCTCCTACTATCACAGGCAGGAACCGCGCCCCCGCCCCGTCCTTAAGGGGGAGATTCGCCCCGCCAGGTGCCAGAGCGATTCCCACAAGTCACCCCTTTCCCCTAAACTGGGGCAAGCGCGGGTTGCCATGGCAACCCTTGCCTTGTTTCCTCCGGGTCCTTCCCCTCCCTCACCGCCCTTCTCCAAAGGGATTAGCCAGTCTTTCCCCACACCGCTCTTTTCTCCCACAAACACAACTAAGTTTTCCCCACATTACCTCAACTCTTCGCCCGAAACGCCCCCTCTAAATTGCCATCTCTTCGTGCCGGAGCCCTTGGTAACGGTTGCTAGGGTACCGTTGCTGCCGAGGAGGAGGCAGTTCCGCTCACGTGACCAAAATGGCGGCCGCGTGGACGGAAAAGAACCGAGGTGCTTCGAGGGAGGACACGCCCCCAACGCCGAGGGCAAAGAGGCGGGGGCTGCGGCGGGAGCGGGCGACTGCGGCTGCGCGAGGCGAAGGAGGCGGGAAGCGGGAGAAAGAGATTAGTATCTCCCAGGTGGCTCGCGCTCAGTCTGCGCCGCGGAGGGCGAGAGGCGGCAGCAGGGGAGGAGGGCTGCTGCACGATAAATGCCGCCCCCTAATAATAATAATAATAATAATAATAATGGGGAAGGAACAGGGGGGTGTTATTTATTGCTTCCAGCTATAAATCTCAAGGCGGTTTACAGCAAATGTCACAGTCAAAATAGAATTGGTAGGAACACCACTTCTACTTAGCGCTTCAATAACAGTAAGGTTTGCAATGACAATAATAATAATAATAATAAATTCAGTTTATATACCGCCCTTTGTCAAAAGATCCCAAATAATAACAAAAACAGAAATAACAAGGGAGAGTATTTGCCTTAAAGGGAAAGGGACCCCTGACCATTAGGTCCAGTCATGGCCGACTCGGGGGTTGTGGCGCTCATCTCGCTTTATTGGACGAGGGAGCCGGTGTACAGCTTCCGGGTCATGTGGCCAGCATGCAGCGCACGGAAACGCCATTTCCCTTCCCGCCGGAGTGGTACCTATTTATCTACTTGCACTTGATGTGCTTTTGAACTGCTAGGTTGGCAGGAATTTCTTGCCTCAGTGTGTAATTATTGCGTCTCAAGGTCCTGCCAGAGCCTTGTGCCTCCTTCCTATATCAAAGTGCTCTTGCAGCCCACTTGGTATGGAAAGTTGGACTACCCTGCTCTAGCTCAAGTTCAGAAGGGTTTGAATACGGAAATGAAAAAAATGCTTCTGCTATTGTTTTAAATAGCTTGACCGGAGGGAGGGAGGAAGGAAGGAAGGAAGGGTGAGGAGGAGAAAAAGGCTGTGTGTGGCTATAAACAGATCTGCCAACACTCCATAAGTTGCAGCAGTCTTCTAATCTGCATTCGTTTTGATTTGTTTGTGGTGAAGTTATACAATGATGTTTACCTGATTTGCTTGTGGGGTGTTTATTCATCTTCCTGTTAATAATTTGTCCCCCACTTTTCAATGTGTTTCCCCATTAATTTCCTAACTGCAAAAAAGTGTTTGTGTTAAGTGCATTGGTTGCCCGAAGGCCACAGAACATTTTAATCTATTTTAATTGTGCAAACCTACACTTGAACCCCTCCCACAAAATAACAGTCTGGAGGTGATTGCGCAGCAGCTGAGTTATAGCTCATGTGACTATTTTGATTTATCTTAACTTGCTCCTTCCCTGCATGGCTTTCTTACTGTGCCTTTAAGTGGAGTAGTTTTGCTTTGTGAGTGTGTGGGTGGCCAGAAACACCAGCGGCAGTGCTGTCTGTGAGAGGGTGCAGTTTGTAAGAGGCTTTTTTTGTTCCTCCGCCATGGCCGGGTGCTGCAGCTTGAAGAATGTGTGTGAATATGAAACTAACAAGGTTGTGCGCATTCAGAGTGTCTACTACGGGAGTCTCAAGTGGGCCATCCATTCTGTCGTCTTCATGTATGTCTGGTAAGTGGAACAGGAAAAGTTCAGATACAGCAGCAGGGAAAACAAACAGGGAAAGTTGGAACCTTGGAAAGAGCTCTCCAGCGAAATCCATGGGATTTACATCTCTAGCTGTTGATAAGGAAGGCTGGGGTTGAATTGTGCAAATTGCTCTGTCTGCTTGGATCAGTTAAACTATATCCAAGAGTTGTTTTAGTAGTTCCATCTATTGTCTGAAAGTTAGTAAAGCTGGTAAAAATGTTAGCGACAGTTTATAAGATACTGCTTTAACAAAAGCATGTTAAATGTATAAATTTAATCACTATTGTCAGTGATACCACATTTCCCACCTTGCACTCAAATCTCACCTGTGACTCCTAGTAGCTGTCAGCAGGCAACAGCGGTCACTATTGGTTTTAGATACAGATGCCGGTGCTTATGGTATGAGGGCTGAACTGTCTCAGGAATGTGCAGGACAAGAGAAGCCTGTTGCTTATTTCAGTAAGAGCCTGAAAACCGTAGAGAGAAACTTCTGCACTAGGAAAGAACTCCTGGCAGTTGTAAAGTTCATAGGACATTTTCATTATTATCTGTATGGTAGGAAATTTGTGGTGAGGGCCGACCATTCTTCCTTACAATGGCTATTTTGGTTCAAAAACCTGGGGCCAGCTCTGGCTGGCTGGCTAAACCAGGTGAGGGTAGTCAGTGGGTCTCAAACCCTTGGTGAACAAGGGACTTTGCCTGCATGCAAAGACAGGCTCCGGCGGATGGAGCAGAGGCACATGCCGTTTCTGCAAATTCTATAGAGGGAAGTGAGGGGCAGATGGGGCTCGTCCACCTGGGAAGGGAGCCCATCTAGGAGAAGGAAACTCCTAAGCCTCTGCTGCCTTGTGGGACATCTTCGGGAGATGAAAAGGCCCAGGAGTAAATGCTACACAAATCCAGAGTGTCAAGCTTTATTTTTTCTGAGCCTTGTACACCTCCTTCCGGCAAGTCCTGCATCCAAGCTGGTGTCAAATGTATTGCTCTGCTTTCCTTTGGACCACATAAACAAGGCTAAGAGGTGGATCTTGTTATCTGGGTAGCCCAGGACCTCCATACACATTGCGCAGGCTTGCGCCCCGGGAAGGTCACTTTGGTGCTGCTAACACAATGGTTTAACTCTTCCCCTGGAGGCGCACTCCATTGTCTCTTCTCCATTGTCTCTTGAGACAGATGGATGTCAACAACAAGATACCACGTTATTTATACAGGGCTTTAAAGTGTTCAGAGCAGATCACATGTAATAATGTAATCTTTAGAACAACAACCTTATAAGATAGGCTGCTAATGCAATCTTAGGCTGTGTTAACAGATGTTTGATGTCTGGATCATGGGAAGTAATGGCTCTGCTTCTGTTCTGCACTGATCAAGCTCCAGTCCTGGGTGCCGCATTTTAGGAAGGACAATTGGAGCATGCAAATTGGAGCATGCCCAAAGGAGGTTTGGGGGTTCCGCAAATCCCCATAGTACAATGAACAGTTGGAAGACCAAAGTATGTTTGGCTTAAAGAAGAGAAGATGAAGGAGAGACCTGATAGCACTATTCAAAGGTCTGAAGGACTGTTATGTGGAACATGGAATGGGTTTGCTCTCTGTTGCTCCCAAAGGAAATGGTTAGGGAATAAGATTTTCACCCTTCACTTGATGGCAAAGGACAGGGGAAGGGTGAATGGACATTTGTCAGAGATGCTTTTGTTGCACCCTGCATAGCAGAATCTGCACTGAGGAGGGTGTTGGTCTAGTTGAGACCCTACTGTCCCAACTCATTGTAATTACTGCCTCTTATTGCAGACACGGGATGAATGGACTAAACTGGACTGAGAGAGAACAATTTGCCAAATATTGAGACCACCTGCCACTATCATATCACTTTAAGCAGGCATGGTCCCCCCCTCCCCCAAATCATGGGAACTGTAGTTTATCAAGGGTGCTAAGAGTTCCCCTCACAGGGCTACAGTTCCCAGAGTGGTTTACTCTTCCTCAGGGAATTGTAGGTCTGTGAGTGGGTCAGTGCCCTTGACAAGCTACACTTCCCAGTGTTCTTTGGGTGGGGGGAGCTATGATTGCTTAATTTACTATGACACTGCTTTAAATGTATAGTGCAGATGGGGCCACAGATTCAGGCAGGGACTGTCTGATCTTATAGCTCCATCTTGGACTTTAGGTCATATCCACACCATATATTCAAAGCACATGGCCCTTCCCCCAATGAATCCTGGGAACTGCAGTTTGTTAAGGGTGCTGGAAATTGCTGGGGGAAGTCATGACAATTAAAGCAGCATAAATGTGCTTTAAATGTACAAGTGAACACATCAGATTTAACTTTGCCAGCTTGCTGATCTCTACACAGCCTGATCCAATGCATGCTTATATAGAAGTAAAGTTCCACTGAGTTCACTGGGATTTACTCCCTATTAAGTGTGCTGTTATGTACTGAGTTGAATAGGATCCAAACTGCAGCAGTCTGATTGGTCCTAGAACAATAGGATCCAAATTGCAGCAGTCTGATTGGTCCTAGAACAATAGGATTCAGAATGCAGCAGTCTGATTGGTCCTAGAACAATGCAGTAATATGATTGGTTGGCAGGAACCACCCAATCATGCTCCAGATATAAGTGAATCCACAACCTGATTGGCTTACAGTAGAATTCCAGAATTAGCCAATCATGTGCAGCCCATTGTGTAAATAATGTATATAAAGCAGATACTTTGAGGGGACATTCATTCATTCCTCCTCACCACTATGAGCTGAATAAAGAGCATGAAATCACTTTGCGACTCTGAGTATATTTCACTGGCGACGAAGGTGGGATCCTGCTGAGCTGACTGCCACGCACAGCACCGCAGCACCGCCACCTGCCGCACCGCTGCCTCGCACCGTGTATCCAGGCTTCAGCTCCGGGACACAAGGAACTCAGAATGGCAACCGACAGCAGCTTCTCGCCGTTCAACCCAGCAACGGGAGACTGGGAAGCGTACGCCTCCCGTTTTACCTTCCTCCTAGAAGCCAAAGGGGTCACCGATGAAGAAGACACCAAGAAGAGGGCGATATTCTTCAGCGTCTGCGGAGAGGAGACATTTGAAATCACCCGGGCTCTCCTTGCGCCTGAAGACGTCGCTGCTGTTCCATACAAAACAATAATGGAACAGCTTAAGGGGCACTTTTCGCCACAGCCCTCAGTGGTGGCTCGTCGAAATGCCTTCTACGCAAAGCGGCAAGCCCCTGGGGAAACCATAACTGGGTTTGTGACCTCTCTCCGCCAAACCGCCCGGTTCTGCAACTTCTCAGAGCTGGAGAACATGCTTCGGGACCGCCTCGTCGGTGGCCTGAAGGATGAGAAGCTGCAACGACGCCTCTACGCTAAGAAGGACCTAACGTTCCAGGTCGCTCTGGAGGAGGCCCTGGCAACGGAAGCTGCCGAGAGGTCGACGCAGGAGGCACGGCCGAGCCAGCCGTCCCAACCGAGGGTCCACCACGAAGACCTCACCAACGACTCAGGATCCGACAGGGAGGAGGTGCACCGAGTACAGCAGCGCACTCAAGCAGCCCACATACCACAGCTGCCTCGACGAGAAGGAGGGAACTGCGCAAGCTGCGGGGAAAGTCACGAGAGGAGGACCTGCCGTTTCCGCAACGTAGAGTGCAGGCAGTGCAGAAAATTGGGACACATCGCCCGGGTGTGTCGGGCTCGGCCCACCCGACGCCAGGCATCAGATGACCAATCCAAGAGCCCCAGGTCCCGGGGCCCAACGCACCAAGGCAACTCGACGGAGCTCACGGACGTCCAGGTATACCAGTTGCCCTACCCCAACATAGAGAAAATTTATGTAGAGGTACGGATAGAGGGGGCCCCATGCCGCATGGAGCTTGACACGGGTTCAAATCTATCCATAATCTCGGCAAGGACCTTAAGGAAACTGTGTCCTACTGGGGGTCCCAAACTCAGGCCAGCCCCATTCACCCTCCGGGACTTCCAGAAACGTAAGGTCCCCACAATGGGGGTGGGGACCTTCAGGGTGCAATACCGAGGGCGGACGCGGCAACTGGACTTGCTTGTGGTCAAGGGCCCCTACATTAGCTTACTGGGATTGGCATGGTTTGGACCACTGGGGCTAGCCATCACCGGGGTGAACCACACTACCTTACAAGTGGACGTGGATGCCATATGCAAGGAATTTCCAGAGGTTTTCGATGGGAAATTGGGACAGTATACGGCCCCCCCCATTGCTCTACACTTGACCCCGCAGTACGACCGGTCAGGCTAAAGGCCCGCCGGGTCCCGTTCGCCCTGAAACCCCGTATAGACGAGGAATTGGACCGGCTTGTGGAGCAAGGAGTGCTGGAGCCGGTGCCCAATGCCCCGTGGGAAACCCCAATCGTCACACCCGTCAAGCCTAATGGTTCAGTCCGCATCTGCACAGACTACAAATGTACCATAAACAAGGCCCTCACGGCCCATGCATACCCAGTGCCAGTGGTCAGCCATGTCCTTGTCACCCTGGCTGGGTCGAAAATTTTTGGCAAGCTGGACTTGGCCCAAGCATATCAACAGCTTCCAGTAGATGAGGCCACAGCAGAGGCACAGACAATTGTGACGCACAGAGGAGCGTTCAGGGTAAAGCGGCTGCAATTCGGTGTCAGTGTGGCACCAGGCATATTCCAGAATCTAATGGACTCGCTCCTTAAAGGGATTCCTGGCGTCACCCCCTTCTTCGATGATGTGTTGATTGCCGGGCCCACACCAGAGGAGTTTGAGGACCGCCTCCGCACCGTTCTGCACCGTTTCCAGATGGCGGGTCTCAAGGTGAAGCGGGAAAAATGTCTACTAGGAGTGCCTCAGGTGGACTTTCTGGGATTTATGGTGGACGCAGAAGGGGTCCACCCAACTGGGGACAAGGTACGGGCCATTTGTGATGCCCCAGCACCCAAGAGCAAGACTGAACTTCAGGCCTTCTTGGGACTATTGAACTTTTACCATTCCTTCCTTCCCCACAAAGCGGCGGTAGCGGAGCCCCTACACAGACTCATGGACAAGCGGGCCCCTTGGGTGTGGGGCCAGCGCCAGGAGGCTGCATTCCAGGCAGTCAAGGACCTGCTTGTCTCAAACTCGGTCTTGGCACACTTCGACGAGAGGCTGCCGGTGGTGCTAGCATGCGACGCCTCGCCCTATGGCATTGGCGCTGTCCTGGGACACCAACTCCCAGATGGAAGAGAGGTACCGGTAGCATACTTTTCCCAGACACTCAACGCAACCGAGCGGAACTACTCGCAAATAGACAAGGAGGGGCTCGCAATCGTGAAGGGAGTAAAAAAATTCCATGATTTCTTGTACGGGCGGCCCTTCACCGTGGTGACTGACCACAAGCCGTTGCTTGGCTTGTTTGCTCCCGAAAAGCAGACCCCCCAAGTGCTGTCTCCTCGTGTCCTCAGGTGGTCAATTTTCCTTGCCAGCTACCAGTATGCACTGATTCACCGCCCGGGGAAGGCGATGGGCCATGCGGACGCCCTCAGCAGGCTACCACTACCAGAAACAGGCCCCGACCCAGCACCTGCACAAGAGGTTATGAGCCTGGAGCTGCTTCCTGACCGCCCCATTCAGGCACAAGAAGTTGCACACCATTCCAAGAAAGATAGGGTCATCTCCCGGGTCCTGGACTGGGTGTGGAGGGGATGGCCCAGCAGCAGCCCCGGGCCAGAATTCACCAGCTACACAACCCGCAAACATGAACTGTCGGCCCACAAGGGGTGCCTGTTATGGGGAAGCAGGGTTGTTGTTCCCCAGCCCCTCCGCAAAAGGGTCCTCACAGCCCTACATGAGACACACCCAGGGGTAGTAAGAATGAAGGCCCTGGCCAGGAGTTATGTGTGGTGGCCAGGGATCGACGGAGAGATAGAGGCCTGGGTCAAACACTGCCAGGCCTGCCAAGAATCCCGCCCAGATCCCCCAAGGGCCCCAGTCCAGTCCTGGGAGTCTGCCCGAGCACCATGGTCACGCCTGCATGTGGACTTCGCTGGCCCCTTTCAGGGGAAAACATTCTTCATAGTGGTGGACTCCTACACCAAATGGCTGGAAGTTGCACTGGTACCGTCCACTTCTACATCCGCAGCCATCCAGGTACTACGCAGGCTCTTTGCAACCCATGGGCTCCCTGACACTCTCGTCTCAGACAATGGGACTGCATTTACGTCAGGAGAATTCCAAACCTTCACAGCGCAGAACGCCATCCGCCACATCCGTTCGGCGCCATTCCACCCTGCCACCAATGGCCAAGCAGAACGCATGGTGCGGACCACCAAGGACACCCTTCGCCGCATGACGCAAGGGGATTGGGAGTACCGCCTTGCCACATTCCTCCTAGCACAGCACAGCACCCCCAGCTCAACAACTGGCCGGAGCCCCACTGAACTACTAATGGGTCGGCGCCTTGCAATCAGATTGGATCGCCTTCACCCCGATAGAGCTCAGGATGAGGTAGTGGTGGGGGAAGGCAGGAACCCCCGGACCTTCAAGGCCCAGGACCCAGTGTACGCAAAGAATTTTGGGGCAGGCCCAGCATGGGTACCTGCCACAGTCACCAGGGTCACTGGCCCCGTGTCGTACGAGGTGCTAACGGATGGGGGGCAATGCTGGCGCCGCCACTGCGACCAGATACGGCGACGATTCCCGGGAGAAAACCAGGAGGAGGAAAGGTCAGAGGAGTCCCAAGGGAACAGCGGGGCAGTGAGGCCCATAGAGCAGGAGGGGGCAGCAGGAGAGGCAGAATCAGTAAATACAGAGAGGACCTGCGAGGCCGAAAGGACACCGGAGCCAGAACCACGACTGAGCGAGCCGGTTGCGCCAGACCAAACAGCCCCATCACAGCCAGCATCCTTGGAACACGAGCCAGAACCTGAACCCCGGACCAGGGAACACCCCAGGCCACAACGCACACGTAGGCCGCCGGCGTACCTCGAGGACTATGAATGCGACCTCCCGGGCAGGACTGGAACTTAGAGGGGAGGGGTGTTATGTACTGAGTTGAATAGGATCCAAACTGCAGCAGTCTGATTGGTCCTAGAACAATAGGATCCAAATTGCAGCAGTCTGATTGGTCCTAGAACAATGCAGCAATATGATTGGTTGGCAGGAACCACCCAATCATGCTCCAGATATAAGTGAATCCACAACCTGATTGGCTTACAGTAGAATTCCAGAATTAGCCAATCATGTGCAGCCCATTGTGTAAATAATGTATATAAAGCAGATACTTTGAGGGGACATTCATTCATTCCTCCTCACCACTATGAGCTGAATAAAGAGCATGAAATCACTTTGCGACTCTGAGTATATTTCATGTGCATAGGATTGCAGTTGAGAGTGCACAACTGCTACAAGAGTAAGTCACACTGAAATCAGTGGCACTCATAAGTAACGTGTAGGACAACAGGAAAAAACCTACTAAACTGGTCTTCTAAACCTGTGCTATTAGGATTTTATTTTTACAGCAAGACAACTTAAGGGGAAGGACTTTATTGTTTATTTATCACTGAAGTAGAAAGCTTTGCATTTGCAACAACAGCTGGTATATAGTCTTACTTAGAGACCTCTAAAACATTTTAATCAGTGAAACAGAACTGTAGTAACTGAGGTTAGGATCACACAGCCTTGGAAACAAAGACCCCAGAGCTGGGAATTTTTTCCTGCTTGCATTGAAAAGTACTGCATTAAACTGATCTGGACATATTAATGTAGATTTGTTTCTGAGCGCATAACTTTTGGCATTCTGAGTCCTAAGAGAAGAGCCTTCTTTCAGACAAGCACAGCTTTGTAAGTTTGGTGTGTGACCTTCTTTCCCACCCACGCATCTGATGAATGCCATGATGTACAACCGGCTACTCTTAAAGGGACACTCTCAATGTAGCAAATAGAGTGGTGGGTCTGTATTGCTTTATGGCAAAAATAACAAATGGTGAAGCTGTGGCCCTCCAGATGTGGATGGACTGCAAATCCCATCAGTCCCAGACAGGGTGGCCAATGGCCCAAGGTGATGAGAGCTGGAGTCCAACATCTGGAGGCCCACAGATCTGCCATGCCTGCTGTGTGTGTGTCGCAGGTAAGGGTTTTTTAAAAGACACATCACACACACAAAACGTACATTATGTTATAAAATTACCATTAAAAAAATAGATGGACAAAACTCCTGTAACTTTGAAGCATTCATTGGCAGGTGAATTTTCATAGTGGTACAAGAACTGAGAAATTGACTCGTCCTTCTACTCGCCCATTTCTTTAGCGCACCTGGTCATCAAAATGGCACAATTTATTTCTAACCCTCTGTGGGCAGTATCTTGCTCTGGGTTTGCATAATATAGGACAGTGCTGTAGCATTGGGGGGGGGGGCGCGCAGGGACACCACCTCAAACCCTTTCCATTGTGTCTCTCCAGTGTTGTCCTTATTGCTGACAGACGCTACCAGAAGAAGGACTCCGTCATCAGCTCAGTGCACACAAAAGTGAAAGGGATTTCTCAGACTGAAGCAAGGATCTGGGACACAGTGGAGTACACTCTCCCTATCCAGGTATGTCTCAACTCTTTGACCAGGGAGCAACCTGCTTTTCAGTGACCTGAGTGACTGCTTTTCGGCTTTGGGATATAAAGCAGAGGTTGGGCACACCTTGAGTGTGCATTACAAACCCTGCCTGGAGATGCTGGGAATTGAACCTGGAACCTTTCTGAATGCAAAGCAGGAGCTCTGTCACTAAGTTACAGCTGTTTTCCAAAGGACCACTGGGCTATGGCCCTTCAGCAACATGGGGGTGGGGTGGGGGGCAAAGGTTCACCACACCTGGTATAGGGGAAAGACTGTAGGTCAGTCTCCCACATCTTCATGTAGGGCACAGAGTGATGCCCATTTGAAACCTTGGAGAGCCGTAGCCATTCAGCAAAAGGCAGCAATCTATGTTTCCTTAGACAGATGGCAGTTCAGTCATTGCTTGAATACCTTCAGTGAAAAAAGCGCTTCCATGTTCTGAGGCAGACATCTTCCACTGTCAAACCATCTTCTCCCATCCCCAATTCTGTTTTACCTTGTTGAACGTTCATCTACAAAAAAGAGGATAACTCCATAGCTCTTGATCCTGATGGTTTATGATATTTGCTTGGTCCCTAATAAATGTATTGCCTTCTTTAAAACTGTGTGGCTTTGGGGTTTGTGGCTTTTGATTCCCCCCCCCCCCCGCCTCCATGGAACAATCTTTTGAAGAGATCCGCTTTTAACCCCCTTTGATGAGTTAATAGTTAACCCCCTTTGTTCTTTCTCTTTTGCCTCCTGTTTTGTGTATGCAGGGAATAAATTCATTCTTTGTGCTAACCAATATCATCAAGACAGAGAACCAAATCCAGGGACTTTGCCCTGAGGTAACTCAATTTTGTGAGTGATGTTATTATCTGTGTGGAGAGGGAAATAAGCCATATTCTGTAACGGAAGGCTTTTTAATTAGTGTCTCATTGCTATGGTGATCCTACATCATCAGTGCTGATTCATCTTTCCCATCACAACCTTGTTAAATTTCAGAGAAACAAAAAACCTGCAACAACTAGTCCAGAATTTATTTGCATTGTCTGTTTAAGCTTGAATCTTTTTGGCAACTAGCAAGATACATTCAGGGCTGCATTTTGTTCTGCACATTTCGTAAGTTTTCTGTTCAGGCATGAAATCTGGTAACTGGTGTAACAGGTTTCAGCAGCCCAAGGATCTAAGATTTCATTTTAGAAAAATGGAGGAGGAGTTTGGATTTGATATCCTGCTTTATCACTACCCGAAGAAGTCTCAAAGTGGCTAACATTCTCCTTTCCCTTCCTCCCCCACAACAAACACTCTGTGAGGTGAGTGGGGCTGAGAGACTTCAGAGAAGTGTGACTGGCCCAAGGTCACCCAGCAGCTGCAGGTGGAGGAGCGGGGAAGCAAACCCGGTTCACCAGATTACGAGACTACCGCTCTTAACCACTACACCACACTGGCTCTAGACTAGAAATGACATTCCTAGCCCTTATGACCAGGAAGATAGAAATACGCAGTTTCAAGTGATGTTGAGCAGGGCTTAATGGAACCTAGTGCTTTGGTATAGCTCTTTACCCCACAGCTATTGGTCCCCAATCCTCAAGTCCGGCTCTTTTTTAATGATGGCATTGTTGTTGTTGTTGTTTTCATCCTTCACCTTAAGGTCCAATGGTACGTTACAAAAAATATATATAGAAAACCGTTTAAAACAACCTACTATCAGTAAAATAAGGTGTATTGTAAAAATATACACCTCAAGTGGTAGACAAAGGAAAGAAATGCTTTTTCCAGGGAGGCTGGCCGGGTGTCTTTATTACATATCTTGAGGCACCAGGGAAAAACTTTCCTCTTCTCTCAGACCTTTGGCTAATTAAACAATCTAGGGCCTTTTAAACTGGGGGGTATTGTTTTTGTTTGTTACTGTGTTGTGTATTTTTGTGTTTTTATATTGTAAACTGCCCTGTGATCCTCAGATGAAGGACAGTATAGAAATTATTATTATTATTATTATTATTATTATTATTATTATTAATTTATACCCCACCCATCTGGCTGGATTTCCCCAGCCACTCTGGGCGGCTTCCAACAGAATATTAAAATACAATAGTCTATTAACCATTAAAAGCTTCCCTAAACAGGGCTGCCTTCAGATGTCTTCTAAAAGTCTAGTCATTGTTTATCTCCTTGACATCTGATGGGAGGGCGTTCCACAGGGCGGGTGCCACTACCGAGAAGGCCCTCTGCCTGGTTCCCTGTAACTTGGCTTCTCGCAGTGAGGGAACCACCAGAAGGCCCTTGGCGCTGGCTTCAGTGTCCGGGCTGAACGATGGGGGTGGAGATGCTCCTTCAGGTATACTGGACTGAGGCCGTTTAGGGCTTTAAAAGTCAGCACCAACACTTTGAATCATACAAATAAAAAGAAAAATGGCCTTGCTGAGAGTGAGACAGACCAAAATAGGACAGCATACAACCAAGCCTGGGAACTGTAGTTTGTCAAGGGTGCTTGGAATTGTAGCCTTGTGAGGGGTAAACTACAGTTTCCATGATTCTTTGGAGGAAGCTATGTCTTTATAAACATACAGTGTGTTCACAGCCAGGGTCTTGCTCCTGTAGGTGTGGTCTGAAATGAATATGCAACGCTAGAAATTAAAACGCATATTGTATGTTTACTTTCCCACCTTTCCCTTTGCTCAGTTTCCCCTTGCCAAAGCTGTTTGCTCTACCGACAAGAGCTGTATGAAAGGTCGTATGGACCCTCAGATTAATGGTACGTGGGTTTAATGTTTGTAATATGCTGCAGAAAAAAGTAAAAGAAAAGCTGGTTGCTTTTTAAATTTTCATTTACAAAGTTCAACAAATATGAAACTTTACTGCAACAGCAACTTAAACTTGAGGTGACTATGACTGCATGCCTTATGATAAAATGTTCAGTTTACTTGTCACTTGATTAAGAGAGGCTAATTGGTTAAGTGTATGGGGCTACCACATTTAATCGGTACAGCCACGCTGTGTGATGCGCCAAAAAGCAGATTAAAGGCACATTAATGGGATTTGTTCAAGACAGGGCATAGGATTAAGTGTGAGGTTGTGCAGGTTCTTTGCCATACATTCAGTGTGTAAATCACATTCAAAGGAGCTGCCACGAAGATTCCTTTAGGGCAGGGATTTTAAACTGGGGTTCCTCACTGTCCCTGACAATGAGGTAAGACTGCCATTTCTTTACCTCACATATTTATAGTCAAAAGATCTGGAAACACTGGGAATTATGTAACTTCACATGCATTTTTAAAAGGAATTAAAAAAGAATTCATTAGGCATCCACTTGCCTTTAACAGATATTTTATATCTGCCTTCGATATGTTCCATCAGCCCCTATGGAAAATGGGAGATTTGTGAAGGCTACTTTACTGACGATATTTGATGGCCACCTGCCTGTCAATTGTAAACTACTTTGCCTACAACAGGATTGTAAACACAGACACACACACACAGATGACAGACAGATAGATAGTTTCCTTACAAACCACATGGGCAGTGTCAAAGTTCCTGTGGGTGGCAAAGAAGGCCAGAAAACAGCTTGTGACGTGTCCCAGAGATTGCCCTTGGTGTGGAGTTTGTGTGAGTAGTGGCTGCTTGCTATGACATCTGGATTTGTATTCTGCTATTCTGTGCCATAATATTTTCCTTACCTGTAATGTTCCTAATCTGTGTCTATGAAAACAAATCTGTTTAAAAGCTCTGGTATTTTTAGTGAAAACAAAAACCTCAACTAGCAACAAGGTTATATTCCATAAATGAAAGCTGATTTCTGCTCTCTACAGGAATTCAGACCGGCAAGTGTGTGAACTACAACACAACCATCAAAACATGTGAGGTTGCAGCTTGGTGCCCCGTGGAGTCAATTAAAAAGGCTCCGGAGTAAGACAGGTTTTTTCATAGCAGTCTGTGCACCCTTTTACTGTGAGGAGGAGGGACCTCAGGTTGGGGCTGCCTGGCCCCGGTACTCTCCCCAGGCCACACCCCTCACGGGCTCTGGGTCACCCCCTGGTTGACCTTGGTTCAAATGTGCAGGTTTCCCACCTGCAACAGGTGTGCCACTGTAAGAACAGGATGCTGGAGCAGGTGTGCCGGTGGCCTGATCCAGCAGCCTCTTATCTCTGATCGTTCCTCTTGCTTGCTTAGGTGAGAGAGATGTGTGAATATTTGCAGAAACTCTCCTACCACACCGGTAAAATTTACATCCATTGCCTCACCTACTTTTGCTTCTTGCTCTGCTCACCACTGACATATGGCCCCTGGGATATTGCCCAGTAGGGAATGCGGCCCTCAGGTTAAAGCTCCTCCCCCCTTTACTATATTCAACATGTGCGCCCCTGACACTGTCTCATTCCTGCTGATACTGATAAAAGCCACTCAAATATATTTACAACTCTAGAAACAGCTAGGAATCCCATCCTCAGATCCTGGGGCTCCCCCCCCCCCACTCATCTTCAAACGCATAGCAGCTTCCCAGCTAATACTGTTATTCAACTATGTGATATTTAATAAATGGGACTTTCTTTTTTGAGATCTTTCATCCTTGTCCGGGGTCTCATTTTAGGCCTGCCATTCTGAGAAGCGCTGAAAACTTCACTGTGCTGATAAAAAACAACATTCACTTCCCGAAATTTAATTATACGAAGTAAGTGCAGATATGTGTTTCAACTGCCCTCATTTCCGGTAAATTGCTTTTACTGTTACTGCATCTGGGGCAATGTTGGGGTGCCTGTTTAAAATTGTGCTTGTGTGACTTGCTAGAGCCATCTCTAGGGCCCACCTGCCCCCATCTTGTTTGCATGGTTTATGTGATGGAGCCGTGGGCTCATTCACACTGCTCCAGTTCTCCTGCTGAGCTCCTTCCCTAGCCCAAGTAGAATCACCAAACCACTAGCCTGCCCCAGCTTACTGTTGCCGCCAAACCAATGTTTATGGTTTGTTTTGCTCCAAGCAAGGCACAGTGGCCAAGCAAAGAACAAAAACTGGTGTCATGCTTCCTGTGCCTGATTCCAACCAGGAGTAGGAGGCATTTGAGGAGGAAGACTTGGATGGCCAGTTGGGGTGGGGAGAAAATGATGCCTCACAGCCCTGTTGATGATTCCTCCTCTCTGTGCTCAGACACACAACAAGGCGGGAGTCCTGGGGGCTGCTCCTTCCCTGCGGGCAAAGGATAAGGAGGGCACTGGGGCACAACTTGGTCTGGCAAAGCAAGAGGATTCAGAGGGGAAGATGGGTCTAGCGTTGTTTCTCGGAGAGAAACATTAATAAAAAAAGAGGAAATTGTCCTCCCCCCCCCATTCCTACAGGGACAGTTGTTATTTCAAGTAGCTGATCAGTTGCTGTCTTTGTTTGAAAACTTGGTGGGGAGGCAGGGAAACTCACTGAAGCTCCTGGGCTGTCGTGGGACCCTTACTACTAATTTCAGGCTCCTGGTCCTTGACTCTTGCTAATGAACTTATTGCTGTTACTCTTTTGCCTTGTCAGAGCGCCTGGACCAGGCTCTGCTCTATATATTAGCCACTGAGTTTGATTTGTGAGACCACTATAATAAAAACCCACTTCACTTTCAAGCAAAGAAACCTATTAACTGGTTTTGTGTGGGGGCCAGGACACTTGGCTTCAGATCATGGGTTGCTGGGAGCAAAACAAACCATGGATGCCGGCTTGGACATCATGCTAAGATAAAGGCCATGGTTTGCTGCCTGTGCCATGAGAGTGGTTGGGCAATGTGCAGTAGCACTTGCATGCATGGTAAGCCATGGATTATGGCTTACCACGATGTCTGAACATAGCCACTGCCTCTAAAAGTTACATCCACCACTATCCTACTCCAGGCTAAACTGCACAATATGTAGCTTTTTGAAATTCACAAAAATTACTAGCCTGCAAACATTTTTTGCCAAGTGGCCTGTGCTTCCATATAGGCTGTAAATGAGGAGAAATTATTTCAATTGCAGCCAGCACAGGCTACAGCCTCTTAGCAGACTAGTAAAACTTTTTGCAGGCTAGTAACTTTTGTGGGTTTATTCACAAAGCTGATGACATATTGTGTAGTTTTGGCCTCCAGTAGAGTTGTGGTACTGTAGATACAGTGGTACTATAAGAAAAGCATAATAAAACTGTTCTGATAGAAATTTCCCCCAGCTCTTTTTAATTTTCTTATAAACACTGGGCGAAGTCAGCCCAGCTACCATAAACAATTCATTTTGTGTTGCCTGCAAAATTAAAACAACACTACTTTCTCTCCCATTCTCTGCAGAAGAAACATTTCACCGGATTTTAATATTTCCTGCACATACAACAAGAACACTGCTCCGCATTGTCCAATTTTCCGGCTGGGAGATATTCTCCGAGCATCAGGAGAGAACTTCTCTGAGGTGGCTGTCCAGGTCTGTGTCACCTGCTTTGGCTATAGAAGGCTTGTCTGCTCACTTGGCTGTGTGCAGCCTATACCTTTGAAACACATTCAAAGCAAATCCTTTCTCGCAAAGAATTCTGGGCACTCTAGTTTACCCACTTACAGAGTTACCATTCCCAACAATCCTTAACAAGCTACAGTGCCCAGAATCAAGTTACAGTACCCAGAATCCTTTGAGGGAAAGGAAGTTCTTCATATGCACTTTAAAGTGCAAGCTGAATTATTTCTCCCTTCCTTTTGATAAACTTTCAGTCTGTGAAGAGACGGTTGGGAAGCCGATTGGCATAAGGACCAAATATTTATTTCTATTTCAAGGTCTGATCTACTGCTCACTTTCACCAGCTTGCGAGCACAACAGTGTCTACCCCTGTTGATGATCAGCCCTGTGTTAAAAGTACTCATCTTGCGCTCTCTCCCAAGGGTGGCATCGTGGGCATCGAAATTAACTGGGACTGCAACTTGGACAAGTGGCTTCACCGCTGCGAACCCAAATATGGTTTCCGCCGTCTGGATGACAAAAAAACAAATGAAGCCTTGTACCCTGGAAACAATTTTAGGTAATTTTTTTTGTAATTTTAGGTAAAACATGCTTTTGAAGACTTTGCTGTGTTGCAACCATCCCCAACATAGTGCCCTCCAGGTGTTCTGGACTATAAATCCTAGCAGTCCTAGCCAGAAGCTGGGTGCAGAATTGAACACTTTACTTGTTTACCCCCCCCCCCAATACTCTAAATATTTCTAGTTTCTAGGTCTCGTGGCTGCAAAGGTTTGAAAGGGCACAGGTGATGCCAGAGAGGGGCTGAAATGGGCTCTCCCCATGCCACAACAAGATAGGGCTTCAGTTTCCTACATTGTTTTTTGTTTTCCCAAGACTAGCAGCAGAGAAACATATCCCAAACAAGATAAATGTGTGCAGATTTGCTTGACTTGCATGCATTTTTAAAACATTGATTTCCCCTCCCTCTTATAATGTGCATTTTGAAATGGGCTTATTTGGGGATTTCAGCGATTTGGCAATTCTGAAAAACCAAAGGCCTTTCACACCAAAGTCATCTGCCACCTACCGCAGTCATGCTGATAAAGCACACAGGATGTCTCCCCGCCTCATGACAGTCCCTTTGCTGACTGCTGCTAGACTCACTGCCCCACTTCCCCTTTTACTCACAATTCGGTGCTAGAGAATGAAGCCAATCCTGGCCTGCTCTGTAGGCTGAGGGAGGGGGGGTCACTGGGAGGCTGCACCCCAGATTCCCAGGAAGAACAGGGCAGCAAGGGGAAAACGAGTGTGGTTCCATTGGCCATAGAAGGAGCAGCTGCAGGGAGTTTTGCTTAAAACTTTCTTTTAAACTTTCTTCTGACTGCCAGTTTTCCCTGGACCAGAGAGCTGGAAAGAAGTGTGCTCTTGTCCCATCCATAACTTGAGAATGAGGGCTGCTGGAGTGTCTTTATATGACAGTCTATTGCAGCTTTCCCATGCCTGATGCTCTCTAGGGCAAAATGGCTCGCTTTGAGGGGAGTTTTACCAGGTCAGGGAAGGTTGGTCTTTAGGAGATTTATATATCCTGCTTACAAAATGGGTGATTTTGTGGGTCTTGCACAGGATATTCCCATGATGATTTGCATCCCATGTTTCCATGACATTCTAAATCCACACATCAGAATGGGCTCCTTGCTTTGGGGACGGGAGGTTTCCCATGGGGAACCCAAAATAACTTTGCCAAAAGCATCAACAGAAGCTTAGCTCTGTGCTTCCCAGGAAAGCATGCCTGAGGCAGTGACTGGAGATCCCACAACGGAAAATCAAAGTTCATTTATGCTGTGAGGAGAAAAGCAGCTAGTACAAGGCAGGGGGGTAATCCGATGACTCACCAGAGGGTGCTGTACTGTGAGCGGAGAACTTGCCTAACAGAGTACGGAAAGCCAAATTGCAATGGCCTTTGTGTTCTTTGCAGAGAGAGAATTTGGGGTTCTGGGGTCTGATAATGAGTGTGATGGGGATTGCAAGTTCCACATAGGTGTGTTGTGTGAGGAAGGAAGCCATCTTCCAGCCATCAACTGCTCTTACAATACCTTGTCCAACTGTGTTGTTTGGTCCTTGCAGATTTGCAAAGTATTACAAGCAGGCTGGTGGGAAGGAGGAGAGAACCCTGATCAAAGCCTATGGCATTCGCTTCGACATCCTCGTGTTCGGCATGGTAAAAGGAAACTCATCCTGACTTCCTGTTGTTGGTTTTCGATCGTGTCAGAGAAATGGGAATTTGAAGGCCAGATTATGCATGACATCATTGGCAATTGCATGATTTAAAAAATATTATTTGTATGCAGTGCTTTTTTTCCTTAAAAAAATGTTTAGGGGTATGGGTACCCCCTGCATCCCCCAGAAAAAGCAGTGTTTGTATGTGAATAGCAGGCAGTGGAAGCCTGATCTGGACCAGCGTTGTGGCAGTGTGGGGAGGGGCCTTAACCTTTTGCCCTCTGTGTCTATTTTCATGGGAAGGAAAGCTAGTAGGGCTTTGTGTTAGGAAGCAGTTTATCCACCATTTGGGTTTCCTTTGGTATGTATTTTAAAAATTTGGGGTGGGGGAATTGAGGGTCCTCCTAACATGGATATAAAATCTGAAGAGCTGCTGGGTTTTTCTTGCCACAGCAGCAGAATTGTCAGTTCCTCAAAAGGGGAAAACACGAACTGATCTTGAGGTTGCTATATGCTGCAAGAACGTGTGGAACATTATTACTCTGGGAAAAGGTCATGCTCAAAGCATGCTCTTTGGCAAAACTTTTGTCACCTTTATAAACCATTCTGACACGGAGTATTCTCCACCATTGCATCCTCTTCAGGTATGGGCTTCATGCTGTGTGGATGCTGATGGTTCTTTTGTCAGCGACGGCTGTCTCCTTTCTGCTTGCAGGCATATGGATGGAATCAGTTCCCTGTAAGGGACAGAAGAGCCAGACACCAAATTCATAGATACTTTTATGTATTCTGAATATGTAGCATGTCCAAGAACTTCACATCTTGAATTTTTCTCTGTGTATGTTTGTTTGTGTACCATTTGACTGTTGCATATAAAAAAACATTTATTTTAAAAAAGCAAAAGAATTGGCAGAAGTGGGCTAGATGGACCTGAGGAAACAGTTTCTTGTGCTCATATTTGACACTTTGGATGCCACTATTTTTTTTATTATTTTATTCACCTTACTTGAATTTATACCACTTTAATTTCTAACTTGAAACAGAGTGTAGCTTGTTTGTATTTTGCAGTTTTGTGCCCTAGTTCAGTGCTCTCTCCTCATCCTTTTTCTAGAAGCAGGCCTGATTCAATCTATGAAACAGACGCTGAGGCTTCCCATTCTCAGAGAAAAGGGGTGAAAATCAATTACTGTCTTTTAGAAAAAAACAACAATAATCTCTTTTGTTCTCTGTTTCCGTGTCTTCCAACCCTGACCCCCCACCAAAGGCTGGACGGTTTGATTTCTTTGAGCTCTTGGTATATATTGGTTCCGCACTCTCCTATTTTGGCCTGGTAAGAGACTGTTTTAGATCCCTTGTCATTTGGTTGGTGGATGATTTCAGCACAAATTGCTTCAGTTAAGAAAATTGAATCAGCATTCTATTGGATTTTCTTCTTCACAGGCACAGTTTGTAGTTGATTTTCTCATTACTTCATATTCATGCCGTTGCTTCAAGTACAACCCAGTGAAAGAATATTACATCAAGAAAAAGTGTGAGATGGTGCCGGGACCAAGATGGGTAAGAAATGCAATTACTGTATTTTTCGCCCCATAGGGCGCACCTAGTTTTTTGGGGGGCGATAAAAAAAATAAAAATTATTTTCCCCCCAGGCGCGGGGCTGGGGTGGGGGAAGCCTGAGCTTCCCCTGACCCCAGCCCCCAGAACAGGCTGCTATCCACAAGCCTAGGGAGCCCGGCGGGACGTCGCGCCGGGCTCCCAAGGCTTGCGGAGAGCTTCCTAAAGCCTGGAGAGCGAGAGGGGTCGGTGCGCACCGACCCCCCTCGCTCTCCAGGCTTCAGTGAAAGCCTGCATTCGCCCCATAGGACGCACACACATTTCCCTTTCATTTTTGGAAGGGGAAAAGTGCGTCCTATAGGGCGAAAAATACGGTAATTGCAACATCCTGCAGCCACTTATGGATATAGCTAGGGAATTCACCTTACTGCAAGAAAAGAAATGCTGGATTTGGACATCACTCTAAACTGTGGTTTAGTGAGATATGAGTGTGCCTAGTCTCCCCTTGTCCTACTCTCTTCACCTCCGACACAGCTGGGAGGGGGAGTTTTTTGAGGTTTTGCTTCTGGTTAACCACCAGACTTGGAACTGTAATTACCATAAACTATAGTTAGTTTAAAATAGCCATTCTCTGAAACCAAGAACTGAAGTTGGCTTGTTTGAAACCAGTCGTAGTTAAGGTAATCCGCAGAATCTAGTTTTCTGTGTGTTGTTGACTAGCCAAGTAAATGACTGCAGTTACCGGTAGGTGGTCAAACAAAGCATGGTTAAGGAAGGGGGCTGGGTTCACGTTTAGTTCCAAGCCATAGTTAAAACCAACCAAGGTTCAGAAGCTGACAACAAAGCCTGACTTCTGATCGTGGTTGTTGACAGTAAATATACCATAGTTTTGGGTTTGAATGCCAAACAAACCATGGCCAATCCAACAATAAACTATGGATAAGTATTAAGTGTGAACAGGACACTGAGTAACAGCTGCACTCTTACTGCTTAGTTGTAAAATGATAATTTGGAAAGGTCCAAACAAGCCATAGTGGTAAGTGTAAGATTCAAACAAATTGCTGCCTGTCCTCATCTTCTATTGTTAATACATCTGAAATAGCAAGTTCATTCAGTGAAACACTTGGGTTGATAAAATGTCTTTGTTTATTTTGTTGGGCAGACTCTACTTTATGTGACTTTTGTTGATGAGCCACACATCTTTATGATTGACAAATTTTTGAGGACGAGCCTACAGAAAGTTAAAGGCGAGGTTATTCACGTGAGTTGGGGTCTTCCTTTTTATATGTGTGTACCTCTCTGCCTGTGCCTACATACAGATTTGTGAACAGGTGAAATGTTTTCAGAGGCTTCAAGAGGGTGGGCTAGCCTACGCCAAACTGGTGCCCTCCAGATGCTTCACACAACTCCCGTAAGTCAGTCCCTTGCTGGTTGGGGCTGATGGAAGCTATACTTGAAAACATCTGGAGAGCACCAGCTTGGGGAAGACTGCGCTAAACCATAGTTTAGTATTAGGAAAACAAGTCTTGGCAAGCCTTGAACTTGTACGCGCTTTCCTGCTCTAGTGTGCCTGTGAGGGGGAGACAGAAACCTCCCACTTTAGATTATTCTTTGTTTTAAACATCTGTACAGAAATACATTTTTGTGTGTGTGAGTGTACAAACACACACACGTGCTTAATTCCTGTATATAACTAATGCATAAAAACAAAACATCATAGTCAAACAATATTGGTTACATGAGCAATCAAGAAAAACAAAGGAATTATATACACCAAGTATGTTAACTCAATCTTTCCATTGTTTCCAGAATCCATAAGGTTGAATATTCCTGAGTACATATCACCAAACTGCTCCATTTTTCAAATAAATAAATAAATAAATAAATAAATAAATAAATAAATAATCTCCCCATGTTCTTACTATATTTATTAATTTAACGAGTCATTTACTATATATACTATCTAATCTTCCAAAGTTGGAATCACTTCCATTTTAGATTAATTCCCATTTGCCATGTTGTCTAAACACAGACAAGCTGTCATTAATATTGACTATGGTTAGTTAGAATCATAGAATCATAGAGTTGGAAGAGACCACAAGGGCCATTGAGTCCAACCCCCTGCTAAGCAGGAAACACCATCAGAACACTCCTGACATATGGTTGTCAAGCCTCTGCTTAAAGACCTCCAAAGAAGGAGACTCCACCACACTCCTTGGCAGCAAATTCCATTGTCGAACAGCTCTTACTGTCAGGAAGTTCTTCCTAATGTTTAGGTGGAATCTTCTTTCTTGTAGTTTGGATCCATTGCTCCGTGTCCGCTTCTCTGGAGCAGCAGAAAACAACCTTTCTCCCTCCTCTATGAGACATCCCTTTATATATTTGAACATGGCTATCATATCACCCCTTAACCTCCTCTTCTCCAGGCTAAACATGCCCAGTTGAAATAAGCCAACCTCAAACCACCATTTATGAAACTGGTCTGTTTCGACTAACTGCAGTTATGATTAACCACAGATTTGGGTGATACAGGGTGCACAAACCTGAGGCTCACTCTGGCTCATTCTGAACAATTCTAAAACAATGGTTTAGTGTTATGTTCCAACTCAACCAGTATGGTAGAGCCTTCAGTGCCCTGGCTTATGTGTCACATTAAGCAAAACCATGGCTAAGCATGAATGAACAGGTGTGCAGATACAAAGAGAAAAAAATTCTGGTCACTTTACTCCTCTGGCAGCAAGACCAGGGGAGGACTGAGGCAACCACAACACACACACACCCATGCACTTGTGCACTCATTTATTCATGCTTAACCATGGTTTGACTTAACATTACATGCTTCGTGGGCCATTGCCTGTGGTGCACCTGTTTGATCAGAGACCGGAGCAGGACTGAAGAAATGAATGTGTGTAACTTTGGCAACGGCTTCATCCTACAGCTTTCAGTGTCTGATGTCCTAAGAACATAATGATAGCCCTGCTGGATCAGGCCAAAGCCCACCTAGTCCAGCCTGCTGTCCTCACAGCACTCCACCAGGTGCCTCTATAGGAGACCTGCAAGACGCATCTCAAAAAGGATATGGCAGAGTGCAATAAACACAACCAGGGGTTTGGAATATCTTCCCTGGGGAGAAAGGTTAAATGTGTGTTCATGTGTGTGTGCATTCTTAGAGCCCCACTTAGTGACACTGGCAAAATTAAAGAGCTGCTGTCCAGCATGGCTAAGCCTTTTATGTTCAATACAGCTAAGTTTGCGATAAGAGCTTTCCAATACAGCAATGCAGGAGTCTTTCCCCCAAAGTGGGACGCAAACTCACGACCCTGAGAGTCTCATGCTCTGCCTACTGAGCTATATGAAGACACATATATGTATTATATATGCTTTATTATGTGTGCTTTATTATACTTTTCTTAATAACTTTTTTTGCATGCTAAAATCCATTGACTTACTCTTTTCTTTTCTTTTGTCTATTGTGGCGATCACACAGGGTCCCCGGAGGTTTCACCATCTATTCATCCCTGTGCCACCACTTTATTTCTTGCTGCCACCACCCAGGCCCTACCTGGGACAATACTCAGTCTAGCCATGGTTAAATTGGAACATAAACTTCTGTTTGTTTATTGTAGTTTAACAAGTGTGTGGTTTCATAAACGGTCTCAGTCAATTACAATTTTGGGCTGCCTATCCAGACCTATAACTTCCGCTACCTGCTCTCACTCACTAAACCACCTCTCAGATATTTACTCGTCTTCTAGCTCCTAACTGTTCCGGACTCTGCTTATTTCTCTACACCAACTCAACTTACCCACAGACTCTATCCCAATTCACTCCCATTCCAACCAACCACCCAACTCCCAACAAATTCCCCTTTCGCCCCTCCCAGAGCTGGTTTTATAGTCCCTCTGACTCCACCCCCTGGGTTCTGATTGGGTAACTTGTTTAACTAATTCACCTCCAGCACTCTCATATGTTAACGTCACATCTATAATCTGTATTTGATTGACCAATAAATTTTGATTTGATTTGATTGCAGAGAAATACTGGCGATTTTATGCGTGCTGCCAAACTCCAGCTGCAACATACGGATGAAGTTGTGTCTCTTCTTGGGGACTCTGAAGAGGTGCATCCCCTCCAGAGTCAAGGGGGACCTGCTTCTTCTTCGTCTTCTTCTTCCTCCTGTGAGCGTCCTACCTGGTGCAGCTGTGGGAAATGTCGTCCAGCCAAGGGCTACTGGGAGCAGCTCTGTTGCCGAAGGAAGAATGGGGCCTGCATCACAACCTCCAATCTGTTTGAGCGCCTGGTCCTTTCCCGGCCGATGCTGAAGTTTGTCCTCCTCTACAAAGAGCCCTTGTTGGACCTGAATGGGGAGGCATGCAACAGGCAGTTTCGGCACTGCGCTTACAAGCAATACATTCACTGGCGCTTTGGGGAGGAGGACATGGAAGAAAGGGCTCTGATCCCCAACTGCTGCAGGTGGAAAATCCGGGATGCTTTCCCCAGCGAGAACGGGGAATATGCTGGCTTTGTGAAGAAGGCCTAGAGGACCGTGGAGACTCTGCACTGTGGCTTTGGGGACAGAACAGATTCAGAGGGCGAGGCAGTGCCCCCTTTTGCAAAAAACAAACAAAACCCCACCTCTTCAACAATCCTGCCATTCTGTGCTTCTCATTCCAATTAATCAAAGTCAGCACTTGCAGAGCATCATAGTATAGTGGTTAGAGTGATGGATGAGTTCAAATACCCAACCAGCCACAAAGTTCACACTGGATGACTTTGAGCCAGTCACCTTCTCTCAGCCTAATTTACCCCGCAGGGTTCTTGGGAGGATAAAATGATTGGAAAAGGAAGAACCACATATTCTGCAGCCCTGAATTCCTTGGACAAAGAGTGAGCTATAAATGCAATAAGCAAACGGGTTTGCTCCATATTTCTTCCTGGTTGACCCTTGAACTGAAAAGCCATTTGGCTCCTCCTCCTCCTCCTGGTAGCCTCTGCCAAAAGAGAGAAGAAGATGCTGATGAAAGCGGGTCACAGGTGAGAATAAAGCAGATTTTGGGAACCACAGGTCAAGCAAGGTGTCAGCCTCAGCCTCCCTAAATCTACAGTGGTACCTCGGGTTAAGAACTTAATTCGTTCTGGAGGTCCGTTCTTAACCTGAAACTGTTCTTAACCTGAGACACCATTTTAGCTAATGGGGCCTTCCGCTGCTGCCCCACTGCCACTGTGTAATTTCTGTTCTCATCCTGAAGCAAAGTTCTTAACTTGAGGTACTATTTTTGAGTTAGCGGAGTCTGTAACCTGAAGCGTCTGTAACCTGAGGTGCCACTATATTTTCTGAGAGCCAAACAAGATGTGACTTTGACACAGCCTCCCCCAACCTGGCGCCCTCCAAATGTTTCGGACCACAAACCTCTTCTGGTTAGGGAGGATTGGAACTTCCTGGGGTCACCAGAATAGGGGAAGGAGACTGTAATGACACAATAAGCAGCCACAGCTGGGGTTTTGAAAGCAAAATACCAGGCGCAGGACCACATTGCAGAGGAAAAGGAGGTTTAGTCTTCCCACCCAGACAAAGATTCCCACCCTGTATGCTGCAGTTATCCTGAGCATTTTGTGTTGGTTGGGGAGAGTTAAACTTCCCCTTCCTGTGTGTTGCTCTTAGGGATTGCCAGCACGGTGCCCACGGATGCCAGTGTGCCCACCGCTAAGTACCTCCTATGGTGTCCTCAAAAGGTCTCATGAAATATCTCCTAAGAAATGCACACGAGGCTGTTCAGGACCTGTTTGTGCTGGTTGGGCTATCCTTGAGCTCATCCACACTTCTCCTTGTCCTGGGATCTCTCCCAGCCAGCCTTCCCTGGGGCTGCCGCCACCATTGCTACTGCCACTGCTTCTCATGGGTAGGCAGAATGAGCTCATTTGCTCTACTCTCTGGCCCACAGGAGACCAGGGCAGCGGTGGCGGAGGGAAGATGAGCGGCGTGAAAGGGCTAGCTCTGGAGAGGGGCTGCTTAAAATGGCGCACAGCCCAGCCCCCTTCCTCCTCTAGGCAGGGTGGGAGGAGGGAGGCGGCGGCGGTGTGTGTGTGTGGGGGGGGAGGGGGGGGAATGGAATGGTGCAGGGGGGGGGATGGCACAGCCCAAACGAACAGAATCCCTACACCAATCCATGGACAGTCCACAGGCTGGATCCTGAAGGCAGTTGGGCCTGATATGGCCCGTGGCCCTTAGTTTGCCGACCCCTGGTCTATGCCGTGTCTCAATCCTCCAAAGGACCACAGACCCTGGGCGAGTGCCTGGAACCCCATGGGCTCTTGCCACTGCTCAGCAGAGAGGCGGGCAGGCACACAACTTTTGTCACAGTATTTAGCGTTAACTAAATATATACTTGATTCTGACCAAACTAAGCTTCCCAGGAGAGCTTTTTAGACTCATGTTCTCTTGTACTATCTGGAACCAAAGAGGCACATTGGTTGCCAGATGCGATTCCCCCCCCCCCCAGCTCTCCTACCCCACCACTGGGAAAAGCCATTGTTTGCCACTGAATCAGACGGAGCAAGCATCACACTGCAGAAAAACCAGGTGACGTTTGCTCAGCGGTAAGCAGTGGTTTTGCCTGGGGGAAAGCAGCAGGACAAGCAGAAGTATGGATGAACCCCTACACTGAACCTCATTGCTTCAAGATGCCTACATTTCATTGAATGCCAAGACTGGGGACCTGCTCTCCCTGTTATGTTCTGAATAGAGAATTGCAAAGAGCTTCTCTCTCTGAGGAACTGCTGCAGTGACTGGTTGCAGGTGCCTCTTTTTGTCCATTCATGGAAGAGATAACACTCACAACATTTTGTGGTCTTGTGTCTCTTCCTGGTGTGTTGGAAACGGCAGCCATTTTGTCTTATGCCATGCTCCCACAACAGCCACTTTCTGCCTGGTGCCCAGGGCACTTTCTCAAAATTCCAAATCTGTCCCAAAAGGCCCTGCCTGACAAAAGCCAACGAGGGGAGTTGAATTGGTGTTTAATTTTAAATCAGACCTTGTTGCTGCTTGTGCCATTAAAACACAACCTTCTTTGGTCCTCAGAATTTTCAATGCACGCCTGGAATAGGAGATCCAGATCTTCCTGGCAGGCTTAAGCAGTCAGTACACCGTGGGTTAAACCACAGAGTGTAGGACTTGCCGATCAGAAGGTTGGCAGTTCGAATCCCCGTGACTGGGTGAGCTCCTGTTGCTCGGTCCCTGCTCCTGCCAACCTAGCAGTTCAAAAGCACATCAAAGTGCAAGTAGAAAAATAGGTACTGCTCCGGCGGGAAGGTAAACGGCGTTTCCATGCGCTGCTCTGGTTTGCCAGAAAAGTCATGCTGGCCACATGACCCGGAAGCTGTATGCCGGCTCCCTCAGCCAATAAAGCGAGATGAGCGCCGTAACCCCACAGTCGGCCACGACTGGACCTAATGGCCAGGGGCCCATTTACCATTATTACCCAAAGGAAAGACCAGATTAACTCTCTCTTTCTCAAACCACAGCAAAGGCTCATGTATGAGAGATGAAAGCTTTGCTGATTTCCACTGGGAAGCCCTCTGTTTCTTTGTGTCTGGTTTTGAAGCTGTTTGTTTCTTTCCAGTACAGTGGAACCTCGCGTTACGTACCATCCTCCTTACGAACGCTTTGGCTTCCAAGCTCCGCTAACCTGGAAGTAGACGCTCCTGGTTGCAAACTTTGCCCTGGGATGCCAGTGGAAGTCACGCAGCAGGAGGCGCCATTAGCGGTTTCCTGTTACAAATGGACCTCCGGAATGGATTAAGTACGTAACAGGAGGTACCACTGTAATTTCTCAGGAATGGGGAGAGGAGACTTCAGGAGTATCAGATACCAGCCTCGTTATTACTGCGTTTCTGGGGGTTAGAGCAGAGGGACCTAACAAACGAACAAACTTCTGTATATACCGGTAATTGAAACTGGGTGTCCAGAGGACTTTGTCCCATGGTATTTCCAGGGACTATCATATACTGTAATGCATATGCAACTGACTCAAGTATATTTTGCCAAAGTGTTTTCTATGGCTGAGGGTGTGCAAAGCAAGGCTTTTCCCTCACAGCAGGAGTGGTAGAGAAGCTGCAGCCTTCCAAACCTTGCTGGGCTTCCAGTGGCCGTATTTGGCCCTGCGGGTGGCCCACAAGTTCCCCACTCCTGCTGTGGACCTGCCCCTGCCATTTTCTCGAGCTGCAGACACAGGCTTGATGACATGGACAAAAAAATAGTCTCCAATAACATTTTACTTATCCGCTTGCCTCTACATATGTATGTTAGTCCTTCTAGTCACTGAAATGTAACAAAAACCAGGAACTTGGCCTTTGCCCAGTTTGCAAAGCATTCCTGTGTCCTCAGCAGGAAGCCCTTTTGCCTCATAGGCCTGCACTAACATTTCTGCACTGATTTACCATGTTTTTTGCTTAGGAACTGGTGGGATCAATGTTGCTACTGTGTTTTAATTTACCATTTTTACATGTTTGTATTATCTTCCAATCACTGAATTTTATATTGTAATTTTTAAAAAATTAAAAAGTTGTTTCAAACTGTTTTTAACACTGTGTTTTTAATTGTTGTAACCTGATACTGAGCAGAGTTTTTCCAAAGCAGTTTGTGACACAACATGTCTGTCTGTCTGTTTACACACACACAAGTGTTTATCAGATGTGTATCTCCCTCCCCCCCACAACTATCACAACACACTCGGGACAGCTTACAATGGATGGAACATCAACACAACATCAAACACAGTTTTTTATGGTGGGAATGTCCCTAACATTCTGGTCTGAGGTTTATCAATAAACATCAAACAGAAGGCCTCTCCACAGCTTTCCTTGCTATTCATTCTGAAAAGAAGTTTGATCTGGATCTTGGTAGCCTAACAATAGGAAAATATACAAATTTTGCATGTCTCCCTATGGTATGATAACTTGGTGACTTTGGCTATTTCAGAATAAATAACATACAAGCTGCAGGTCTTCAAGAGATCTGGAACGCTTCTTGGCCATCAGACAGGACTTTAGTTCTTAAGTTTCAGAATCAGGTGCACAGCACTCGTGAGAATCAGGGCAGTCTGGAGTTAGTGTTGCGTGTAACCATTTCTCATGCATGTGGTATTATATGCCATGCCATGCAACTGCATTATAATTTAGCTTCCTGGTATTGTTAACTGGTATTTGTTGCTATGCTTCACATTTAAAAACACTGTTTTGCCCCCCGTCCCCACCTCCAAGCGGCGAGAGGCTTCAAGGGTTCCAACCTGTTCCCTGAGGTGGTTTCATGGGAATGAGGCTCCACTGGAGACTCAGGAACAGAAGCTTCAGATCCACATATATAAAGTGGGGCAGAGAGAAAGCAAAGGTCCAGAAGGTGGGGACAGACCTAAAATAATTAACGGTTCTGCAATATCTTTATTAGGACAAACAAAAATGTCACAAATGTTGTGCCGCTCTTTTGCGACATTTTGGCCAGTCCTATTAAAAGGATTTCTGCTGGGGGTTTTCCAGCTATACACAATTCTCCACCAGATTTCTAGGGGAAGGCCCCAGTGACATAACTGTGGATTCCCACAAGCCTCTGTGTTTCACTCAGTTCCAGGTAAGTTCTTTCTAAACAACCCTTTAGAGCTCTTTGAGAGTATCCCATGAGAATGTGTAGATGATGAATGGCAACTATTCACTGGGACACGAGATGGAAAGACCATGGGAGAAAACCAAGCACTCATGGAAGGATCCAGCAATGTGATGTATGTTTAATATACTCTGCCATACATAATTGTACACTTGCCAGGACAATTGTATTTCTTTTTAGAGTTTTAAAAACAAATAAAAACTTTTTAAAATATAATAAGCTTTTGATGGTCCCTCATCCAAGACTCCTGAAGAACAGCCCTCCAGATGGCAGTAGTATGCTAATGTTGGGGAAGGATCTCAGAAAAAAAACAACCAAGTGGAATGATCCGCCATTAGTGCGCTGTTTTTGCATCAACTGTGTCCACACTGTACATTTGAAGTTCTGTTATACCACTTTAATAGTCATGGCTTCTCCCAAAGACTCATGGGAAGTGTAGGTCACGAAGGGTGCAGAGTTGTTGGGGACGGCCCTGGTCCTCTCTCAGAGCTACAGTTCCCAAAGAACTTTGGGAAGACAGACTGATTGTTGAACCACTCAAATTGTAATTCTGGGAGGGGAACAGGGGTCTCCTAACAACTCCCAGCACCCTTAACAAACTACAGTTCCCAGAGTTCTTTGGAGGAGGGAAGCCCAGTGCTGGATTTACGTATAAGCTAAACAAGCTGTAGCCTAGGGCTCCACTCTCTTGGGAGACCCCCAGAAAATTTTTAAAAAATCTGGGTGTACATTTCCAGAATATAAGATAAAAAAACAAATAAAATAAAACCTACATACAGCAACAGTGTTTGTGTGTTGTGTAGGCTCCTATGATGATAGGTGTCAAATTTCAGATTTGAAAATAAGGGATCAGCAGCCTCACCTGTCCCGGGGACAGCCTACGGGACATCTAACATTCCGGGAAAGCAGCGGGAAATAAGGGAATTTTCCGCAAAAAAAGGGAAGGTTGACAGCTATCTTACATGTAAGTAAGCAATGGTCCCCACCTGCTAACCTGCTCCCTAAAATATCCCTGGTTTGCTCATTTCTGTATATAGGGCGCCTCCATTCTGCATGTGCAGATGGGTTTAGATACCTATTAGGTCCATAAATTATAGCATATATTCAACACACAAAAACAGCGACCATTCGTTGTTGACAAAGGACAGCTGGACATATAAAGGGCCCCATTACCGCTATTAGTTTAGGGCCTCATCCAACCTCAGTCCGGCCCTGGGGAAGCCCTTGTGTGAATGAGACCCAGCCTGGGCGTCCTCCCCTTTCCCCACTCACGCCTTTCCCATCCCGGGTCGCAAGTTGGTGCAGCCTTCGGACTTCTCCCGCCGACGAAGCAGCCGCGACTCCTCCCTCTCCTTTCCCGTTTCCTTTCCTCTCCCGGAGTCCCGTGCACTTGGCCCGCGGCAGGAGGAGCAGCGCCGCCGCCGCCGCCGCCGCCGCTTCCTCGCCACCAATCCGACCGCAGGCGCTGGAGGAGGAGGAGGAGGAGGAGGAAGGGAGACGCCTCTTTCGAACTCGCCCCCGGGAGGCGGGATTCGCCCTCGGGATCGCGCTTCTTCTTCTTCTTCGCCGCCGCCCGCCGCCCTTCTGGCTCCATGGCCGGCCCGGGCAAGCCGTGCGCGGGCTTGTACAGCTTCCTCTTCGAGTACGACACGCCGCGGATCGTGCTGATCAAGAGCCGCAAAGTGGGGCTCATGAACCGGCTGGTCCAGCTGGCCATCCTGGCCTACGTCATCGGGTAAGGCGGGGGCCGAGGGCCAGTGGCCCCCGGCTGCTGACCAGCGAGGGAGGGAGGGAGGAGACCCCCGGACCTCGCTTCCCCACCAACGTGATCCTCCTCCCCAGAACCGGGGAAGTGTAGCAGGGCAACTCACTTGTTGCCAGAGGAGGGTAGTCCTCTTGAGTTCCGTAGGTGTCTACTCGGAAGTAAGCCTCTCTGGAGTCCAGTAGGATTTACTTTGTTGCAGCGAAGTTGGGCTTCTCCAGATGTTGGCTGCATACGCACCATAGGTTTAAAGCACTTTGCCCTCCTCCTGAGATTCCTGGGTGCTTTAGTTTACCCGTCACCGAACTGCAGTTCCCAGCACCCATCATGAACTATAGTTCCCACCATTCTTTCCAGGCTGGGGGAAGAATATACTTTACATGTATGCATGGGCATAGCCAGGATTTATTGGGGGGCAGGCTTTATGTTGGCAGCGGGGGCAGAACCTCAGTTAGTTAAGTGTAAACTCCCCTCAGCAGTATGCAATTTACAGTATTTATTTATGCTACAGCAGCGGCCAGAATAGTGCATGCTATTAAAAGTCACTTGTAATAAGATGAAGAAGGTTTAAAATTGGATTATAAAGAATATAAGGCTTTAAGGACATGCGTGAACGAGTACTAAACAATGGAACCAAGAGGGGGAGTGGAGGGAAGTCATGCAAAAAATATGGTTAACAATTTGTCTATGATGTTTTCTTTTTCTTTTTTATGCATTGTTGTTATTATTTTTTGGAAAATTAATAAAATGTTATAAAAAAAAACACAGAATAGTGCATGCTAAAAATTGGCAAGAAAAATAATACTAGCAAAAGAACAATGGCTGTATAAATGGACAAAATACACCGAACTCGCGAGCATGGCAGCCAAAATAAGGAATAGGGATGGAAAACAAATAACGGATGGGTGGGAAAGTTTGGGGGAGTACTTAAAAAAAAGTTGATAGTATCATGTCATGACACCAGTCAAGCTTGCAAAAATTTACCATTTTCCTGATAATTAATGTTGGAAATGTAATGAGACTGAAGGTACATTCTTTCACCTTTGGTGGACATGCCCAAGGATTAAGACATTCTGGGAGATGATTTATAATGAAATGAAAAAGGTATTTAAATACAGTATACCTTCTTGAAGAAAGCAGAGGCCTTTCTCCTGGGCATGGTCGGCCAATTGGTGCCAAAGAAGGATAGAACTTTTTTTATGTACGCAACAACAACAGCAAGAATACTTATTGCGAAGCATTGGAAGACACAGGATTTACCCACCCGGGAAGAATGGCAGATGAAGTTGATGGACTATATGGAACTGGCGGAAATGACTGGCAGAATCCGAGACCAGGGAGAAGAGTCGGTGGAAGAAGACTGGAAAAAATTTAAAGACTATTTACAGAAATATTGTAAAATTAATGAATGTTAGAAAAATGTGGGAATGAAGATATATGGCTTTAGTAGAAATGTTATAAGGAATTAAGTATAATTAGATTATTAGAGTATTAAAGGAAAAATAAGGTTAGAATATGTTGAGATAATTATAGGATAGAAAACAGAGGAAGATGGAAAGTAATTGCTGAAACAATTAACAGAAGTGGAATACAAAAAGGGAGGTGTGAGGAGGTCGTTGGAATAAGTGAATGAAAGATAAGATATTGAAATTGATTGATGTTTTTTAAACTGTTTTTATTTTGTTTTGTTAGTTTAATGTATTAGTGTTATGTAGTGTTTTATGTTATGTTAGGTAGTGTTTGTGTATTGTATTGTATTGTTTATTTTGTTTTGTAGTGTTTAAATTGTTGGAAAAGTAAAAAATATTATTTTTTAAAAAGTTGATAGTAAAGCAAAGCTACAAGTAGGGGTAATTCTCTGAACAACAGTAAATACAAAGAAGGACTAGAAGGGGAAAAGTAGGGTGGGTTAATATTTGGATATTCAGCAGTTACAAATGCCAGGGGAGGCTAGGCTGGGAAGTCTATATGGAAAGAATATTTGATGGCAAAGTATGATATGTAAATAGCAAAATGGAAAATGCATAAATGATGGGAAGTGGAGGAGACCAGTAACACCTGCAGGTTTCCCTAACTGTGCAAGACTAAGGGGATAAGCTAAAAAATATTTCCCAAAAATGTGTCCAGATTTTTACTTCTTGAAAAATGGCAACCCTACATAAACCTAAATTCTGAGATGGATATTTTGCCCCTCTCCCCTCTTGCAGCTGGGTCTTCGTGTGGGAAAAGGGCTACCAAGAAACAGATTCGGTGGTGAGTTCGGTGACCACAAAAGTGAAGGGCGTCACTGTGACCAATACTTCAGAGCTGGGGCTCCGAGTTTGGGATGTAGCCGATTACGTGATTCCACCTCAGGTATGTACACAGGAGCTGAATCTCATGAGGGCTTTGCTGGGAATGACACATACTTCCTGTTTGTGGTCAGGAGTCTCCCTGCCTTGGAGCAAACGGGGGAAGTTTTTACCTGCTAGCTCTTCAAAGGAGACCATTAGATCACAGGACTAAAGTTAAACAGAGCCTAAGACATACAGCGGCCGTCTTTATGAGGGTAAATAAGAGGTGCCTCATTTTGGGGTGGCCAACCAGCCAGTTGTTCAGATCCATTCCATCCTGGTTTCATTCCTGTGTTTGGTACGGAACTCCTGGGTAGGTAACTTATACCAGAATGCAACCTTTTTTCTTCTCTTTTCTTTTGGTAACATCTTTATTGAAAGTTCAAAAAGTACATAACCATATGTGCACCAAACATGGTGAGACGCAAAGAAAAAAAGAAAGAGAAACAGAACCCGTGTAAAAGGGAAAACAAAGGGAGGAAGGGAAAAAACCTCAAACTTTTACAAAGTTGTTATTGTACTTCCCCAGATCTTAACCTATTACAGTACAGTGGTACCTCTGTATAAGTCCGCCCCGTCCAGCGTCCATTTGCGCTTTGTCGAGTGTCCTTTTCATCGAGTGTCCGGGGCTCCGGAACAGATCCTGGACTCAAAACAAGGTACCACTGTATTTGTAAGAATGGGCAGTGGCGTAGCGTGGGGGGTGCAGGGGGGGCCGGCCACACCGGGCGCAACATCTGGGGGTTAGAGTTAGGGGGCGCAAATCCACGGGTTAGGGGGCGCAAATTACTTGTCTTGCCCCGGGTGCTGACAACCCACGCTACGCCACTGAGAATGGGTTCCAAATATCATTGAATTTGTCCATGGCAAGTCTGCATTTATATGCAAGTTGTTCATAAGTTGCGAATTTGTATAAGTCTTCAATCCAGTCATAGAAGGGAGCCACATTTTTATTTTTCCAGTTCATCAGTACCAGTCTTTTTGCTGTGGTCACTGCATGGAGAGTCCACTCATATTGTCCTTTTGTAAGGTTCCAGGTGCTGGGTATATAATTCAAGAAGATATTTTGCTCTGTAAATGTAAGGTTGTTCCGTACAGTTTTGTTGATGGTTTCAGTTACCTTCTGCCAAAAGTCTTTCAATATAGGACAATGAAAAAACATATGTTTTAGAGAAGCAGGAAGAATGCAACCTTGTTGATTCTGGACCTTTCAGAGACTTTTGATGTCACTGACCTCGTTATCTTTTTGGGCCCCTTAGCCAAAATTTGATGGAGGGTATCCTCTTTGGCAGGGACATCCAACTCCCCAGAGACTGTGACCTACTCACAGAATAAAAACTGGCAACGATCTACTGGGGGGGTTCAGGTCAAAGTTGTTGAGCTTTTTTAAGGGAGAAAAGTCCCGTTATGGAGAGGGAAATGTCAAGCTGGGGAAAGGGGGAAAGTCACTTCTGCCTCAAAGCGGAAACTCCGTTTTCCGTTCCAGCGATCATGCGAAGGATAGAGGGAGGGGCTCTTATGCCACTGCAAAGGAAAAGGAGCCCACTGTCAACAGCGAATGACCAGAACCTCCCAAGGATTGACTAGTCGATCGTGATCGACCTGTTGAACATCCCTGCTCTATGGTGATGGCCTCAGGCCTTGTTTGGAGGGCATATCTCAGAAAACATGGCTTCAGCCTGTGGGATACAGCATGTACCAAACATTCCCAGTCTTGATAGCCTCCAGATCAGGGGTCGGCAAAGTTTTGTGGCTTGGGCCGGTTCACGGTTCCGCAGATAGCGCAGTGGGCTGGAGTGTGTGTGCACGCATGCATGCATGCATGTGCAAACGCTATTTCCGGCACGGAGGAGGCGTGCGCAGCTTCCCATTGGCTGCAGGAGCTTCCTTCAGCCAATGGGAAGCCAGTCAGCTTCGTGGGAGGCGGTCCCAGCACGCACAGGAGCTGACCAAGTGGGCAGTGGGGGTCCCCAGGAAGGAGGTGGGGGGTCAGTTGGGCCGGTTAAACAACCCAATGGGCTGCTTGTGCCCCATTGGCCTTAGATTGCCGACTCCTGCTATAGATGTTTGGGGCCATCAGTGCCAACAGTGAGGACCAATGGGAGTTGTAGTTTGAGGGCGCTATTGGTGTCCATGGACCTGAGGCCCAGATCTAGTCCAGCATTCTGTTCCCACAGTGGTCAGTCAGATGTCTCAGGGAAGCTCAAGGCAGGACCTGAGAGAACCTCATCTAATCCAAGAGGACACTTTGCAAATAGCTGCCAGGCCCTTCCTGGCACACTGTTGTGTGGAATAATTTCTTCTCTGTCATAGAACTCGGTTCAATAGGTCTTTGCATGCTGCGGCTTCAAGGCAGAACGGGTGTAAGCTTGCTCTGTTGATTCTCTTTTACGGCCGTTGTGAAAGAATGATAAGGTCAGCTCTGCTGAGTCTTTCCTCTTGGCTAAACCTCAACTTTTCCTGTTTTATGCCCCGGCCTCTGATCTCTGCAGCTTGCGGCTTCCTGGGGAGCCACACTTCCTCCTTGTTGTTCGCACTGTGACTGAATCATCTCCCTAAACAATCGTATTTGATTGCTGTTTTAAGCATGTATGAAAGCATTTATACTTGGATCAATATGAGTTTGGTATAGAAATAAAAATCTACTGTAACAACAACAACAACAAACATTAAACCCCTCTTAGGCCACATTCACACCATACATACATTTAAAGTGTTACGATAACACTTTTTAAAAATTGAATTTTATTAACATATACATATTACATATACAAAAGAAAAAGAAAAAAAGAGAACACAGTTTTACAAATTTTAACATAACCTGCAATTATTCTGACGTATACATACAGAAAAAACTTTTAAAAAGAAAGAACAACAGTTCCATATACACATCTTTGTAAGGAATACAAGCCGTCCTTATTCCTGTTAGTAGCCTCCTTCTCTTCTATTTTTACAATATCTCCTTTTCTGACTTCATGCTTGATTCCCTGATTTATATCTTGACTTCCCTTACCCCTATGCGGTTCTTAGTAACTCGTATTTCTGGTTGTCTGTATTCCATTAGTAATACTGTGGAGAAACGATCTAATTTCCTGTGGAATTTTTATCTACGCTAAGCCAAGCAAAATCCTGGAAACCACCTTTTTTCATATAATTTATAAAAACAGCCCATTCTCTCCTAATTCTCTCATTTTGAATGATTTTGTATTATTTCTGTGGGTTTAGCCAGTTCCAGATACTCACTTAGTTTTAAGAGCCATTCTTCTTTTGTTGGCAATGTGTTACAGTACTTTTCCAATACCAAACCTGCAATGACTTGGGACCTAAGTACCTTCTTCAGTACTTCCCTATCCATGTACAGTGGAACCTCTACTCACCACCGTAATCCGTTCCGGCGGCCCATCCTTTAGGCAAAACAGGTCGCTGGGCGAAGCGCCGTTGTGTGCATGTGCAGACAGCGGCAGCTGCTTCTCTGTGTGCACGAATCGCAACAAACCCGGTATTTACTTCCGGGTTTGCTGTGGTCGCGACTTGAATCGGGCCCAAGTAGAGGCGGTCATAAGTAGAGGTTCTGCTGTACAGTTGTACCTCTGGTTGCGAACTTAATTCGTTCCAGAGGTCCGTTCTTAACCCGAAACAGTTCTTAACCTGAGGTGCACTTTCACTAATGGCGTGACTTCCGCTTGCATCCTGGGGCAAAGTTTGCTACCAGGAGCATCTACTTCCGGGTTAGCGGAGCTCATTATCCGAAGCGTTTGTAAGGAGGATGGTACACAACCCAAGGTTCCACTGTACTGTATTAAGGTGTGCAGATGAAGGCACAAGACAAGGCATTCTCAGTTAATTTAGGGAATTCCAAAGCATAATTGGTTATCTCCACATTGACCTAATTGAGACACAAAGTGTAAACCTCTTTGTTTATCCAGGCTTTTGGAATGCTCTCAACCTTCTTGCTAACACTGTTGCCTTGTATATGTTTTGATGATGTATATTTGATAACTGTATTGTCAGCCAATGGGCAGGATTGTCCCATTGGGAGGGATGTAAGTACAAACTTGCACTTGAACAAGGGATCAGTAAACAAAAGTTTGGCTTGTGGGTTCCACTGCCTCACCTTCTGTCTCCAGATTGTCACCCCAGCTCAGTCTGACCAGCTCCGAATCTTGATGATGATCTCATGCTGTTGGTGCAATAAGCTCTGGCACTCTATGGGATGTCCAGTTATTTCACCTAGTAGCAAGTTGTTCTTCCTGACCTCAACTCCTGGGTAAAATGTTTTCTTGCTTCCACTCAAAATTCGCCTTTCAACTTCTAATGGAAACTGTGCTGATGGTCAATGATCTACTGCTCTTTCATTCTGAGCTGCTAAGATGCCCATGATCACATTTCAGTTTCTGAGCCATTGGTTTGTGGGAAGTGGGCAGTAACCACCTTTTCCTGTACCCCACAGAAGGACATTTCAATCAAAGTTTCCCCTTCTGCTAAAATGAGCTAGGCCTTGATCCTATTTGGCTTCTCCTTGGGAAACACCACCAATCCAGATCGCTGTGTGAAGCTGAACTCATTCTTTTTTCTTTGTACACATGTTTAGGGCGAGAACTCCATATTCATCATGACAAACATGATCATCACTCAGAATCAAACTCAAGGACTCTGCGCAGAGGTACGCTCCCACTAACATCAAGCTTTCAATGCTCAGAATTCATTCGTCTTTTGTCTGAAACCATAAAGAAAATGCTGTGCAATTTCGGGAGCTGAGTTGAGGAGCTGGCCATTCAGTTTACACCCCAGGGCCAAAGTAGGGACGCCATCTTTGGGGAATTAGGATTTTAATAGCTGCTGGTGTTTCGGGGTGGAGCCAGCCTGTTGAAAAAGTAGGAGCAGCTACCATGAGCAAACACTGCCGGGTCCTCAGTTGGCTATGCTGGTTCCAAGGCAGAACCAGGGAAGAGAAGCAGAGGGGGAGGGAAAGAGGGTTGAAATCCTTAGGAAATAAATTATGTAAATTTGTAGCCTTTAGAAACCAGAGAAAGAGTTGGTTTTTTGACCTGGGCCTTAGGGGTTTAATGCCCAGGGATCCAGCAGTAAAGGTAAAGGGTAAAGGGACCCCTGACCATTAGGTCCAGTCGTGACCGACTCTGGGGTTGCGGTGCTCATCTCGCTTTATTGGCCGAGGGAGCCGGCGTACAGCTTCCGGGTCATGTGGCCAGCATGACTAAGCCGCTTCTGGCGAACCAGAGCAGCGCACGGAAATGCCGTTTACCTTCCCACCGGAGCGATACCTATTTATCTACTTGAACTTTTTAGTGTGCTTTCGAACTGCTAGGTTGGCAGGAGCAGGGACAGAGTGACGGGAGCTCACCCAGTCACGGGGATTCAAACCGCCGACCTTCTGATCGGCAAGTCCTAGGCTCTGTGGTTTAACCCACAGCGCCACCTGCGTCCCTTGTGAAGGTGGTTTTTAATTGTACAGTGGTACCTCGGGTTACATACTTAATTCGTTCTGGAGGTCCGTTCTTAACCTGAAACTGTTCTTAACCTGAAGCACCACTTTGGCTAATGGGGCCTCCCGCTGCCACACGATTTCTGTTCTCATCCTGAGGTAAAAAGTTCATATATATATATATATATATATATATATATATATATATATATAAAACAATTTCAACATAACAATTTATCAGTCCAAATATTCAATTACATTATTTCCCCCAATCCCTCCCTCTGCCCCCCCAGGACCTCCCTCAGCTCCCCTCTCTGTTTCCCCCCCCCCCATATTGTTCTCTGCATATTATAAAATTGTACATATCCTTGCCTTTGTCTATCATATATTCAACTAATAAATTTGTGGATGTTTATTCAAAACCTGCCAAGGAGTCCAAGTCATTTTGTTGTCTTTTTAAGTAGTTTGTAATAAGTTCCCATTCTCCCTTGAAGTCATGATTGTCCTTGTCACCCAGTTTATATGTCAACTTGGCCAGCTCTGCATAGCTCATCAAATTTTCTTGCCACTGTTCTTTCATTAGGATTTCCTCGTTCTTCCATTCTTGTGCTAACAAGACTCTTGCCGCTGTTGTAGCATACATAAATAGGTTTTTTATTTCTCTTGGCAGGTCTTGTCCTAACAAAATGCCTAACAAAAATGCTTCTGGTTTTTGTTGCAAATTTCATTTTAAACTTTTTTTTCGTTATATGTCATTTCCCTCCCAAAATTAACTTCTCTACACTTCCACCAAATATGCTAAAAAGTACCTTCTTTTTCTTTACATTTCCAACATATATTTGACCCGGTTTTGTACATTTTTGCTATTTGTACTAGTGTGATGCACCATCTGTACATCATTTTCATATAATTTTCTTTCAAAAGAGAACAATCTGTAAATTTCAGATTTACTTTCCACAATTTTTCCCAGTCCTCAAATTGTATGTTATGTCCTATATCTTGTGCCCATTTAATCATGACTGATTTGACCTCCTCATATTTTGCTTCCCATTCTAGCAGAATACTATATGCTTTCTTCAGCAGCTTCCCTTCTTCTTCTATAACTTCCTTTTGAAATCTGGAAGTTGTATCACTAAACCCTTTCTTATTATCTTCCTTATACATCTCATAAAGTTGTCTATAGTGTAGCCAACTCTGAAAATGGTCTTTGATTTCCTCAAATTCTTTTAATTTCCATTTCCCTTCTTGATCCCTCAGTAGATCTCTATATGTAGGCCACTTCCCCTTTTTGCCAAGCGGTTTGAGTAACGACGCTTCAATTGGTGATAGCCACCAAGGTGTTTTTTGTTCTATTAGATTTTTGTACCTCTCCCACACCCTGAGGTAAAGTTCTTAACCTGAAGTACTACTTCTGGGTTAGCAGAGTCTGTAACCTGATGTGCTTGTAACCCGAGGTACTACTGTATGACACCCCCAATCAGAAAGGAAGATGACCTGCATAACTCCTCCGGTCCTTTTTCTCTGCATACTATTCTTTTAAATTGTGGTGTTTGCCAACTTGGTTGGATCAAAGTGTTTTTAGCACATATCCCAATTTATGTAGATTGCCCAATTTGCCTCTGTGTAGAATTCTGACTCTCTCTTTCTCTCGTTGTTTCCTTCCTTCCTTTCTTTGAGTGAAGAGCTGTTCTTGTTAGCTCCCACTTATTTGATTTATTTCAATGAATCCAAGCATAGTGGATTAACTAGTTCAGAAGCAGCTTTTTTGTTTTGATGTGCCCCCATGCAAACCCTTGCATAAGCGCTCGTTTTGGAGGCCACGGGGTGGAGGGAGAGGGCATGGCAAGCGCTGCCTTTCTGTTTATCTGCACCATCTTCTTCCTCTCCAGTTTCCAGATAAAACCACACGGTGCCGTTCTGGCGAAAACTGCACGGAAGGATACGTTGGGACACACAGCAATGGTAGGAGCTGGTGTGGTCTTCTTTGTGCCTGCTAATCATTTCGCTCACTTTTTTTTGATAAAATCTTGACCTTGAGATCTGAAAATATATAGATAGGGCAGCATTTCTAAGCGGGAACTGTATGTTGCAGATTTCAAGGATATTGTGCAACGGTGTGATTGACTTCATCTGTAGATACTTGTTATGGGTTTTGGAGGGGAGGAATGCTGATTACTCCGTTGGGTGCTGCCGCCCCCTAATTCCCCACACATCCTTGATGGCAAGCCATTTTCTCTCAGCCTAAAACACCATCACCGCCCTCTGCAAGAAGAGGGTGGTTCTGGCCTACCTTTCATGGGAAGATGTTAAGTCAGAAGCCTGACTTACGCATGTGGCAGCAGATAAAGCCAGAATCACAGAATCATCGAGTTGGAAGGGACCCAAGGGTCATCTAGTCCAACCCCCTACAATGCAGGAATCTCGGCTAAAGCATCCCTGACAGATGGCCATCTAACCTCTGCATAAAAACCTCCAAGGAAGGAGAGTCCTGAGGCAGCATAGTTCTTGTTAGCATAAGAGTTTAATGAGGACGCTCTTGGTATCCCTTCAGGTGTCCAGACTGGGAAGTGTGTTCAATACAAAAACTCCACCCAAAAAACCTGTGAGGTCTTTGCCTGGTGTCCAGTGGAGGATGATGAACATGTTCCCAAGTGAGTGTCTTGCGGGAGGGAAAATAACAAGCAAGTTGCTTTAAAAAAACCCAAACATGGCTAGGTGCTGAGATACTTCCACCAGGTAGCTACGCTCAGACGTCTTTTGGAGCTCAATGGTGTTGACGGCCTTTGCTTTCCAAGGCCTTCAGGGAAGCAGCGTTTATTGGTTGGCGCTGCTGTGGCCTGGTCCCAAAGGCCATTGTTTCCTTCCCCCATAGCCGTGGGTGGAATGCTCAGCATTCCCCCCTCTGGCCACACTGGCATGGGCAGAAAGGCCTGTTTGAATGGGCCATTCAGGGGACATTGGGGCGGGCAGGCTTGCAGCGCTATAAATGGAAGGCTTTATCTAAGGTCACCCTCTTTGGATATCACCCCTGCCTGAGTGAATTTGGGGTGTTATGTGTGCAAAGTGTGCACTGACCTATGGGGGGGCCAGACCACCTTTTTGAAGTGAGATTGTTGGATTGTTGCCTTGTTGCTAGCCAATTGTTGCTTTATGCCGATTGTCAGGCATAAAGTGAAATCGCACGTTTCCACTGAGACATTCTCTTTCTCCTCCCTGCCCCATCCCATCCCCTGGTCCTTTCTCAATCCCCTCCAGACCAGCTTTCCTACATAATGCTGCAAACTTCACCCTCCTGGTAAAGAACAACATCTGGTACCCCAAGTTCAACTTCACTAAGTGCGTATACATCCTTCCCCATCACTAACGTCTTTGGGCTGCTCTCACTGGAGCATTAATCACAAGTTGTTGCGTTCTTGTGCTAGCAGGGAAAAGAATCAGTCCTTGTATTATTTGTGTCACAATATAAAATCACGGCACTGAATAATTCAGCAGTGCTTTGCCAAGCATGGAGGTGGCAGGGTGGGACGGGAGATGTCTGTGGGTGGCACTGGCTCTAGGTTTCTGGGTTCCCTTGGGCAAGACCCTGTCAGTGGGAGACCCTTCCTCCCAGGAGCTGCTTTCCTACTGCCATTGTTTGCTGGTGCTGCATCTACTGTTCTTAGGACTGCAGTAAGAGGCCTTATACCAAGCCAGGCTCACTGGTCCATCTGTCTCAGTGTGGCCTACACTGACTAGCTATGGCTCCCCATGGTTTCAGGTGGGGAATCTTTCTCTAGCCCTGCCTGCAGATGCCAGGGATTGAACCTTGGACTTTTGGCATGGGCCACTGCCCTCCTCGCATTGTGGAACAGCAGCGGCTTTCAGCCAGGATTAAGTTTGCAGAATGAATAGAGATGGCTTATGCTCATGCTCTCATTTCAAAAGCTTGCCAGAGATAACCATCCCCCCCCTTTCCTAGACAACAACATCTTTATGTGGAGCGGGCAAGGCAGGTGTTTCTAATTCAGTATACAGGAAGTTGCACCCTTTGGGCAGAAGGGCATGATATAAATTTAATAGATATATCACCCAGTGAGTTCCCCAGATGACCTTAACTCTGGAATCTCTCCCTTCTTCCCCACCTAGGCGAAACATCCTCCCCAACATAAGTAAATCATACCTCAAGAACTGCAAATACAATTCCAAAACGGACCCCTTTTGCCCCATTTTCCGCCTCCGTGATGTGGTTGAATCTGCTGGTCAGAATTTCCAAGAGATGGCTGTTGAGGTTGGTTAGAATCTGTGGTGGGAAAATACGACAGGAAGGGAAGAGTGATAATCCAATCTGGAGCCGAGTGCAAGAGTTGCGAATTAGATTTTTTTAAAAAAATACTTAGATTTATCTTCCTTTAGAGATAGGATAAATTTTCTATATGCACATAGCATGTATTGTTAACTTGGGCTGTGAGACATAGGCGCTCCTTCCACTGGCCCCTGGGGCTCTGGCCAGGCCACAGACCCCTCCCCTGCCCAGGCCCCGCTTGCTATCAGCTCCATTCCACAGGCTCTTCCAGTGCTTTCTCATGTCCTTACACTATGATAATAGCCTGGATGATAAGCAAAACTGACCATGGAGTGCAGTCTGCTGTGCAAAGGCCATTAGCTGCGACACCAGAATCTGGGAGCCTCCAGTGCAGGAGAACAGTTGCTTTATGCCTCACTTGTGGGCTGCCAAGAAGACCCTCGACCCAGCATCTCTTCAGGTAGTGGGGGCACCTGGAGAGAAGGGCCCGAAAGGATGCTCTCAGTATACAAGTGCCGGCTGGTGTCTGGAAAGGGCAGTCCTTGAGACCTCCTGCCGTGTGGTGGTGATCCTTAAGGCTGCCTCCCGCGAGAGCTGCTCCTGTGTGCAGACTGCCTGGCCAGGCAGGGGGCCTCTCTGTGGCAGCTTCTCTGTCAGAAGCCCCCGTGTGTTCTGTGCCTCAGGGTGGGGTTTGGGCCTCACCCCTCCTTGTGGCAGTGTGGGGTCGGCCTGCGTGATGGGGGGGCCTTGATCAGCAATGAGAGCGGGAAGCCTGTGGGGCAGCTGCCCCGTGAGTCCACTTCTGAGCAAGCCCCACAAGGTGGCAGCTGCACCGCGAGAGCCTTCGTTTCCTGTTTAATGTTTGTTTCCAACCTCTTCCCCCTCCTCTTGAGTATCCAGCATATTTGAACAAGGGCAGCTGGGTAACAGTTTGTACAAATGGTGCTCTTTGGCAGATGCACATTATAAGGAATGCGATTAATCGAGCAAATATTTAACTTTCCTTGTTTGGGCTTGCTATCTTCTCAAGATCAAGGCCTCTTTCAAACAATGAGCTTTGCTTCCAGTCACATTTGCCAGTTGCATTTCCAAAAGGCTCTTTTTGCTAACTCCTCAACTTGGTTCAGCCGTGCAAAGTGTAAACTTAAAAGTGTCCAGTTCAGAACTGCTCTGCACTTGCCAAGGTGGATTTATGCAAGCTGTGCTGTTCTTTAAGGCCTCAGTCTTCCAATCTGTAATATTGGGATAATAGTACTGACCAAACTTACAGAGCTATTGGAATAATCATTGTGACAACACGTTAATGTGCTTTGAACATTTGAAACAAGCTGCAGAAAAACCTTTACAATTATGTCAGTCTGCAAGTACCCCTTCCATTTAGATTTCGTCAGTGTGTTTTAAAAACGTATAACTTTGCTGCTAGACTCAAGCCTTATAGCTGCATGCAGAACACTCAGGCAAACTGGTGGACGGAGTCAAATGACAGCAGCTTTATTATATTTTGAGAATGTGCATTGAGATTATATTGTTCATAAACCACATGGGAAGGATTTGTATCCTGAAAAGTGGGATGTAAATAATTTCAATAAATAACTGCATTTTATGGTGCAATGTGTTTTGGCATCAATGACACCTAGAAACCTGTCCCTCACTCTCTTTTTTTGTACCAAAATTGACTTGGGTTATGTTGGATACACTCTGTAGAAAAGTTTGTGCATGGGTCTGCTGTAAAAGACAATTGCATCCGTGACCATGGGGGGGGGGGAATGAACAATGTCCCATATGAGGGCTGTTTGAATTTAAATTGAATGCATCGTTTCGGTTTCTACAGGGTGGAGTGATGGGGCTGCAGATCAGCTGGAACTGTAATTTGGACAAAGCTGCCTCTCATTGTTTGCCAAAGTACACCTTCCGTCGTATCGACAACAAGGATTCTGACCACACCGTCTCTCCAGGATACAACTTCAGGTAGGGTGATTTGGGGTAACCAGGTGTGGGAACCCACCATGGTATAGCCTCTACTCAAGTCAAACTCTTTTGGTGCAGGGTCTGATGTCTGGCGCAGGTGAAGAGAGTGTTTGTTTAGGTGTGGTGATTTGTTGGAAGAGTTGGCTTACGCTGTTGATTTTTAATTGTTCTGGTTTTACTGTGATGCCTGTGAGCATTTTCACTTGATGCAGAGCACCAGTGGAGACCAGTTGCTCTGGACCAGTGACCCACATGAATGTGTGTGTGAAGCAGCTCTGGAGCAGACACACCAGGTTTTCTAATTGGGTTATGAGATCCCTGAAGATTTGCAGTTGTTTGCATCCATCTGTCTCGAGAGATAATGGAGTGCGCCTCTAGGGGTGAAGTCAAACAACAGTTAGAGCAGCACTTCCGTGACCTCCCTGGGGCACAAGCCTGGGCAGTGTGTATGGAGGTCCTGGGCTTCCCGGAGGACAAGACCCACCTCTCCTTTTTCTTTTCCCAAACAGATTTGCTAAATATTACAAGAATGCTGGTGGCAGAGACTCCCGGACGCTCATCAAGGCCTATGGAATCCGCGTTGATATCATGGTGTTTGGCAAGGTAGCTACCTGCTTTTGCAAAGGGCATAAGGAGGCCAGCTGCCTCTGAGTTTGGCCTGCCTGCAGGTGTGGCGACCCTCAGATGGCACCAGGCATGCGTGGCACCCCTCTGCTTTGTTCCCTTAAGAGGGGGGAGAGAGAACCCAAATCTCATTTAACAGACGTCCCCATGTTTGAGCCCTGGCATTTCCAGCAAGAGTACCCAAGACCTTTGACCTGCTACCAGTCAGAATAATTCTGCTGTCCTCAACTTTTTGGGACCCAAACTTTTAAATACATTCTGTGACGTGTGACCACATTTCTAGTTGTTGGTTTAAGTATGTCCGCCTGCCTCTTCCACTCAGTTTCTTTCTCTTTCATAGAAACTCTGAATTTTTGTGTGTGTCCAACGTCTTTGTCTTCCTGAGTTGTTGAATGTTCTGTTGCACCAGTTAGCGCTGGAGGTTTCACCACCAGAGACATGAAACAATTCAGACAGTCACGGAACGGCCATCCTTTTCTTACAAACAAATGCCATAAAGCCGGCCTTCCCCAACCTAGTGCCCTTCCCAGATAATGTTGGACTACAACTCCCGTTGTTCCTGACCAGTGCCCATGCTGGCTGGGGCTGATGGGAATTGGAGTCCAACACCACCTGTCAGTGGAAAGTTCCCATAAATGAATAGGAGAGCTATCAGAAAAAGGACTTGTGAATAACTTGTGTATATCTGTGTGTATTTTAGGCAGGAAAATTTGATATCATTCCTACGATGATTAACATTGGATCTGGCTTAGCCCTGTTTGGTGTGGTAAGCCCTTTATTCTCCCTCACAACTGGTTTCCTTTTAATAAGGTGCTAGAAGAAACGTCAACATTTGAAAATAAATAAAATCTCTTCTTTGCCTTCGAATCTCAACTAGGCGACAGTCCTCTGTGATATCATTGTCCTGTATTTCATGAAGAAAAAATATTATTATAGAGAGAAGAAATACAAATATGTTGAAGACTATGACTTGGTAAGTTTGCTTTGTGTTTAGGATTTGTTCCCATAGCTTTCTCTCTTTCTATCTGTTTCTTCTTCCTTCCTTCCTTCCATCTCTCTCTCTCTCTCTCTCTCTCTCTCTCTCTCTCTCTCTCTCTGTGTGTGTGTGTCTTTCCAGAACAAAAAGAATAAATATGGATGTGGAACATCCATTCTTTCTTTCCCTAAAAGAAACTTGGAAACTATATTAAGGATTGCTAACAATTCTTGGTGCCACCATATAACTAGGATTTCCTGTGTGAGACACTGTGAGAATTTAAAAACGCCATTTATAATACCAAATTCCCACCTTGGCCTCTGGCCAAATGACCCTGTGGCTTAATTGGATGTTAGTCACTTTCTTTTCCTTTATAGCTGGGGAACCTGTTGCCTTCCAGATGCTCCCGGCAGCCTATTGATCAATGTGGCTCCTACAGATAAATGTCATTTGAATACATTAGGCTAGAGCTATCTAGCTTCTCATGGGGAATGAATATTTACCATAAAGTAGATAGACTTGTGGTGGGTGTTCTTAATTTAAGAAAGGGCTTGATTTCAGCTGCTTGCATTTTATAAGGCATAGTAAAGATACATTTTTAAGGGCTAACCAGGCTGGGATAGTTGGGATAGCAGGCTTGTTGGTTTTTGAATGTCTGATGTAGATTTTTTCTATTTCGTTGTTCTGTATGGGACAATGAGAATAAAGATTATTGTATCATATAGTATTGCTAGATTACAGCAAATTGTTTTTAGAGACGAACATATGAAGCTCCTTTTGGATCAGGCCAAAGGTCCATCAAGTCCAGCAGGTAGTTTTCAGAGGAGCCAACCAGATGCCTCTGGGAAGCCCAAAATGACAATAGCGCACCTTGATCACTTTGGAGCACAGTAGGGGGAAGAGGGCTTGGTTCATTGCCTTATTGGCAACCTTTTGCCAGCTTATTAGAAAAGTTTGGTTGGGCTTTTTGAAAGTGTGTTGCTTTGCCTTAGCAAGTGCAGCTCCTGTAGAACCTTGTAGGGCTCATTCCTGCATTGCAGGGGTTGGACTAGACCATAGCTGTCAACCTTCCCTTTTTGGGCGGGAAATTCCCTTATTCCAGCGCCATTTCCTGCTGCTTCTCCGAATTGTTAGATATCCCGTAGACTATCCCTGAGACAGGTGAGGCTGCTGATCCCTTATTTTCAAATCTGAAAGTTGACAGCTATGGATTAGATGACCCTTGGGATCCCTTCCAATTCTAAGATTCTACAATTCAATGAACCTTACAGGCTAATTTGCTTAGGAAATTTCCCTTGGGGCAATGTTAGCCAGGATGTGAGCCTGAGAATCTGTCTTGTGTATTGTTGTTGTTTTTGCACTGACTTCCCCCTCTTCTTTCACAGGAAGCCAATTCATCCTACGGCTCCCAGGGAGAAACTCAGGAAGGCTGTCGCATCCGATGACCAACCCAAAGTGCTGATGTCCAATGAATTTCACACATGCACAGGCTGTGAAGGGGAACAGAAACCCACATAAATTATTATTCTGTTCAGTCTTGCTTCCAGTGTGGATGCCCTGATAAAGGGAATGTAAAGATTGTGACATTCTGCAAATAATGATAACCACTTTCTGTGAAAGTTCTTTTTTTGCTGGGGTGGGGGAAGATATTTTGGGGACCTGCAAAGCCCTGGATAGTCTGAGGTAATTTTGAGGGCCTCCTAAAGTTGTGGCAATGGAAAAAGCAAGTGGCCTGTCTTCTCCCAAGTGGCTTCTGGGTAGGATTCCTCCCCTTCTGCCCTGGTTCCTCTTCATTTCATCCCCCCATCTTTGCTGGATTTAAACAAGATAGGTCTTCTGCTGCCTTCCTTGCACAGATCCCAGTTCCTATTCTTAGCGGGCGATAGAATCCCCAGCATTCAATGGGGCAAGGAAGGCGCTCTGACCTGTGAACTAGATGGCATACTGCCAGTCCTTTCCCTTTGCACTTTCCTTAATTTTTGTCCTTTAGAATTCATTTCCAAACTGAAGGAATGGATATAGGTCAAAAAGAAATAAATTTGTACGTCCTTGCACTTTCCCCCTGTCTAGATTACATGGAGCAAAAAGAAAAGTTGATTAATGTGAATGGGGGGGCGGATTTTAGGGGAGAGATCTATTTTGTGGAGAAAATAAAGCTATTGGAAACTTTTATCTTCTTGTGCCTCCTTCCTGTATGGGTTGCCTGGAATGCAGAGCTGTAACTGAATATTCACACAATCTTAATTCTGTGCAAGGTAAATGCTAGCAGAATAGATTGGAGACTGTGTGTGGTGTGATCAAGCTGCAGTCTTCTGTGTTTCAAAAACTGTTGTTTCAGAACTTGTTTATCTGCATTTAGGGAAAATGTCAGACCTCTGCAGAAAGGGGAGATACAAATGCTGCAATCTGCAAAATGTATTTATTTTAAAATACTCACACCCTGCCCTTACAATCCTGTGCTGGCTAGAAGTGGTGGGAGTCCAAATATCTGGAGGGCCCCTGGCTGGGAAGGCGCTTGCATTATATCGCGACCCTGATGTAGGACAGGTGAGGGATAGTCAAGGCATCTGGTGGACCTTTTTGGGATGTCCTTAAGCTACAGGTACATGTATTCTCTCTGCCTCTCTTTTGCAAAACCAGCATAATGAAACCCCTAGAGGCTGGATTTATCATTCCCCCACATTTTTATTTCAGCTTGAATACTGAAAGTCTCCTGGAAAAGTGCTTGCCAATTCCTTGTTGGGTCTGTGTTGTTTTTTTAAAAGGTCATTTAAGTGATAAATACATAATGTTTAAAACGCTTGATAAAAGTAGAAGTGTAGTAGAAAGGACATAGGCAGGAACAAAAATTAAAAATAATAATACAAGCCTTGGTCATTCAACAATATAAAAAGCAGCAATATTACAGAGCTTGGACAAGGGGATGCCGCCAGGAGTTACAGTTCTGTGGCCATAGATGCAGCAGCCCTGTAATAAAATATGCTTTTCGATCCTAGCATTCCTGGTTACATGGCCATAAAAAGCATGAATTGCACCTGAAGACAATAATTTAGCATTGTTCACACACTTTTCTTCTCAGCACCAGAATCTACGCTGCTGCTTTTTTAACAAAATGAATTGCTTTATAGCTTGAACCCATTCCAAGCTCTGGAGCACCTTTTTTTTATAAGGCTAAGACAGCTGTGGCCTCTGAGTGCTGTTGGACGTGCCCCGACTACACTGGCTGGGTCTGATAGAGTTCAGCAATATCTGGAGGTCCACAGGTTCCCACAGACCCCCAAAGATTAATGCCACTCATTTCTACTGTCCATTTTTATCATTAAAAGCCCAGCACATTAAAATGTCTGCTGTAGATTTTTCTGGAAGACGCTCAACCTCAGACTTTGGTTAGTCTCCACGGGAAGGGAATTCTGCCAATAGCAAAGGGACCTTCACCCATTCTGTGCCTCTGTGGAAGTAGCCAGTCCTGCCAAAAGGCTATTCCTGAGGTCTTAGCCGAGGTCTGTGGTTGGTGCTGCCAAGCCAACTGCACATCTTGGCGCAGCAAGCACGGTGTGAGAGGCTGAGTCCAACCCTCTCGGAGAATGCCTGAGCAAGTGCAAGGGCTGCACAAGACCGCAGCTCATCTAGAACAAAGGCAGGCCCGAGAGCAGCGATGGAATAAATTAATCACATGTGCAAGCTCCTAAGCACTGACTGTGGGCACCAATGTGCTGTCAGTTCAGCCGATGGCACCTGTGAGAAAGAGCCCATTCAAGATCCCTTCAGCACACAGGAGGTGGCTTGCTCATCCTGCCCAATCCCTGTTTGTGCTGGCTTGTCTCCTCCTACGCTTGGAACATGCCCCCATTTCATCCAGCGCCATTTCCCCTCCCAGCTGTTCTGAGCAGTGGGCATGTCTAGCCCATTTTGTGCTCTTGTCTCTTTTCCCGTTTCTTTAGACAGGGCAGCCATTTTATGTTACACCTCATACCCACACAGCAACCATTTTGTGACTGTCTTGCTGGCCCATAAAACACTTGGCAACCCCTGAGCCACACTTTTTGGCATCTCAAAGTTTAATGAGAAGACGTGGGATGCTAATACAGGCTGCCTGGTGGCTGTTTCTCTGGGCTTCCCATTATTTCCAAACCAGAGAATTACATGGTTCCTCCCTAACAACAACCCACAAGAACTAAACAGCCCCCCCACTATCTGCCCTGGAAGACATTTTGTGCTTGCAGGCTTCCCCAGATGGATTCATGAGTCTTTCTCACAAGCGTTTACATCGTTAAGTTCTTCAGTCTCGTTTTAAATGCATTTGCTCTTCTCTGTGTTTTTAACTAACATTTGAGTAAATTGCCTCGGGACAGTTATTTAGAAGGTGATTAATAAATTGATGGTAATTAATTACACATTTCTCCTGGTTGTGCTGAGTGGGTGGGGGCTTCAAAACTGGAGAGGATGGGACGCATAAAGGAGCCCACGCCGTACTCATGATAAACCACAATAACCCAGGAAGTCTGTCATTTAGTTCTACACAAACAAGCAGCAGATTCCCCTCCTTTTTGAATCCAGTGCTCGTCATGAAGAGAAATTAAGCATTAAGGTATCTCCTTCTCCGACAAGCTGGTGTCCTCCAGATGTTTTGGACTACAACTTCAGCACCAGCACCAGCCTGCCAGAGGGCAGAAGTACAATGGAAAGCTTAAGCAGAACAACAAATAATGTGGACACACAGACTGCAGGATGACCTAAGATGCTGCTGCCATGTAAACAGAGCTTTTACACTGGGAGCAGAGTAGAAGGAATGGTGAAAGTAAAGCCGTCAGCCACTTAAGGCCACCCAAAACAAATAGATTAATTGGGGCTACGAAGTGGTACCTGATTACAAAACAAACAGCAGAGAGAGAGGCCTGATGGTTGCTGCAGCAACAGTTTACTTCTTTCAACAGATCATGCATTTTGTGGCTCTGCCTCCATCTGGGAGATGTAGGCAGGCCCCATTTGGGTTTGAGGGAGGCTCTCGGAGGCAAGCGCCATGCTCGGCAACCATCCCAGGATTGGGTCAATTTTACAATGTGAGGGTTTGGAGTGAAAGAAAGACTGCATCGCTGAAAGCATCACTACTGGAAACTCTTTAGTCCACAGAAAGCTAGCATGTCAGGGGTATAGATTCTGATGAGTAGGGAATTTTTTGGTGCTGGTTGTTTTCTCTCCCAAGAAAAACATGGTAGCATCCAAACATGCAATTCTGCCAGCTGCTTTTAAAATTACAGATTTTACTGACATGGCAAAACTATTCTAGCAACTCGTATACTCCAGCAAAGGCAAGAATAGTGAGGGTGGGTTGAAATTACGCATGAGCTTAGCCTTTCATTCCCTGGTCCTTCGTTTCCTCAGCTAGTGGCTATCGGAGGACAGCGATGCAGGTGCTGGTCCCATTCTAAAGATGGGGACGATGACACATTTTTCAGGTACAAAAAAAGCACAAAACAGCTACTTCTGCTTACAAGCTAATTGAAATATTCGTTAGCAGCAAAACCTATATATTTCAGTAAAATTCATTGGATTATATTCAAAAACTGCAGAAGCTATCTGTTATTCTGTTAAAATGTATTAAACCATGTTACATAACAGGAAGTGTTGGATTATAATTATTATTTTTAAAATCCTGATTATTATTTTTTGTACATGCCCATATAGATAACAGAGATCAAGTAAAACTGCTAGCAGGAAATTCTTGTTATCACTTCATCAGCTAGATACAATATCATTTTCACTCAACAGTGCATGTTTTCAAATTTGTGCTTGAGCATGATTGTACTGAAGTCGAGCACTCTATGGGTTCTTCTGGCACATACAGCCCCTCAAAAAGAAAAGGGCTCTGCCCGCCTTGTATGTCTGGAGCACTCAAAACCCCACAAACTACACCACTGCTATGGTCTTGAGGATGGTCAAATGAAATCAAGGCAAACCACTCTCAAATGTAGCTGTGAATAATCTCTGAATCACAAAAGCCCAAGCATCACTGAAAACCCTGATGTGGCATTTCTGTTTGGTTTCCATGCAGTAAAAAATATCAATACAAAAAAATGTATGTATAGTAAACACCAAAGCAAAAAAGAGAAAGATGTATGTTACTGGAAGGATGCAAACACAATCTCCGCTTGATCAAAAGCATCACACTTAGCTGCCCACTTTCAACACGCTTTTAAAATACGGACCATTTTCTTCATGAAATATTTGACTTGGGAGCTTCTCCCCACCCTAAATGAGGTTGATAGTTTGGTTGATTTTCGCAAAATCTGTATGACGAGCTCTCACATCGCTCCATTCAGATGAAGCCCAGCAGCAGGCCGGTTTGAGGTCCTCATATTTTGATATCAGACATGATCCTGTGATGGTCCTTATTTACGGCAGCTGGACGGATTCTGTTTTGTACAGCATGCTGCCACAAAAAGCTCTACATTCAGCATCTATAGGGTTACCAGCCTCACAGAATGCTGGTTGGATCGCCCTGGGCTCCACAGGCTTCTCCCTCCATGGACACATGCTTTGTAACGGAGTCGGGGGTGGGGAGTCGGGGTGGGACCAGAGGGTGTGCTCCAACCAGAATGGCAGCTTTCAGGAAAGCAGTTCATTCTCGCCCACGTTTGGAAGGTCACTGATGCTCCTAAGGTTGTCTTCGCTGCTTTGCTTCCTGCTTTTAAAAAAATGAAGAACAAACATGTTAAAAACCATACAACATTTTTTCTCCAAGGTGAAATGAGAAGGAAAAGATAGAGAAAATAGGCTACACATTGCACCTGACGCCATTTCTATGGCCCCAGGACAGCTTTGATATATGCAAATGGAGGTTTGGGTGGGCAGTGATTGCACAGGTGCCTCTGCTGGGACAGGTGTGTAGTTTGTGGTGGTGGGGTGCTCCTGCATCCATCTTTGTTGCTTGAGGCTTGTGTAGCTTCAGTGGCTAAGAGTGCCTCCTACTAGTTATGGCTGGTACACCAACTACAGTCACTCTTGAATGGGGATAGCCTGTCCCTGGTGAGTCATGCATTAGTAACCTCAAGACTCGATTGTTGCAATTGGCCCGGTCTGGAAGCTCCAGCTAGTGTAAAATGCTGCAGCCAGACTGTGGGCAGAGCTGGACCACCAGCATCAAACAACCCCAGTGTTTAGGAACTCGCTACTGGGCCAAGTTCAAGGCTGTTGAATTACCGTATTTTTCGCTCTATAAGACGCACCAGACCATGAGACGCACCTAGTTTTTGGAAAAGGAAAACAAGAAAAAAAAAATTCTGAATCTCAGAATCCAGAACAACAATAGGGATTGCTGTGCAGCGAAAGCAGCGATCCCTCTTGCTGTTCTGGCTTCTGGGATAGCTGTGCAGCCTGCATTCGCTCCATAAGATGCACACACATTTCCTCTTACTTTTTAGGAGGGAAAAAGTGAGTCTTATAGAACAAAAAATACGGTAACTCACAAGGCCGTTGTCAACTGGGTGTTACCAACTCCAAGGACCGCTTGACCCCTGCCTGATCACTGTGGTCTTCAAGGGAAGTCACTGGGCGTGGTCCCCGTGGTCCAGATGTTTGGCTTGCATCCACCAACAGCTGTGCATTCAGTGGGTTAAATTTTTGGTTACATTTCAGAAGGCATTTAAAGTAAGCCTTTTCTGGTTTTATGGTTAGAGAACTACAGTGTTAAGCAGGATAAAAATTGGTGAATAAGAATAAATAATCAGCCTTCAACAACCTGTTGCCCTCCAACTTCCAGTGTGGGCCATGGTCAGGGATGAGGCACAAGCCTCTACAGGGCAGCAGGCCTGGGTAGGCAGTGCTATAGCCTTCAAGAATGTAGCAGACGGCCAGTTCAAGAAAATGGGAGGGATTCCATGAAGACTATGACCATTGTTCCTCAGCACAAGCATTTCAGCTTGCCAGATTGAAGAGTCCCTCTTCTCCTGTACCTGCACACTGTTGTGGAGTCCTCCCACGCCCCCCAAGCCAAGTTTGAGAGGCATGGGGCTGCATGCAGGAGGGGGGAGTCTCCTTGCCTTAGCAGAAATCCTTGCATATGCACACGCTTCCCCTAGTGGGAGTCATTAGTTGAATCCCGCCTGTAGTGATTTTTCTCTTATCTGATGAACAGGAATATAGAACCTATGAAGCGGCATTGTTTGCAACTGCAGCAAAGAAAACCTGAGTGAGAATTTCGCACCAAATTGTCCATAGTTTGCAGTGCCTTGTTAATATGAACAAGCTAAAATTAAAAGCAACCCGAATAAATTCTATGGTTAATTTTTATATATGATAAACACTTATGCTTTCGTGTATTTTATTATACTTACAATGGCCATATAACTACGAGCAGCATAGATCAAATTGCATCCTTAAAGTGTCAGGACAAGTCATGAGTAGAAAAGAAAGCACTCTGTATGAACACTGAGAGTTAAAGAGAACGCACACCCTCTGGGCTGGGTGTCTCACCACGGAGGAGAATCACACACACTGAAGTCCTTTGCAGCCCGTACGTATTTTGAAAATGCACCAAAGAAATCCAAGAGCTGGCATGGGTCAAGTTTCTGCTGGCAGCCACATGCATATACATATATATTTCCCGACAACCAGGGGCATTGCTAGGTACATAAAGCGCTCAGAGCAGAGACCCACAATAAATGGATGGAGTGCCTCTGGGCAGATGGAAGGTGGTAGACGTTCACTGTGCTTTGCAAGGCATCCAGCTGCCCTGGAAGCAGACTAAATTAATAATGATGCTTTGAAACACCCCTGCTGACAGCCCACCACCTCAGCATCCTGCTGTGTGCTACTGCCTAGTTGGGGAAGGGTCTTTGTTGAATCACGATCATGCTACACATTTCAGAAAGGGAACTCCAAAACAAGAGCATTCCATGCGTCAGAAGAAGTCGGCTTCATGCTCTCCCTTCCACTGATGACAACATGCAGCAGCTCAGAGACTTTGATTCCACTTCATTACATAACGGACAAACAGGTAGAAGGAGCTAGCAAGACAATTGGGATCTTTACCTTTGACTGATGAAATATTTCACAGTTCCCGATTTGTTTTTTCTGGAGTTGTGGGGCGGGGCGTGGGACAGCGGGTCAGGGAGAAGGAAAGGAAGTGGATATGAGAACACACAACCATACGTACAAAATAAAAAAAATCCTTCCAGTAGCACCTTAGAGACCAACTAAGTTTGTTATTGGTATGAGCTTATGTGTGCATGCACACTTCTTCAGACACACACACACACACACACACAAATCCAGCAATGTCTTCCACTGTCACACTCAGCACTGGCTGTGTAGAAGTACATATCTTTCCAGACACAGTTCAAAGAAACTAAACCATAAAATGGAGCAACGGAAGTAGAAGCACAATATTACGTAATCTGCATGTCTCCAAGACTGCTGCTGTGGCCCAGGATTTGGTAGTTTGAGAAATCTCAGCTTTTGCCAAAGACAACAAGTCCGCTCACCCCTTTTGGTGCCGTGGCGTTGCAGGACAGAGGAGGCTTCACTGGGAGGCCGACGTGGGAATTCAAACTGCGGTGCCCTTCCTGAACCCCTTCCGCCTATCAGGAACCGAATCCTGGCCTGCACCCTGCTTTGGCAAATGGGGCTGCAGGCTGGGACTTGGGCTGTGCCAAGTAGCGCCACCGATGGAGCCGACGGTGGGCTTCCCTCAGATCCACTCCTTGCCCATTTAAGCATCCTACACCTGGGGCTCAGCCTGTTTGTTCCTGCGCCGGGTTTCCCTATCCCACCCACCCTCGGTTTAAGCTGATAGTCATTGACTTTGCTGTGGCTACGGTGGTCGCCATCCTTCAAGGGGCCGGGTGGGAATTTGCCCACTGGGCTAATTGGCACTGATCCGGTGGTTTTGCCTACCTCATGGCAATCGTCACAACTGGTTGGGCATTGGAGTAATCCTTGGTTTTGCATGGAGGGGAGGTTGTTATCTCTGCCTGCCCCTCCAGACTGGGGTATCCCTTTAAAGGGATCGGGGTGGGGGGAGTGGCCATGCCCGCATGCCCTGGGGGAGCAGGGCCAAAGGCACTCCCCCAGATGGTGGCCCTGGGGGAGGGGTCACCCTCTTGGATGTAGGTCTTAGGAACCCCCACCTGGATTGACCATGCGTCACTTCCAGCGGGTGGCCAGAAGTATTTAGATTTCCCCATGCCCAAGCCAAACCTCTTTCATCTGTATTCAATAAAGTTGTGGCCTGTTTTGATCCAAAACCCAAGTGTTATTGGTCTCTTATTTATATGGGTTGGGGTATGGGAAGTCTGATGCTTGATGCTGCAAGAGTTTCTAATCCACAAAGTGCAAAATAAAAGTTTAGAGATGTTTCTATGAACTCTCACTACCTTCTGCTTAGCTACCCCTTTGAAAACTATGCAACCCTTAATTTATCCCGAATCCCTTGAGCTTCCTCTGACCAAAGAATCTGAATACTTTGGGTGTAGGCATGGGCAGAGCGGCAGAACTCAAGGCAGCCCTTACAAAAGGTTTTTCCCATCAGCTATTCTGCACTATTTTAAATCGTTTTTATCATTCATTATTCATTTCCCTAAGAAGGAAGGGAAATTGGGGGGAGGTGCTTGTGAGGCACAACAATCTTTTGGCATCATAGTAGCAACAAATTAAATAAATTTAAAAATAAATTAAAAATAAATTATTATTTTTTAAAATCCTAAGCAAACAAACAAACAAATAAAGTCAAATTTGGGGGAGGACTTATGGGGAGGGGAAAACACTTGGGGGAGATGTATATGACCTGTGGGCTGTAGGTTGGCCACTTCTGCTTCAGAGTGAATAAAGGTAAAGGTAAAGGTCCCCTGACAGTTAAGTCCAGTTACGAATGCGTTTGTCTGCTCTGCAGACAGTTTTTCCAGGTCATGTGGCCAGCATGACTAAGCCGCTTCTGGCGCAATGAAACACCAAAACCAGAGCAGTGCACGGAAACGCCATTTACCTTCCCGCCATAGTGGTACCTGTTAAGCTACTTGCACTTTGATGTGCTTTTGAACTGCTAGGTTGGCAGGAGCAGGGACTGAGCAACAGGAGCTCACCCCGTCACGGGGTTTCGAACCGCTGATTCACAGTGTCTGTGAATAGGTAAAGGTAAAGGGACCCCTGACCATTATGTCCGGTCGTGACCGACTCTGGGGTTGCGGTGCTCATCTCGCTTTATTGGCTGAGGGAGCCAGCGTACAGCTTCCGGGTCATGTGGCCACCATGACTAAGCCGCTTCTGGCAAACCAGAGCAGCACATGGAAACGCTGTTTACCTTCCCGCCAGAGCAGTACCTATTAATCTACTTGCGCTTTGACGTGCTTTCGAACTGCTAGGTTGGCAGGAGCAGGGACTGAGCAACGGGAGCTCACCCCATCGCGGGGATTCGAACCACCGACCTTCTGACTGGCAAGTCCTAGGCTCTGTGGTTTAACCCACAGCGCCACCCACGTCCCCTGTGTCTGTGAATAGAAAGCTACAAAAGTAGACAGCTCAGCCCCTGCACTTTTTGGAAAGTGCTGTCTCCAGCATCACTCTGTGACCAGCAGCCACCCCTCACAATTCCCTTTTCTACAGAAGTTCTTAAAAATAAAGCAAGCCCATCTTTTTTGCATTGCTTTTCTCCACCTCTTAAAACAACAACAACAACCCTACCCCTGCCTTTCCCAAAGCTGGTGGTGCTGCAGGAGAGACCCGCCTTCCAGCGGTGGGTTCAAGCCACCAGTGTGTTAAACACCAAAGTCTCCCAGTGGTCCATTTAAAGCTCAATAAGCACTTGCCCTCTTGCCTTTTCCTTCACAGAGGCTCTGGCTATGTTTCTTTACCTGAATATGAGATGTAGCTGGTGGACATGAGGACAGGGCCTTCTATGCATGGGCACCACACTTATGGAAAACCTTGTCTTAAAAAAAATTGGATAGCCCCCTGCCCATGCTTTCAGACACCAAGTAAAAACTTTTCAATTCAGACACACTTTTCTACAATGGGTGGCATATACAAAAATAAATATATTAACAAAAATTATGTTCTGGTGAACAGCTGTAGTTCACACAGGCTCCTGGACAGGCATGTCACGAGACTCAGCCATGTTTCTACATGAGGTAAGCACCTCAGATCATAACCTCCCATGTTATGGCTGCACACTGAAGAGGAAGTCAGCAACGCCATCTTTTATTGACAAGGCTGGCTCAAAATAGTTTGCTGCCTGAGGTGGAGCAGCAGAAAAGCATCATCCAAAAGTCAAAGTGCAAAGTTTCCAAGGGAAGCAAGGTTATTCTTCCACACTCCCTACAGTAAAACACAATTAATATTCCATTAAATAAATATGAACCTGCTGTCTTCTGCTCGGACAGATACCTCAAGTTTGTTTAATGGCAGGGCTGGGCCTGTCTGTTAGGCATTGTTGAGCACCCCTAACTTCCAGGGAAATTCCCCATGAAAATTCTCCACAGCACATTTGGAAAACTCTTGCCCTTCTCCACAGCTCAAGGCTCCTGCGTCAGAGACTTACGTCAACAGATTCCCTGGCGCCGAAAGGGATCGCTCTTCTCTTCTACTCCCCTCAAACGGGTTCCCAAAAGATCTTTTCCTGATCATTGATTTTACCAGGATCTGAAAGAGAAGATTGTGATTGTCTTACTATTACCGGTATTTCTGTATTTATATGGTGCCACCTTCACCAACCTGGCACCCTCCAGACTGTTTGAACTACAATCCCAAGACATCTGAGGGGACCAGGGGTTGACTGCATCCAGTAAGCTAGCACCTCAGGGAAAGGACTACATGAAATTTATTTCTGATGTGTTAGCTTAATGCAAGGAGACAGGCTTTTTAAAACTACCTCATTCCAGGCAAAGGCTACACATAGATTTCCCCATGTTGTACTAGCAAACTACATGCAGGGGGAGGAGGACTCAGAAACATGGACCCCCCTCCCCACAATCTAAAGGTGGTACTGTCCAGTATTCCTCCTCATTCTGCATCTCAATCGATGATGTACAACAAATACAGTCTAAATAATTAAAATATGCTAAATTTTGTATTTTGCTATAATGCCTGCAAAGGTTGAAGTTTGGCTTAAAAATGCAATACATTTTGCATTTTAACCTGTATTTTAAATTGGTTTCCCCCCACTCCCTATTATGTTTTTACTGTAATTTTTACTGGTGTTAGCCACCCTGAGCCCGGCTCTGGCCAGGGAGGGCGGGGTATAAATGTTTTTTTAAAAAATTATTATTATTATTCATTCTGCATCAGTCAAGGAGACCCTTTGGCCTACAAGCCAAACTTGACCACCAGGCATTTTGGGGAAGCCACCCTCACTCAACCTATGCCAGATACCCCACATGAAGTCAGGTGGGGGCTTGGTAAAAACTAGGTGTTAAAAAACCATTGGGAGCTTAAAGGGGGCTCCCTATTCCTCCTTTGCTGGAACAAGGTGTGCCCCCAACTTCCTTGCTCAAGGAGCGGGACGTGGCTTCCATTCAGTGCAAATTGCTTCTCCCACCTAGTGCATACGGGTCGGAGGTTGAAAGGATCAGGATTGGCGGGGGGGGGGGGGGGCTGCACAAGCCTTCCTGCCACCACCAGCAGGGAGGAAAACAAAGGGGAGAAAGTCCCCAAAGGAACTCTCTCTGTTTCTCACTCCCTGCAGCTGTGCACACCCCCTTCCCACAGCAACAGCATATTTGGGACGTGCCCTTTTGAATCAAGCATATCCAACCCACAAGCAGCACTTGGGTCTGACTCACCACAGTGGCCAAGCTTGGGATGTGCTTGACCGAATTCTCAACCTCTTCTTCGGTCACTTCTATGAGCGTGCAGTTCTCGTCCTCTGTCGGCAATGGTTCCACCCCGTTCTTGGTGACCCAGGGGTGCACCTTGTTTGAGAGAAGGGGGAGAAACACCACACATTGCCTTGATTTCACAGCTGGAGAGGAGGGAAGCCCTATGATTTGGTGACCCAGAGACTCTTCTTGTAAAAAGATAAAAAGCTAGGCAGAAGCCGATAATTGTTTCATTTTGGGGGGAAGAGGGAACAATTTAAGAGAAACACACTTCCCCTGGACCTGGAAGGACAAAGGACTCAGCACTATGAAACTTTATTTTAAAATAAGATTATGAAAATGGAGGAAGCATCCTTTGCACTTGTCGTGGGGGTGGGGGTGGGGAATCCCTCGGAAATCCAGCTACCACAAAACAATTCCCAGCTAAGACTGCAGTTTGATACACACCATGGTAGCTCCTAGATTGAATTTCTTGTAATAGGCTGTCAGGGCCTCTGAAGCGCATTTGGCAACTGGAACTGGTCCATAGCATAGCGGAAGGGTTGTCAACTGGAACAGGCTCTGGGGAACACATACAATGCCCTCATACCAATCAGTGGTGTGGACACACTTGGCACACAGTGTACATTTGGGGTGTCAAAAGGAGAAGGTGTAGAAAAGGGAAGCCCAGAACCATCCAGGGGCTGGTTAGAACGGGGCTTTCTGGTTGAGAGGGGGTAAAGAGAGTAAGAGTAAGTATAACAGAATTCAGCCCAAGAATACTAGAATCGGGGGTGAGCCAAGGAAGGCAAAGGGCGGGAAATTCAGGACTGTCAAAATAAGAACTTCTTCACACACTCACAACAAGGCTCACAAGGCCACCATCATGCTGAAGGCAAACAGGTCTGGGGCTAATCAGACCTGGATGAGTACCAGATGAACACCACCGTGGGTACCATGACAGAAGGAAGGAACATTAAATAAATGCAAGAAGATGGATGGATGGACGGACGGACGGACGGACGGACGGACAGACAGACAGACAGACAGACAGACAGACAGACAGACAGACGATATCACACAAAGCATTAAAAAATACCACAAGTTGTGGTGATAGCTATGAATTCAGATGTCTCCAACCATTTCAGGCCCGGAACCCAAACATCCATTTTGTGACCCCTGCCTTCATTATTTTCAACCATATATTTGTATGGTGGTAATGCTGCTTTTGCAACCCACCTTAGATAGGGCTGTGACCCTGTAAGTGGATCTCAACTGGGCTAAACAAATTCATGAAGGTTTCGGCTAGCCATTGTTACCACCCACAGTGGGTCTTTCCAGCTTGCAAGCTCAGAGACAGCCTGTCTTTGAGTATCAGCAACTCAAGAACAGAGTGGAGGGGAGGGGCTACTATCCTCAGGTCTCATTTGTGGGCTTCCCAAGGGCATCTGCTTGGCCAGTGTGGGAAACAGGATACTGGACTAGATCATAACAGCCACACAGGATCAGGCCCATATTCTTATAGAATTTGGTTTCCAGAGTTAACGCTGGCAAGTTTCCAGGCACAAGGCAAAGTGTTGGTTCTGACCCAAGCAGGGTAGCAGCGCCTGTCATTTTTGCAGGTTCTGCAACATGCCACTCACACAGTAAGAGTGAATTGGTGGTGAATTTATACAGGTCCATCCACACATCCTCCTGCTTTCTTAGTTGTTCTGCAATGCTTCCCCAGTGGTTCCACATTACTGCAATCTGGAGGGCAGCTCTTGCACCACAACACAACAAAAGTGGGACAGAACATACATTTGTGGTATGAAAAGTTACAGGATTTCAGCAGGAATTACAGGACATGCACCAAGTGGAAACCACTCAGTATAGCTTCCCCAAAACATATGCAGGTGCACAATTATGCCTGAGAGCATCATGAGCACAAATCATCATGAATGCCCAATAAAAAGGAGATAGCTCAAGAATTGCCTCCTCCTTCAACAACTTCCTCCAGGTGCTTGGAAACCCTTGGCAGAGAGCTGTATAAGATCATAAAAGTACTGGCAGCTTATTCCAAAAAGCATTAGAGAAATAATTGGATACCATAAAACCACTAAAACTAAACTTGTTATCTTTTGGGATATTTAAAAATTAATGTGAATAGGAGACATGAAGACCTAGTTGGAAATTTATTGCTCACTGCCAGAGTCCTAAAGGCAAAGTACTGGAAATGCAACTCATGTCCCAACAAAGATGGATGATTATGAGAAGCCTGGCAGATAACGAGAATGAATAAATTAACTGACTGTAGATGACCAGGAGAGAGAAAATACACGTCAAGATTTCCTCTCTTAGATGCAGCGATTTTATATTGTTTACTGGAACAAGAACAACCCAAAGGAAAAAGTGAGATGAGAAATACCAGCCAAGTTGTAATTTTAAAACTTGATAGGGAGGGGAAAATTCCCCCATTGTGAGAGCTGGGAGGGTCCATTACTTTCTGTGTGAGACAAGGATTAGGGAGCTACTTTTAAGAGAGGAGTCCGTGTTTTCTTTTCTGTTTCTTTCTCTGTTTTTGTTTTTATTTAGATTAGTTTCTTTTCTTTTGTTTTCTTTTATTGTATGATGAAAAAGCTTTTTTAAAAAAAGAAAGAGAGATTTATGAAACCACAAGCAACTCAGTATAGGTACATTTGTGTATATTTAAGCACACAACTATGAACAGAGTATCACACACACTGCAATTGAAGATAGCCTCAGATCCAGGGGTCAGAAACCTGTGGTCCGGCAGATGATGTTGGATCGCAACTCCCATAATCCCTGATCAATGGCTATGCTGTCTGGGGCTGATGAGAGTTTGGAAGGCCGCAAGTTTGTCATCCCTGCTCTAATCATACATATTCTGACTTTTTTCCAAGTAAATTGGCAACTTCTTCTAACTGTCACCTACTCCAAGATTCTCTTCCCAGGGGAAAAATACCAACAAATATTAAGTATTTGACATGCAATTTAATGGAGGAGGCATATAACCATGTGCCTGAACATGTTATGACATTTCTAACAATTCCTTCTTCCCATTGTCCCTGATTCATTTAATAAAATTATTTGACATACTAAGGTGAAAACTAAATGTCTTGTATTTTAGAAACACATTATATTTTTGAAAAGTTTTTTGTTTTAAAAAACAATCTATCAATTTCTATATTCTTTCAATAAAATGGAAGAATAAAAATACATAATGAAAGAAAGAAGCGGTACTCCTCAGAATGAGATGGGTGAGCTGGGCGGAACAGGGCTTTCTTGATATTTGCCTCTTTGATGTGAAACTTACTCCCCAAAGGGTTCATGATTTTTAAGAAGCTGAGGAAAATCAGAGATGGGTATCTCTGTTGCTGCTGAGGATTAGCTAAATTTTAACTGTTTTAGTGTGTATTTCAGATTCCATCCTTCCACCACACCTTAGGTGGCTTAACAGCATTCAAAATAACTACCCACTAACTAAATATGGATGCAGAGCTTAATAAAGAAAACACAGTAAAGAAAACACATAGAAATAGCAGAAGAAAAATAGCAAGATAAATGAAGGTGAAAAAGCAGCCAGTAACATGAACAGTTCAGCATTGAAAGGGCAGCTGAATCAAGGGTGAATTAACCTCAGATTCACAGAAGCATGGGAGGGGGCCTTGTAATGTGTCAGACCACCTGGCTCATTAGACACTGGCTGTGGCTTCCCAGGGTTTTCAGGTAGGGAATCTCTTCCAGTCCTACCTGGAACCTTCTGCAAGCAAAGCAGCTGCTCTACCAACTGAGCAACAAGCCTTCATCCATAAACGAAACAGTCTTAACCTTTTTCCTAGTGGACAATGAAAGTAAGAAACCAGGGAGGCCTCTTGTGGGGTGGGAATCCATCAATTAGGGGCCACCTGAAAAAAGCCCCTGTCAACAATGGTCACCCTCCTAATCTCTGATGGGGAAAGAGCTTGGATGAAGCAGCCACATCCACACCATACATTTAATGAACATTCAAAGTATGCGGTTTCCACCCCAAAGAATCCTGGGAACTGTAGTTTGCCCATCACAGAGCCACAATCCACAGTCCCCATAACAAACTACAGTTCCCAGGTTTCTTTGGGGAAATCCATAAACATATGGTGTGGATGTATGTGACCTGGAAGTTCTGCAACTAAAACTCGTATATATTTTTATTTTACAAAAAGTAGTCAAGGTTTTCTTTTATTTTCTTGCCGGGGGGAGTGGGTTAGACTGCAGCTTGAAGGATCTAACCCATTTTGCCCATGTTGATTATCTGACTTGGAGCAGCTTGGGGAAGTGGGGTGGGGAAAAGAATCAGGATCAAGGCCCCACTGCCCTGCAGGGGAATTCCAATGCAAATTGTCTTCCCTTCTTGTAAAACTCCCACATCGTGACCTTAAGCCTGCCAACAAGCTCTGGTGGGAAAATGTGCCCCCTTTAAAACGGGGCACTGTCCAGGTATGATGGGAATTTTACAATCCATTTGTAAGCCGCCTTAAGAGACCTTTGGACTATGAGGAAGGTTAGACTTTGTAAAATGGATTATTATCCTCAACCAGGAATGGTAGCATAGATAAGCATGTCAGAACAGCAAACAACACAAAAGAGAGGCCAAAGAAAAGGACCTGAGACATATAAGGTTACGGGCATCACACTTCTTCGGAAGTTCTGAATTGACTATGGGATACCTTAATTTCTGGGACTGTGATCCTGGATTCGGGATTCTTGTCCAGCATCTGAATGATCAGATCTTTCAGTTCATCAGAAATGTCTGGCCTGGGTGGGGAGGAAATATCAAGACATGTGGAGGAGTTAGTTTGCTTCACAAGCACAGGACTGCTCTCACCATTTCTTTTTGAAACAAACAAATGCACAATAAGTCTCTAGCCCTTCAGGATGGAAAGGCAGGTTTGAAAATAAGCTGGTCATTCCTGCTGTACAGGAGTCAGACCATTGGTCCCATCTAGTTCAGTATTGTCTACAAGGGACATTCCTAGAACTACCTGGAGGTGCCAGAGATTGAATTTAGGAGCTTCTTCTTCATGCAAAGCTGATGCTCTACCACTGAGCTATGCCCACCTAAATACAAATGAGAACCTCATTTACTGGATTATTGGGGGGGGGGGGAGAATAAAAACAGGGGCTGTGTTCCTAGCACTTCCCAAAAATGTCCTTGTGGCCTATTTGCCTCAATCGGCCACCACAACAAGGGAGCCACACGCAACCGGGGAAGCGGCACCTGAGTTGTGAGGTTCCCAGGCACCACCCCAATCCCTGCTCCCAACTTTTTCTCCCAGGACTTTGCCCTTCTCTCCTGCTTTATCAGTATACCTCTGGGTACAGGGTGCTATATAAATTAAATCAATCAGTCAATAAAATAAAATAAAGCTCCAACTCAATCATAACTCTTCAGCAAGCCTTCTCCAGCACCCGGAACTTGCTTGCACTGGTGCAGCACCACCCGCTAACTTGGATGGCTTTAAAACAACTAGACAAATTCATGGAGGAGAAAGTAATTAAAGCCTATCAGCCGTGCTCTGTCTCCATGGTTGGAGGCACCTGAGTGCCAGTCCTGGAAACCAGCCCAAATTTACTGCTGTTGAATATGTCCCATCACCACCCGACACCCAATGGAGTAACTGTGAGGTACTGAGGGGGCAAGTTGTTGTCTTTCACCCTATATATGTGCCGGGCGAGGGCGGCACACAGAGACTCGTTCCTATCGCACCAAGTCTTGGAATAGCTTGGCAAGCAGCAAAGCAGCTCCAAGGTTCCAGGTGGCTTCCAAGAGATTCCTGACCTTCTGCAGGTCCAGAAGGAGAGGTGGGGAGAGCTTGCTAGAATCCAGAACACCCTCACCGGTGAGTGTGTTTGTGGACCCCTGGCTAGGGTAGTCATAAACATAGGGATTCTGCATACTCACTGGTCAGGAAATTCCAGCATCTGGCTCTTGATTTTGCTGTGCAAACTCAAAATCCTCTCATCCATAAAAGGGCACTTGGAAGAACAAAAAAACACAATGAGGGATTGTAAAACAACGGCTAACTAAGAATGTGCCTCCTAAGAATGTGATCAATTTATTTTATTTGATTTGTATACTGCCCTTTATCTGTAGATTTCAGGGCAGTTCACAACAAAAAATATTATCATTCTCCTCCCCCTCTCCCCCTAATGAGCATCTCTTATTACAGACATAAAATCAATTTAGCATGGAAATGTGAGCATGGGGGCAGGACTAGGGATGTCAGATATCCTGCCTACAGTTCCCAGAATTCTTTGGGGAGCAGCCATGACAGGTACACTGGTGGTATAAAGCTTTCATCAAACTTTTGCCTTTCCCCCTACCTTTCCTTCACTATTGTATACCTGTTTTATTCTGGAATTCTGTTTTATTATGTATTATTAAATTTAGGCCAGCCAACAGACAGAACACACACTATAGGGATTTGCAGCTCCTGATTAAGAGTGTGACAGAACCCAGATGACTGCCCAGTTTATATTTAGCCACTTTACAGAGAATCAAAATCTCCAAGAGAGTGAGAGGAACACCATTTTGATGTCTCTTTATGAACTAGTGACCACTAGCGAATGTTTGAGTGTCATCTTGGCACCTGCTGGGGAAGCCCAACAGCCCAGCATGGCCTTGTTGATGTGCTTGAGGTCCTGACCGAGATAATACCCTATACTAACACTTTTGCACGTCAGTGAGACTGGCCTGCTCTGAGGTTAAGGTCCCATCTGCATTATAATGCTACTATACCACTTTCCCCCAACTTTCCTTCACTCTCATGTACCTGACGGAGGATTTGATCAGGCAAGTGGCAGAGTGTGTGTATGCGCGTCTATGCGCATGCGTGCAGCTGTTCTCCTATACCATTTCCCCAAATTAACACCCCCACAAAATAAAACACCTTCAAACCCTGCCCTTTTGTCTTGCAGAGAGAATCATGCAGGTAACAAACCACACAGGAGAGCACAGATTTGCATCTAGGTTTGGTCCCTAATACAGTTGTGTATTTAACAACTTGTCTGGTAGCCATAGGCGACTGGGAATTCCATGGAGGCGAGTAAGTGGGCTGGTGGAGAAGGACCAATTGCTCCGTTCCTCTTCCACAACTCTGCTTGCTTTCTCTGCTGGCCACGGAGAACGGAAAGCCTATCTCTCAGCTTTGACTCTTCTCCTCCAACCCATCTGCTACAACCCCCCCCCCCTTTTAAAGTTATTCCACTAAGAAGACAGTATTCTGCGTTTCCCTGCTTGCTGCAGAAGTGAAGCCTTCTCTCCACCACAGTCACCTTGCGTATGCAGGCCAGTAGCTTCTCAGCAGGTTGGTCAAACTTTGTGCAGACTAGTAACATGTGTGGGCTTATTAATTATGCTTCCCTACTAACATCTATGGGACGCAGGTGGCGCTGTGGGTTAAAGCCTCAGCGCCTAGGACTTGCCGATTGAAAGGTCGGCGGTTCGAACCCCTGCGGCGGGGTGCGCTCCCGCTGCTCGGTCCCAGCGCCTGCCAACCTAGCAGTTCGAAAGCACCTCCGGGTGCAAGTAGATAAATAGGGACCGCTTACCAGCGGGAAGGTAAACGGCGTTTCCGTGTGCAGCTCTGGCTCGCCAGATGCAGCTTTGTCACGCTGGCCACGTGACCCGGAAGTGTCTTCGGACAGCGCTGGCCCCTGGCCTCTTAAGTGAGATGGGCGCACAACCCCAGAGTCTGTCAAGACTGGCCCGTACGGGCAGGGGTACCTTTACCTTTACCTTTACTAACATCTGGATCTTACTCAGCTTTATGACCCCCTGAAAGGGGGGCGGGGCATGCGTCCTGCAACCAAACACTACTTCTGGCCCCGTTTCAAACAAGCAGCAGCAACAACAAAATGTTTAAAATCCAAAACGTAGGTAAAGAAGCCGCTCATTTACCTGCCCAAAGACGAAGCAGTAGAGAGTGATCCCCATAGCCCAAACATCTAAAGCCTTAGGAAGAAGGGACAGGGAGAGAGAGAAAGGCAGAGATTAAACACATGAGCCCTCCTAAAACTCTACACCTGTATTGCTTTTCTATTTTAAAATAACATGGTAAGCTTTTAAGATGAGCTGCTGCAGGGGCTGGGAACCTCAGGCCTGGCAGGGGGCAACAGAAATGTGATTCTCTGGGCATTGCTATCTGACCCGCCAGACTCTCCAAATTAGTAGCATTGGAACCAGAGTATCCAGAATAGTGGGGTGGGTATTTTAATCTATTTGTTAGAGGACCTCCCATACTGATGCCGAGTCTATGATTCCTCCAGGAGTACGACACTTGCTTTTTCCACTCACCCCCCCCCCCCAATTTTATTCATACGGCAATCTTGCAAGGGAGGTGAATGGACAAGACCATGACTGGATGGAGGTTTCAACGTGGGTCCCCCCCCCCCCCCCGTCCTAGTTTGACACTCTAACCCAGGAGTTGGGAACCTGTTGCCTTCCAGAGGTTGCTGAGATACAACTTCCACCATCCTTGAGGTTGGGGCTGACAGGAGTTGAAATCCAACATCATCCGGAAGATCATGGCTTCCCCACCCTTGCTCTAACCATTAGGCCATCTTTGCTGTGACTTTGAGTCATTTCAGGCAACTAATTTTTGATTGGTTCCTTCCAGATAGTACAGAACATGGTTGTCTAAATGAGCATACAAATACTGTACACACTCTTCTCTCAACATACCTTTCCAGAAAATATTTTTCTGGTCTCTGAGAGGGTCTCAGGTGCCATGAACGCTGGGGTCCCCACGGTGTTGGTTAACAGGGCATCTGTCCCTTTGAATTCGTTGCTCACGCCAAAATCGGCTATTTTGATGTGACCATCTTCCCCAACTAAAAGATTGGAAGGCTTAATATCCCGGTGGATTATCTTTTGGTAGTGCACTGTTGAGAAAGACCAGATGAGACATGAATTTGGCAGAGCATGAAGGCTCAAGGGGTGCAAAGAACCTGCTCCCTTTCTTCAGTTTTCAGGGGTTAATTTGCTCCCTCCCTCTTTCCTCCTCATCCCACTTTCTTTTTATGTCGTGTATTTTAGATTGTAAGCTTTCAGGCAGAATCTGTATCATTTAAACTGGGAGCATATTTGGCTGAAGAGTGAGGTAAAAATGCTCTAAATAATTAAAATAAATAGAACATTGAGGGAGATTTGAGGGCTTAAATGACTATATCCCTAGCCTAGGGAAAAAGAGCTACTGTAGCACAGTGACTAAGTCTGAGATAGTTATGCAGCACTAGGGTGCGACTCTGCACATGGTCAGAAGCACACTGTCGTTTCATTGTTCCTCCTGTTGCAGGGCACAACCCCTCAAGCTGAACATAAATTATCTGGGCTTTAGCTCTATTGATTGCAGCCACAAATTAATAGTATTATCATTTATTATTTATTAAATTTCTACACCAGCCTTCACCTGAAGATCACAGGGCAGTTTACAATATAAAAACACAAAAGACATACCATAATAACAAAGACCATAACATGGGTGCCCCCTCCCTCGCCCCCCAGTATTATTATTTATTAAATGTTCTGTGCCCTTCCCTTCTGCGCCATTTTGCTAAAACATCGCCAAGGGAACTCACAATATTCAATGCCTTTGATCAGGTCTTGGAAATAGAAGCGTGCCTGGTCTTCAGTCAGAGGTTTCAGATTTGGGACTTCCATCACAGGCCTGCAAAGGTGAAACACAATTTGGCCTAAAACGCAAGACTTTTGGCAGGTCTGGAGGCCCCAACCTGCAACCAGACAGAGAGTCTGTGGAGGATGAGCCAGACCCTCCACAGGGCAAGGGTCTTCGGGCAGCAGGTGGGGTCCCCTGGAAGCACTGCATAGGAACCCCTCAAAGTCTCTGCCTTATTAATCCACGGGGTCACTAGGCTTCTGCAGACTTGGCAGCTGAAATACCAGCCTGTGACCAGAGATGGCACTGAAGTGCAGCACACTGGGAGTCTCCCCCTCTAGCAAGATACTACGCTGGTGAGTCCCGAGTTCAAGATCCCTTCCCAGCTCCTGAGGGACCCAGAGCTCTTAAATCTGCAGAGCCTCAGGAGCTGGGGGTGGGGCTTCCGAGCATAACCTTTGGAGCAGGCATAGGCAAACTCGGCCCGCCAGATGTTTTGGGACTACAATTCCCATCATCCCTGACCACAGGTCCTGTTAGATAGGGATCATGGGTGTTGTAGTCCCAAAACATCTGGAGGGCCGAGTTTGCCTATGCCTGTTTTGGAGGAACAGACAAATTTACATGTATGAACCCAACCAATTTACATAACGAGTGAGGTTTTTTTTCTGAGGGGACGCAGGGGTACACATACCCCTAAACATTTTGTGGATCTTTGTAGTTTTGTCCATTTACCTGTACTGTATTTATTTTTCCTGATTTGAACTATAAAATGCTGGTTTTCTTAAGTCAAAATGAGAGTACCCCTAAACATTTTTTTAAAAAATAGAAAAAGCACTGTACATAACTAATGTTGTGCCTTCAGATGTTGTGGAACTCTACCTCTCCATGGTCAGAGATGATGGGAGCTGCAGGCCAGGACTTTGTTTTCTCAACACAGGATTCTGGTTACTTTGGCGCATAATTTAATACAATTACTTTTTTTATCCATGATTACCATAGCTGTCAACATTTCCCTTTTTTTAAGGGAAAATCCCTTATTCTGAATAGGATTCCTCGCAAGAAAAGGGAAAAGTTGACAGCTATGATGATTACTCTTGTAACAATCATATGAAAACCGCTTTAAGGTGTGCCTGAAAAGCAGTATACTGTGTATACATGCCTTAAATACATAATTTAAATCCATCTTAATTCTGCAGAGTGCACCCCAGCTACAGAGTTCTAGGATGAGAGAAAGGCTTTAGAGGCAGAGTGATTTGGGGAAGGAGAAGGAAATAAGGGAGGGGGGAGCTCTTGCAGATAGGAGGCAAGGAAAGTTAAAAAGGAGAGGATAAGGGCGGGGGGCTTCTGTGAGACAGAGGAAACACTGCAAGACTGCAAAGTCCTTGGAGCAGCAAACTGCCTCCCCCCCCCCCCCGCAGCGCTTCTCGCTTGCTCTGCAATACATCCTGTATCTCAATGAACTGCATAAATTAATAAACAATCAGAATCTTACCCTTTCTTCACAAGTTCAAACACTGAAACACAAAAGAGACCGGTTATTAGTTATGAGGAGAGAATACTACCAGGAGAGAACAATCCTGCCTTTTAAATCATTAACTCTCCAGGCAGCAAAATGGCAGCAGAATATCAAATTTTAAATACAGCATCAAAAAGAAAGACTTACATTCTGAGAGCTTATGAGGTCATGGCTGATCAGTGTCTGGAGAGGAGGCTAAATAAGGCTCAGGTCACACCTAGTACCAAATCAGGGTTTGGCGCTATCAGCAGTAGCCCTTTGCATGCATCCTGCTCTCCTCGCACAAACTTACTTAACGCAATACCTCCTGGCAGGTAGCAAAGCCAAAGTTTACCATTACATTGAAATGACTGTGTGTCCTTTGCAAACCAGGACCACAGGCCTGTTAAACTGTAGTTTGCAATTGTCCTGCAAACCCTGCTTGAAAATCAGGGTTTGATTCTGTTCTGCAGAGCAAGTGCAAACAATGGTTTGCCAGTTCAGATGCAATGATAAAACTATGGTTTACCATAAACCAGGCAGTAACTAATGAAGCAGTGTATATACAAGGGTTAGGATGTGGCATTATATATAAGCCATGGGTAGGGAAAATGTGGAGCTCCAGATGATGCTGGAGTGCAACTCCCTGACCATTGCCCATGCAGCAGAGGCTGATGGGAGTTGTAGTCCAGCATCATTTAGGGGGACACAGAGTCCCCATCCTTTATATTAATCAATCTTAGGTTGCCCCGAGTTTCTTGAAGGAATAACTGGATGTAAGTAATATACACATTTTTTGTTTCTGTACAAGTTGAAAATTATAAAGATGAGGAATTCACTTAAACTGGTGACCAAGTCGAACAATTGTAGTCAAAAGCATCTGGAGGGCACCAAGTTGGAGAAGACTGCCCTGGAAGGATGGTCCAAACAATCAGTTATGCTTTTTAAAAAATTTATTTTTATAAAGCCTTTGATTTTTTAAAAAACTAACTTGAAACAAACACCAGATGGAGCACAGAGGGAGAAAATACTGGACTGCTCTCCAAGATCTATTTTAGACTCTCTTCCATCTGGAAGTGGCCACTTGTGTAGGCAGCGCATCGAACATCTTTGAGTACTACAGGCACGGATGGGCAATTCTTAACATCAAGTCCCACTCAGTGCTTAGACAAAGAGGAGCGGGAAGGAAATGGAGGGTTGCAGCAAACAAGTGTGTATTTTACTCCCCACCCTCCCCCCAAGACTGCACATGCTTACAGCATAGGAGCACATTCACAGACACATGTATAGGGCTGTTGTTAGTCCATTAGAGAATCTTTAGTTTAGCTTTGAAAATGGAGCTGGCAAAAACTGGAATAATAGAATTGTCAAGTTGGAAGGAACCCAAAGAGCCATCGAGTGCAACCCTCTGCAATGCATTATTAGTGTGCAAAACCATTTAGTATCCTCCTGTGAGGTTGGCCACTGGTTTCTGTGTCTTGCATCAAAGCATAGGATTGTGGTTCTAAGCAGGCTTTTATTTTATTTGTCTTCTACCAAGAGGAACAGAGCGATCTACCCCTCCTCTGCTATCTCTCTGTATTTTTGTTTTTTTAAGATATGACATTTACTGTATTTGTCCAATCAACTGCGGGAAAAGTTAAAAAGCTAGCATTGTCCACCACATGGGATACTGTTGTGAACACCTAAGATGCACACCACAAGAATCACATATCACTTCTGGCCAAATGACACCTCGGTCCTTGCACAATCTTCAATCATTCCAAACATCTTCAAGATGGAAGGCGATCGATTTGAGATAAAGCAGCCATGGCTTATCTTTCCTCAACTTGACCTGCAGCGCTGATTATTTTATTGGACTGGGCTATACGCCAGTCATACCTCATGTTAAGTTTGCTTCATGATACGTTTTTTCAGGTTGCGTCCTGCAGCGACCCTGAAGTAACGTAAAGGGTTACTTCCAGGTTTCGCCACTCTTCGCTACTCATGCATGCGCAGAAGCGCAAAATGACATCACGCGCATGTGCAGAAGCGGCAAATCGCAACCCGCACGTGTGCAGATGCGCCGCTGTGGGTTGCGTTCTGCTCATGTTGCGAATGGGGCTCCAGAACGGATCCCGTTCGCAACCAGAGGTACCACTGTATTCTGTTTATCCAACCCTGCATTGTAACACCTGCCTGGCGTTCCCAGTGCTGCCGAGCCATTTCCATCTGAGCGGCCATAAAAGTAGGAAGGTTATTGGACCCTTAGAAAACACCTGCCTTTCTGCACCAAGGGGAAAGAAAATACAGCAGATGTATCTCATCTGGGATGAGAAATCTGGAGGCGATGTCAGATACAGCTTTAATTTTGATCCTGGCCATGGAGAAAGGGGCTTTCCTTCCTCTCCATCTAGCACAGAAACAAAGTGGAAATGGGGAGCTCCATCCTGCTTCCTCCGCCAGCTCTCTCATTGGGATTCCTGGTTGCCAATGGCAACCAGGTGAGTGGTTCAATACAAGGCTGCTCTAGACTTCACCAGCTATCTCAGGTACTTTTTTAGTGCTTTTGTGCCATTGAGGCTGCTTGCCTCTGCACTGTCCTGCACAGACTGGAAGTGAAGGAGCCTCTTTCGGAGGTGCATAGCAAAACGGATGGGAAGAGGAGTTGGTTACCCATGTACAGGTGGTCTTCACTGGGGTCATCTAGCACCTGTCAGAGAGGGAGGGAGAGAGAGAGAGAATGAATCAGGTGTAGAGCATGCATCTAGATTCCCGTAACTAGCTTACTTTAAAAACAGCAATGCAGTATACCCTGATAGATTAAGGTTATTGATGTGCCATAATTCTTTTTTTAAAAAATATATTTTTATTAAACAATCCAAGTTACCAATCCGAATGGTCAATTACATTATTTCCCCCCTTTTTATCCGCCCTCCCCTTCCCTTCCCCTCCCTCCCTCCCTCCCTCCCTCCCGAGACTTCCCTCACCTCCCGTCTCCGATTTGTTTGCACTTACTATTCTTTGCATGTTAAAAATTGTACATATCATTACCTTATCTGTCATATATTCTATTAATAAATTTGTGTATGTTTATTCAAAGCCTGCCAAGGAGTCCAAGTCGTTTTCTTGTTTTTTAAAATAATTTGTAAAAAGTTCCCAATCTTCTTTGAAGTCACGATTGTCCTTCTCACGTAATTTGTATGTCAATTTGGCCAGTTCTGCATAACTCATCAGTTTTTCTTGCCACTGTTCTTTCGTTGGGATTGATGTCCCATAATTCAAGGGGGGTGGGAGAGGTATTCTTGCCCTGAATTCCTGCTTCAATCTGATTAATCAAAATGGCTGGCACCTTCTGCTGGTGTCTAACTCTGCCTCCTCCCTTACGCCCAGGAACCGCACTGACATTTCTGATGCAATACCATTCTCACCTCCACTAACTTCACTACGTTTGGGTGGTCGAGTTTTTTCAAGATGGCGATTTCTTGGTAGACCTGCTCAATGGGTCCTTTGGGCTGGCAGAAGCCTTCCAGAGGGGGCTTGGCACCACGAGGAGGAGGACGGCCTGTGGAAGACAATAAGGAAGTGCATGGAGGGTTGGAGGGTGAGGAGGGCTGGCACTTGTGGGGTGCTGTTAAAAGGCTAGGGGCTGGATGTTTGTATATAGTTGATTTCTAGCCCACTGATTCCCAGGGCGGGTTACAAAAGATAAAAACCCAGGTCACAAATCTGTGTAAGCCAGAAGAGCAGTTAAGGAAGTCAAAATAGAACAACAGTCAGCACAATCTCCAGATCTATCTTTATAACCCAGTTACTTCATCCTTCTGCAAGTATGCTAATTCTATCAACATCCAACAAAAAACATAATGAAATAGCTGTGGTTTCAGTTGGCTCCAAAAGGCAAAGAAAATCGGTGCCAAAGAGGGCATTCCAGAAGAATGGCACCGCCATAGCAAAGGCCCCTCTCCCATGTCACAACATAATGTGTCCCTCCCATTTCTGAAATGCTGAGAAGAGCCTCCCTGAGGAGATATTAAGACGTGGGCAGGCTCTCTTTCAAATATTTCAGCCCCAAGTCATTCAGGGAGGCGTAGGGAACCTTTTGCCCCTCCAGATGTCGCTGAACAGCAACTCCCACCATCCCTAGCCATGTTTGTTGGGGCTGATGGGGGTTTCAGTCCATCAACATCTGGAGGGCCAAAGGATTAGCCAGGCTTGGTTTAGGGATTTTTAAGTCACCATGAGCAAAATGGGGCCCAGAAGCACAGCAGGGAACCATCGCAGATGAAGAAGAAGAAGAAGAGTTTGGATTTGATATCCCGCCTTTCACTCCCCTTCAGGAGTCTCAAAGCGGCTAACAACCTCCTTTCCCTTCCTCCCCCACAACAATCCTCCCGAATCATGCTTCTGGTGGCCCCATCCTGCACTATTGCAGCTTCTGCACTGTCTTCAAGGGCAGCACCATGTACAGCACATTATAATCAGTGTTGTTGGCTTTTGGGGGGTACTCAGGGGTACTCAGTACAGGCACCTTCCCCTCCCCGCAAATGTTAAAAGTGTGGCACTTACTGTAACAAGTTCGTGGTGAGGACTAGGGCTGGGCGATATCTGGTAAGGTTTTCAACATTGTGATATATCATTGGGACGTGGGTGGCGCTGTGGGTAAAACCTCAGCGCCTAGGACTTGCCGATCGCATGGTCGGCGGTTCAAATCCCCGCGGCGGGATGAGCTCCCGTCGTTCGGTCCCAGCTCCTGCCCACCTAGCAGTTCGAAAGCACCCCTAAGTGCAAGTAGATAAATAGGTACCGCTTTATAGCGGGAAGGTAAACGGAGTTTCCGTGTGCTGTGCTGGTGCTGGCTCACCAGAACAGCTTCGTCACGCTGGCCACGTGACCCGGAAGTGTCTGCGGACAGCGCTGGCTCCCGGCCTCTAGAGTGAGATGAGCGCACAACCCTAGAGTCTGTCAAGACTGGCCCGTACGGGCAGGGGTACCTTTACCTTTACCTAAACATTGTGATATACATATATATCACAACATCTGAAATCAGGGGCTGTGTAGAGGCACTGGCTGCCTTCACGCTTTTTCCCATACTGTGATTTTTGCACAACACACATTATGATTCACAATATATTGCCAGGTCAAAAATTATGAAACGAATATCACGATATGGACTTGAAATCAGTTTTGAGCTATATATTGTCAGGTGTAAAACTATGAAACCAATATCGTGATATGCAAGTCAAACTGGTTTTCGACAATATATCAACATATCACCCAGCCCTAGAGAGTTTCAGCATCTTAAAAAACAACAACAACCACTAACTATAATCATCTCATTCAGAGATTATCGGGGCAGATGGGGCTTGTCAAGCTGGGAAGAGAGCCCATCTAGGAGAAGGAATACTCCTAAACCTCTGCTGCCTTGCAGGATATCTTTGGGAGAAGAAAAGGCTCAGGGGTAAACTCTCCACAAATCCAGAGTGTGGGTGTCTAAAGCGGTTGGATGGTGCCTTGTCTGTCTCCTTCTGGCAACTCCTGCAGCCAAGCTGGTGCCAAATATATTGCTCTGCTTTCCTTTGGACCACACCTCCATGCACACCGCCCAGGCTGACACCCCTAGGAGGTCACTTCAGTGCTGCTAACTCAGTGCTTTGACTTCACCCCCAAAGGCGCACTCCACTGTTGCTCAAGACAAGACGCTAACAAAAGGGAGGCTATGGGGAGCTGCTGTGTACATTGGCCCATCTAGCTTTGAACTGTCTGCACTGACTGACATCAGCTCTCCAGGTTTTCAAGTGTCTCAGCCCTGCCTGGAGATGGAACCTGGGATGATCTGCATGGAAAGGGGGTGATCTACAACTGTACGTCTAGCATAAATACTTGGGAGACGGATCCACCCTTCTCTCTCCCCGCTTCACTCATTCACTGTGCTGCCCTTCCCTATCCCAAAGCCTTAGGAAAGGCCAATGCAAGTATTTGGACAGCACATTCTTTTAGTCCTCACTTACGTGGGAATCCCGCTTGCCTCATCAGCTTCTTCTTGGAAAGCACTTTCATTGCCTGCAAAAGAAATCAACACAGGCACACACAATAAGATGACACAGGAAAGGGTCGGCGTGTCACCATTAAAAAGCATTTTGTATTTTTAAACATGGTTTTAGTAAGTTGGCAACCTGAATAAGCAGAAGTGCTAGGGCCAACTTGTCTACTGTACCTGGAAACTTAATAGATTAATATTTCTTAGAGACATTTATGTTTATGAAATATTCACATACAATGCTTTTAAAACATGTACCAAACCTTCTTATTCTATTCTACCCTCTTAAAGATTAAGTAAAGTTGCATTTTTAATCCAGCGAGATTGAAAAATTTGAGCTTTGAAGAGCAGTAACAAGTAACAAGAGAGCAACAGGAACTGAAGAGTTCCTTAAGGACTCCCACTGCTGTCAACTGCCACCGCCCGGCTCAGAGACTGTTACTCACATAGTAGGTGTTGTCATTTTCATTGTATGCCAGCTTCACAACCCCGTAGGAGCCCTACGGAAATGCAAAACAACCGAATCAAAACACACACAAATTGCCTTCCTGCATTGCAAGGGGTTGGACTAGATGAGCCTTGGAACCCTCCCACCTCTCCAGTTCTATGATTCTGCAGACAAGGCAATCACACCAAGCAAAACACAAGGACTAAAGCTATTACACCAAGGGTATTTTGCATTATGTCATGCCACCCACTTCCCAGGAGTGATTTTGTGACTGTCACCCACAGCACTCTCTCAAAATCTGAAATGTGCTCCCTGGTCCCAGAAGGTTGGTGGCCTCTGAACCAGAGGGCCGAATCTGGATGTTGCTTTATTAGCTTGCCTTTCATAACCTTCATTCTCACACAAATGTGTTGGGCTGGTACAAATTCCAGGTTCAGCCCAAATACTCACACAACAAATCTGCGGAGATAGAAACAACATAATCACCTTTCCAATTTCATCTTTCAACGTATATTGATTTAGCTGCACACAGTCCTAAAAGAAAAGAGGAAGTCAGAAACAAAATGAGCCAAGCACATGTTGAAAATACAAAAGGATGGCATTTACTTCTGATCCATTTCTCTCTTGGGAATGGGAGAAGCCGACGGTTATTAGAAATGGGACCTGCAACAAAATGTTACAGTGTGAAGTAAAGCTGTTCAGGATTCCCTCACTCTCTTCCCACTGCTCTGTTTTCCATTCTGTGCTAAGAACAGTCAGCTGGCATCCTGAGTCAAACTCCTGAGTCAATTTTAAAGTGTCTATCAAGCACTAAACAGTTTGGGACCGGTATATGTTGAGGGACCACAGTCGATATCACCACAATCTACAAAATGGGTCCTTCTGACTCTGCCACAACTGACAGAGGCTCATCTGGCAGAGGTCTGGTGGAGGGAAGGCCTTCTCTGTTGTGGTGCCTACCATGTGGAAATTTCTTGCTGTTGAAATCAGGCAGGCACCAGGTGTGGGAGCATCCATCATCTATTGGAGACGGAACTGTGCACCCAACCATTCCTTAACTGTTCTCACTCTTAGGGGATACCTGAAGGACCATCTCCAACCCCGTTGTTCATCCCGAACACTGAGGTCCTGCTCCGAGGGCCTTCTGGCAGTTCCCTCACTGCGAGAAGTGAAGTTGCAGGGAACCAGGCAGAGGGCCCTCTGGGCAGATGCCTGGTGGAACACCCTCTCATCAGATGTCAAGGAGATAAGTAACTATACAGCCTTTAGACGACAACGGAAGGCAGTCCTGTATAGGAAAGTTTTAAAATGTTTAATGTTCTGTTATGTTTTTATATATGTTGGAAGCTGCCGATATATAACAATATATATATATACAGTGGAACCTTGGTTGTCGAACGTGATTTGTTCCAGAAGACTGTTCGACTTCCAAAACATTCGACAACCGAGGCGCAATTGCCAGTTGGCAAAATTGCCATTAGAAATGGAGAAATGCGCCTCAGAAGCCATTAGACTTCTGAGGCACATTAAAAAACAGAAGCATTCACTTCTGGGTTGTTGGTGTTCGAAAGCCAAAACGTTCGACTTCCAAAGCATTCGACAACTGAGGTTCCACAGTATATTATATATATAATAATTCCCCACCACCACCCTGGGAATTGTAGTTTCCCTACCTTACCAGTGCTACATTTCCCAGAACCCTAAACAAATTATATTTCCCAGGACTTTGGAAGTTTTTACTGCTACTTACTCCTTTTTTTTTTAACTGAGTACTGTTGACTACTGTTGTGTTTTTATGATGTGAATGACTTTGGCATGTTTCAGGACCTCAGGATTCAGTAGGAAATTGCTGCAGAGGAGAAAAATATTTGCTAAGCCTCTAGTACAGCTGATTGCTTATTAATCTGCTTCGATTACCTCCCTCAAGCAACCTCTTCTCATTCTGCATAAACACATGCCTATGTGCTCATCTAGCCATCTCACGGAAAGGCAGCGCCTCTCAGCATCCTCCTGGATGCTACCCGGACCAGCCAGTCCCTTGTCAGCCTTTGGCTGGTGGAGAGCCTTGCCAAGACTTGGTGTAAGGTGGGGTGGCCCAACATGCTGCCCCCCAGGGGTTCAGAACTTCAGCTCCCATCAGCCTCAGCTGGCATGGCCAATTCCCAGATCTCTCTGCGGCAAATCCCACAAAATGTTATCGCATTAAATCCACAGAAGCAGAGAAGAGGTAAAAATACACTCAGTGGCTTAAGCTGTACTATTTGGGTAATAAAACACCATTTGCCATTACTGTAGTTTATTGCCACTTGAAAATCTCCTTCGGTTCCTAGCAATAATATTTGAGTTTTATTACCAGAGAGGGGGTGAAGAGGTGGCAATCTCTCTGGCCGCAAAGGAAGTCCCAAGGCTGACGAAAGACAGATAATGAGGAAACTGAGCCACACGCTGAGGCAGTCAGAATTAAACAAGTTGTAAAGAGTCTTCCCTGCCAGCGTTATAAGCATCGACCCTCCAAACGAAAAGCCACCAGCTTTTATTATGTTTTAAGTTTATGGCCTGCCATTCGCTCAAGGCAGATCTTGGACACCAGGCAAAGAGGATGTATGCATACAAGGACTTCATCACCACCAGCCATCCTTCTGTTTTTCATGGACACAATTCACCTCTGTTCAAAATGTGGAATAAACAAAGATGATGTGGGATAACCAGCCTTATAGAACCACCATGCTTAAGTCTAATTAATGCATGTAGGGGTTAAGACCAGAGAGTAAGCTGACCTGCCAGGCTTAGCTTACCTTGGGAAGAACTAGGTAATCAAGCTCCTTGGGAGAAAGGCAATGGCAAAGCTAGACAGCATCTTAAAAAGCAGAGACATCACCTTGCCAACAAAGGTCTGTATAGTTAAAGCCATGGTTTTCCCAGTAGTGATGTATGGAAGTGGGAGCTGGACCATAAAGAAGGCTGATCGCCGAAGAATTGATGCTTTTGAATTATGGTGCTGGAGGAGACTCTTGAGAGTCCCATGGACTGCAAGAAGATCAAACGCATCCATTCTTAAGGAATTCAGCCCTGGAAGGACAGATCGTGAAGCTGAGGCTCCAATACTTTGGCCACCTCATGAGAAGAGAAGACTCCCTGGAAAAGACCCTGATATTGGGAAAGATGGAGTGCAGAAGGAGAAGGGGACGACAGAGGACGAGATGGTGGGACAGTGTTCTTGAAGCCACAAACATGAGTCTGACCAAACTGTGGGAGGCAGTGGAAGACAGGAGTGCCTGGCGTGCTCTGGTCCATGAGGTCACAAAGAGTCGGACACGACTAAACAACTAAACAACAACAGGTAATCAAGCTTATTGTCTCCCTGCCAGTCTACCTGAGCTCAGTGTGTGAAGAGGCTAAGCTCTCACAAGCCACTATACCAATAATTGAAGAACTTTCACCACTCTGTAACTAAGCCAAATTTTTTTTTGCCTGTGCTACTTTTTCTGAACTCTGTATGGAAAAGCACATCAATATGACTTCAGGAGAATTTGTAAGTAAACCATCTTTAACTTAGCAAACCTGGTATTTTTCCATGATAAGGGAAGAGGGAAGTTTTGGAATTCACAAGGGCATATTTTAAAGGTCAAACAGCCTTTATTTCCATCCTTTACTTTGTTGCACCAAAGAGTGCTTACTCCAAACAAGGATCTTGGCATCCAGGAATTCTTCCTTTACTGTACTTATTATTTTTTCCTTGAACTAAGATGAAAGACTTGGGTCAGGCTCTCCCAAATGGCCCTGCTCCAGATGTTTTGGACTATAACTTCCATCAGCCCCAGCCAGCTGATGGAAGTTGTGGTGCAAAACACCTGGAGGGCAACAGTTTGGAAAGGCTGATGTAGACCCAGGCCCTCCTGACCCCTCCCCCTCCGTTCTCCCTTGCCTGCTCAACTAAACTTTTCATGCGCTGCATAAAACATGCAGAGATTCCACGCTGGGAGCTGAGCTGTATTAGCATAAGTGCATCTTCTTTCTGTAATACATAACTGAGAAGGACTGGGCTGGAGGCATCGGTGCTGCCACCCACCTCTGCTTTTAATCAACCGCTGTTCTCACCATATATAGCTTTGCAAAGAGCATCTGATTTTCTTCCTCATTTATCTTCTCCCCACCCACAGCCATTGCCAGCCTCGCACATCCCTTCTGCAACAATAACAGCAGCGAACACAAAACCCAGGGATAATTCATTTGCACGGTGGTTCAGGCAGGTGGGGCCGGTTCTCTGGATCACAGCAGGAAAGGGCAGAATTTGGGGGCTCAAGTCCACCAGGGCCCCCCACTGAAAAGACCTCAGAAGCTGGAAAAAACCTTCAACTAATCTACAGAAACACATAAAGGTTTTGTCCTCCCTTTCACTTTAGGCCAGTTTTATTAGACCACAACTCCCATAATCCCTGGATCACTGGCTGTGCTGGCTGGCTGGGGATAATGGGAATTGTAGCCCTAAACATCTGGGATAGCACCAGGTTGGTGCTAATATGATCCCACCCAGGGACGGAGGAAGCCTCTCCAGCACCTGGGCGGCACACCCAGGGGTTGGGCAAACCACCCATGGGGCGGGGGGGGTGTGGCACCCATGGGGACAGGGCATGCTGTGCCTTTCAGGATGGGACAGGGCACGCTGCGGGACCTCAGCTGCCCTACAGCTGGGGGGTGGAGGCAGCGGGCGGGCAGAGTGGAACCTGCGGGCAACCGAGACACATGGTTCGGGCGTGCTGCAGTTCCAGTGGTGACTGCCACCCGCCATTTTGTCACTCCCCTCAGTGGGGGCACCCGGGGCAGGCCGCACCTACTGCACCCCCCCTTGCTACGCCCCTGAACTCGACCCATCCATTCAACTCTCATAAGAGTCACTAAAGAAAAGCCCCTTACTATCTTTGCTCTTTACAGTACAGTGGTACCTCGGGTTAAGAACTTAATTCATTCTGGAGGCCCGTTCTTAACTTGAAACTGTTCTTAACCTGAGGTACCACTTTAGCTAATGGGGCCTCCCGCTGCCACCATGCGATTTCTGTTCTCATCCTGAAGCAAAGTTCTTAACCCGAGGTACTATTTCTGGGTTAGTGGAGTCTGTAACCTGAAGTGTCTGTAACCTGAGGCACCACTATATTCGGAATGACAGTGGTGAGGCACTGGAGATCTTCCACTCCCCCTTCACGAGCAGTTTGGCTTCAAATGACCCTCACAGCCCCCTGCCCACCATCACGGAGTGCTTTGGGGGGCTGCTGAAAAAGAACACTCTTATTGGGTGTGGTGTCAATTCAGACTTAATTAAACAAGGGAGGAAGTGCCACGCTCCGACACACTTATGTCAATGTGGAGGGGCTATCTTGGTACAGACTGAAAGCATAAGAGGAAATATGTTCCTCCCTTTTCCCATTTGTTTATGATGGACTTATATTGATCTGTTTTGTGCTACAAGTCTGTGAGAACTCTGCAAGCTGCACTAATGTAATGCAGTTACATTTCTAAAATCATACCACGAAACATGCACTGAAGCTTTCCATCCATTCCCAATAACACCTCACACATACCCTCCAACATTCTTCTGATGAAAATAGGCATGTCCTATTCCATAATAATAATAATTTTATTATTTGTACCACGCCCATCTGACAGGGTTGCCCCAGCCACTCTGGGCAGCTTCCAACATAATAAAACATTAAACATTTAAAAACTTCCCTATACAGGGCCACCTTTGGTTGTCTTCTAAAGCTTATATAGCTACTTATCTCCTTGGCTTGGGGGTTGCATAACTCCACACCCTCCAACATTTATCCAATGAAAATAGCGACATCCTAAGGTAAAGCGGGACATTCCAGGATCAAATCAGAAACCAGGATGGCTTCTGTAAATCCAGGACAGTCCCTGCAAAATACGGGCCCTTGGAGGGTCTGCTCACCCACACCCTGCAGCTACCACAAAATTCCCTGGAATACTTTGGTGTCGTTTACAGAATCACACACCCAGTGTTGAAACTGTCAGAGATCACTTCTCTTACTTGCAATCCTGTGATAGAAACTCGGTGGGATTCTATCGTCGGCCTCCGGGGCAGACGAGGCGAGGAATGCGGAGACGTGACGGGGGAATAAGGAAGAGAAGGATAAATGTAGCGTCCATTAACGCCCTCGCCATTACCAGGAGACTGGACAGACTGTGACCTTTCCTGCAGAGAGAGTTTGCGACTTGAAAGTTTCAGTTTGTTTCGAGGTTCCCTTGTCTCTCGCAAGGGGCCCCCCAGAGCACCCCCAGGAAAAGCCTCCTCTTCGAACCCTCTGGGGTCTTGCGCCACCGGCTGCTCCTCGCAGGGCTCCATGGGCTCCTCATCCTCCTGCTCGTCCTGCCCGCCCTGCGAAGGACTGGAAGCAGGATCATACTCCGTCACCACCACGAAGGAATCCATCTTGCCCAACTGGGTAGACTTCAGGGCTTGCAAGCAATGCGGAAAGCCAGCAGCCTCCTGCTGCTTGCCAAGCTCATTGTGGAAAACGGGCCTCTCGACGGTGGCAGGTCTGCTGGAGATGCATGTTGGCATGGTGCGCTGGCCAGCTTCATCCCAGTGGGGCGGCTACATCCATTGTGTGCTGGGTCAAAACAAAAGCAAAACCATTAGCAGGACAGAAGAGGACTCGGCTCCCACGTGACCAGGTGGATTTGCTGGGCAACGCCAGCCTTTGCAAAGAGCAAATGGGGGAGTTTTGGTCCCGCAGCAGGGGTGGCAAACCCTCAGGGCCAAGGGCCAAATGTCTGGACTAACCCCAAGCAACACCTCCCCGCACCGTCGTCACACCCCTAACATGTTTTTGCCTGGCTGGAAAGTGTCTTTGAACTCATACCTGACTGCCTGGAGGATACTTTCTCTGTGTAGAACTAGCCTAATGTACAAATGTGACATTTATGTTTGTTGCTGCATCCACTCTAGATTGTGGCCCTGCTCACCCACAAGTTCCCAGAAGGTGTCTGTGGCTGCCATTCCTGTCCCATGGGGTCAACCGAGAAAACCACAGCTTGGGATCTTTCCCGAGATGAGGAGGCTGTGTTCTCCGGACGTTTGTGGGTTACAACACTGACCATGCTGTCCGAGGCAGAGGGGAACTGGAAGTCCCCAAAACAAACCTGGGGAGTCTATTCCCTGACCACTTGGGAAATTCAAAAAACGAAGCCAGATTGCTCAAGTTGCACAATGTATTTCTACACCACATGCATAATGCTGAAAAGTAACTTTGGAAGAACAATCTTATACAGCCTTCGGCCTATATGATGTATGAATGTAAACATGAATGTTCACAAACAATGCATACCTTCACATCAATAAAGGACAAGGAACGCAGATAATTGCACAAAAGAATTATATTCTGTCAGGACCAGCCGGGATGTTTTGCTGTCTGGCACAAAAGAGAAAATGGAGCAGCTGCTCCGCCTACACAGGTGAACGATGCGCTCCTTGGAGTCTGGATCTGTTGCCACCTGAGGCAACTGCCTCTCTGAGTCTCATGGGGCAGCCGGCCCTGTCTTCTGCACTGTGCCAACCAGGCATTTCAAGCTATAAAGTCTCTTTCAGTGGCGTACAAAGAAAGAGGGGCCTCCTTGCGTGAGCCTCAAAATGCAAAATCGTATTTGTTTTTCCATGTGCATTCCTTTGCACACACACAAAAAAGGTGATCACTGCTTTTCTAAAGCACAGCGACCCCGACAGCAATTTGTCCTCAAACTATGCTTGCCTTTATAATACCACCCTGCTCCTCCTGTCTCCAGAGTTACTCCACCCGCCTCTCCCATATCTGCATCATGACAATCCCTGCCTGCCAGCCTTGTCCCTTTCCTGAAAGCCCAGAACAACTGCTGAGAGGGATGGGTTCAGTTCCCTCTTAAATTCAGTTCTTCACACTTCTGCAGAAATTTGCGTTCCTTTTTCTTTTCTGTTTAAATTCTCATGAAAATTCATCCACATTCTAGAGTGAATTTCTCCTAATAAGCACATATTTGTGCGCAATTTCTCCTAACAGAATGCATTTTTTGTATGTTGTTTTCCCTAATATATGCATTTGTATGCAACTTTCCCCTGGTATATGCTGTTTGTAAACACTGGTTGGTTAAAGGACTGTATCACAAATTACATACAAGTGTCATTTTCACAGAATGGCTGTGCTTCAGCTCTTGTACTGTTTCACAAGAAAGTGTGAATCTGATAGATTTGGCTTTAAATGCAAACCAAGTCAAACCACCCCCACCCCCATTCCTACTTACTTTTTTAATTATTATTTTCAAAAGAATTCTACCATTCATGGATTATCCAAAACACCAACTCTTCTGGATATCCAAAACACCAACTCTTCTGGATATCCAAAACACCAACTCTTTCAGCTGTGATTCTGCCTCTTCAGGAGGCAAGGCAGGATCACAGCTGAAAGTGGTGGAACGTGGATGGAGCCCTGGAGAAAAGCAAATGGTTACAAGGGGGAGCCGGGTTGAATCCAGCAGGTCAGGGGCAAGGCCACCACCATTTCTGGTGGGTTGTGGGCAAAGCCAAGGTAGAAGCGGGATTCTAGACAGCTCAAAACTACTCACTTGGCAGAACAACTTAACATCCCAAAATTGACAAATTCAGGGTAACTGGCAGTCTTAATTGCCAGTTTACAAGTGCAATCTATAGATTCTGTGCTAGGGATCTGAACAATATTTCGGAAGCAAGAAAAGTTAAATTCTTCAAGGTACATAATGCAAGCATTTGCTTATTCAGCATGATTTACTTCATTCCTGCTAATCCTAGGGAGATTCAGCATACAACTTTAGAGCGACTTTCAACCAATGTCATATACTTCTATCCTGTATAACAAGCTGGAACAGAGGACATCAGCTAAGATTTGTAAGGGATCTGGAAACCAAGCCTTATGAGGAACGGTTGAGGGAGCTGGATATGTTTAGCGTGGAAAAGAGAAGACTGAGAGGAGATAGGATAGCCATCTTCAAATATCTCAAGGTCTGTCATGTGAAGATGGAGCAAGCTTGTTTTCTCCTGCTCTGGAGGGTAGGACTCGAACCCATGGCTTCAAGTTACAAGAAAGGAGATTGCAGCTAAACTTCAGGAAGAACTCTTGCTGTCAGAAAGAGTGGTTTGACAGTGGAAGGGACTCGGTCAGAAGGTGGAGGTCTCTCCTTCCTTTACAGGTTTTTAAGCAGAGATTGGGTGGCCATTTGCTACAGATGCTTTAGTTGAGATTCCTGCATTGGTTTGGACTAGATGATCTTCAGGACCCCTTCCAAATAAAAATTCTATGACTCTATAAGCTGCTGCTGTTGTCCAAATCAGCTCCAAATCAGCCTAGAGGTGGCCCTCTCCTGCCTGCCTCCAGTGACTGTTACTCAGAGGTTAGGCTTGCCATATGTCAGGAAAATTCCTGACATGTCATTCTCCGGGTGTAAAAATGGCAAAATGTCAGGAAAAACCCAGACGTATGGCAACATGATGAAAAAAGCAGAGGAAACAGCTCAAAAAGCTGTTTATGGGTCAGGTTCCCCCCCAAAAAAAAGCTTAACAATTTTGTTGGGGTGCTTAAAAATACGGCAACCCTATCACAGGTAGACTGCTCCGAAGACTGAAGGCTCCATTCTTAACTATCATGGCTGATAGCTTTTGACGGTACAATTATAGTGCAATTTACGGTGCAATCATATTTACTAAGACGTATGCCCCATATATGTGCATATATGCAGCCTTAGTCGTCATGCACTTCATAAAACCATTTCCCCCTAAAGTTCACCTTGAGGGTCCCTTTACAGCAAAGACATGCTATAATAACTATTATTTTCTGAATTCCCAGGTTGTCAAAAGATCATCAGCAAAAATAGGGAAGGCAGATCACATGCAATTGTTTCCTTCCCTGCCCACACTCCCCCCCCCCCTTTCTTGTCATACTTAACACTTTGGAAAGGCAGTCATTAAAATTAGAGAGACACTTATCTAAAATTAAAATTCCTGTTAAAGCAGTGCCCTCTGGCCCAGCAACTCTAAATCAGTATAGCAGAAGCTCCATGTCAGTTATATGGATATATATTAAAATCGGGTGGGTGGTAGAGGCAAAAGCCTTTGTAATTGCACAGTTGCTTTTTTCAGGCACCAAATAAAATGCATGAAATGCAACCATTTTCCCCTAAAGTAAAAATGGCTGATTGCCATCACCCTCCATACTGCCCACCCTCTTGTTTCATTTGACATGTTAAAATTAAAGTGGGAAAAGGCAGGAATACATTCACACACACCAACAGCAAACTCAGTTCTCTGACTGCCGTTTCTTAAGGGACCAAAAATACACCATCCAAGCACCAGAGAGAGATAACAGCAGCCTAAAGGGACTGCAGGATTACACCCCCCTGCACACAAAGAAAGTAGAAAGCACGATCGATAGGGTTGCCAGGTCAGGAGCATCCCAGACACTGAAATCTCAGAGCCCAAACCTGAGACCTAGGGGCGCTGAGACTTCCTCTGCGCTTTCCCCCACCACTGGGCCCTGGAGACAGAGGTTAATTGGGAGACGGGAGACGGAAACAGATAGATTCCCCCCTTGGGGAAAAAAGAGTCTATGCAATTGCAGTTGGATCCTGCCAGGCTGAAGCTTCTAAGCTGAACACATAGCCTTCTTAATTTTTTAAAAATGCACTTTTGCCCACCTGGAGATTCAAGCTGTCCTCCAGCCACTTGAAGGGGTTCGGGAAAGGCTGGAGACTTCAAGTCAGCCCTGGAGGCTGGGCAACTCAGCGCAGTGAGTATGGGATGGAGTCTTGGCGCTGTCTGCACTAATGTGATCTCTGAGGCACACTGTTTCTGAATTGCAATAGGCAGGACAGCCAGCCCTCGGCTCTTTTATAAGTCAGCCCCCATGTTTCAGCCTGAGCCACTGGACTTTTCTGGAGTACAGATTTATCTTGAGAGACAACGAGCAGCCTACTCTAGGGGTGGGCTATTCTGAGGCTTCCTCTAAAGACCCCTGGAAAACTCAGCAAACCTGCTGTACCAGACACTGGGTGTGCAGAGGGCAGCTGAAAAGGAGACAGCTCTGGGCAGATCTGCCCATAAAAAAGAAGCCTAGAGGGAGAGACTAAGTTGTTGACCTTTTTTTAGGATTGAAGAGTTGTTGAGCTTTTTTGGAAATAAACTACCACAGGGACTAATATCAAAATTTTTTCTCCTTGCGTCTGTATTTCAATCGCCAAAATTCGGCCATATTCATCTTTGAATAAAAATTTCGGTGACAGGCTCTCCTTTGCGTAAATCACCACTCCTCTCTTCTTAACTTTGTCTGAAGAAATAAATTCTTGGCCTAGTCTTTTGTTAATTAACACTTTTCTATGGAGCCTTGTCACATGTGTTTCCTGCAGGCAGATAACGTCCAGTTGTTCCTTTTTCAAAATGTGAAAGACTTTCCTTCTTTTTTCCGGGGAGTTTCCGCCATTTATATTCCAACTAAGAAGCTGTAGAGACATCCTGAATCAATTGACGGGTTCTACAATGGGGTATCTAAGCTTCCTCCCGATCCCGGGGGAGGTAATGCTGGTCCTGGTCCTGGTGGTATAACTCTTGGAGATGGTCCCGGTGGTGGTGGAGGCCAAGAAGCTGCAGCTCCTTTTTGCAGGTCCTCCTCGTGGTCGTGTAGGAACTTCTGCTGGTCTTCAGGTGATTTAATCTTTATTTTCCTTCCTTTGTAAGTAAATGAAAGTCCTTGTGGAAACTCCCACCTGTAGGGAATTCCGTTGTGTCTCAACAATTTGGTCAAATCTATATAGGTAGTCCTAAGTTCCAAGAGATATTTGGGTATATCTCTGTAAATTTCGGCCCTTTTACCTTCTACCTCCAAGGATTTCTTAAAATGTAGGCCTAATATCTTATCCCTTTCTTCTCTTGATCTCAGAGCAACCAAACAGTCTCTGGGCTTGTCTTTCTTTACTGATTTTCCCAGTCTAAAGGCTGTCACAATTTTAAAGTCCTTTTCTTCCTCAATTCCCCAGAACTTGGAGAACAAAAGTGTCAAAAATCCCTCTAGATTATTTTGTTCCAATTCCGGGATAGCCCTTATCCTGAGATTACTATCTTTACTTTTCAATTCAACCAATGCCAGGTAGGCTTGTTGTTCCCCTACCTGCCTTCTCAAAGGTCTTACCTCTCCTTTAATTTCATCCACCTTTAAGTTCGCCTGTTCTGCTTTTTGGTTGGCTTCCACAGCTAATTTATAGTTTTCTGCCGTAGCTCCTTGCAATTTCTCTTCAGGAAGCTGCATGAGACTATGCTGGATTATTTGGACTATAGTAACATCATTATGCTGGGTGATATGAATGGGGTTGTGTCTGTAAATATGGATAAGTCACAAAGTGCCAACATATCGAAAGACGGCAGACTACCCAAAACTTTTTTTGAAATGACAGACAATATGGACTTAGTAGACATTTGGAGGTTTAAGAACCCTCTAGGGAAAGAAGGGACTTTCTTTTCTGAAGCTCATCTGACATGGACACGAATCGACCAAATCTGGACAACTAGAGGACTGGCACCTAAGACTAGAAAAGTGGAAATCTGCCCAAAAACCTGCTCCGACCATAATGCTTTGAAAGTGGAATTGAGACTAAATACAACCGGATCCTTTAGATGGAAAATGAATGACACTATACTAAGAGATCAGGAGATTGTTAAGAAGGCCCAAAAAACTCTAAAGGACTATTTTGAGATAAATTTGAATACTACTGTGGAAAAAAGAACAATCTGGGACGCAAGTAAGGCAGTCATGAGAGGGTTTCTAATACAACAAAATACGATTAAGAAAAGGCTCTGGAATGAAAAGAAGGAGAAGATATTGGAGAGAATAAGAGAAGGAGAGAAAAAATTAAGATCTAGGCCTAAGTCGAAGGACGTGTTAAGAGAAGTGAAATTCTTCCAGGCGCAATATTCAAAACTGATAAACCAAGAGGTGGAATGGAAAATTAAACAAATGAAACAAAGATCCTTCGAATCGGCGAATAAGTGTGGGAAACTGCTAGCTTGGCAGTTGAAAAAGAGACAAAAGCTTAATACGGTTACAAATCTAGAGATCGAAGGGAGAATGGTTCAGAAACCCGAGGAAATCAGAAAGTGCTTCCAGAGGTACTTCAAAGAACTTTATACACAAGGGCCGCAAAAAGCCTCAGAGGTGGATCAATTTCTAAAAACTAATGGATTACAAAAAATACCCCTGGAAATGAGAACAAACCTGAACTGTAATATTACACAGCAAGAAATTGAAAGTGCCATTCAAAATCTTCAACTTGGCAAGTCCCCAGGCCCGGACGGCCTAACCTCCAAATATTATAAAGTTTTAAAGGACTATTTGATACAACCCTTGATGGAGGTTTGCAACCAGATAATGGAGGGAGGGAGGGCACCGGAAACGTGGAAAGAAGCTTTCATCACATTGGTACCTAAATCAGAGACTGAAAAGACCCAACTTAAGAACTACCGCCCCATCTCACTCCTAAATGTGGATTATAAAATTTTTGCAGATATTTTGGCAAATAGACTTAAAAAAGTACTAAATGAAGTGATTCACAAAGACCAGGCTGGCTTTCTCCCTGGTAGGCATTTGTTTGACAACACAAGAAACATTATTGACATTTTGGAACTTCTACAAACAAATCTGAACACCAGAGCGGTTTTGATTTTTGTTGATGCAGAGAAGGCCTTTGATAATATTTCTTGGATGTTTATGAAGAAAAATTTGGAAGGGATGGGAGTGGGGCGGGGGTTCGAAAACGGTATAGAAGCAATCTACACAGAACAAAAAGCTAAATTGATAGTAAACAATGTGGTGACAGAGGAGTTTAAAATTGAAAAAGGGACACGCCAGGGGTGCCCTCTATCCCCCCTATTGTTTATTTCAGTCCTAGAGGTGTTACTAAATATGATTAGAAAGGACCGGTTGGTCCAGGGAATTGAGGTCGGAGTGAAACAATATAAATTGAAAGCATTTGCAGATGACTTGGTACTAACATTTCAGGAACCAGTCTCCAGCACTAAAAGAGTGTTAGAATTAATTTCTGATTTTGGTCGGGTGGCGGGGTTTAAGTTAAATAAGCAAAAAACCAAGGTTTTAGCAAAAAATTTGACAGCTACAGAAACAGATGAGTTCTCCAAAGAAACGGAGCTGAATGTGGTTAAAAAAGTAAAATACCTAGGGGTGTACTTGACCTCCAAAAATTTGAATTTGTTTAAAGATAATTATGAGAAATGCTGGTCAGAAATCAAAAGAGACTTGGATATATGGTCAAGATTGAAACTTTCCTTGTTAGGCCGAATAGCTGCTGTAAAGATGAATGTATTGCCGAAAATGTTATTTTTGTTTCAGGCCCTACAGATCGTGGACAAGGTGGAATGTTTTGGAAAGTGGCAGAGGGATATTTCTAAGTTTGTTTGGCAGGGCAAAAAGCCCCGAATAAAGTTTAAAATATTAACTGATGCGAAAGAAAGAGGGGGATTTGCCCTGCCAGACTTGAGGTTATATTATGAATCTGCAGCCTTCTGCTGGTTGAAAGATTGGATTTTATTGGAGAACACTGATGTCCTGGATCTGGAAGGGTTTGACAATGCGTTTGGGTGGCATGCATATCTGTGGTATGACAAGGCCAAAGTGCACAAATTGTTCAAAAACCATATTGTCAGAAGAGCAATTTGGAGGGTCTGGATAAAATACAAAGACTTATTGGAGAGTAAAACTCCGAGGTGGCTCTCACCGGTGGAGGCCAAGGCACGTAAGAGACCTAACATGGAGGCCCACTGGCCTAAATATTGGGAAATAATTGAAAAAACTGGAGACAATTGGAGGTTGCTAAGTTTGGAGAAATTGAAAACTAAGGTACGAGATTGGTTGCACTATGCGCAAATTCAAGAGGTATTTAAAATAGATAAAAAAGTTGGATTCCAGGTGGAAAAATCGAAACTAGAGACTGAATTGTTAGAGCCAAAAAGTAAACTACTTTCGAGAATGTATAACTTGCTGCTTAAGTGGAATACACAGGATGAGACAGTCAAATCCGCTATGATAAAATGGGCTCAGGATGTGGGGCATAACATTATGTTTGCAGACTGGGAAAGGTTATGGAACACCGGTTTGAAATTCACGGCATGTACTGCCTTGAAGGAAAATATTATGAAAATGGTATACCGGTGGTACATGACCCCAGTCAAGTTAGCCAAGATATATCATCTGTCTGACAACAAATGTTGGAAATGTGGAGAGGCGGAAGGGACATTCTTTCATCTCTGGTGGACCTGCCCGAAAGTGAAGGCCTTCTGGGAAATGATCCATAATGAATTAAAAAAGGTATTGAGATTTACCTTACCTAAAAAACCAGAGGCCTTCCTTCTGGGCATGGTGGACCAGAGAGTGCTTAAGAAGGACAGAACCTTTTTTATGTATGCTACCACAGCAGCAAGGATCCTGATTGCAAAATACTGGAAGACACAAGATTTACCCACGCTGGAGGAATGGCAATCGCAGTTGATGGACTATATGGAACTGGCTGAAATGACTGGCAGAATCCGAGACGCGGGAGAAGAAACAACTGAGGAGGATTGGGAAAAGTTTAAGGACTATTTGAAAAAACACTATAAGCTGTATGAATGTTAAAAAAAAAAATGCACCTTTCAGGAAATTCTAGCTTCAGCAAATGTAAGTTATTGGAATGAAAATTAAGACACAAGAATTCAGAGGTAAAATAATGAAATAACTTTATTGTGTTTAATATAAAACATATAAGAATTGAGCGACAGTAAAATTGAAAATAGGGAACATGATAAAATGGAAGTTACAATAAGTTTTGAAATAAGTTAACAAATTGCTGATGCTTTATAAGACAGAGAACGCAGGGTTCGGAGGTTGTGGGGAAGTCCTATAGGTTAGATGGAAAAAGAATATGGAAATTTGTTATTTATATCTTTCTTTCTTATAACCACTCTTTATTCTTTTTTCTGTATTTCTGTACTTTTAAAAAAGCAATAAAAAAATGTTTTTTTTTTTAAAAAAATAAACTACCACAGGGACCAGATTAAACCAACCAGTAGGCCGGATTAGGCCCCCAAAACGGACATACCTGAACTAGGGTGATGCACATTGTTCCCGGGAACTCCTCGTTTTTAGTAAGGAGGGAATCTTGCACTACACCTGTATCAAAATCTAGTTATCTAGCACATGTGATGCTGTACCAACAATTTTTACACCCCTAAGAGAACAAATCAGTAAATCCGTTAGCAAGACACAAGTATAACTGTACAAAACATATGTTTTCCCACTTGGCCAGACAAGATTCTATCACCTGTGTTTTGCAGGTCAAGGAAATGACACCTGTAACATGCTACGAGTATTAAATTATCTCCTCCCCTGCTTCATCTAGAGACACTCAGGACTGGGATTCTGATTCAGAGCGATCCTTGTATCAAATCTTCAATTCATTTGGCAAATGTGGTTCAGCAACCAGGGCCTCTGAGAGCCAAGGGGAATCATCTGATTAAAAAGGCATCGTGAAGAAAGACAAAAGGAAACATTTTGCTGCAAAAGGTTCTTGGAATCACTGGCACACAGAGGTATAAAGTGGAGGCAGCCAGCAGGGCCAACAATTCACTTCAGAAACAAACAAAGCCCAAGATTTAAAGGCAAACAAGTCATGCCTTCCATCGGTGTCCATTTAATAGACAGAAGATTTATTGAAATGCATATTGTGCCAAATGGTTTGAAGTTAGATGCCTGAGCCACAGGCTCATGGACACGGCTTTGCTGTTTCTGACACTAGGAAAGAAAACAGTGTTCTATGCTTGGATTAGAAACCAGGAGGAAACCCCAGTTTGGGCATCTTAAAATATTTAAAAGGGTTCTGTTGGGCATTTTTGGCGGGAAAAATATAATTGAGAACAATAGGTGTAAAATTGGGGGTTGGTTCATTTTGGCTAATTGGTTCATTTTGATTGGTTAGTTGGAGAAGCATTTAATTTTGATAATTTTTGAGATGAATATTTAATTTTGATCCTTGATTTTGTTTCTGTTATCTGGTTGATTTATTTGTAATTGTATTCTATATTTTAATTCTCATGCATGCCAATGTAATAATACTCAGCACTTATACCACTTTTTGTGAGTGTTCAAAGCACTTGACACGCAGTGTATGTGAACTGGCTCTGCAGGTTGGACAGACACCTTGTTTGCACATAACTGTAAACTATGGTTGAGTTATTCCTCCTCTCCTCTGGCACTGCCATGAGGAGGAATTCCGAAGCATTAGCTTCTACTTTAGGCTAACCACAACCTGCCCTGTGGTGACATCTGAACTAGGACAAACTGTGGTTACTCTCAAGTATGAGTAGTGCAACAAGCCAATTTCAACCATAGTTTATAAAGCTGGCTTGCTTTCATTAACTAGAGTTAAGACCAACCAGAGTTTAGGGTTCAGACGCAACACTGCACAATGGTCAACAAAGAAGTGGAGACTTCCAATTTCTTCCTCGTGGCCATGCTGGAGGCCAAGTGAGCATACAGAAAGTGTGTGTGTGTGAGAGAGAGAGAGAGCGAGAGAGAGAGAGGTGTGTGTGTGTGTGTGTGTGTGTGAGAGAGAGAGAGAGAGAGAGAGAGAACTGTAATTTTAGAGTAAACTTCTAGTGCGGATACATCCATTGCTAGCACACAAGCCACCATACACTGCACTGAAAAATTTGTAGAATAGATTTTGCTCCTGGTGTATCGCTACTGCTGAAGCTGTTTTCATGGTGAACAAAAGCTTTCTTATGCACCAGTCACAACTGCACTTAAGAGCAGATTCTGGTAACTGCACTTAATGCACACATGCACACACACAAAAGCAAAGACATAGCATATCCCCACCCCCACCCTGCTGGTCTTCCATTTACTTCAGGGTCTGTGTTTTGGGAGCTCTGCCAGCCAGTGCATAAAAATAGTTACCCCATTAACTGGGAACAGTGCCCACAATGCTGTACACCCCCAGCTACACAGAAGCCCGCACCAAAAATGGCACCAAAAAGGGGGAGGCAATGGGCAGGATGGGACACAGGAAGTGGGTAGAGGTCAGATTACCACCAGAAAGGGAAGTGGTAGAAAAGCAAAAAGCCAACTTCAAGGGCAGACACAGAAAGACCTTTGGAAATAGTATTAAAAGGTTTAAATACTTAGCATTTCTATAGTGCTGACTGGGATCACAAAGTGCTTCAAATGATCTACGGTAGTTGAGATCCCTGCATTGCAGGGAGTTGGTCTAGATGACACTCAGAGTTCCTTTCAACTCTCTATGATGCTCTGGGATCTCTCTGAAAATAAATGGATGAGCGACTTGCTTTTGCCCATGAAAGCTAGCTGCTCAGGGTGGCACTTGGAATATTCCTGCAGCAGCAGCTGTGGTCTTATATTTGCCCACCACTATTTGATCTTCCCCCTACAGTGCAGCAACACTGGAGAATACCGTGTGTTTCTTGAAGTGGCTCTAAGTCAGGGGTCAGCAACCTTTTTCAGCCGTGGGCCAGTCCACCGTCCCTCAGACCATGTGGTGGGCCAGACTATATTTTTGGGGGGAAATGAACGAATTCCTATGCCCCACAAATAACCCAGAGATGCATTTTAAATAAAAGCACACATGCTACTCATGTAAAAACACGGGCCGGATTGAGAAGGTGATTGGACTGGATCCGGCCCCCAGGCCTTAGGTTGCCTACCCATGTAAGTGAACAGCATTAAACGTGCTCCAAGTTTACATATTGGGCTTTGTAGCTTAGAAGAAAGGCATGCAAAGGGGGACACGGGAGATGTATACAAAAGCTGCATGGCATGGTGAAAGTAGACAGACAGGCTTTTCTTCTTCTCTCACCATTAATGGACTCTGCCATCATCCTAAGCAACTGAACATTGGGAAGATTCAGGAATTCCTCAGTGCATAGTTAAGCTACGGAACTTCTTGCCATAAGACCGAGTCATGGTCACCAACTTGGATGGCTCTACAAGAGGTTTAGACAAAGCGCTAGCTGGGTTCTACCTGCCCTGCCGGAGCCAGTATACCAGTCACTGGGAATTGTACGTGGGGAGAGTGATGTTGTGCTTATGCCCTGCACATGGGCTTCCCAGAGACTTCTGTTTAGCCGCTGTTCTGAGCAGGATGTGGGGCTAGAGTGGTCGGAACAGGAGAGCTCTTCTTATGTCCATCAGGACAGGCAGGTCACACCTACACCTAAACAGTGAACACCCTGGCATACATTCTGGAATCTCCTACAACACACAGTAGTACTTCTGTGGCGGACAGGCCACCATAATTCCTGATGCTACAAAGTTGGGAAACTACTGGTCAAGGATGGCTCCAGGTGTGGAGGCCTGTGGAGGCATTACTCCAGGGCATTGTGGGAAACAAATATGGTGGATGCCATACGCTGATGTGCAGGTCCGCACCTGGTTTCTTGACCAAGTCTAAAGTAGAATAATTTTACGTCTTTGTCTCCTTACGTCAACCAACAAGAAAACCAAGGCTTGACCAATCTAAGGCCTCACATTTTCCAATCAAACTTGGCCTATGAAATTCCTAGCAAGCAACATGGCTTCAGTCAACTTCTGCCTTTAAGTTTCCTTTCTTTACTCTGTTTTCTGCCCCTCACACGCAACCTAGAATCCCCAAGGGAAAACACCACTTTTTGGAAACCTTGCTTGACTCACCGGGACGACCTAATCCTACACGAGCCAGCAACTTTTATCTGTTTTTAATGAGGTTAAAGCAGCATCTGTTAGAACTCTTTCTGTTCCCATTAACCTCCGCAAACCCATTATATTCAGGCAGTTGCTCAAAAGCTATGGAAGTTTTATTTATTTATTTTTAAAGGCTGCACAGGGCTGAACTGCCAGGCTAATACTGTAAAAAAGCACAGGCCTCAGGAAACAATGCAAACAGTAGCAAGGGGCGTGTGTTAAAAATAAATTCCCCAGATTAAAGGAAAACATAAATGCACAAAAGAGGCCAGTTTGAATGAGCCTGACAGCTATGCAGAGACACAGGTGGAATGTGAAAACAGTGCCAAATCCAGACAAATACCCCAGTTCCCTAAGGCAACAGAGTCTTCCATTCTCTGTTTGGAAGCTGGTCTTTGCTCAGCAGGGGTGCATATCCTTGCCCCTAGGTACTGGCTAAAATTTAAAGGCGGGTAGGGCTCAATTTAGTATTTTCTGCTTTCAACGAGATGTTGAGCCTGAACTTAAATGCAATTCCGTCTTGGAATCAGGAAATGCAAGTTATTGACATGTATGGCCTCTTTTTCAGCATTCTGAGCTTTTCAGATTTTGAGATAGCCTCTTACCACCTGAAATCTCATATTTTAAAATGCAACATTTGTGCTGACCACTTCTGCCAAACTTCAGACCCCTCGCTCTCACTACGTAACCAGCATGATAAATGGGGAATGGAGACAAGCCTTTACAGCTCTGAGGTTCCAGTCCATGTTTTCTGCCGTAATTGAAGGATGCTGTCACTGAAGAGAGGATGCCCACATAGCTGTCATGTGCCTGGCGATTTACCCCACCACTTACGCTTGCTCAATCTATGAGGATTTAAGAGAATCCTAGTTCAAAAAATTCAATTTCTGAGTGGGGAGAATGATTGGGTGTTTATTAGGGGACAGGTCCCCCTACACTTCTGAAAAATGGTTTTCCAGATACTCTTTAAAACATCCCACTCCTTTTTTAACCTTTGGTTTTTGTTGAGTTCTAATTACTTCTGTCATTTTTGCTAATTCCAAATGTTCACACAATTTGATTTACCATTCTTCCTTCGTACGTGTAAAGGGAGGAAGTAAACAGCCTTTGTTAACTGCCTTGTTCTTACATGCATGCAATTAAAAAAGGAAATCAGTCGGATCAGAGCAAAGATCTACCCTACACCAAGCATCCTCTTCCCCCACAATGGCCATCTAGTTGCCTCCAGGGTGCCCAGAAACAGGGCATGGAGGCAGTCACCCCAACCTCTCCCCAGAACCAGTACTCAGAGGAGATAGGAAGAAGCTTTTCTCCCTCTCCCAAAATCCTTGAAATCAGGGTTCTCTAATGAAGATGAGAATTGAGGCAGAGGAAAGGAATCGATTGCACAATGCAGAATTAGTCTAAGCAATGTGCTGCCCCAAGATACTAAGACAAGGGTTGGGGAAGGTGTGTACCGCCGTATGTTGTTGGACTCCAGCTCCCATGATGCCTGACCTTAGACAGGGCTGGCTGGGACTGATGGGAGCTGCAGCCCAGCAACATATGAAGAGTGCAGCTTTGGCTACTCCTGGATCAAACGAACATGTGGGTTGAGGAGAAGGATACCAATGTCTATTTGGTATGATAGCTGAACAGAACCTCCATTCACAGCGGAGTGTGCCATATTAATGTGCCATTAAAAACACACCTACCCAAATCCCCCAACAAGTAAGATTGGCACTGGAAGCCAAATTAAACCAAGCCAAACAGCTTGTCCATCTAGCTCAGGCACGTCCAACAGGCAGATCATTGGACGTCTGTGGCAGATCATTGGCTCCCCCCAAAGAAGCTCAAAAACTTTGGCTTCCCTAAAAAAAAAAAAGGTCAAAACTTTTGCCCTGCACCCCAAAAAATGGGGCTTCCTCCTTCCTAAAAAACTCAACAACTTTGACCTGAACCCCCAAAAGGGGTAGATCACTGCTAGTTTTTAACTCTGTGAGTAGATCACAGTCTCTTGGGAGTTGGCCACCTCTGATCTAGCTCAATACAGCTGGAAGTGTCCAGAGGTGACTCTCCAGGGTTTCAAAGAGGTATCTCTCCCAGCCCTACCTGGAGATGCTGAGGACTGAATCAGAGATCTTCTACAAGCAAAGCATATGCTCTACCACTGAACTGCTGACCATTGCCTTAAAAAAAGAAGAAGATTATCGTCTTCATTGTTCTGAATAAAAGGGCTGAATTAAACTGGAACATAGAGAGCTGGCTTTTACTGCACTAAATCATTTCTCCATCTGGCTTGGTATTGTTTACACTGACGGTGAGCAACTCTTCCTGGAGATTGAAACTGGGACGTTCTGCACGCAAAGCAGATGTCCTACCAGTGAGTTTTAGCACCTTCATACAGGCTGGGCTGAACCCTTCTGCTTGACATATTTGTTTTCTATGTGCATTAAGGACAGTGTGTGTGTGTGTATTTGTTTCCATGGAGAACATTCACCCATACAATTCCTACCGACATACACACATATGGAACTTGAAGCTCAGGACTTGCCACTTGAATTGGCTGACTGTATAAACTCTGAGAGCCCCTTGTGTGAAGATGATCTTGCAACAATTAAGCCAAAAGGATAATTAAAAAATAAAAGAATAAGGTGGGGAAAAGCGCCAGCCCACACATACCAACAACGGTGCCTTGACAATATCCCACGAGCCACGTGGATTTTCAGAAACGGTCAGACTACAAGTCAGCTCATGGGAATGTGGAGAATCTGCAGAGATAAAGCTTTGTAGCTTGCAAAGAAGTAAAACTGAGAGATAAAACAGAAGAGAAACAAGGGGAGAGAAGCAGAAAGAACCAGAGAGATGGAAAGCACAAAAAGTTCTGCTTGAAGGAATTTATTATTATCATTATTATGATTTTAAAAGGGGACAGATTGAGCCTTTGTTTTCTCTTCAGTTTATCACACTTCACTTGCTCCAAACACACAAGGTCGTTATAGTCACTGGATTCCAGTTTTGTTCTGAAGGATTCAAAACCAGCCATTTTGTTCAATGCACAGCAGTTAAATGCTTTAGAATCAAGATAGCTGGATCTATCTATTGAAACATAATTATAATAAATACATTTTGCTTGCTGGTTGGTATACAAAAAAAACACTTTTCAAGGCCACCATAAGATAAACAAAAGTGAGTCTTCACTCATAAAAGATGTCTAAAACTCATTGGTAGGCGCATGGGGAAGAGAGAGAATAAGGATAATGGTAAAGGTTTATAAAACACTGTGGAGGGAGAGAGGAAACATTATTGCCCCCCTTTCTCAGAATAGTAAAATTCAGAGTCCTCATCAAGCTGATTCTCAGCAGAAGTAAGACTGTTAATAAGGGGAGAGCTTACTCTCAAAACTCATAATTAACTTAATTAATTAAATGATTCTGATCTTATGCATCAAGGCAAAGCATAGAACAGCCTTTGCCAGTCTCGTGCCCTCCAGATGTTTTGCAATGCAGCTCCTATCAGCCTGGCGGGCACCAGGCTGGCAAAAACTGGCACAGAATATCAAAACGTATCTCAAGCAATGCAAAGCTGCCCACTTTCACATATCTTTGTTGACTCCATGGCCTTGTGCCACCACTCTTGTTCCAATGCTAACAGAGCCTGAACAGGTCATGCAGGTAAGTCTTCAGGTGGTGTTGAGAGGGAGGTGAGCTTTTCTTAGAATTCCTCTAAAGACAACAGACATTCCAAGGAATCATGTTTGTAGGCCTCATTGTTGCAGTGGCATTCTATTTATTCAGTGAGAAACCACAAAAAGATGAGAAATAGAAAGGAAGGTCCATCACATTAATTAATACCTTTTGCAGCTCTTATTGTTTCAAAAAGATGGTACAATCCTCCTCTCACAGGACAGGACTCCCTCAAAGCTCAAATGCAGGATCACTCATTTCTGCCTGCAGGGAGGAGCAAACAGCCGGGGGAATGTTAACCAACCATTGTGGCCTCTGCCACATGCTCTCCAAAACCTGATATGGCTTCACCACATAACTGTCACACTGGGAAGATTTCTGTGAAGGAGCAGCCACAATAAGTTTCAGTTGAGGGTGAGTGGGAATTGGCTCTCTCATTTCCACATTGAAAGTGTGTCATGAACATCAGGGCTAAGAAATCCTCGTCTGCCAAGCCTTGCCAAAGCATTGTCACCCTGAGCTAAGTGAACCAGGTGGAAAGGGATGCTCCTTCCTCCTCCAAAACACACTGGAACAATATTTAAAACCAGCAGTTACATTTTCCATGTGAATTCAAGATCAGTTTCAGCAAGAGACAAGGCATTCTGCTTTTTTAAAAGCCTATTTTACACTCCAGTCCGCATTCACAGCAACTGCACATACACACAAAAGCAGTGAACTTCAGGGTCAGGTGTGAACAAACCCTCTGCGCTGCCTTCATGGAGTAACTCCACTTGGGTTGCCAAGTGATGGGTGTGCACTGGGAGCGGGGGCAGGGTCAGGCCTGCACACTTGATCTAGGAAAATCAGCCCATGAGGTATTTCATCGCATGGTGAGAAATAAAACTTTAAAGCTGCCTGTGTCTCAGCTAAAACCCAACGGTTTTTTAAACTAGCACTCATTGAGACATCAGTTCCAACCACAAGCGCCGCCCTGGTCTGTGCTTTGCAAAGAGGAAGAAGGAAGGACCACATGCAAGGAGGTCCTAACGGGTCTCTTCTCCTAGATTTCTATCCTCTTGCACAGCTAAGCAGGTCAGTCAGAAATCCAGAACACCAGACTGCAATCCCCCCCCCCCCATTAGAGCCTCCGCGGTCAAAATCCCAGCACAACCTGGAAACCTCAAACGCATAATTCGGGGGAATCCAGCCTCTTGACCTCCCCTCCACCCCCTTAATCCAACACGGAATCCTCACTTCGACATTTCCACTCAAGCCCTGGATCTCCCAGGATCTCCGTGGGCGGAAAGCAGCCCCCTGACAAAAACTTGCGGTGCGCAGAAAATAAGGAAAAAACCAAAACATGATGGGCAGCCTAAAGCCTGGGGTTCCACCTCCCCCCACCCCCTCAATTCTTTCCCCCAGGGGAGGGCGAACGGGCAACCTGGGGTGCCCGGCTTTCTGGGGCGGAATCTCATCCCTCCCGAGACCAGATGCCCGGAGGCGGCCGAGGCAGCTGCATCCAGAGGCGCCCGCGGCGATGCCCTCCTCCGGGCGGGAGGGGTGCGCAGCTGGCGGGGGCTAAACGGGCCCTCGTCAAATTGAAATCCCGCCGCCGCCGCCGGGCTCTCTTCGAAGGCACGATCCTGGCTCCCTTCGCCGCCGCCCTCGGAGCATCCCCAGAACCGCGGAGGGCAGGGGGCGCCGAGAAGGCAGGCGGGAAACGCGTCGCCCTTGGAGAGGAGGCAGCTGCGCGCCCGGCCCCGATCCCTTACCTGGCGGCGGCGGCGGCGGCGGCGGCGTCTCCTCCCGCCCTTCTGCTGCTGCTGCTGCAGCCGCGATCCCGGGAGCTGCGCGCCCTCCCGCCCGCGCGGCGCCCCAGATGCCAGCAGCAGCAGCAGCTGCGCGCCCATTGGCTGCGCCGGGAGCTTTTCCTGTGCCGAAAGTGAGAGTGGCCTGGCAGCAGCGCCGCCCATTGGAGGAGGCGCGACGCCCAGGGAGGCCGTGAGTGGCCCAGATGTGGAGGGAGGGAGGGCGGCCGGGATGGGGCGCCTCCCTCCTGCGAAGGGCTCTCTCCCTCCCTCCCTCCCTCCCTCCCTCTCCATCTCCATGCCTGCCTCCCCCCCCGCTTTGCGCTTCTCCTTCTGCTGTCCAGCCGCAGGGCGGGGGCGAGGGGGGGGGGGAGCCGGAGAGGCAGCAGCCCCCGCGCAGCAGATACAGGGAGCTCGCTGCTTGGCGATCCTCAACCCACGACTGCCAAAGCAAGCCAGAGACTGTGATTGGGATGGCATTAGAATCATCACAGCAAGGAGGAGCGCAGAGAGGAGAAACGTCGTGGGAGGGCATCGTCTGCACCAGCCAAACCCGACGCCTCCGCCTGCCCCGGCTGCAACACAACATGTCTCTCTCTCGCACGTGGGTCTCTACAGCGGCAGCTCTCCAGCAGTTTAATTTCACCCCCCATGGCGCATCCTTCCATTGTCTCTGGATGCAAACAACTAGATATAATAAATGTGCATTTCACAATACTAGCTCCCTAGAAATAACCCTGTGAGGTAGGTCACTCGGGTAGGGAGGTGGACAGAAAATTTCCAGCTCAGAGAATACGCCAGAGATTAGTAAACCATCATGAAAATATGGCAGTAGTGCACATCATTTTTTTGTTTGAAGTTTATAAAAGCAATGGAAATATTAAGTTGAGAATTAATGATATTGTTAATAATAAATGTTCATATAAGAATATTAGTTCGGGGGTCCTTCCCTGCTGTCTGCCTGTTCACTTATTTTTTGATACAAGTAATGGGAACATACATGCAGAGGACGATCGTAAAATATGCCCGTTTTAATCTGCAGCCCACAAAAACTCATACCATAATAAATTGGTTAAAGTGCCACAAAGCTCTCTCTTGTTCCTGATGCAAAAGACTAACACAGAACCTCCTCTCCAAAAAGGTCTACAAAGCAGTTGTTTTTATGAAAATACAAGAGCCTGCATGCTTCTTCCAGGAGCAACTCCAAACGTTTTCTGAAAAAGCAAAGGCCCGGCTTACCAGGGCTGACAGCTTTCCCTTCTGAAAATTCCAAGAAGACTGAGCTTGGAAACCAGGATTATTGTACTGTAAATATTTTTGGGGGAAAGACTTAGCAGAAAGATGGAGGGTCATAGCTCAGAGTTACAGCATCTGCTTTGCATGCAGAAGGTCCCAGGCCAGGTTCAATCCCTGCCAACACCCGGCAGGGCCGGGAATGTCCCGCCTGAAATCCTGCAGACCAGAATGCATAAAACCTACATTAAATTTCCTGAGGCAACAACACCGAAAGAACAGGCAACGGACAAGCTGACCGATTCTCTCCAGTTTCTCCCCCTCAGTCTCTTTCATAGTTCTCAGGTAGATCTACACCACACCCACTGTTAAAACAATTCAGTGCTGGGGTTTGCTCTTGGCAATAAGTAAATAAGAAGTAAATGGCAAGGCAAGAGGCATGTCTATCATGGATACAAGCTGGACAGGGGAGAAAATGGGTGCTGCATATCACGTTCCATACATCACTCTAAATTGTAAAAAAAAAAAAAATCACTGTTGAAGGTAAACTACATTTTCAAACTGGCAGTAAAAAAAAAAAAAAACAGGACACCATCTTGCTCAGAGGCTTAGTAAGGGCAACATGCCAGGCAGAGCAATGTTGTAGCTTCTCCATGAACCATGTGCCTGCTGCCTAAACACACCCAAAGCACTTTTTGGGGAGAAGGAAGCTTTGTTTTTTTTCTCACCTGCCATCACAAATATCCAAAGATATGCAGCACTGGACAGCAGCTACTGGCAGGGTTTTTGTGTGTGACAGGGAGCGTTTTGTTTTGTGCAACAGCTTCCAAGCAGGCGCAGTTTTAGCACTTGGAGTTTCAGCTGCATTTCCTTCAAAGGTCCACAGCCATTCTTAAATCACTGGTCCCTTGGGGGGGGGGGTTAAATGTGTAAAAAGGACTGATCAGATATCACACAAAAAAGGAAGTAGTTGAAAGGAGAACTCTCCTTTTCTGTTTCAATGCTTAACCAACACTGGTGCGTCACTATTTATTTACAAATTTGTATCCAGCATTCAGTATTTCTGTTTGCAGATAATGAAGCCATCATAATTAACCAATAACAAACAAAGTTAAAATATCAGAAGTATTAAGAGAAAAATAGCATTTAAAACCAATTGCTGGTGTCAATACCCATTGTAATGAAGCCAAAGTACATTTGAAATAATTGCAAATTCTTCTCATATGTTGCACCCCATGTCTATTCTCTTTCATTTTTAATGGGGCAGGGACCTGTCAAACCTGTTCTTTGTAAATCACCATGTATAGAGATGGTGAGATTGATTGATTGATTGATTGATTGATCTGTCAGGGATGCTTTATTTGTGATTCTTGCATTGCTTCACATCTCCCTTGCTAGCATACAATCGTATGCATGCTTACTTAAAAGTAAATCTTGCAGAGTTCATCGGGGTTCATTTCTAGTAAGTAGGCTTACAATTGTAGTCCAATGCTGCTACTGCCTTGAAAATAGGCAATTTGCTGTCTATGCAACCTACAGGTTGGAGGAGCCTACACAGTCTGATGGTTTTCTTCCACTGGGCTGCTTTGCTTCCAAGGCTATGCCAAGATGTTAAATGTTCCTCCTACCCAGACACACCGACTCTAACGAAGAGGGGGGTGGCCTACTTAAAAGCGGACACCCCAGAGCTACATTTCAGCTGAAACAATTGTTCAAGACAGATTTGCATTACCTTTGCATGTGCTAAAAGCTGCTCCTAGGCTCTTCTCCAACTCCCAGGTCGCATCTGGAGGACTTTGCCATCCAAGAGTTTTCAATAATGCACGAATAAAAACAACACATTGTCCAGGACTGCTTTATATCAGTAGTCTGGTAAAGCTTGCAATTTGGAAGCCAGTCTGCCTCCAACGGACTTTGGAACACAGGTGCAGTCTTAGCTTTGAAAATAATGGGTTACCTGCCAACACCCACAGCACTACGTCAACAAAAAAGGATGTTAATCATAAAGCTGCATTGGCAGTACTAAAACAACAACAACAACCCTCCCAAAGCCGTAAGCATCCCAAAAGGGGCTGGGACTCAGTCTGGCTATGCTTACATGGTTGGAGTGAGCCGATTTGAAAGATGCATTAGGCTAAGACAATCAAAAGGAAGTAGGAACATGGGAGGCTGCTTTCAGACCCTTGAACCATTTGGCTCAAATGTAGCATAATCTACACTCATTGCCAGCAGTGGTTTCAGGCAAGAGTCTCCCAACCCCCCCTGGAGGTGCCAGAGAGGACGGAACCTGGAACCTGCAGCTTTGCAGGGAAGGCGCTCTGTCGCTCAGTATGGCCTTTACAGTGTAGTATGCTATAGGAGTTCCTATATAACATGCACAGTCAACCATAAGGCTTCTCTGCCCCAATATATACGGTCAAATAGACATGAAATGCAAAACCAATTTTCTGACACAGAATTGTGGCAGGGCTCTGTGACTCAGTGGTTTTCCTTTTATTCAGCTGCCAAATAAGAAAAAGTAGTTTGGGCCAACATGAGTTGATTCAGAACTCGCCAATTCCATTTTGTCAGGCCAGCCCAAAAGATGGGAGTACCCAGGGTGTGTCTATCCTGTGTGTGGCCCCTCCTCTCCCTCCCAGCGAGAGGAATGGAGAGCCAGCAGCTCCCCTGATCAGGTCATTTAAGCACACATGGCATTTTACAGCTCACACCCCCATAGATTATTCATTTCCATTTTGCTGGTGGGAGAGATGAGGCACCATCCCAAGGCTGTCCATTGAGGATTTGAACCCGTCTTGCAGGAACACACACAGACACAACATGATCCATTGGGTAAACCCTCTCGCTGTTATGTGGTCATGGCAGGAACTGTGGCTCTGAGCTGGATACGAAGACTGCATATATGTGAATGAAAAGGGCACCGATACAGAGGACCTGCAACAATATGTGGTAACATGGAACACTTCTGTTCAGGGTTCCAGCAAGCCAGTTACCCCATCTGCCAGGATACTCCATTCCATTTCACCCACCCCACCTCACTCAACAGTTTAGCATCTTGTAGTCACCAGGGATAGACAAATCTGCCATTTTCTGGTCTCTCTGTTTTTTATTTTTCCTATCTTCAGTTTTCCACAGCAATTTCTTTTTTAAAAAATCATGAGAATTTCTCAACAACTTACATGTGAATTTCTCCTAATAAACACTTTTCTTTTGATGCAGCTTTGACTTACATGCACATTTTTGCCAGCTATCTTCACTAATACATTCATTTGTATGTAGTTTTCCCCCAATATATGTATTTTTCTAAACATTTTTGGGTTGAGCTTCTGTCTCAAGGTGATTTACACACAATTAAAAACACAAAAGCAAGAAGTGCATTTAGAAGATTAAAACCATGGCGAAGACCCATTTATGCAGCTGGGAAAGGCTGCTGGAACAAAAATACCTTTGACTCTTTCCAGGAAGTGCAGATAATGAGTGTTTGTTGTATCTTGAGGGGAAAGCTATTCCATACAACAGCAGCAGCCGCAGCTAAAAGCCCTGCTCAGTTTCTGCAGAGCGGGCTTCTGAGATCTCTGGAACAGCAAGAGAAACTCTCCTGCCAACTGCAGCCACCTACTGGGTGTATAAGGGATAAGGCAGTCTCTCAGGTAACCTGGTCCCAAGCTGTACAGGAACTTTTAAGTCAGTATCAACACCTTGAACTTGAACTGGAGAGCCAGTGTGGTGTAGTGGTCAAGAGCAGTGGACTTGTATTCTGGGGAACTGGGTTCGCGTCTCCGCTCCTCCACATGCAGCTGCTAGGTGACCTTGGGCCAGTCACACTTCTCTGAAGTCTCTCAGCCCCACTCACCTCACAGAGTGTTTGTTGTGGGGGAGGAAGGGAAAGGAGAATGTTAGCCGCTTTGAGACTCCTTAAAGGGAGTGAAAGGTGGGATATCAAATCCAAATCCAAACTCTTGAACTTGGCTCATTAACAAACTGACAGCGATGCAAACCCCGTAAACAAGGCAAATATGCCCCAACAAGCAACCAAGTCATGGTGTTCTGCACCAGCAGAAGTGCCCAGATCAATCCCAAGGTAGCCCCACATAGAGTACACTGTAATGTCAGTATACTTAGGATACATAATGTTTAAACTATTGTGGTGAAGCTGGGGTTGCCTTTGTTCATGTGGTTTCAGATCTCCTGAGACATCCACGAGAGCTAGAAATTTTGTTCTTTTCCTTAGAAGCTGGTGAGGATGGCATGCTTTGTGTAACCTAGAAGTATTTTAAGAAAGTGATTGTACTGCATCCAAGCCAGGCATACAGGCTCTTAGTCCTTTCTGAGCCAAGCACTTCTATGTTTCCAAACACAGGGGAGGAGTCACTTTATGAAGAAATTGCACAATTCGCAAGTAAGTCTCCAATTAGCTGCCCACACAAGTAACCTTTTGTGTTCCTAAAGCCGACTTTCCCTACAATGGAGCCACTTGTAAAGCCAAATGCTCAGGGCTCAGCTGCAAGAAGAAGGGGGGCAGGAAATCCCCAAACAAACCATGAATCCCCAAGCAAACCAAAGTGAAACATATTTCAGGACAGACAGAAACATCCTTCTTTGTAGGAAGAAAAAAACCCAAAACCTACAACTTTATTGGTACTGATTTCCAAATGCTGAGGATTGCACAGAACAAGAGATATATAATAATAAATGGAAGGAGGTGGGGGAGAAACTCCAGATGTTTTTGACTACCACCTCATCAGCCCCAGCCCAAACATGAGGACAGGACTAGTCTCAGAAAGGCTGCTGGAGAGGAACGGCTTAGGAGGCAATCTATTTGAGAGTTCTCTTGCACAAGTCCTGCTGAAGCAGAACGACGCTGAGCTCTGTTGTTCTGGAATGAGGCCCTCTGCTCAAAGGGCTCATTTGAAGGCGTTGATCAAGGGGACCCCCCGCGCGGGGAGCTCCTGGTGCAGCTGGCGGAAGAGCATGGCACACTGGTTTCTCTCCTGGGGCTTGCCAAGGCTGTGGAAGAGCCTGGCCTGGAGATAAAGGACATCCCGGAGCTGCTCCTTACAGTCCACCTTGGCAAAATAGGTTTTGGCTTCGTTGAGGTTCAGGATAGCTGACTCCAGTGCTGTCGAAAAAGAGCAAAAGTTTTCCTTCTGCTGCTTAAACATTTGCCTGTTTGTTTCATAAAATCCATATATTGCCCAACTGTTAAAAAAACACACCCCTCCTCAAAGATTAAATAGTGAAATATATTAAAATGCAGTTGATTAAATAGATTATAAAGCCAGCTGCCTATCAGGGCCTTCGGGATTCTGCCTGAACCAAGCCTCCACCAGCCACGCCTCTCCTTGGCCCTGCTCCGTCCCCTTCCCATATCACTTCCCTGGCTGGACTGTGTCCCTGGGCGGAGGGTGGTGTGTGTACCCAAGGGATGCCCTTGAAGGCCTGTGCCTCTTGGACTGAGTCCTCTCACCTGCAATATATCATTTCACTTGCATGCCTATGGACTAGAGATGAGGAGGTGTGAGGAGAGTTCTTACCTTCCGCCTTCTTCTGGGGAGGGTAGGAGGCAGCAGAGGCGACCTGGCACTTGGCCACCAGGAAGATGGCGGCTCCTTTGTCCAGCACTGCCCCGTGAGCCAGGATGGGCTCGATCGCCATGTGCAAAATGCTCAGCGCTTGCTCGGGGATGCCAAGGATTAGCTGGAAGGGAAGCGGGAGCCCCCAAATGTCAGGCAGAGATCATTACCTGCTGGTTTAGATTTTGCTTTGCTGAATTAGGTATTGTGTAGAAGTTAAAACAGGGTTTGGGGAACTTGTGACGCTCCCAGGTGTGAGTGGACTACAGTTCCCACCATCCCCAATGGCTGGCTGCGCTGGCCAGGACTGATGGGATTTGGAGTCCCAACTGCAGATTATGTTGGTGAACCGCTGTTTTAGATCCCACATCCCAAGGTCATTCACTAAGCCCAAGTACAGGAGAATGAAATAAATGCCTATCACCCCCCCTTTTATTATAATTATTATAGATTTATATACATAAAAATATATATTTAATTACAGATAAAAATAAGAACCCCTGAAAACATAGAGCAATCATTTAAAAACAATTAAACATTGATAGATGCATTAAACTTATATGCATATGTAAGTTTTACCATTTCTTTTTGTGCATCAAATTTTAAACTGCAACCCTGTTGGAGCGAGGGGCTGTCCCCTTACGGCACACTGATAAAACTGCATGAAGGAGCAGGAAGAACAAAGCAGGTACTGCTTGCACCTGTGCCAAAGATACCTGGGAGAAAGCCAAGTTGAGGATGGTTTCAGAGGCCAAGTACTGGAGGCGGTATTCCTGGGACAGAGCCAGTGCCTGGAGCAGGACGGGCAGAGCTATTGTGTGGCACAGAGACCTCCAGTAGAGCTCAGCAATGGACAGGAGGACACTAAGTCATGCAGGGGGGAGCAAGGAAAGAAATACAACAGTGTGCGTAAGTAGAGGAGCGGGAAAACCCAACTCATAGGAACGTAGGAAGCTACTGCCTATCAAGTCAGACCACTGGTCCCAATTGTCAAGTATGGCAGCAGTGGCTCTCCAGGGTTTCATAGAGCCACAGAATTTTAGAGTTGGAAGGTGCCCAAAGGGTCATAATAATAATAATAATAACATTATTTATACCCCGCCCATCTGGCTAGGTTTCCCCAGCCACTCTGGGCTGCTTCCAACACAATATTAAATACAATAATGAATCAAACGTTAAAAGCTTCCCTAAACAGGGCTGCCTTCAGATGTCGTCTAAAAGTCTGGTAGTTGTTGTTCTCTTTGACATCTGGTGGAAGGGTGTTCCACAGGGCAGGTGCCACCACCAAGAAGGCCCTTGGCGCTGGACCTCAGTGTCCGGGTAGAACAATGGGGGTTGAGACGCTCCTTCAGCTATACCTGACCGAGGCCGTTTAGGGCTTGAAAGGTCAGCACCAACACTTTGAATTGTGCTTGGAAATGTACTGGAGTCCAACCTGCTACAATGCAGGAAATGCAGTCAAAGAATTCCTGACAGACAGCCCATCCAACCTCTGCTTAAAAACCTCCATTGAAAGAGAGTCTACAGATTCCAAGATAGTCCATTCCACTGTCGAACAGCTCCTACCAGCAGAAAGTTCTTCCTGAGGTTTAGTTGGAGCTTGAAGCCATTGGTTCGGGTCCCACCCGCTGGAGAAGGAGAAAACAAGCCTGCTCCATCCACCACGTGACAGCCCTTCAGATATCCCCTCTCCTCTTCTCCAGGCTAAACATACCCAATTCCCTCAACCGTTCTTCATAAGGCTTGGATTCCAGACCCTGGACCATCCTGGTCACCCTCCTTTACATACCTTCCAGCTTCTCAGCTGGGAACTGGACACAGGACTCCAGGCTGGGTCTGACCAAGGCAGGATAGAGCAGTGCTATTAGTTCCCTTGATCTAGGCCAGTGCTTCACAAACCTGGGTCCCCAGCCATGTTGGACTGCAACTCCCATCATCCTTGACCACTGGTCCAGCCAGCTAGGGATGATGGGAGTTGTAGTCCAACAACAGCTGGGGACCCACATTTGAGAACCACTGGCCTAGACACTATACTTTCAGAGAGGAGACATACCTATTCCTACCTAGGGGTGCTGGGAACGGAATCCGGGACCTTCTGCCTACAAAGCAGGTGCTTTACTACTGAGCCACAGGCTCTGCCCAGCACTTGAGGCTGGTCTTATAGCCCCAGCCCTTCTTGCAGGAAACGGAGAGAATAAAAGAGAGGAAGTAGTGTGAAAGGAAGCACACTACAAGATATCTGAAGTGATTCACAAGCAGAATAATAAAAAAAAATGCACAAGCATTTTATTCTTATTTTTAAAATAAATAAATATAAAGTCTGAAGTGATTTACAAGCAGAGTAAATAAACAATAAAAATAAAAATACATGAGCATGTTTATAATGTAATCAAAATGCTGGTGCTGCCGAAATGCCAGGAAAGCAAGAGATTATTTGTTAGTGCTGAAATGAGGGCTGCCCTGATACCAGGTGGGCCTCCCTGGGGAGAGCCTTCTGCATGCGGGGAGCTGCTACAGGAAAGCCCTGTGAGCTTCCCCCAGGCCCACGAAAGAGAGAGGCCCAGCAGGACCCCCAGCCTCACCCCACGGCTGCAGGGCTCTTAGAAGGCTCCCAGGGAAACTCGCTTACCTGATCACCATCTCGGTGTTCTTAATTTTCTGGCAGTGAATCAGGAGCTTCTGCAGGAGTTTGTGCGCCTCAGACATTTGATTCTGCGCTTTAAGCAGGATGGCTTTTCTGGAAGACAGAATCCCAGGAGCCCCCAAAATGGAGTCTGAAGCACGTCCAATTTGCAGTGGTTTCAAGTGCTCAAAATCTCTTCCCTCAAAATCAAAGGGATGTCAAAGTGCTTATTTTTGGCTGGATCAAGCGTAAGATTTGATTTACATGTATCCCACATTTTAGGGCCTTACAGCCACCAACCATTAAAAACAATAAAGAAATAAATTCCTCATGTTCTTTTAAAAATATCTGGGAACTTAAATTTCTGTGGTTTAATTTATGTTTAAAATTTTGTATATTGTTTGTTTTTTATCACAGTAAGCAGCTTTTTATCATAGTAAGCAGCTTTGAGACCTAGATGATGAAAAGCAGGATATAATTTTTCAAAATAAAATACAGACTTCTAATAGTTTAATTCAAAGAATGGATTGCAATGAAGCGTCAATAGTTTCTATTCAACCCTAATGCAGGGGCTCCAAAACTGTGGTCTGCAAGTTTCATTCAGGCAGTCCATGGTGTGTCCATATTATATATTCATAGTGGTTTTTAATTGCATTTTAATTGCTTTTTATTTTTATTTATTTTATTTATTAAATTTATATACTGCCCTTCATCAAAGGATGAGTTTACAGTATAAAAACGCAAAAATTCATAACATAATAACAAACAAACAAACAAACAAACAAACAAACAAACAACCCCTCTCCCACCAACGCATCTGAAAGGTCACAGAACTCAGCAAGGCAAGTCACCTCGCCATAGCAAGAGCCAATTGGCACTGGGCAACAGACTTTTCAGAAAGGGGGAGTTAGAAATTGTTTGCTTTCCCTCTGTTTATGGGCTCACGGGTGGCATCCTGCCCTAACTAGAGCATTCACACTGCGGGTCCAGAGCAGCATGGTATGCAGAATGCAGCTTGCTCAGATGCTGCGGAGGGAGGGGGCACGCAGAGGGGCAGGAAGGCCCAGGCCCAATCTCTGGCATTGGGTGGCAAGCGAGGAAAGACTGCCTGAGCTCCAGAAGAGCTGCTGCCAGCCAGAGAAGACCATACTTGGCTAGGTAGACAAATAGTAGACCTTGCTCCATCTAGCTCAGTCATACATACACTGACTGGCAGCAGCTCTCCAGGGTTTCCCACAGGCGTCTTGTGCAGCTTCACCTGGAGACGCCAGGGATGGAACCTGGAACCTTCTGCACACAGAGTAGGTGGTCTGCCACAGATCTGTGGCCTTGCCTACAGGGAATAAGGAAGCATCCCAGTTATGTTTCTCTCTCTTCTTAAAAGAAGTGAAACATCCAGCACTGGCAGTCCATGCACTCAAGGGCTGACGGCCAATGAGGCTTTTCCCAACTCATGCGCTAAAGCATTACTAATGCATGTACAAAACGTCTTATGTATATATTTTTTATTTTTATTTTCTGCAGTGTAACAGTGGGAAAAGCTAGCACAAGTAGAAAGAAAGAAAGAAAGAAAGAAAGAAAGAAAGAAAGAAAGAAAGAAAGAAAGAGGAATACAATGCCTTATCCCACAGGCATTTGAATCCCATGTTAATGCTAATCCCTTCTCAAGGGGACATCAGAAGAGGCCCTTGTTCCTGCAGGTGTGTGATCTCTTACCTGTAAACCCCCTCGGTGCTATTCAGGGCTGTGATCCCAGCCACCAGGGAGCCAGCAACATGGTACTTGCCATCGTTCATAGCTCTGTCAAACTGGATCTTCTGGTCAAACAGCATCCACAGCTGGAGAAGAACATTTCCGGATCAGGTTAAAAAGAAACAGGACAGGAATCTTACTTACACACACACCTCATAAATATATGACATGCCAACTTCATATAGGTATATATTTTACAGAGGTACTAACATTTCAGGTTCTGCTTTCTTTGGCCTGACACAAATCAAAGGGTGCTGTAGCCAAGATGGCCATGACAGAACCCAGAGGATGGGGTGCTTGCTTTAGCAGACTGGGTCAGGCATTCTTATCCAGTCAGGCATTCTTATGCAGTCAGGCATTCTTATGCAGTCGTCTGGCGTTACCGGTGTCACGTCCATGCATCCGGAAGTCCTTTCCGATATTCCTGGATCAGGTGGCATCTCTTTTTCCAGTTCACTCATCCCTGCAGTCCCCTCCCTGTCCCTTTACTGAAGGGAGTCTTTCGTCCAAGTCCTTTGCTTAACCATGTGCTGCGTGGAAAAGGACTTCCTCTTGCCTGCCCTGACTCTCATGCCAATCACCTTCCTTGGAGGACCAAAGAGAGGAGGAGGAGAAAAACTTTTCTTTCTTCACACCATGCATAATGGCATCATTTGCCGCCTTATCTCTAAACCAGGGCAGAGGAACCTGTGGCTCCTCCAGATGTTGCTGGATTGCACCTCCCACCTTCCCTGAGCGCTGGCCATGCTGGCAGGGGCTGGAGGGAGATGGGAGCCCAACAGCATCAGAAAGGCACCATGTTAGCCTTTTTTCATCAGGTGAACTGCTCCAGATCCCTGGTCACATTTTGGGTAGGGTTTTACTTTTCACCTTTTCCGCTCGGCTTTCCCCAGCTGTACATTAGCCTTTTTGAGATGTGGGAACCAGAACTATTCTCACTCAAGTCTGCAGAGAGCTTCCTCCAGGTGAAGCATGGGAATTTAAGAGGTTAAGAAGGTCCCCCCCAAATCCTGGACGCAGCACTGTTCAGAAATGCTACCCTAAGCAAGCTGAGAGTGCTGCTGCTTTGCTGCTGCTGCTTCATCTTCTTCATCATCATCATCCCTATGTCATAAAAAAGATAAGTCTCTGCTCCCAAGGAGCTTACAGTCCAGACATTGGGCCTCACCTGTGCATGCTGAGTGTTGGGAGGAAATCTCTCGTTGAGGTGCTTCAGTATTTCAGAGGCTGCTGTAAAATAGCCCTGACACAAACATACACAGAAAGACAAGACTGAAGTAAATGTTCAAGAAATTGGTTCTCAAAACAGAAACCTTGATGTCTATAGGGACTCCAAGAAAAAAAATGTAAGATTTGGGGAACAATCCTGCTAAGGCGAAGTGCTTTTAAGTCACATTGATTTCAAGAGAAGTGAGAACTGAAAGAGCCCTAACAGAACTTGCCTTTGACTGGACTCTGTGCTTGACTATTTATTTGATTTCTTTTTTATTTCCTAACCTGCCTTTTTGCCACGGTACACAAAGCAGTTTACAAGAAAAATAGAAAATATAAAATGCCCCAGAATGAAACAGCCTGAAAATAAATAACTGATTAACACACCATTAACTGATTTGAAAAGCAGGTTTGTTTGTTTTTTCTTTTCACAGTATGGCCTACTTTGTCAGATGCAGAAATGGAAAATTTAAAATGGTTCTACCCAAGCAGGAGCTGTAGAACCTTCTGGGACCTGGGACCTATTCTCCATTAGACTCACTTTTTCAGGTGGAACCCCCAAAGCACATCATGGCTATACTTGGGCAGTCATGGAAAGCTATCCAACATACGACACTTGCATGAGTATCCAACCACAGAGTTCACTTGACAAGGGGACTCCACAATGGGCAAGTGTCATCAATTTGCTGACGCCAAGGTGGTGGTCTGATGAGTTTTCCAGAATGGGAAACCAAGAACCCAGCCACATCTTGGAAGTGGGCACCATCCACTGGTGTCCTGCATGGACTGTGCAACAGCTGAATTGATTGGTGGGTGACATAGCAGTGCCACAAGGAGAAAAGGCAACCCTACTGGATGAGGGGGTGGAGCCTAAGGATGATTGAAAAGGCTTGGAAGTCTGACAGACAAGGGAGGCAAGCAAGCATGCTCACAGCAGATTCAGACGATACCTGAATATGTATTATTAGACATTATCTTAGGGCTACCATATGTCCCGACAACATTTGGGCTCAACAACTTTCAGGGTGTCCTGGTTTTTACTTTTTGAAATATGACAACCCTACATTATCTATATTAATAGCAGCCCCCATTCACCAAATGGTCCTAGGGTGGATTACAAGGCCATCACAACTAAAATCAAAACAAGTCTTTTACTAAAATTTAATACAGTCATGCCTTGGGTTACAGATGCTTTGGGTTGTGCACCGTGTCGAAACCCAGAAGTACTGGAACGGGTTACTTTTGGGTTTTGGCACTTGCGCAGAAGCACCAAATTGTGCTTTGCACATGCACAGTAATGCCAAATCGCGACCCACGTGTGCGCAGACGCGGTGCTGCGGGTTGCGAATGTGCTTCCCACACAGATCACGTTCGCAACTCGAGCATCCACTGTATTAAAAACCACAGAACAAAGCAATAACAATATTAACAGAACAGCAAAAGGCTGGTGGAAAAAAACGAGCAGTCAGGAGAAGCCCAGGGGTGACAGATAATTCCTAGGCATCTGAGGCTTTGGCACATCTTGTCCTCTCTCTTCCAGGAGCTAAAAGCTGGAGCAAAAGCTCTCTGTAGCAGCAAAGGGGTGTCTTTCGAGGGTTAAAGACAGCCAGAGACTTGCTCTCCTAGTTTAAAAGCCAAATTTCTCCAAGGACAGTCTTCCCAGGCTGTCCCAGAGCCTTTTAGAACCAAGGTGCTGCTTCAGGGGAAGAGTGACCTCTCCCTCCAGCCTCCAGGAAGAAAAAGAACTGCCAGTTACAGAGCAAATGACTGTGTGGAACCAGAGCATGCAGTCACACACACACACACCACCCACCTGCTCCGCGTGTAGTTCTGCCAGGTGGCACAGCACCACAGCAAACGATTCGGTGTTGTTCTGCTGCACACCCACGTTCACGGCCTCCAGGCTGTTCATGCTCAGCAACATCTGGGCCTGTTGGAGGGCCATGGTGCTAAGGCAAGAGGAAGATTTGAGCGCTGAAGGATGCTAGCCACAGACCCAGCACCTCGGGCTATGCGAAGAAGCATCTCGTGTACTTTGAAGCAAAAAATAAAATAAAATCCTTTGCCAGCAACATTAAAAAAAAATTTTTTTTTGCATATTCCCTTTTTATTTTATTTTATTTTATTTTATTTTTGCAGAGCTTATTTCAGTTCTGCTGGTTGTGGGGATGACAGAGAAACTTTGTAGGGCGATGAATCCTTGCTTCTGACAGCTGGAGATCTTCTCCAGCATTCCCTCAAACTGCTAAGTAGGGACAAGTAAGATCTGCAACAGAATGTTGCAGCAAGGGGTGCTGCCACCTGGTGCTCTTGGATACTCCATCCCTCCCACCCAGGCCTAATTAGTCAGCATTCAATCGCCACTGATCATGCTCAGTTCTTTGGGACTTCCCTGTAGGTTCACTGCATCTTCTTCTGGCAAAGTCAAGTTGTACATATACTGAATACAATAAGTTGGATTGAGCTGTTTTTTGGCTTCTCCCACCTGAAGCTGTTTCCCCCCTGGAGCAGGTGGGCCTGCTGTGCAGCCCTGGTGCGACCTATGGCAAGAGGGAGACATCCTGCAACAGGGAGCAGATGAAGCCTCTAGGGCCGCCAACTATATTCAGATTTTTGGCATTTCTGCAGCTGATGGGGTTCTGCCAAGCCTGCTGGTCAATCTTTCCCATGCATGAGTGGTGCCACAATGGTTACATATGCAGCAGCACTCACAGCTTGAACACTGGAAATAGAAGGAATGGTTGCCCACAAGCTTCTGGGGTTTTAGAATTTTTATTTTTGCACCCACCCATTTTAGAAACTTTTGTTTTTAACTGACAGCAGAGATTACCAGGAAGCCTAAGTCTGTGGCCAATACCACATTCAGCAGCCTTTCCACATTCCTGCAGAATCAGGGCACGCAGCAGGCGGGCGCAGGCAGATGAATAAGGGTCTGCTCTACCTGCGACCGTACAGTCTCCAAATGGCCGTCTTCTGAGCAATGCTGATGTCAATGAGTTCCGACAAGCTGTGTTTCCAGTGCAAGAGGTCGGAGTCCTTTAAGGCGCCCATTAGTTTGTTGGCAGTCTTCCCCGCAAAAGCTCTTTGCTGAACCAAGGACTGGATCCCCAGGGAAGCTAAATACTAGGAGAAAGGAACAAAATAAACAAAGTCACAGGATTTGAAAAGGGAAGCAATTAGTCAACGAGAGCCCCAAGCAAACGACAAGAGCCAAGCTCGCAGGGCCAGAGTTTGGAGAAGGGATGCAGCTCAGCGGCAGAGTGCCTGCAGGAAGTCCCTGGCATCTCCTAGGACAAGGTCTGTTTGGGGGAGCAACTGCGAAGAGGGTGCTTTTGGGTGTGTCACCCCAGTTACAGAACCTTCTCCCAGGGAGGGCTGCAGCCAAGCATCTAATGTATTTTTTAAAAAGGGAAATCTGCTGTGATTGCCCTTTACAATTGTAAAAACTGAAGTTTTGCTTATTGCTAACAGCCCTTAACACATTTAATCCAAGGGCTGCGTAAAATGGTTATAATGACAAAGGAATGGATAAATAAGGGTGGGAGAGACATACTGGCAATCCGAAATAGACGGCTTTCTTCACAGAGTGCTCCAAGAGCACACAGCTGTCCGACCTTTTCTGCTCCAAGATGTACAGCCAGCTCTGGAAAGTGAAGAGTTAAGGGGGGGGAATGAATGTTGCATAATAGTTTAAATCAGTCTTCCATAACTTGGTACCTTCTAGAGGCTTAGGAGTACAGCATGTGCTGGCTGGAGCCGACGGGAGATGTAGTCCAAAACATTAGGAGGACACCAGGTAGGGGAAGGCTGGTCCACAGACACAATAGAGGAGCAGTAGATTCTCCTCTTTTATAGATGCCTGCAAACTGCCTTTCAGGAGTCAAGCATGCCAAAAGGGAGCCTCACATTAAGAATGGATGCCAGTGGACCACAAATCAATGGGACCCACAGAGTTATGGTCATAGGTTTTGACAGTGGTTGATGCTGCTTCTGATGTTTCACAGCTTTAAAGATTTTATTCTGCCATTGAGGCAGGCATCTTCTCTCTCAGATTGGTGCCATTAAAGGGGAAGGAAAACCTATAGAAGTCAAGGCATTTGCCAGTAAAGATTAAACTCCTACAAGCATTTAAGCTCCCAGTGCAGTGTTCAAATGGTTAAGGAATACAGATTAAGCAAAAGAATGCTTTTACACAGCCATACTTGTTACGGCCAGAGCCAGCTGGAGGCAAAGAATCAGCTTTTAAAACCTAACAAGTCAATTGTTTTCTTCGTTTCCTTTTTTAAACTAGATGAAACATGGGCTGGATGGAAACAACAGATCACAATTTTAAGCAGTTTAGTAAAACCAGCCAAGATTTTTGCAGACCTGCAGCCTGTCCGATCCTCAGAGTTTATGGCAAATAGGAACAGCATCTGTGAAGGCACCAGTAATGGAAAGGAAGTGAGCAACAGTTCTGTCACACCAGCTGAAAGCTTCCATCATCTTACCAGGCAATGCTGCAGGCAGACGTGGTCATTGGACTCCTGAGCGATCCGGATAGCTTCCTGAAGGGCGAGCTCAGCCTGCTGGCTACAGTCAAAGGAAACACAGAGGTAGCTAAGAATCTCTTCATGCAGACTCATCCAACAACGAGATGTTACAGGCAGGGAGGTGAAAAAACCCAGGGATCTGGTAGGAGCAGGGTCTGGAACTGTCAGGGGCCAAAAAGATCGTATCCCATTGTTGATTCCCCACCCCTCCCAGTGGGCTTCGGGGTTAGCAATAAGTAGAATCTTGATGCTAAGAGCTGGGGGGGGGAGCACTTCTGATCCACAGTACACTCTGGGACCTTTGCACGGAAATGCAACCACAGTGCAAGGGATCCGCTCCGGAAGGCAGAAGCAGAGTGGTAGCAACAGCAGCTGGGAAAATAGGCCAAGGGACCGGCTGGATATGTCTGTGTGGAGATCAGCATAAAGAGAGAGAAGGCAATCCCTCTCCCCCCACCGGCACGCCGAGGTCCCCCCTTCTCCCTCCTTGGCTCATTGAAAAAGTGGCTGTCTCTCAAGTCTTGCTGGGGGGCTCAGGGGGTGAGTTGGGCATCGTGTTTTAGAGAAATGTTCAGTCTCAGTTGATTCATTTTCAGCACAGCAAGGAAATGAACAAGTGAGCGAGATAACCACTTCCTTTGTGTTAAAAACGTTTCATCCATTACTGGAATGACAAAGTTCAGGACACATCCTTAATCAGAGCAATCCCGTCAGTTGCTATTTATTTGTATAACCACATTTCATATCATTTTTTTTTTATATTATTGAATGAAACTCAGTAAGTTTGGGTTGCATCGAGCTAGGCCATGCTCACTGTGGACCCACAGAAATCAACAGAGTCAAGTCAAAGTCTATTCATTCAATGGGCCCACTCAAAGGCTGACTTCACTGAACAAATCATGTTATTCATGTTTCCCTCCATTAAAATGCTGGTGATGACTTTCTTTCCAATTTCCTATTACTATTTTATTCTTTACCATCATCTTATCACTACAATTTTTAGTTTATTTTGTTTTATTGTTTGCAGTTACCATTACCGCTAAGGAAAGGAACTATAAGAGCTTACCATATTGCATACCTGACCTCCCCGGAACCCCCTTGTGCAAACATCCTTACCTTCTGAAGGTGGCATACTGAGAGGGCCTTCTTCCCCTCCCCCAAAAAGGCAGAGAGCTTTTAAGTGCTCCGCCTTGCTTACCAGGCAAGTGCCACTCAGCAAAGGGGCTCTGAGATGCCCTCACGAGATCTTGTGGGACCATCTTGAGTTCACATGAGATCTCTCAGAGGGAAAACAGCAATGTGGCAGATGGGGGGAGAAGATCTCATGCCATTTTGTGCAGCAGAAGGAACACAAAGCAACTCACTAGTGACCAAAGCGGCAGTGCAGCGCAGCCAAGTTGAGAGCTGCGTATCTCAGGCTCCGCCCGCAGCCTTCATCGCCGTTGCTTTTGCTTTCTGCGCCGGTGAGAATCAAGCGGTCAAAGTAGTGAAGGAGACTGTGTGTTGAACTGAAGACATCTTGGACCCGAAGGCCGTTCAGGTAGCTTAAATAATGCTGGAAATGAAAACAGCAGCAAACAACATCTTGTGTGTGATCAGAGGCAACTGCAATGGCCACAACGAACACAGATTTAGCGCACAGTAATTTGGTGAAAGGTTGCGAGGTCACCCAATGACTAGGGGCCATGAGGCCAAGAATCTGGTGGGCTAATTTCAAACCACAGTACTTTCCACTTTCCTTATCACTGCAGTCCCCAACCACGTGCTCCTCTTTTTCCTGCCCATTCCCTCTTTCTCAATTTCCCACCCCCTCCTTCTCTCAGCATTCTGTACCAATTCCCATTGCTTTCCCAGGTGCCCTACCTTTCCTAGCTGCTAATTTGTTGACACATTCTTCTTTTCTGTATGCCCTCCTTTAGAAACAAGGCACCTCAACCAACGACAGCTATGCTGCCTGGCCTGCCTAGGACATACTAGCTCAGCCAATGATGGTCAGAGATGTCACTAAAACTGTTACCAGTACTACCAACACCAAACTGCTGAGTGTGCTACAGTACAGATTACACCAGACTGCCTAGGTGGGGGGAAACCAAACCAAACTTACCGCTTCAGCAAAATCTGGGTTAAATTTTAACAAGCTGTTCAACTCCTTTTGCAAAGATGCTGGAGAGAGAGCTTTGGTCTCATCATTTTTCAATAAAGATGCCTGGAATTAAATTAAAAACCTGTCACTTGAGCAACCAGACAAAGACAAGCATGAATTTGCTGGGATTAAAAACCATTTAATTTTATTATCACCACAGCAACAGAATCCCTTCCATATCAGGAAGAAAAAGGTGGTTGACAGCATGTTTACAAATTGCCATGGAGAGATTTAGCCAAAGCTTCGTTAGGCTACACTCAAAAGAGAGGCTCTTGCTAATTTGATTACGAGAGATGAAAAGCAGGCTTAAGGGATTCAAGCAAGAATGACTCTCAAACATACCTTTCATTCTAGCATCCAGATGTCAATGCAACTGAACTCAAAGGCTGGGATCCAAAGCCCTTTGAAATTTTCAATCACATCAACAATATGTTTTACTTTAAAAACTGTTTCAGAACTCCAACAGAGTGAATAGGTATTAGGGTGTGAGGAAACAGGGCAGACCTCACATGGCATTTTAAAGACACTAAGAGTGGAGCATGCAAATGTGTCTGGGGATAACCAGGTGTCACCATGGAAAAGCCCCCCTCCCCAGAAGCAACACCTTTAGCTCAGCCGATGGGCAGGTTTAAGAATAACTATTAACATACCTGTTGAGAGAGGAAGTATTCTGCTTGCTTCTGTGACAGCGGGCCATTGCAAGATATTTCTTCCTCCCTTGAGACAGAGCAAAAGACCCACTGTGAAATTCCTTCTAGGCCTGCTAATAATTACAAGACCACCTTACCCCAAGGCTACCAAAGAGGCTGAAATGGCTTTTCTATATGCTCAGCCTATTGAATCATAAATGAAGAAGTCCTGGGGGTCAAACACTACTTCTGGCCAGAACCACTCACTCACTCATTTTCAGCTCTTCATTTGCAATATGGGTGTAATATCGACAACCTCCATGTCTTCCCAGGGTTGTTGTAAAAAAGATTGAGATAATATGCCTTAAGGAGTGGGGGGAGGTGGAAAATGAGCTCAGAGATACAGCACGTGTTGCATGAGGAAGATCCTACATTCAATTCCTGGCATTTTCTGTTAGAAGGATCTAGTCACAGATGGTGGGAGAGACCTTTTCTCTAGATTCTGGATGGATTTGCTGTGCCAATTAATGGTTCCTCATTATCTTGGAAAAAAGGGACAAGTGAGGTGCCGCAGGGTTCTGTCCTGGGCCTGTTGCTGTCCAATATCCTTATAAACAACTTTGAAGGAACTGAAGGGATGCTCATCAAATGTGCAGATAACACAAAGCTGGGAGGGATAGCTAATGCCACAGAAGACAGAATTGGGATTCAAGATGGCCTTAGCAGATTGGAGAACTCGGCCCAAACTAACAAAATGCATTTCAATTGGGACAATGTAAGGTTCTACACTTGGGCAGGAAGAACCAGCTGCACAAATATAAGATGGGCGATATCTGGCCTACCGGTAGTACCTGTGAAAAGAATCTAGGGGTCGTAGTAGACCACAAGCTTCATGTGAGTCAACAGTGTGATGCAGCAGCAAAAAGGGCTAATGCTATTCTAGGCTGCATTAACTGAAGTCAAGTCTAATGTTCTAATCAAGGGAAATTATAGTCCTGCTCTAGCTGGAGTACTGTGTCCAGTTCTGGGCGCCACAATTTAAGAAGAGTATGGACAAGCTACAATATGTGCCGAGGAGGGCGGCCAAGGTGATCAAGGGTCTGGAAACCAAGCCTAATGAGGAACAGTTGAAGGAATTGGGTATGTTTAGTCTGAGATGAGATATGACAGCCATCTTCAAATATCTCAAGGGCTATCACATGGAGGATGCAGCAAGCTTGTTTTCTTCCGCTCTGGAGGCTACGGCCCGAACAAGTTACAAGAAAGAAGATTCCAACTAAACACCAGGAAGAACTTTCTGACAGTAAGAGCTGTTTGACGGTGGAACAGACTCCCATGAGAGGTGGCGGACTCTCCTTCCTTGGAGATTTGAAAGCAGGGATTGGATGGCCATTTGTCATGTATGATTTAGTTGAAATTCCTGCACTGCAGGGGGTTGGACTAGATGACCCTCAGAATCCCTTTCAACTCCACAGTCCTATGAGTCATATGGCTGTGCTGGCAGCAGCTGAGGAGAACTGTAGCCTAAGACATCTGGGAGGACACCAAACTGACAAAAGCTGCTGGGAGAATTTATTTATCAAAGCAGGGCAGAGACAGGTTTTAGGAACAAATCTTAGAAGCTTACCTGAGAGGCCCATCAAATTCATCTTTCTCCATCTTCCCTTCCAGCTCCCCACAGTGGGTCAGCTCCATCTCAGTCTCGTCTCCTCCGCTTTTCTTCCCATCATTTTGGAAGTACTGCTGAAGAGCCGTGTAAAGCTTGTACACTTGGCTGAATGAGAGCTTGTTGTACGCCAGGATCATGTGGCGCAGGAACAAGCCTACAGAGAGAGGGAGGAGGGATCTGTTTCTTGGAGTGATCCATCAAATCTCCATCAAATCCTGCAGTACCCACTCACACCACTATGGGGAGCCAGTCCTTATAACCAAGATAAGTGTACTCCACGCTAAAAAATAAAAATAAATCACATGCCCAAATAAACTCTAATTTTGCACTCTGGATGAATGATGCAACTTAAGCAAAGCAAATCCATCTAGTTTTGCATAGCTTGTTCTGGTCATGAATAGTGGTTAGGAGCTCAGTGGCTCACTTAACATGCAACTCCAGTCACTAGAAGCCATATTCAAACATATCATTGGCTTCTGAGATTTTAACTAACATTTCCTATCCACTTTTCTGTATATCTTCACAGGCATAAGGATCAGAAACTAGTACAGACTCAACTCATAGAGAACTGAATTCTTTGCTCTCCAGTTTTCCTTTACTCCCACAGACTTTCAGCAAATGTATAAACCCACCCATTCCTTTCTGACCTCTCTGCTAGCCACTCCTTTTATAGAAGAGTATCCATGAGACAGTAAAGAATTCTCAGACCTCCTCATCTCAAACCAAAAGGCTTCTTTTTCCTCTTTCTCCCTCACACACTGTTTCCTCCATGGTCTCCACTAGTGAAAACATAAATGAAAGGCTGCTTCTCACCTGACAAAAATTGGCACACTGAAGTCACTAATCAAAACCATATTTTGTGCAACGCGCAGGTATTGGGAAACTGCACCTTGCTGGAGTTTTAAAAAACTTATCAGTGCAAAATATCATCAGATGTGATAAGCTACACATATGACTCTTTGTAATGTTAGAAACAGCTTTACCTTGAAAATAGGAGGAAAGTGAGAGAAGCCCTGCTTTCTTTCCCCTGCCCAGGAAGAAGAGGTGAGCACTGTGGACCCAGGACTCAGGCAGCCCCTAAGGATAAAGAGAGGCTCTCCAAGGTTTTTATATAATAAATGATACAGTACCTACAACGCTGGTTTTGTGAACTTCTGGTTCTGTTCCACTGAATGCCTCCGAAAGATCATCAAAGAATTGTTCCATATCTTTCAACTCCCCTCCTGCCATTAGCTTTATTCTGCAAGTGTAAGAATACAGAGAGAGTCAGATCATGTCCATCCAGCCCAGTTCCGCCTACTCACTTTGGCTGAAGCTCTCCAGGAGTCTCAGGCACAGGCCCTTCCCATCACTTGCTACCTGATCATCTCAACGGGACATGTCCTGAACTGAACCTGGGACCTTCTGCATGCAAACCATATGATAGTCCACCAAGCTATTGTCCTCTCCCCAAAGAATAATGTGGGGAAAGGGGCAGGGGGCAGCATTCATTTAGAAAGTGGCATTAAAATTAGATCAATCTGGAATTTTATTATTGTTGTTGTTGTTGTTGTTGTTTAGTCGTTATTATTATGTGCCAAAGAACAGGGCCAGAAACACTCGGTTAAAAATTACCAACTCAACAATCTGTATAATTTTCTGTGTATACAGAGCACTTTGACGAGGATACTAAAATACTAAAAATGACACCATTACATCATGCTACTCTGTTCGTTTTTTGGGGATTTATAGGTAGACATGTTCTCCACACCTTAAAACTCTACAAGCAAGCATTTGCAAAGAGAGCTTTAGGTTTTTTGTTTTTTAAAAAAAGCAAAACTAGATGTTATACAAATCTGTAGCCAGGATCCAAAGAACTACACAATTAACTCTATTATTAGAACTTTTTAAACAGTATTCTGAAAGTGACTTCCAAAGCAATTTGTGATATGACATGAGCGCAGAGATGTCTGTTTTCCCAAGACCATCCCACAGACCATGTGCCCACCAGGACCCTCAGAGTAGCTATTTAGCTCCTCAACAATATGTCATTTTCTCCCAACAGTGGCCAAAATAAATTTTATAAGTCAATGTTCTAATCCTTATTTTCATTTGCCCAAGGGGAGATCATTCTGGGGGAGGGAGATTTCAGCTGGAACATATGTGTGTGACTCCCCTCCCATAAGGCTGTTCTATAAAGGTTATACAAAGTCCTATATAAACAAATGCAACTGCTTCAAATTTTTTTAAGAACAGGATATAAGCAAAATCTGGAGTGTGCTAAACCCATCATACATATTCATAGGTAAAGGAGAAGGGACCCCTGACCATCAGGTCCAGTTGCAGACGACTCTGGGGTTTCGGCGCTCATCTCGCTTTACTGGCCGAGGGAGCCGGCGTACAGCTTCCAGGTCATGTGGCCAGCATGACTAAGCCGCTTCTGGCGAACCAGAGCAGTGCACGGAAACGCTGTTTACCTTCCTGCTGGAGCAGTACCTATTTATCTACTTGCACTTTGTGCTTTTGAGTTCTAAATTCCAAGTGCCTATTCTGATGTATCCAAAGGGGTACCATTCTTGCGTTAATTAATATTTATTGTTGTGTATTAATGGCCTTCTAAAAATGTCCCAGTTGAATGTAGAAAATATAATAAAAAGTTAAAAGCAACAGATTACAGTGGACGCTTGGGTTGCGAACGTGATCCGTGCGGGATGCACGTTCGCAACCCACAGCGTTGCGTCTGCGCACGCGCTGGTTGCGATTCAGCACTTCTTCGCATGTGCAACCCCTGAAACCCGGAAGTAACCTGTTCCAGTACTTCCGGGTTTCAGCGGGTCCGTAACCCAAAAAAACACAACCTGAAGCATCTGTAACCCGAGGTATGACTGTACTTTAAATACAATACAAAATTAATACATATGGCAGAGACCTATTCATTCAAGTGGGACAGCCTGAGAAAGTGGAGGGCTGTCAGGGCTTGCCAGGTGTTTTTGGCCCTTGGCCCTTTAAATTGTCCTTACTCCACACCAACAGGCAATGACTCCTGAGGAGACCATAAATGGACATTGTCTGGAGACTCCAGCTGTGGGAGGAGGTAGGAGCACTTTCCATTAGCTGTCTGGTGGAAGAGAGGGATCCCTATTTCTGTGCCTTACGCAGAATGAAGTTGTGGGGGGTATAAAAAGCCTTAGAGAAAAGGATGAACATCCAGAGGAGGGAATAAGTTGGATGTCTAAACAAGGCCCTTCTATAAAGATTGGATATGGTTCTTGCTTCCCCACTGGAAGCTTTCTTCAGGCTGGGCCTAGACAGATTCTCCCCCCCCCCCCGTCAAACACCTGGAGAAGCATAGAAGCCCTCCATTTCAGCCTGCCAAGAGTATTGCGGCAGAATAAACCTGCCCCCTGTTGGAGGAGAGCCTCCCCTGGAACCCTTAGGCAGCTCTAAGATCTGACTTGCTGGGATTTAGGACTGACTCCTGAACGAAATGAACTAGAAAAGTGAGAGGGAGGCTTGGACACTCTGAAGAAAGAACTACAGTGGTACCTCGGCTTATGAACTTAATTCGTTCCAGAGGTCCATTCTTAACCTGAAACCATCCTTAAGGTGCACTTTTGCTAATGGGGCCTCCCGCTGCTGCCACACTGCCAGCGCGCGATTCCCGTTCTCATTCTGGAGCAAGGTTTGCCATCCAAGGTACTACTTCTGGGTCAGCAGAGTGTTTGTAACCCGAGGTAACACTGTACACTCAAGCAGACCCCTGGAAGAAGAGGCATCATCAAGCTTGGGGAAACCCCTCACACCCATGGTTTGCAGAAGTACACCTGCACGTGATGGGGGATGGGAGGGGGGAACCCTAAAGTGGGGGGGGGGGAAACTAAAAAGCAGTCCAATGAGGTTTGAGCATGCTGAGTGGCCATGAAATATTGACTATTAAGGGCAGGGAGAGAGGGAGAGGCAGGAAAATTGGGCTGGAGAATTGATAGAATAGAGTTTCCTGGAAAATGGCTTTGTTGGCTTACTGCATATAACCAGAACATTCTGCACTGCTCTTTGGTTTGCCCACTTGTTTAAACAGCCACATTACTCTGTTTCAGGTTACTTAGACAATGCGAACTTTAGATCAAAGGTCACTAAACCTACTACTACGTCAATTTATCATGTCCTTAACTACATACTTGTTTAATTCTGCTTGAAAAGTATTGAGGGTTAAGATTAAGAACTCTCATCTCAATTATGCTTATGGAAAGAACAAATGAACTTACCTTATTTGAACAGAACTCGCTAAGTGAGGGCAGCATTCTTCAATAGCCTTAATCAAGCGAGACAGTGTCATATCAGGCCCCTAAATAAAGCACATGGGGAAACACGAAATAGTTAACAGTAATTTCTAAATGAATACAAAAGTAAACTGTACCAGCTCCAACATCTATGGCCATCTATACTACTACAGGAAAGAATGTGCCCAACTTTGCTTGTTGCACTTGCACTACAAGAATTCCCAAGCTGGGTAATGAAGGAAAGAAAAATAACGAATAGCTCCCTATGCATCCAAAGAACCCTACTGAAACTCCACCTTCCTTGCAGCTATGAAGGTGCAGCAGCCCTGTCTTCTTCACCTGGTCACTCTGGCACTGCCATCAAAGGCAGTCCTACTCCCAATGCCCAACCACTGTATCTCCAGTGAAGAGAAAACTTAAGAGCAGAAGAGAACTGTCAGAGCTAAAGAAAGGAAAACCCTGACACCTCTCGTGAAACCTAAGCTAACGCACAGTGGTGTTGTGAGGGAGAGAGAACCAGGCACACACCACCTTGAGCTCCTTGGAAGATGAAGGTGGCATATCAATGCAAACAAATAACAAACCATAAGCTTTCGCCGACGACAGTCCGCACGGGCATGAATCTGATGCCCCCGTGTATGCAGGTGTGTGTTGGATAAGCGGCGAGGAGAGAGAGGAATTAAGCGCATGAGGGACAGAGCTAAACCCGCGTCCGACAGCGTGGCCACTCCGGCCGCCCCCCGACCCCCGCCCCACCTGCAGCAGAGGCAGCAGCAGCCGGTTGAGGCGCCGCCTCTCGAGCAGGCTGAGGTGCGGCCCGGCCCGGCCCAGCTCGCCGATCAGCACCAGCAGCGCCATCTTGTACGGAGTGACCCAGTCCTTGATGCCGAAGACGTTGGCGTGCACCACCCCGTTGGTCATCATGGGGTTGAAGTACAGGCTCTCGTGCACGCTGGCCATAGCGCCGCTCCCGCCTCAGCGGCGGGCACAGAAGAACGACGCACGCACGGGCGCTGCGCAAACGCCGCCGTCACCCCGGCAACTGCGCCCAGGAGCCCTCGCGCGCTCCACTTCGGAGCCAATCAGAGCGCGGCTCCAGTACGGCGTACTTCTGGGTTGAAGTGGAAACGCGGGGCGCGAAGTGAAAGGTTCCGCGTTGGTTTGGTTCCATGTCAGGGGGGGGGGGGGAAAGGTAGGGTATGTAAGTAAATATAAAACCATAGCAGGGCTGTTCTGGCTTGCTCATTTACACAGAATGGAAGAGCTAGCCGCTAGGCAAACCAACCATGCATTACAAATATGACACGAAGGTTGGCAAGAGCGACCCCGCCTGTGCTACTCTCTTGCAGACGACAGCAGTGCCTGGAGACAGGCGGTCAAGTCGTGGATCCACGGTAGTGACCAAAGGAGGAAAGACCGCTGGGAGGAGGGCAGTGAAGAAGAAATGCCATGCTGCATCAGCGCCAACACAACCAGATACCTTCATCTGCCCAGCTAAGGTTGCCACTCGTCTTATATAATACAGGATTGCCCTGTATTTCAGTGTAAAATTATAGGTCCTGTATTGAATCAATACAGGACACAGTTTGTCCTGTATGTCTGCTCTGCTGTGAGCTCTCTTTCTCTCTCTCTGCCCTAACTTGGGAGAGAGAGAGAACCTGAAATACAGAACAAAACTGTATCAATACAGGACGTAGCATTTTACACTGAAATACAGGACAATCCTATATTATATGGGACAGGTCACAACTGTACATGGAGGCAGTACAGTACATGGATCTGATCTCCAAGGAATGCATTGCCTGCTCTTGCTGCGGTGGTGGTAGCAACAACTGCGGCATGCTCCTTGGAGGCTGGATGTGCCTCCTCCATAACAGCTCCACACCCACACACCCGTGCAATGCCGTCTCTACAGCAGCCTCTCAGCATAGGATCATAGAATTGTAGAGTTGGAAATGACCCAAGGGTCATATAGTTCAATCTCCTGCAATGCAGGAATCTCAGCTAAAGCATCCATGACAGATGGCCATCCAACCTCTGCTTAAAAACCTCCTGGGAAGGAGAGCAGATAGGAGGTGCTGCTGGACTCCTCCCATCCCAGGGAGGAAATGGCGGGGGTTGCTCTCTGGGGTCTCTTGGGCTCTGCAGCTGCCTGGCGTGATTCACAAAGTGGGCCCCTCCCCTCCTGTGGTAGCCTTGTGATTCCCACTTCAACCATCAAGTAAGGTTGACGATTCCCACTCCTGTTCCCATGTAGATCTTTATTCCTCCCTTGTTGATGACATAGTTCTTAGTTTACACCTCTTCTTCCCTGCAGGGAGGGGGAATATTCTGTGGTTTGCCTCAGGCGCCAAAATGTCTTGGGCCGGCCTTGGGTAGCACTGTAGCAGACATTCAGAGGAAGCTCTTTGGGGGCTGTGCAGGTATCAAATTGCACCAAGGCCTCTGGGAACCAGCAGTGTAATGGCTGATTCCCATCCATGGAATCACCAAACTTGGCTGATACCAGTGGCGTGCAGGGTGTTACAGGAAAAATCCGAGGGCTCCCTTGGACAAAACAAAGACACCAACCAGGATAACTTGGAGCAAAACAGCAGCCTGTAGGCTTGGCCTTTATTGAACTGTTGCAACAGGGTATTCCCCTCACTTGCAGGAGAGAGGAAAGACCCAGAAGAATAGTGTGCAAGGTCTTATAAAAACTTTTGAAATTCCCCTCCTCTAGATCAAGCCCACCCCCAGAAACATCATGCATACATTACAGAAAGGAGGGGTTGAGGGAGGAGTTGGTGGTAACCTGAGCGTCTTGTCACCTGGCTGGTTCCTCCCTTCCCCCCTCCCCATGAGTCACTTCCAGGAGACAAAGGGGAGTTTGCAGTTTCCTGCCCCCAGACGGAAGATCTGATCATTGTCCTTTGTTTCATTTTTTTTTAAAATAAATATTTATTAAAGTTTTTTGATACAAATACCCAAATAATAAACAACATTGCTTATATCAAAACGTGGTTTCATCACTTCTTTGGACTCCCTCACGTCCCCCGCTCCCACTTACATCGTTAAAAAAAATTTTCCCAAGCAAATTATCAACTTGTTTACAATCTTGTATCCATTCATTTAAATACAGTCTAGCAATTCTCCAAAAGGTTTGTGTTTTCTTTAACCTCACTTATAATCAAATTCAATCTAATTTAGTGGTGGCCAATTATTTATAATCTAGCATCCTTCTTAACATTCCAACAAATTACAATGTTTTTGTAAGTACATCTTAAATTTCTTCCAGTCTTCTTCAATCCTCTCTTCTCCCAGGTCTCGGATTCTGCCAGTCATCTCGGCCAGTTGCATATAGTCCATCAGCTGCATCTGCCACTCTTCCAGTGTGGGTAGATCTTGCGTTTTCCAGTTCTTGGCGATAAGTATCCTTGCTGCCGTTGTTGCATACATAAAAAATGTTCGGTCCTTCTTTAACACCTTCTGGCCGACAATACCCAAAAGGAAGGCCTCTGGTTTCTTAGTGAAGGTATACTTAAATACCTTTTTCAACTCATTATATATCATTTCCCAGAAGGCCTTCACTTTAGGGCAAGTCCACCAGAGATGAAAGAATGTTCCTTCATTTTCCTTACATTTCCAACATTTATTGTCAGACGAATGGTATATTTTGGCAAGTTTAACTGGGGTCATGTACCACCTATACATCATTTTCATTACATTTTCCTTCAGAGCATTACATGCAGTGAAGTTCAACCCAGTGGTCCACAACCTTTCCCAGTCCTCAAACATAATGTTATGCCCAATATCCTGTGCCCATTTTATCATAGCCGATTTAACCGTTTCGTCCTGTGTATTCCATTTTAACAGCAAGTTGTACATTCTAGATAGTACCTTAGTCTTTGGTTCTAGCAGTTCTGTTTCCAATTTCGATTTCTCCACCTGGAACCCTAACTTTCTGTCATTTTTAAAAACTTCTTTAATCTGAGCGTAATGTAACCAGTCACGCACTTTATCCTTCATTTTCTCCAAACTCTGCAATTTCCAATTGTCTCCATCTTTTTCTAATATTTCCCAATATTTTGGCCATTTGGCCTCCATATTGGGTCTTTTTCGGGCCTTAGCTTCCAGAGGCGAAAGCCACCTCGGAGTCTTGTTTTCCAATAAGTCTTTGTATTTTATCCAGACATTAAATACCGCTTTCCTGACAATATGGTTCTTAAAGGCCTTGTTGATCTTGACTTTGTCATACCATAAGTATGCATGCCAACCAAAAGCATTGTTAAAACCTTCCAGGTCCAACACGTCAGTGTCTTCAAGAAGTAGCCAGTCTTTTAGCCAGCAGAAAGCTGCGGCTTCATAGTACAGTTTTAAGTCTGGCAGGGCAAAGCCCCCTCTTTCTTTCGCATCAGTTAATATCTTAAACTTAATTCTGTCCTTTGTTTCAGTCCATGCTGAATCCACTCCCATATGCAAGTTCTTTGTGATCTTGATTGTCTTCTGTCTGGGATCATCAGGGTTGGCATGGGCAGGGCTCCTGTGGATGTGCTGAGACGGTGAAGGGATTATGGCTGACCAGGACTAAGCCACCCCCCTTTGTTAGTTCTTGTCATATGGAGTAAAATAAAAATGGAACAGTGCAAATCCGATGTATGATTGATTTTCTATGAATTCATAACAGAAATGTGGCGTATGTAGTGTGTGTGTGTGTGTGTGTGTGTGTGTGTGTGTGTGTGTGAAGTTTATACAAACAGAATGATTGGGGTGGGGGGGTTCCTGCTACAGTTCCCCCCTTCGGAGATAAGATTGCAAAGGTGGTTACTTTGCAATCCTTTTCTCCGCACAATTTAAGGTGGTAAATATTAACCTGCTATTCTCCGTCCCAGGTGCATGTGTCCATGTGAACTTGAAAGGGACTTGGATATCATGCTTCTTAAGGATATTTGTATAGAAATATAATGGTGTAACAGTGCACATAGTTAGACATAGGATATCATGTAAAATTAATATTTTGTTGCTCAGTTACTTGTGGTATTCTAGTACCTTGGAATAAATATTTTCTCAATAGTGGCGTATGATTTACATTTAGCAGGAAGGTCCACTAATGACTGAAAATGCAGTTTGCTTTGTCCCCGCCATTTTTGTGATCTCAGGTGTCAAGGTAGCTCTTCTGTGCTCTCACACCGGCCTGGTGTAACAGTAGTAGCAATCCCTGGTGAATCCACTTAGGGCTTTCATATTAACCATGTTGCCTGGCACCCACCACAGCTGGCACAGGTTTGGATACGTCATGAGAGAAATCTTTGCCTTGGCCATTCCATGGGATTTTATTATTATAGGTTCTGGTCTTGCAGTCATGGGAAGTTGCTCACTTGCACATTAAGGACCAAAAAGCTAATTGCAGCCTGGATACACTTGCCCAATTCAAACTGAGTCCAATTTGAATTTATCTTGCCCCATGGTTCTCAACTTTTCAAACCAATCTGTTAAAGCAAAACCATTCTTAAGGGGCACTTCTCCAAATAAGTCAGTTTAACTCTATAAGGGATTATTCCGGCTAAACCAAAGCATATACACCTTCCTGAAGCTTCTCCTTGGTAAAGTGAGTTTTAGCACATTTTTAAAATGGGTAGGGAAGTTGGCAGAGTGCCAGGTGAAACAACTAAATGTGGTTATGAATTTATCTAATTCTAAACATTGGACTACATAATAGCCTGATCTGTTAAAATGCATAAAATGTATGTGAATCCTCCACTGGGGTGTAAGGAATAAGACATTAAACATAATAACAATTGTACACAAAAATAGCCCCCCTCATTTGTGGAAATAACACACTGTCAGACACATTTCAACATTCCTACATAATAACACATAATACAAAACGAACTAATTAAGTATCAGTTGCATATCTTGAGACAATTGTGATATTTTTTACGCATGTATCTTGAGGTTCAAAAGTGAGAAAATGTCCTTGCAATTCAACTCCTCCCCCCTTTGTCAGCCCCACTCCCCCGGCAGTCTATATCCTTTGAAAGAGATAGCTGTGGGCACTTTGAAAACTTTGGTGTCTGTTGCTGCAGGTGGTGGCGAAGCTTTTTCATCATAGGTCTGTAGTAACACATCTGTAGAAGTGACATCCTGTAAGGGGCAGGGTTTGGGGGACTTAAAAGAGTTAGATAAAGAAGGGGCGAAAGCCCCCCCCAATCTCCTTGAGTTATCTTAGCACGTTAAGCATTTTACTTATTTTAATATTATTATCACATTTTCATATAATTACTGTTATTATCTGCTAAGTTTGTTTGCTTTCCTTCATTTAGTTTTTTTTATTATTATTATTAAATAAAAAATTACTCCACGTGTAGAGAAAGAACTGCAAAAAACCCCCAGGAAAGTTTAAAAAATAAAAAGAAAGCAAAAAATTAGATTACCATTCAGATGAAAACGGACTTGACACAAAGATTTCAGATTCAGAAAAGAATTATTATTAAATAATACAAATATATTATCAAAACCACACAGATTACTACTGGACTAAAAAATGGGAAAACAATGGAAAAAGGCTTAAAATTCAGCATGTGCTATCTGATAAGTAGAACTTGATGAAAATGACTTTCAACATGTGATGGACATGTCCCAAAAGTAAAACACACACACACACACACACACAATGACCTATGAGGAACCAAAAATAATAATACTCAGGCAAAATACTCAGGCAAAAAGGTAAACAAATCTCATTCCACAAACAATGTTTGGTTGTGCTTTGATTAATTTCATAGACATCATGGAAAAACTGATTAAATAAATGAAAACAGATTATTTGGAACTTAAAGTGTCAAAGCCACAAAGAGATGGAAGTCACTAATACAGCAGGGATTCAGACTTGTTTCACAGAACAGTAAGTTGCTTTGGAAGAAAAGAAGGGACAAACACTTTGTTAGTGGGGTTCACATATCCTGTTAAAAGGGGAAATTATTTCATGTGAGAAGTCAGTGGGAGTGCTTTGATATTTACCTGTGAAAAGAATTTGGCATGTTAAGATTTGAAACTTGGCAACTTCTTGACTTTTGATGGTCCAGCACTTAACCCTTTTGTCTTAAGTAGCCCTTGGAGCAAAAGACACATTAAGGGTGATTTCCCTCAATGGTTCCAAGTTTTACATAAGGAAATTTGGATAGGTTTCTCCCTGCAAGCACACGCTCTGCAAACCTCCTCTCTCCACCCTACAGTTCCCCCTCCTTCCTCTCTCTCTCTCTCTCTCTCTCTCTCTCTCTTTTTTTTTTTTGACTGATCTAGCCTCTGTGTATGTGCAGAGTTCATGTCTCAGCAAACCTTTTATACTATTGAAAATGTTGCATCCTTTGGCTAAATTACCATTTGAATAAGGGAAGGGAAGGGTATGGAGTAGATTTTAAAAATAGGGTTAGATTTTTTAAACAAAAAAGAGAAACTGAGCAATGAAAGTATTCAATAAAGTTAGCAATTGTAGCCCAAGCAAAAAGGACTGCTTCCTTTATGTACAGGAAAGGGCTAATATCCCTCTGGCCATTCGCGGAACAATCTGCCACGCCCTTATATATGGGGAAAAAGGGCCAGAGAGTCAGAATTAATAGGATTTTTTTTTAACATTCTCAGTCATTTCAGCCTTACCATTTGCAGACAAAAAATTTTTTTCCTGCCCTTTATTTACAGGATTGGTCAAGGCCGATATGTATTTGTATGTGCTTAAACTTTGAATTGACTTTGAAATCTGATTTTTTAATAGTAGACAAAATGATAAACACTGTAACCACTCAAATGCTTGATATTACCAGTTGTGCTTCAAAAACATCACGGCTTCACTTCTCACGTTTTAAAACTAAAGAGCAAAGCTAGGCTGAATTTCAACTCCATCACCACACCAGAATTTAAGAATTACCCTTCAATCCTCCAATGCTTGCAGACACATGTCCTTCCACACAGCCCCAAATTGGGAGAGTTGAAAGGGACCCTGGGGTCATCTAGTCCAACCCTCCAAAATATAGGGTTCACAGCAAGATTTCACAGCAAGATTTGTACTATCAAAGAGACATACCCATTTAAGTACAGATTTACAACTGGGAAAGGAAACATCTATGCTCCTATCATGTACTAAGGAAGAGGAAAATAAAAGTACCCAACTTTACACAGAACCCTTTTAGCAGATCTTGAGATAGTTCGAGTGAGTTTACTTTCTTAGACCAAAGAATGCAATTTCCTAGTGAAATGATATTTAAAGGAAGATTGAAGTGAACAGTTTTTTTCCCCCTAAGATAGGGAGAGGATCTTTTATTAAGCATAGTTAAAACAGCCATAGATTTGATTTAAAGGGAATACAAAAGTGAACAATTTTTTCCTGAACTTGCAGAGGAATAGTAAGCCTAATTTAGATGATGATGATGATGATGATATTTTTTTTTAAATAACTACAGATAGGAAAGTGAGATGCAGGGTACCTTAGGAAAGATTGCTCCCCCCTCTTTGCAGTTTCCTTTAAAGGATGCTTACTCGGGAGTAAATTTACCTGGCACAGAAGTAAGAAGGGAGAAAAAAAACCTGAAAGAGACAGAATGAAACACGGGGGGGGGCATTTTCTGAGAAAAGAGGCCAGGAAGTCTTATAGAGACTGATATCAGGAGCCTTACAATAACTCTTCTGTCCAACCAAATCAAAGTTCAAACTGGACTCACATATTTTTCTTAGAAAGAACACCATACTTTCATAGGCATATGCTTAATGAAATACATACACTGCATTTTAGCTTGAGAGAGCAATTGTGCTCAACTAGGCTTTTGCAGCAGAAACATTAGTTTCTTCACAGCACATTTCAAAATACTGGAAAAAAGGACTGGAACACAGATGTAGACTCACAAACTTAAAAGTTGCAACAAAACATTATCTACCATCAACTTAAAATCATACTCCTCACTTAAGCTATTCGGAGGAAGACTCTTTGGAGCCTCTCTCAAATAAACATTTGCACACTTCATTCTCAATTTTTTTTGTCCTGTTTAAGATTGATAAGGCCCAACATGGCTTCCTTAGATTTAAAATTTTTGAAGCAAGCTTGCAATTTAAAAACTATGTGCATTTAAGAACAGTCTGTGGATGCCGAGGCCAATGTAAATACAAACCCTTGAAATATTTCTAAATCTTTGAGTACATCTCTTTCTCATTTTTTTTTAAAGAGAAACTAAGATCTCTAATGCGTGGCCTCTCAGGCTGGGCTGTTATTATATCTACTGCCTTCTGAGCACCATTAAGTTTACGGTTTCATGTTCTAGCTTTAGGTTATAGTTTAACAACACAAATTTGATGTGTTCAGCTCTCCCTAAGGGTTCACACCCTGATTTTGTTGAAGGATCCCTGAGGTGGCCGCTGTGCCCTGGGTTCCAGGTGGTGGGCCTAAGCCACCCACTAAAAGTTACAATGGTCTCGTACTTTGTACTTGGAAAGACCATTTTGCCCCTTTATTTTTATTTTTTTCAATTGGAGATGACAAGCGGAGGGGCATATTAGAATCCTCTCTGGGGCAAAAAGGCTTCATGGAAGCTTTGTTGCCAGGAGGAGTCCAGCTAGGGTGTTTAGTGAGCTCCCATTCTCTCATATGTTATTATTAGGCTTTTTTTTCCCCCGTTAACGAAGTACGCTAAAGACAGAAAGAGTGGACGCACACACACAAGGGAGGAGGGGCAATGGGAAAGAAAGGGGGGACAGATAAAAGATCCTTTCAGTACTCAAAGTACCCTTGACTAACACAATTCCTACTTATCTATAAACCACGAATTAATTTCTGGAAATCTCAAACCTGAACCTGAAACAAAACCACGGGTCTCTGCCCGGAAACTCAAACCACGGGTCCTTCTGCCCGGAATTCCTTTACCTCAGCGCTGTTTACAAGACTAATCCTAGTGTGGGGCCCCAATTCCCCCCTCTACCCTCCACGACAGCCTCCTGCCTAGCCTTTGAGACTAAGTTTGGAGTCCCCTACTGAACGCCTGTGCAATGCAGTGCCAGATCGGGGTCCAAGAAAACAACCAAGGTTTGAAAGGAAGCAAATGACCTTGCGTTAAAATACTTTTGAAAAGACGCCACCGGATGACTCTGAGGGAAGACGTCAGAGAAACAGTAAAAGAGCCACGCTTTCCCGGACTCAATTCCAAGACGGAAAACGGGGGAGAAAAGGATAGAGAGATTAAGACGTACCTGGACGACTCCGAGAGGTAGCGCCGGAAAACAGTGAAAGGTACCAAAATTTCCCCGGCCACGCTCCGTGTAAGAAATTGGGGGGAGAGAAAGGAAAAGTTTTTGACGTTCCTAGACGACTCCGAAAGATAACGTCAGATAGTAAAGTTCCGCGATTTCCCTGGCCACTATCCGAAAGGGGAGAATCGGGGGAGAAAAGGGGAGAGTTTAAGACGCACCCGGCCGACTCCGAGGGGCTACGTCAGAAATGAAAGAAGGAAAGTCTGGCTGTCGTGGGGACGCTGCTTCTCCACCCCCCTCCCAATGTATTTACTTCAAACCATACTCACGTTCGAAAATGTCTGCCGCGGATCCCGGGATCCTTTCCCCTTAGCCGGCTTGACCTTGCCTTTGCTCCCCCTGGTTGGGCTTTTGGTGACGATTGATTACTGCCCGCAAAGAGGAGGCAGGGAGAGGAAGAAGGATCCCTGGGCTAAGGTTGCCCAGTGGCGCCCGATCCCCTCTATCTCCCTCCTCACCTTCGCAGGAGAACCAAGTGTCCCTGAGCATGGTCGCCAAACTGTTACAGGAAAAATCCGAGGGCTCCCTTGGACAAAACAAAGACAGCAACCAGGATAACTTGGAGCAAAACAGCAGCCTGTAGGCTTGGCCTTTATTGAACTGTTGCAACAGGGTATTCCCCTCACTTGCAGGAGAGAGGAAAGACCCAGAAGAATAGTGTGCAAGGTCTTATAAAAACTTTTGAAATTCCCCTCCTCTAGATCAAGCCCACCCCCAGAAACATCATGCATACATTACAGAAAGGAGGGGTTGAGGGAGGAGTTGGTGGTAACCTGAGTGTCTTGTCACCTGGCTGGTTCCTCCCTTCCCCCCTCCCCATGAGTCACTTCCAGGAGACAAAGGGGAGTTTGCAGTTTCCTGCCCCCAGACGGAAGATCTGATCATTGTCCTTTGTTTCAGTCCATGCCTGAATCCACTCCCATATGCAAGTTCTTTTTGATCTTGATTGTCTTCTGTCTGGGATCATCAGGGTTGGCATGGGCAGGGCTCCTGTGGATGTGCTGAGACGGTGAAGGGATTATGGCTGACCAGGACTAAGCCACCCCCCTTTGTTAGTTCTTGTCATATGGAGTAAAATAAAAATGGAACAGTGCAAATCCGATGTATGGTTGATTTTCTATGAATTCATAACAGAAATGTGGCGTATGTAGTGTGTGTGTGTGTGTGTGTGTGTGTGTGTGTGTGAAGTTTATACAAACAGAATGATTGGGGTGGGGGGGTTCCTGCTACAAGGGAAATTATTTGTAGGGGGACAGTTAGAGCCAGAGGTGCCAGCTTGCAAGGACAATTGGGTGTGAGAATCGCATCTCCTTCCCTAACCTGGGCAGAAGCTTCCCAGGCTTTGGGAAGGAGGCACCAGGGGAACATTTAGAGGACTAGCCTAGTCCCCCTAGTCTACTGACCATGATGTCACTGGCTGTTACCCAGCTCTGTCTCTGTCCTTAGGAGAAACACATAGATAGGTTTATTTTTAGGTGGAAAACGGGAATCATGTGAGTAAAAGTGGAAAATAATTTTAGGTGGCTTGGTAAGTAAAAGTAAATAGAAGCCAAACTAGACAGCTTCATATAGCAGTTGGAGAGGGCTGTGAGGAAACATTCTCCAAGTTCAATTGTCTGTTACCTTCCTCTCCCATTTGCGCACATAAGGATTTTTGAATTTTTCTTATGGGCTTTTACTTTCAATACAATGTAACTTCTTAGTGAACAGGCATAGGATCAGGATGGGCTTCCCAAAATATGTTTAAAGCAATAAAATGCTAGGTTTGTGGAGGAAAAGTTGGAATATTCTGGGGTCTTACATGGAACCTATTCCTCTCTTACCTCATAATGACCCTGTGAGGTAGGCTGGTCTGAGAAATATCAACTTGTCTAAGATAACCAGGGATTTTATACCAGGTCTCCTCTGTCCAAGTCTGGAATGTTTATTCATGGCACCATGCTGGCTATTATTTCCATATTACAGGAATGGCTGAGAATTAGCAATTATTTAATCAAGTGACATCTGAACCAGCAGCTTCCTGGCTCACAGCTAATGCTCTCACCTACTATCCTTAACAGTGGTGCCATGTCCATGTTTGTAAGAACAAATAACATTGATTCAGGTTCCATTCTCTGCCATGGGTTTGTGTGTATTCTGCAAGCCTCTCTCTCTGTATATATACAATATATGGAAAAGTGTAATGGATTGTCCAACTGTCGTTTGAAGTCTTTTTCCTTGAAGTTGTGCAGGCTTAAGCTACCTATGTTTTTTTTTTAACGTGTGTGACACTGAGTCAGTGGGCTTCACGACTTTCTTTATAAGGAAATAAACCTGCTGGCCACAGTAGAATGGGCAACACTAACGACTTTTGAAATTAAGATGTTTATGGATGCAATTGGGTCTTGCTTCTTGTTTCTACTTTGTGTACCTAATGTTTATATAGCCCTTCACATCCATTATGTAAATGGGTTAGGGCCTAAGTAGTTGCAGGATGGCTATCCCCAGTATCTGCAAACTCCCTATATTAAAATGTGTAAACATGTAATGTAGCACTGGTAGCCCACACACACACTATTTCACCTGAATATTCCATGCAACTTTATGTGATGGATTCTTTGAATTGTTTCCCCTGTGTTCTCCTTGTACTGTGGATTATTAACAAATATCTCTTATTAACAACCATCTTTCCTAAGGACAGCAAAACTGACTGTGATAGTAAAAGGCTATGGGTTTTCTTTATTACTTTATTTTTATTCAGGTAATTTGTATACCACTTCATATTTCAAAAGAAATTGCAAAATAGTTTACAAATCTCAACAAAAATAAATTATTTGATTGTATTTACAGTGCAATCATTCTTTGCCTTGCAGTTCCTAACTCTCTAACATGCACACTAATAATCCTTTTTTTTAAAAAATTAATTTTTATTAAGTTTCATATTACCAAATTAAACACATCAGACAATTGATCCAAATTATAACAATACATATCATGTAATCCAATTATTTTCCAAATTGTAAATTCTTTTTGTGGGGGATACCCATGCTTCTTGATCGGCAGGAGTCCAATCCTCGAATATTTTCTACTACTTTCATATTAAGAATGGTATTTCCAGTCCCCGCTTCTCAATCCTTGTCATTACTCATTTTCCTTTTCCTTCACCTCCGAATTGTTCTGCAAGTGGATTGAAAAAAACAGTCTTATTTGTAGTTCTGTGTGGACTATGTACTGCTCTCTCATAAATTCCAATGGTCCAGGCATTTCCGCTCGAGCAAGCAATCTTGTCGTTCCGATGAAATACAGTCTAAAAGTTTGCTCTTTAACTTTCCTGACCTATTGCATCATAAATTATTATTTTTCCAGGAGGGCAGCCCCTTCCAGTTCACAATCTCATCGAAAGTAATAAATCTTCGGCTTGCCCTCCCCAAGACCAAACCTCCCTGCAACACAGGTCTCGTATCCAATCTCCATTCTAACTGCGTCACAAAGAGAGCCCTTCTTCTATCCAAATCCTTTACAGAGTAAAACCTTTAAAATTATTATATTATTCCCACACAGTTCATTTTTAGTCCCATTTGCCAATTAGTTGCTGTGACGGATCTTCTCAGAGGGGGGGGGGTTATTAGTTAATCACATAGAGCAAAAAAAAAAAGAAAGATAAAAGTCATTCCCTCCCCCCTTTCAGCTCCGTTGCACTCCATTTCACATACCAGCTTGTCTGTAGTTTGATGTAATCTTCCGTCTCAGTCTTCTTCACTTTAGTGGTAAAATGGTTAGCAGATAAAAACCTCCTGCCTCTCTTGAAGCATGTGCGTTATCTTTCACCAATTTTTTTCTTTTAAGTAACGCAACTAGTTTCGCTCCTGGAAGCAGCTTTGGAGGAGTTCCGAGACCCGCCGAGGGTTGTGCACCCAGTGCCTCACCCCCTCCTTCTTCCGAACTCGGGGGTGATTTATGGCAACAGCGGGTGAAAACTGCATCTCTCCCCCCTGGAGAGATGTTAGGGAGACTGATTTACTCCCCATAATCAGCCTCTAATTACCTCGTGCAAGCTGGATAGATGTTAATATCCGTCATCTTCCAAGGCGCCCCTAGCGGCCCCTCACGCTAATAATCCTGGTGTAATTTTAAGATTTGCGGGTGCAAAAATAGTCATAGAAGAGGGGTTTGCCGTTACATTGTTACATTTTAACGAGACCAGAGAAATAAAGTTTCTCATAAGAGTTATACACATATTTATCTAGAGGTTCTACAAGTCACAATTAGCATTGTCTTTATTATGGAAAGTAGCAAATACTAAAAGCAAAAGGCTTTATTAGGAAGAAAAAATAAGAGAGTAATAATGAATGAAATGGGGTGGAGACAGTGCTTGGTTTAGACAGTGCTTGACCTCAGAGTAAACGTTGCATTGCCTTATTTATTTGCTTGAGAGTTTCAGTCCTTTCAAGGTGCAGTTTACATCAGAGTAAGGATAGGGACACGGGTGGCACTGTGGTCTAAACCTCAGAGCCTAGGGCTTGCCGACCGGAAAATCTGCAGTTCGAATCCCTGCAACGGGGTGAGCTCCCGTTGCTTGGTCCCTGCTCCTGCCAACCTAGCAGTTCAAAAGCACGTCAAAGTGCAAGTAGATAAATAGGTACTGCTCCGGCGGGAAGGTAAATGGCGTTTCCGTGCGCTGCTCTGGTTCGCCAGAAGCGGCTTAGTCATGCTGGCCACATGACCCGGGAAAACTGTCTGCGGACAAACGCCGGCTCTCTCAGCCTATAGAGTGAGATGAGTGCGCAACCCCAGAGTCGTTTGCGACTGGACCTAACGGTCAGGGGTACCTTTACCTTTTTAAAGCCAGGCTGGTGCCCGAAGAGCTCAGAAGCCAGCCAAGAGGGTCCCCCAAATACAACCTCCCTGGGTGCAGGCCATGCCCGGGACTCCTGTTTTGCAGAGGGAGAGAGGGGAGAGCTGGGTGCACTCGACTCGCCAAGGGTTAAAAGGAACCGAGCTGGATCAGGGGCGCTTTTTGGGATATGGTTAGTCTCCTTTCTCTTCCCGCTTAGAGTGCATTAGGGAGACGGGGGAGTCCAGAAGCCCAACCTTTTTTCTGAAGGTGCTGTCAGATCCTTGGTCCATGGAGCCAACATTTGTCTTCACTGACTGGCAGCAGCATGCCAGGACTTTGGGCCGGGGAGTCTCTCCCACATGCGGGGGCCAAGCTTGGGACCTTTTTTCTTGGATGCAAAGCATGTAGAAAAAATAGAACGGTTTTCATTTACAGTATTTGTTTCGTGAAACCCATACACCGCTATATTGGAGAGGGGAACCCCAAAAAGTGGTTTATGAAAGTATAAAACAGTAACATCACGACGATGCAAAACCGCCCTTGCAAATGGATAGAATCGCTTTCTGCAAACCTGGCTACCCCCAGGCAGCCTTGACATGCCTCATTATCTTTGGAGTTAAAGTCAAAGAGTTCAAGTTTCTCCTAGGGAGAAGCAGAGAAGGGGATGCTGGATACTGACACCCCCCCCGTGCCACTTCTGTTGGAAAGGGGCGTGGCTTAAACACTCTGGTTGTCCCACCCCTTCCCATTGTGCCCCGCCCCTTTCCCTGCAAGGGCTCAGGTGCAAAACGCTTTGGGGTGTAGCAGGCATTTTGGGGTGGGGGTTGGGGGAGGATGAAATGCCAGTGGGATGATGGAGGGGGAGATAGCAGGCAGGGAAGCTGCTGGGCAGAGAAACCCACCCCCAAAATGAAGGGAGGTGGGTGGGTACCCATTTCGAGTATTCCTAATAGCACTACAGAAATACAAATATTTCAATTTCAGCTGAATTTCCTGCATTCCATGGGGGTTGGACAACCTATTTCTTAACAGGTTTAACTGGGTTTGGTGCTTTTGTAACTGGATTTGTAATGCCTTTTAGTCAAATACAATAAATGATTGATTGATTGATTGATTGGTGAAAAAGTGCTTTTTGGCTGCAGAACATGTTTCGTTTCCTGTTGAGTGTGTTCCATTTGTAAATTGAGTCCCCTGGTGCTATGGGAAAGGACGTTTTGGTTTAAGAACGGACTTCCAGAACGGATTAAGTTCGAAAACCAAGGTACAACTGTATATAGAAATAAGTGTGTTGAATCAAAAGTCTTAACAAAACATCCTTAAACAATGAAAAGGCACCAATCATTTCAATTCCTACACCCTTTATTTTACACCACTGTAAATTGTAAAAAATAAATAATTGGTGTTTGCTATTTAGATCAATCCGTATAGCTCATTGAGTAGAGCACGAGACCCTTAATCTCAGGGCCGTCCTTTGAGCCACTCGTGGAGCAAAAGATTCCTGCAGGGGCTGGACTTGAAGACCCTCGTGGTCCCGTCTAACTCTTCCATGATTCTGTAATCTAAGGGCATTGCTTTCAAGTGAAATCATTCTCTGCGCACTCACAGTTCAAACACATTCAAAGATTTTAATAAAAAGTAATATTTATTAAATAGTTTTCCAGATGAAATACATTGTTTCCGAGAGATTTGCATGGGGAAATCTTTTCGATTCCTCAATAATAAGGGGCAGTGGGGTGAGGCTCATGTTTTACTGTAGTTTTATAATTTGTTTTATTATTGTTTAATTAATTATTATACTTGTTTATAATTGTTTAATTAATTATTATACTACCTCTGGAGCACAGATCTTGCTAACATGAGAAGCTGCTGAATTTCTGCCTTATTTCGAAAATCTCTGTGCTGTCTTGCATTAAAAACCCACAGGGCAACTTGCTGCATAACAAGATGAGACAAGTTTCATATTTCACATTCATGTGGGAGGAAATTCCAACATCACCCCCCAAAACATCGGGGCAACAGTACAACGAAACAATAAAATAAGGAGGAGCTCTTGTTTTTTGAGATACCCCCGATTCCTTGGAACATTGCCTTTGAGGCAAGCTATAAATTCTCAACAAAGGCCTCCCCCCCCCCCCCCAGTCCTGCACCTTCGCGCCCCCCAGTTTGTTTGGAGCACCAGCGCGAGAGGCTGCAGCCTGGGAATTCCCTCGCCCTTCCCAAGGGAGCGGCAATGGTGGGCCCCACCAGGGAAGCACAGGAACTCTGAGCTCGCTTTCGTTCGGCCCTCCTGGCTGGGTCCTTCTTTACTCCTCCCTACCACAGAGACGAAACAGCTCCTCGCTCGGCATTTGGGCCCGCCATAGAGTTGCCGAGTGGCAGAGCGCCCGGGCCAATGGCGCTGTCTTATTGACCGGAACTTCCGAGGTGAGCGTGCGGTTGGCCGCTCTAGGCTTTCCCCGCCCCTTCTCTCTCGCCGGCTCCTGGACTTGTGAGGAGAAGCCGGAAGCCGCGGGACTCGGGGCGACTCGGGTCTCCGTCCCCCTCGCCTGCCTCCTCTCCATGGCACCGGGCAGCGGGGGACCCGCCAGTCCCCGGAGCCGCCTCCGCAGCGGGACGGCAGCAGCAGCGGCGACGGCGGAGGGGAGGCGGCGCCGAGGAGACCGGTGACGCCGCCTCTGCCGCTCCCCCTGCGCCTCCTCAGGCCCGGCCTGGGCGCCCTCCGCCATGGGCTCCCTCTTCCGCAGCGAGACGATGTGCCTGGCGCAGCTCTTCCTCCAGGCGGGCTCGGCCTACGAGTGCCTCAGCGCCCTGGGCGAGCGCGGCCTCGCCCACTTCCGAGACGTGAGTTGAGGCGACAAGAGGCGCGCGCCTTCGTTTGGTGGTTCCTGGAATTTATGCGCCGCTTGATTGTCGGGGGGGGGGGGCGTGCCGAGAAGGAACCCCTCAAAGCGGTTTACAAAAAAAAACCAAAAACCACAGAACAATGAAACTATCACTTTTTTTTCCTAACTTTAAAACATACAGGAAGGCCAGCATAGAATCGAGACTAAAAGCCCGTACAGGCTTTCTAAACACCTGGGCAGGTTTGTCTAAGTAACAACTTCTTCCTCCATCAGGCCCGGAAAAAAATGCAGCTTGTCTGGCTGTTAACCAGAAGGTTAGCGGTTCAAGCCCACCTAGTGACAGTTGTGGATAGGATTTCTGCATTTTGGGAGGATGGACAAGATGACCATTGTGGTCCCCTACAATTCTGTGGTTCTGTGAAAGGTGTCTGCCTGATATCAATAGGCAGGGAGTTCCAGAGCATTGGTGCTGCCATGCTATAAACTGATGTTTCTTGAACTTGGGTCCCTAGCTGCTGTTGGACTACAACTCCTATTATCCCTGACCACTGGTCCTGCTAGCTAGGGATGAAAGGACTTGGAGTCTAGCAACATCTGGGAACCCAAGTTTGAGAAAGGCTGAAGTTGTGGAGCAGTCTTAAAAAGAAATCAGGCAGCCCTGTGAATAAGTGGGGAACAGGTGTGCTCCTTACAGTTGACACTGGAGGCTCCAGCTCCTGTCAGCCTCAACCAGTTGCCCAGAAATATTGGGAAGGCCACATACTGTAGAGATGGAGGGCAGGATTCAGCTCCCAGCTCAGTCTTCTTGTGGGCTGATTGCCATCTCTCAGGCTTACTTACCTCACAGGATTGTAGGTTCTTTCTGCCTAAGTATTGAAACTTATATTTGTCCCCGTTAAAATTCATTATTTAAATTTTGGTCCAGTTCTTCAATCTTGTTAAGGTCACCTTCTATCCCAATTCTGTCTTCAGCGGCATTGGCTACCCCTCCCACTTTGGTGTCATCTGCAAAGAATAATAATATTAATAATTTATTATTTCTACACTGCCCTTCTGGCTGGGTTTCCCCAGCCGCTTTGGGGGGCTTCCAACAGAAAGTTAAAATTACAAATTTGATCAGGATCCCCTCAATACCTTTATCCAAATTATTTATAAAGATGGCCAGGATCCATTGTATCGTCCAGCTAGTTCTGTATGTGTGAGCCCAATTTTTTTTTGTTCTCACAAGCCTTATAACCCATACAGTCTAGGAAAAAACCTTTAGTGCTCTTGTATAACCTGGTGCTTAACTGGGAATAGTGAATGATTTGCTGTTATGCATTGTATTAGGGGGCCCCGTTGTGGATTTTGTTGTTTAATTGGGTCCTACTTTCCAAACTTTGGGGTGCTCCATACAACATTTCTTCCATGCTGGTAATAGGAATGGCCAGGGTCCAAAACATTTACTGATTAACAGAAGTCGTTTGAGAAGTTCATTATTTCCTTGTCTTTATTACATTTGCTTATTGGTTTTATGACTCAGACATTCTAGGCCTTCCTTTAGAAGCTGGTGAACAGAATATGGAATTATGGCTTGGCTCTTGAGCAAAGGTCTTTAAGATGTTAGTTCATAATTTATTGTGTTGAAATAATCATTTGCTTGACCCTTTGTTTTACATCTGTCTTCCTGCAGTTTTACAGCAGATATGCAAAAACCACTTTCTCACTGAAGCACTAATATCAGATTAACACTTGAACTAGTTTCAGTTTGAGGCTTTATATATATTTATTAATATATATTAAGCCTCAAACTGAAACTAGTTCAAGTGTTAATGTGGTTTTTGCATATCTGCTGTAAAACTGCAGGAAGACAGATGTAAAACAAAGGGTCAAGCAAATCCTCATTTATGTGCATTGTTATTTGTTCATTCCTGTGCACCTGCACAGTGCTAGGTACCTGGAGGTGGTAGCTGGAAATGGGGAGCACCTGGTCAACCAAGCCCCACTGCCCCTCCAGTTTGTGGGAGCTGGAGGTGTGGCGGAGCTGGCCCAGATGCTGCGCATTGGTCAGCTGAGCCCCTCTATCAGCCAGCTCCTGTGAGTGTCAGCTGTCCCCGCACGTGTCAGCTGGGCCAGCTCTGCTGCCTCTCTATCTTGCATGATCTGGAGGGACCATGGGGCTTTTTTGAGGAGGACTCTCCAGAGTGCTCCCCATTTTATGTGATTTTGTATATGTGCACAGGCCCAGAATGAAATGGGGACTCACCTGTAAATTAAAATTAAGTGCATTGATTTTACAATCTTGTTTGGAGGAGTCGATAATCTTCACTAGCCTCCTTTTAACCAGTTTATCACACAATTTCCAGAGGGGTAGCTGTTAGCTTGCTGCACTTTATATTTATACCACCATAAACTTTGGTGTACCAGAGTCTGCATCCTCAGATGTTTTTTCATTAAAAAATTGTATCGTGATATATAATAATTAAGCACCATAGATATTTTGTACTATTTAACACTTATAGCCCAAACTTCTACACATGTTTACTAATACTGCAGAAAGCCAATTTTCAGACCTGGAAACTGAGCATCCATGTGGGTTTCCCTCATGTTAGGGTTCATTCACCTTTACTTGTAGAGAAAATTATTTAGCCCCTGGTTATGTTGATTGTCTTACACTTTTGTGTGGTTCTATGTTAGAGAATTGTAAATTACTAGTGTAGTCGTGTAGATGACTATTCATGTTGCAGCCTTCATAATTTTGTAAACAAAAGCTGAATTCAGAATTTAAATACTATAATACACCCCATACATAGATGTGTTTACTTACTGTAATGGAGCCCTTTGGCCAGGATTTATACAATGCAAAATATTTTTGTGTGCTTAAGGAGGGTTTGGGTTTCTATTCCTTTAATTAACATACCCCGGACGATGGCACACATAGGTTTTTGAGACTGAGAATTTCAAAAGCAATGCAAGGGATCTTCTGTGCACAGAAAAGTGGTATAAACTTGTAATGTAGTACTAATGCTTGGGTATCCTTCAATTTTTTAATGGAATTTCTTCTAACAGAAGAAAAGTATTTTTAGCAGGATTAGGGGTGAGGGAGGGTTGATCTCAGAACCTGGATGTTTGATTGTGAACATAAGAACAGCTCTGAGGGATCAGGCCAAATGCCCATGACTGCAGCATCCTGTTTCCATGTGAGCCAACTGCAGGCCCACTGGAAGCCGTAAGGAGGACATGGATGCCACCACTCTCTCTCCACTCATGATTCCCAGCCACTGGCATTCAGAAGCATCCTGTCTCCAGCAGTGGAGGGAGAACGGAGGTGAAAATAGAATGGCTGTTGGGTACCCAGTTTCAGCTGTAATACGTGTCTCTAGAATTTTGTAATACGTGTCTCTAGAATTGATTTTTGCAAACCAGGGAATGGGAATCTGGTACTCTTCAAAGTTAGTTATTGGTATGAGCTTTCATGTGCATGCACACAAAAGCTCATACCAATAACTAACTTAGTTGGTCTCTAAGGTGCTACTGGAATGATTTTTTTTATTTATTTTTTTACTACGGCAGACCAACATGGCTACCTACCAGTAACTGGTACTCACCAGACATTGATAGACTCCAATTCCCATCACCCCCTGGCAGCATAGCTAATGGTCCAGGATTGTAGGCGTTGTCCTTCAGCAGCATCTGGAGGGCCCCAGGTTCCCCACCCCTACTGTAAATATTGATGCAAAGGGCTTTTAAGTTGGATCTTGGGGCAAATAACATTTTTGTTTTTTCCAGCTCAATCCAAGCACCAGTGTCTTCCAACGGAAATATGTGGGTGAAGTAAAGAAGTGTGAAGAGATGGAAAGGATACTTGGTAAACTTGGGAACGGCAGGGTGGCTGACTGCTTCTTCATCATGCATTAAACACTGGGGGAGGGAGACATACCTGATTACCCCGGCAAAAGGCTGTTCCTCTGTAGGGAGGTCCATTTCAGGGTCACATTTCACATGTGTCATAGAATTATAGAATTGTAGACATAGAAGGTGTTTCAAGGGTCACCTAGCCCAACCCCTTGCAATGCATGCAGGAATCTCCAAGCTCTGCTTAAAAAACTCTAGTGAAGGAGAGTCTACCACCTTCCAAAGGAGTCTGCTCCATTACTGAAGAGTGCTTACCTTTCTTGCAACTTGGATCCATTGGTTTGGGTTCTACCCCGCAGAGCAAGAGAAAACAAGCTTGCTCCACCCTCCATTTGACAGCCCCTCATTTATTTGAAGATGGGTATTATATCTCCTCTTAGTCTCCTCTTCTCCACCGATCCTTATAAGGCTTGGTTTCCAGACCCTTGCATCATCTTGGTCACCCTCCTGCACACGTTCCAGCTTGCCTCTATCCTTAAGCTGTGGTGCCCAGAACTGGACACAGCATTCCAGGTGGGGTCTGGCCAAGGCAGAATAGAGACGCACTAGTATTTCCCTTGATCTGGACACTATACTTCTGTTGATACAGCCTAGAATAACAATAGCTATTTTGTGCTGCTTTTGGGGGGCTCATGTTTCACTGAGATAGGTGTGTATTCTGTAGTCTACCAATTTGAAACTGAGTTTACCTAGGCAAGAATAGTGGCTGAGGTCCAGGCCCAGTTCTTGTTACTTGAAGCCACCCTTGCTTCAGCTTTCATGCTTATTTCCCTTTCCTAAAATCGGAGCTGTTGGTTCATTCGATCATTCCCCGCTCCCCTTGGCCTTTCAGGGAAATGAGATAAGCCTATTAACAAACAATGTGATTAGAAGCTATTTAAATCCTTAGCATTGCTGAAAGCATTGCTCTGTGTTCCAAATTGCATTCTCATGCTTTTAAACTGTTGGCTTAACGCAGTTGTTAGTTTTACCAAGTGCTCAGATTTTGAAATTTGCTGTCAGGTGACTATGTAAGTGACCCACCTTCAACAGCTTTGTCAAGTGTTAATACATGTATTGCTTGGATTATGGCATTGTTCTTTACATGAGGTTGCCCTTAAGTTGGAAACATCAACTGGTTAAAAATGTGGCTGCAGGGATGTTGATAATGTTGATAGGAGTATGATGATCAGATAACTAACACCTGCCCTGTGCAACTTATTCTTGTAGCCAATGGATTGTATCCAGACTAAATAAATTGCACTTCATTCCCATTGAAATCAGTGGGACTTAATGGGACATGTCAATTAATTAAGTCTCATCAATTTCAGTGAGGCATAAGTGCAACAGTGGATCCAAATCAATTTCTTTTGGGGCTCAAATTGAAGGGGTGAATCTGACCTTTAAAGCTCTAAAAAGACCTTGAAGGAACCAAGGAGTTGGAAGGGACCCTGAGGGACATCTAGTTCGACCCCCTGCAATGCATGGTGGGTAGAGACACAGTTGCAAAGAAACAATTGGAAACTTTAAAGTTTTCTTCCCTGTTTTTAACCTTCCTTTTTCAACAAGCCTTTTAAGTGGAGATTTTTGTCCCAGTCTGTATTGGTTTCGGAATTGTTTTATATTTAAATTCTTTTAATTGTTTGTATATATGTTCTTATTACTTTGGGAACTTTCATAGGAAGTGATTAATAAAGGCAAATAAATAAATTATTGATGATTTCTAGCTTGCAGCCTCTGCAAGGCAAGAATTGAACACATTCTACTATACATCTCAGTTCACATGGTGTAACATTGTGGCCTGACAGGCTTATGGAGAGGCCTCCTTGAGCTTTGGGAGCCCTGGAAGGTATTTAGCATCCTCTGCAGTGCAGAGTATTCCCAGAGCAGTAGCCAGATGTGGCCAAAAGTTCCCCAAGGATAATAATCCTGAGAGTTGAAAAAATTCCCCATTCCCTAGCAAACCTTTCTTTGGAACAATATTCCTTGAGTTAGAATACTCCTTTGAAAGTATTTGTTTCCTTTATTCCAGGATACCTTGTGCAAGAAATTAAGAGAGCGGACATTCCCCTACCAGAAGGAGATGTTACCCCTGCTGCCCCTCCGTTTAAGCAGATGCTGGAGATTCAGGTACTTTGTGGAATGGGGATCTTCTGGAATTAAAGGGTAGTCATAGATCCACTTATTTTCCTTTATTTTGGGCCAATTGTGAGAGCTTGCATGCTCGGATTCCCAACTTTCCTTCATGAAGCTCATGAGTAGCATTTTAATCTTGTAACAACAACTGTGTGAAGCAGTTTAGGCTGAGGCACTGACTTGTTTGGGCCCATCTAGTGAGCTTAGAGTCATTGAATAGAGAGTACAGATCTTGCATCTCGGTACAGAATTAAATCAATAGTTGCCAAAGAAATACTAAATACCCTCTTCATTTTGTGTGGTAAATTGGGGCTTAGTGGGTTTTCTTCTGTTTGAGTCACAGTAGTGGGACTGATTGGGAATACCAGTGAGTTGTGGTGCCTACCTATGATGTATGCGGGTGCCCAGAGCTTGCAAACATCATGAGGTGCAACTGGTTGACTGAAGGGGGCAGGTAGAGTCACAAAGGACTGGCCGCTTCAAAAGGCCAGAGATGGAAGACAGAGGCAGAGAAGAGGAAAGAGCAGTGCAGCGTTGCAGGAAGGGGAAAGACGGAGAGGAAGAAGGAAAAGCTGTATACTTTAGGTAAGGGAAACAGACAGGAATGAGTTTGAGAAGCAGACTATTGTGAAGCTACCATGGTGCAACTACTAAACAAATTTTACATTATGGAACTGAGACTCAATCGAGATTGAGAGTGACTAGCTAACTCCCCAGTGGTTTGACATGACCCGCAAAGGTGTACTCCTCCAATGTCTTGTGAAACAGACGGATGCCAACAATAAGCTTATTTCAGAAAGTAATATTGAGCCTTGAGGATTTTGTACAGTAGACCCAGTGCTAGCCCAGCACTGTAACAATTGCATGACTGTCATGGCCATACAACATGACTTGTGGCCATACAACATCTGGAGCCAGGATGGAAATGCACTTTTGCCCTTGTATTGCAGGAGCAGTTGCAGAAGTTGGAGGTGGAGTTGAGAGAAGTGACGAAAAATAAAGAGAAGCTGAGGAAGAATCTCCTTGAGCTGACGGAATATACCCACATGCTACGGGTCACCCGGTCCTTTGTCAGAAGAACTGCTGAGGTACTGTTACCATTGCATGGCAAAGCTCCTTAACTTGGGTGTACAGAAGGGAGGCAGTGAGCCACAGGCCAGTTTCCGGGGCCCACCTAGTACCTGATAATGGCTGCAGGATTCTTGCAGCAGTGGGCCTTGCTGCAGTCCTGTGAGGCACTGAATGCCATTGAATGCAGGCAAATGCAGTAGCCTTAAGCCTTGTTTCCCATCTCTCTTGGTGATCATCACTCCCTTGTGATTTGGGCACAGCCCTAGCACATTTGAAGAAGTGTTTCCTTTCATTTTATTATTTTTAGTTTGAGTCCTGTTTACTTACGAATTATGAAGAATTCCCAACTTTAGAAACAGACCACTTAGTGGACTACAACTGCATGCATAGACTCGGTGCCAAACTGGGGTAAGTGATGAAAATGTCTATACAGCCATACCTTGGATCTGAATGCCCCGCTAGTCGAACGTTTTGGCTCCTGAATGGCGCAAACCATCATTCTGGTTTGCGAACGTTCTTTGGAACCCGAATGTCTGGTGCGGCTTCTGATTGGCTGCAGGAACTTCCTGTAGCCAATTGAAAGCCGTGCCTTGGTTTCCAAGTTGAACGGACTTCCGGAACGGATTCCGTTCAACTTCTGAGGTACAACTGTAGATGGCTGGGCACTTAACTGTTAATGGTCATTTCGCATTTATTTGAAAATGAAGGCCTGGCCACTTTGATGATGCCACAGATATGGCAAATTTTATGAATAATTTAGCTCTTCTTTAGTCTATCCCTTCTAGTGAGGAAGTGAGGCTGCATTAATCCTATTCGTTTATGTGTCATGCATGCGGGTGAGTGCTTGCATGAGTATAGTTTTATGTAGTTAACCTGCCTACTCCAAAGTAAATCCCAATAACCTTAGTGGATTTTACTCCCTAGTAAGTGAGTTCAGATTTGCAGCCTAAAACTTGTTTCAGAGCTTCAAATTGACAGTATTAACACTTGGCACCAATCAGTGTCATACTGAATTGAGCTCTACATGGTTTGATATTTGATAGCCAATTGTGTTTCCTTCATGTGCCTATTGTGTTTTTAAGTAAGGAGGAGATTAGTAGATTTTAAAAATTGTTACAAGTGCTGGAATCTTGTAGCTCACTTGGTATGACCTTGTGTAATTTTAGTGGTTTCCATGTGCACCTCAGTGGAAGAGGCATTTTAGTTTACAGATAATCTGTGAGTGCCCAGCACTTCCTAACTTCACTGGCATGTAATGATAGAATATGGTATCCTTTCTGGTCCAAATGCTCATGTAATAAAATTTAAAGTTTGCTCTATAGTATACTTTGTATTTTTTTCAATGTAGATTTATATCTGGCTTAGTTCACCGAGCAAAAATTGAAGCCTTTGAAAAAATGCTATGGCGAGTCTGCAAAGGATATACAATTGTTTCTTATTCAGAACTGGATGAGTGCCTAGAAGATCCAGATACCGTGAGTAATCAGGATAGATAAATAATGCAGCC